>NC_091954.1:45647469-46847469 GCF_031021105.1 Erythrolamprus reginae
CCTAACATAAAATACAGAAAATAGTATAAGGGCAGACTAGATGGACCATGAGGTCTTTTTCTGCCGTCAGACTTCTATGTTTCTATGTTTCTACTGAAACTGTTACAATTTCATATTCAATTATATAAATAGGATATAACTTCTAACTAAAGAGCAAATTATTAATTTCTTGGGAAATATTATCATGGAAGGATATCTGAGAAGGAGTGGGGAAATTGGCATAAGAAATTGTAGAGAAAGAGTCCATGAAGTTGGAGGGAAACCCTAAACCTGATGGATTTACTGTTGAATGGCATAGAATAATGTTTCTTAACCTTAATGACTTTAAGATGGGTAGAATTCTGGAGTTGAAGTCCACTCATCTTAAAGTCACCAAGGTTAGGAAACACTGATAGAGAATTTTATGGAATGCATTGTCATTGGGATCTCATTGGATGCTGAAAAGGTCTTTGGTTTCTTTTTGCATTTATAAAATATGGTCCAGGAAGATATGGGTTTTCATAATCTTTTCTCCTTTGGATTACAATTTAATATATTTACCCTATGGCTATAAACATCACAAAGGGATTTTCCCCCAAAACAATCAGGTTATCTCGTGGAATGTTCAGTGTTCTGCTTTCACCACTGTGATGGTGCAAACTACTTGGAAAATTTATTTCATTTATCTGGACTATTTATATTCCTTTAAAAAGCTCAAAGTAATTTCCTGCTCCAGACAGAACAATCCAGAAATGATTACTATTACAAATAGAAGATCATCCTATTCTGTTTTTTTTAATGAGTTCAGTCATGTCATTTTTATGTATTTTCCCATAACATATTTTTTGTGGGGTTCTTCCATCATTTAAAAAAACAACAACCATGCAACAAACGCATACCATACATAAAATGTAAAAACCTGGGGGAGGTGTCCCAGTTCCCCCATGCCTGGTGATACAGGTGGGTCTTAAGTAATTTGCAAAAGACAAGGAGGGTGGGGGCAGTTCTAATCTCTGGGGGGAATTGATTCCAGAGGGCCGGGGCCGCCACAGAGAAGGCTCTTCCCCTGGGGCCCACCAAACAGAATTATTTAGTCGACGGGACCCAGAGAAAGGCAACTCTCTGGGACCTTATCGGCCGCTGGGATTCGTGCAGTAGAAGGCAGTTCCAGAGGTATTCGGAAGAATAGAATAGAATAGAATAGAATAGAATAAAGAATATTATTGGCCAAATGTAATTAGACACACAAGGAATTTGTCTTGGTGCTTAGGCTCTCAGTGTACATAAAATAAAAGATAAGTTCATCAAGAATCATATGGTACCACACTTAATGATGGGCCGAGTACAAATAAGCAATCAAATCATATTAAGAACCAGTCAGTTTAAATTGTAAGGATACAAGCAACAAAGTTACAGTTGTACAGTCATTTGTAGGAGGAGATGGGTGATGGGAATTTCAATCTGCATTTTAATTTCAGGAAATGTAAATTAAATTATTCAAGGAATAAAGTCTTCAATCTGATCCAGAGTAAACAGTGTACAGGAAAAGAGAATTTCCGTAATTTATATTTAACAAATTCAGATAAATCTAGCAAATGTCAGAAATGTTTTGGGAATTGTAAGATGAGGTTATTGTTGAAGAACTAATGCAATATTAGAAAGGGTTTTTTTAAAAAAAAAAAAAACCACGCCATATCCTTTAAAAACAGTTAGAAAAACTTCCCTCTGGTGTATTGGCAGGAAGGAGGGCTGAATTCTGAAACCAACAATGCAAGAGCCACTTTTTATAAGAACATATTACATAATGCAAAATGCAGCCCTATGAAAGACCTCAAGGAAAACATAGTTTATCAAGCAAAGATTCTGCAGTCAGAACATTCCAAGAATGAGGCTAAATAATTTCCGATCAGAAACTGTCAGATCTGAGCAAGTGAACTGTGTCTTTAAAATCTCCTCATATATGTCAATGGAGCAGATAAATAATTCTGTAGCCAAAAAAAAAAAAAAAAGGAAACTACAATTCAAAACACTGCAGATAAAGTAGTTGGAATATTTCTTTTCATGCTAAAATGAATTCACTCCCTGCATCAATATATCAGTGAAATTAATTGCTCCGCAGCAAGATCTAATCATGTCAAGTGATGTATTTCTCCCCATCATAAAAATCTCTGAATGCTGCAGATTTTTGTGTTTCTTTGAATACAAAAGTAGGCTCTTTCTGAAGAAGTGTAATCTATAGAAGCAAGAAAGAAAACTGAAGGAGCTCAGGGGGAAATGTTCAAGCAAGGGAAGAGAAGAAGCTATCTTCTTGCTAGTTGCAGAATTTAATCCCATAAAGACATTGTTCCATATGTTTGCAGAGTTTAATCCCATAAGGCTATACTGGTTGTGGAGCTTAATCCCATAAGGCCATTGTCCATTGATCGGTACTGTGCTCTGGAAAGCAATACAATATTTGAAAACTGTTCTCTGAGGAAAAGCGATAACAGCCTGTACTGTATTACACCCTTCCTTTCCTTCTGACATCTTAGTGAAGATAAATGCAGTTCATTTCTCAAGTATAGTATATAAATAACACTTTAATTACTGATCATAAGTTGTGATTTGCAGGGTTGAGATACCCTAATGTCTAAACTGCTGTAATACATTGTAAAGCAAGAGAATGGAGCAATCTATTCTTAAGGAAGCTACTGTAAGCCTACCTACAGCTTTCTGTGCATCTTTTGCTTTGAATAACACCATGTACAATGAACTCACAATAGTGCGTTGAGTCAGCACTTTGAGGTGGAAAGGCACATTTTGCAGCCGTGTATCTTATTTTTAAAGGAAAACTTGAAAAGGGGACACAAATGCAAAAATGAAAAGAACCTATAAGCCCCTAAGTAGGCTTAACATTATTTAAAAATGAATGAGCAATTACCAAGATCCCGAGGCCTTGCCTGTGATTAAACCCTCTATAGGTACTGTGAGACCACTCATCTGATCTTGCCATTGCTCTGCTGATATGCCTCCCAAATAACCATTTCTCATTGCCTGTGCTTATATATATAAACACACACACTTATATTATAATATAATATGCATCTATTTATAACATGAAGATGCAGTCATACAGATTCATATTGAATTACATCTACATGAAGTTAAGTTTAATTTTTATATACCCAAAGTTATAGCATCAAAACGCACATATAAGATAGCCCAGCAACCAGACTTAAAATGCAAATTCCTTTTGTGTATTTCTTCTCAGCTGTTCCTCAAGGGTATCTGCTGATGCTTCTGTGACAGGCCTTTCTCAGTGGTAGAATGGTTACAATAATTGCTTGATGGGAAGAATATCCTTGGCTTGAGACCTGGCAGAAAGGTGAGTGTGAAACCTTTGTATCTCCTGGGACTGGGAGAGAAGTGCATCAACAGCTTTATTTAAAAAGAAGAAGAGCCAAAGGAAAAGCTCAGCTAAAAATATATATAATTTTAAGAGAAGTTTTTGGTGGGTTTGAACCAAGGAGAAAGCCATATAATAGAGCAACATCAGGTTTTTCTGGACAAAAGCTGAAAAATAATGGGTTTCCTGTCCCAGGAGAGTAGCCAACCAAACCAGAAAGCTCAGCAGGCCCATGGGACAGATATATGGGATTACTTTCATTTCTGAGCAGGAAGACATAGGCAGAGGTCACTCCAACTGTGGGCTCAAGATGAGAAGAAGATAACTTCCAGCGATCCTGGTTTCCAAAAACATTGGGTGGTCCATACTCACAACCAGGCAACTTGACAGTGCAGAGATGCCCTAGGTTGGGTGCCATATTCACGATCTGCCAAGTTCTGGTCCTGCCCAGCATGAAGTTGTAGAAAATAACCCAAATGGAACAGTTTATGTTTTCTATAAAATAAACAGGAGTGCCTGATGCCTATAGAAGAGAGATAGCTTTACTAAAGCTAGTCTATAAAAAAACTACAACACAGATTTCAAATGGCAGCAAAATAGCACTCACTGCCAATATGAACTCAGTAAATGGAAAACAAGGAGTGCAGTTTACTAATATCCTCGGTCTGTGCTCCCAAACCACGAAAGAAGAGAATGTTTGGGAAAGCTGCCTTGCAGGAAGAACTTATCTAAAGTGGAACAGATGTACTCCAATGTTAAAAAAAAGTTGGGGGAAATCAGCAATCTCCTGTTTAACTGTTAAGTCTTGATTAAATTAAATTACTTGGACATATTTATTTATTTATTCTTAGGCTGACCATTAAGCTTATAACTTTGAATCAATCTCTCATGCACATACAGGGGTCTACAGAAAAACCTTGAAAAATCATCGAAATATCTTTTAATATGGTGAGTCCACCTTTTACGGCAAATACAGCCTCAATTCTCTGAGGTATTGATTCATACAAATTGTGAATTGTTTCCAAAGGAATTTTAGCCCATTCTTCAGTTAAAGCATCCTCCAGTTATTTTAGAGGTGATGGTGGTGGACATCAACTTCTTACTTGAATCTCTAAAATCGACCATAAATGCTCTGGTGATTGTGGTGGCCAGATGAGATGCTAAACCTCATTAGAATGTTCCTCGTGCCATTCTTTAACAATTCTTGCTCTATGTATTGGTGCATTATCATCTTGAAAGATGGCATCCCCCTCTGGAAACAGTTCTTGAACCATAGAATGAATTTGGTTGGCCAAAATTCCTAAATATTGATGGCTGTTAATTTTTCCATGAAAGGAAATCATTGGCCTGGTGGATTTCCAAGAAATAACACCCCAGATCATCAGTGAACCCCCGCCATGTTTGACGGTTGGGAGAAGGCAGTCTGGATGAAATGATTTTTTTGGCTGTCTTCAGACGTAAACATAGCTGGAGGTCGGAAAAAGGGTAAACGATGATTCATCAGAGAAAATCACATTTTGCCACTGCTCAAGGGGCCATTTCTGGTGGTTTCTACACCACTCTAAACGCTTTGAACCATTTGTCTTTTAGAGCAGATGTTTTATAATTGCAGCTCTTCCATGGAATCCAGATTTGTGAATCTCCCTTCGAACAGTTTTTGTGGAAACTTGGTTCTGTTTGTGTCTATTGAGCTCTGCAGTGATTTTAGGAGCTGCGGTCTTGCGATCCGCTCTAACAATTCGCTTTAGAGTCCGACAGTCTCTCTCAGACAACTTCGACTTTCGACCAGACCTGTGCTTGGCTGAGGACATTTTCCCTTCTCTTTCAAAAGCAGTCATTACTTTTGAGACATTACCTCTTGAAATGCCAAACATTCGGGCACTTTCTGTTACACTAGTGCCTGCCATTCAAGCACCAACAATTTGGCCTCTTTGAAAGTATAACCAATTTCCTTACATTTCTGTAAAAAAAAAAGGTAGTTTTAAAAAACATATCAAATAACTGAATTTTAAATAAAAACTAAAAAAACCATTAAAATATGTCAAGTTTTGATTGATTTGAACATTATGATGCCAAAAAGTCAATTGTTTACATCTTTTTGTCCACCCCTAGTATCTGAAACCTATTTGAATAATCAAAATACAGAACACTGAATTATCTATACTGACTTCAAGTACACTAGAAACATATAAACTGTGGCCCTTTTGTTTTGCCACAACTCTCCCCACACAAAAATGAAACACGTACATTGTCTTTATACATATAAAATACAGTATTGATGAATTATACTGATTATTGTATTGTATTCCAAACAAATGAATGCTATTTTTCAGCATCCACATATTTTTACCAATAACATTTCATTTTTTTAAATTTAAAATATTGTAATTATTCCATATTTTATATCAAAGTTTGCTACACCAAATAAATGCTTTTATAATATCTCTATAAAAGCATGCTGAGTTTGTTATATCATTTTTCTAAGGAAATTGCCACAACGTAAAAGTCACACTAATAATGACAAAATCTACAATGTTTAGAATGTTTACAGCTAACCAAGTTTATACTGCAAAAAATAAAAAAAATCCTAAAGCAGTGGTTCTTAACCTGTGGGTTAGGACCCCTTTGGGGGTTGAACGATCATTTCACAGGGGTCGCCTAAGACTATGGGAAAAGACAATTTGTGTATTCCTCTGATCTTCCTGCCAATAAGCTTAAAGATCTGTTGGAAAAATTGGTGCTAGACGTATAGTTGGGGGTCACCACAACATTGTGAACTGTATTAAGGGGTCATGGCATTAGAAAGGTTGAGAAACACTGCCCTAAAGAAAAAAATATAATTCTACAACAGAATGTTTGTAAATAAAAATCAAAACTTATTTGTTAAAATTCATAAATTCCATGAAATACTTTTGAGGACACATCTACTACGTGTATCAGTGTTCTAACTGAATGGTCCACAACCATTTTATTCCACATTGCTATAGTAAACTTAGTTTTTGGAAAGTCACTTCCTTTACTTTGTATTTTCTATCCTGTATAGATCCATTAATGCTGGGATCAGAATTGGGAAAAACTATGTTCAGCCTGGCAATTATAACCTTCACTGTAAGTCCCTATACTATTTTTCAGCACAACCAACTTCATAGGACTGTTGTAGAAATGAAATTAAAGGATCAGATAAAGTTTATCTCATCCTGAGATCCTGAAGGGGTAAATATAAAATTTGTAACAGGCGAAATTAAGCTGAAAATCATTTTTACATAAATGCAAAATTGTACAATATTCTAACTTAGAAATGTTTTGAATGACCACATTTGCTTCATTTGGCTTGCACCATTTCAAGTAAACATCTGCTTTCATTATGAATAAACTGATACATTTGTTTTATTGGATTCATTCATGCACCACAAACAATTTTAAGCACATCCATTTTAACTTTATAGATTCTGCTTTGTGAGTATTTCTTTAGGCAGCTGTTTATGACTTGGCTCTTCGAAAGGATATTTTTTAAATTCCTGATCCAACTCCATTTCAAAAAGATCTTTTAATATCAGAATTCTCCAGAAAGGAACTGAACAAAACTAGTTCTTCAGATCCATCCATCTTGGCTACGCAGCCATTCAGAAACAGCAGGAAGAGGCAATCAGATTTCCTGGGCAGCTGGCAATTCATATAAAGGGGATTATTCCTCTGAAGATTAAAAAATAGATGAGAAAATAAGTTACCAATTTATATGGGTAGGACAGCCATACTCACACGCATAGGCATAGATAAATCTATTTAGGCTGTAAAAGGTATGGATGAATTTGTATTACCACTTGAGCAGGGATACTGAGTGTTGAGTTTTAATATCTGGCGATGCTAGCACAGTTTATAATATAATAATCTAATTATTATATTATAATACAATAATATTGTAATCAAATGGTGCTGTTGTTTGGCTGTCCTTGAAAACAGTTGTGGGACAGGAGTGGGAAATGTGAATAATAATCCAGCAATAATCTTGCCAAGAACATCAACTTCACATAACTACAACTTGCGAATACAGAACAGGCACTTTTTGTGTGGATCCTTCCACTCTGTCTTTGGGATTTCAGAAAGTTCAGGACAGGTGTATTATTTGTGCACATGCTATACAATTTCTTGTGATTCAAAACTAGAAATTTATACACATTCTTATACACGTAGACACATATCTGTCCAACAGTTTATTATTTTATTTGAGGACAAAGAATTTTGAAGGAAAAGCCAACCATTGCCTTCATGTCCAGTCGCAAAATTTGGACTTCTCCTTCGGAAGCAAAAAACCCGAAGAGATTCTAAGATAAGAAGTAATTCTTCCTGGAAGGACGGCTCTTGATTTTGGTGGGAGACCCAGGCAAATTACAATTTCTTATTTCTCTGTTTCCGACTTTGAAGTCATATGAGCAACACCAGGAAGTTGATTGTATCAGCTGTCAGGGCTCCAAATAGCATCGGAAATCAAATCGGAATCCAAAGCATAGCATTGTTCCAATTTATTAGCAGAGCCATGTTGGCATATCTGGGAGAAACCTGAATTTGAATTCCCAGGGGTTTCTCAACCCAGTTGAAAGTTCAAGCCCTTGTCGCCATACCCACAAGTTCATCACATCGCCTAATCTTTATCTGCCAACTTGGCAGCAACTCCCGTCTCCTTCTGTGCAGGTGTAGAAGTGCAAAGACAAATGATGACTTTGACAATCTGTAAGGAATTTGTTACGGCTACATGCAGGCATCCCTCAAGCAATTACCACTCCCAAATTTCCACAGCTAAGAATACATTTTTAAAAATAGCATAAAGTGTGCCAGGCCAAAGTTCCCAACTGAAATGGCTCCAGACTTACACCAGCCTTTTAATTTCCTAAGGACAAAAGCTGCAGGGCATTGGGACATTGAGTGTATAGTTGCAGTGGGGACTCTGCTGAGATTGCAGTGCAAGCAAGAAGGAAGAAAAAAGAATGCTTAATGAGCTCTTGGAAACAGATTGTTTGTACTCAAGGGTTGCCCAAGAACTGGCCAGAGTATTTCCAATGCAACTCAGAAACATATAGAGCATTGTATGAACAGATGGAAGTATTCACATTTCCCTCCCCATGGGGTGGGGGTGGGGGAGGATAAAAGAGAAGATATATTTTGCATACAGAATCGGCCAAGACTAGTCAAAATTTGGACAAAAGTGAGACTGCAGCATTGTGATGAGGCAAGCTCTGTTGCTTTTATTAGATGCACAAGATACCCCAACATGTTTATAAAAAGGATGGAGCTTGCATCATAATGATGCAGGATTGCTTTTGTCACCAGAAGTCTGAGAAACGTGTGGTTGTATATGACAACTTCTTATGCACATTTTTTTTTCCACTCGGCATCCATCACACAGTGAGAAATGCAATATGAGGATGATCACAATCAGGTATATCTGAGCCTGTTGCCCAAGTCCTCCTGAAAGACAAAGTCCAATATTACTTCTCATTATCATTCTTGATAATGAGAAGAAATACAAATGTTGTACCAGGCAACTTCTCAGAAAGGAGATTAAATAAAGGAATATCCTTTGTAAAAAAGGACACATGGCCATTCAAGCACTTTCAATGTTAATGCTGAAGCAACTGTGATAGTTGTAGTCATCATGCTTAGAGATTCGGTTTTACTTACTTACTTACTTACTTACTTACTTACTTACTTACTTACTTACTTACTTACCTGCATACATACATACCTACATACATACATACATACATACATACATACATACATACATACATACATACATACTTATGTGCCCATAACTGAAAAGCAATTCTGGGCAGCTTAAAGGTGAAACTCGAAAAATTAGAATATTGTGCAAATGTTCCTTTATTCCAGTAGTGCAACTAAAAAGGTGAAACTTAATGTATGAGAGATATTCATAACATGCAAGGCAAAATAGTTCAAGCTGTGATTTGTCATAATTGTGAGGATTATAGGGTATATGAAAACCCCAAATCCACAATCTCATAAAATTATAATATTACATGCAATCAATAAAACAAGGATTGCACATAGAACAATATTGGACCTCTGAAAAGTATAAGCATACATATGTGCTCAGTAATTCATTTGGGCCCCTTTTGCAGCAATTATTGCTTCAATACGGTGTGGTATGGAAGCTATCAGCCTATGGCACTGCTGAAGTGTTATGGTAGACCAGGATGCTTCAATAATAATGCCTTCAGCATTGTTCGGTCTCATGTCTCTCATCTTTCACTTGCCAATGCCCCATAGATTCTCTATGTGATTCAGGCAGTGATGGGCTACCAAAATTTTTTACTACCACACTGTGGGTGTGGCTTATGCATTTTGTTTCAACATCTTTCAGTGCAAATTGGGTGCTCTGGGGTACATCTCCAAATTTTGCTACCAGAACTGCGTTCCTGGCCGTTCCTGTAGGAGCCCATCACTGGATTCAGGTCAGGCAAGTTTGCTGGCCAATCAAGGACAGTAATCCCAAAATCAATGGAGCAAGTTTTGGTGCTTTTGGCAGTGTGGGCAGGTACCAAGTCCTGCTAGAAAATGTAAGTCACTATCCCCATATAGGGATAGTGACATGGAGTGCTCCAAAATCTCTTGCATTGACCCTGGACTTAATGAAGCACAGTGGACCAACACCAGCAGATGACATGGCTCCCCAAATCAATACAGACTATGGAAACTTTACAATGGATCTCAAGCATCTTGCAGTGTGTACCTCTCCATTCTAATATTTTGAGTTTCACCTGTAGAATGGGCAGAAGATAAGTAATGCAAATAATTGTGAATCTCTACAGATATAGGTGAAACTCCATAAATTAGAATATCATGTGAAAGTTCATTTATTTCAGTAATGTAACTTTAAAAGGTGAAACTAATATATGAGAGAGACTCATTACATGCAAAGCAAGATAGTTCAAGCCATGATTTGTCATAACCCCAAATCCACCATCTTAGAAAATTAGAATATTGTGAAAAGGTGCAATATTCCAGGCTCATTCTAATTATCAAAGTAGTGAAATGTTTGCTGAGTTTTCTTGCTCTGTTCCCCTTTATCTTCTGTTCTCTTTGTGGCTCATTTGTTGCTGCTTGTTTTCAAATCATCTAGATTTGTGAGCAGTCCAAATTGAATTCAATAAGTAAATAAATTTCCATAAGATGAAACAAATGAATTTCTTTTCAAGTACAACAAATTAGGTTAAGATATGTGTCCAAATAATTCTTGGAAGACCCCATTTTAAAACCATTTCCTTATGATTAGCCCAAAGGAAATTCTGTCGTTCTGGATATGAGAAATTTCTGATTGTGAGTTTGCAAGAGTTCCCACCTGGGAAGATGAAATCCATCACAAACCCAATTCAATTGGGAGCCTGCAGCCTTTCATCCTAGTAATTAGATTTTAAGATAGCATCGTAAAATCAGCATAAATACACAGACAGACTGGAGGTTTAGCAGTAGTTTGCCCTTCATTTTGTTTTCTAAATGTCCCATTTTGAACTCTCAAGAAAAATATTTCTGTTGTTGCTAAATGCTCCAGCAGTGTAACGTTTAAGCACTGTCATTTCCATGTGTCTAGACACTATTTTCTATTTTATTATTGGTCAACTAGGATTTTGCAAGAGGAAATTGTCTCCAACTAATTGCTTGTTTCTTCCTTTATGAAATAATGTTTTTATTGTTTAGATTGGACCCACAGCTATCATCCCTGGGCAGTAAAATGCCACCAAATGGCAGCAATTGGCTAATGCTTGCTGTTTTGCCCCCTCTCCCACAATATATGGATCATTTACATTTATTTAATAGCACAATTTAGAGAAACTGAAATACTGTATAATATTGAGGGGTGGGGTTTTTTTTTGCCTATCTATCTATCTATCTATTTTTATATCTCTTATATTCCGTTGCCATTGGGATTAATGGAATGGAATAGAATAGAATAGAATAGAATACTTTACTCTCATCACAGACAAATTTCTTATATATCCAATCACACTTGGCCAATAAAGCATTCTATTCTCTTCTTTGAATGTACACTAATTGGCATACATTATCATGAAATTACATAGCATACAACTTTCAAAAGGTTTCCACCTCTAATATAAATATAAACATACAAATAAATATACAAATAAAAATACAACATTATGCAGGTATCCACATATATTGTTTTATATTTGACACTTAAAGCTTATTTTTAAAGGAACATCCTTATTTTTATAGGAACATCCTTTGCTCTGATCCTGATTCTTTTTCATGTACATGTCAATATGCCATTGACAGTTTTCCAACATGTGTATGAAAATAGCAATCAACATCATTTCTAGCTTTATCCTTCGTATAAAGGAGCCTTTCCCTGTATCTCCAGGGATTAAATCTGGGACTTTACGAAAAAATTTCTGTAGCGTTTTAAATTATAAGCCTTCTTTTCTGTGATGCCATGTCTAACTATGACTTCATCTCAAAGGATGAAAATATTTAGTAGAAAACAGCAAAGCAAAATTCAATTTTTGTTTAATTAGATTCTGTATAAAATGAGTGATCAATCTCCCTAAAGAAACTATTTTGTTATAATAGTATACATGCCCGGAGACAGCAAGGAACTCTAGATTAAATTTTATAGTAATGGGAAATGAAGAAACAAGCAGAACTTAATTATCATTAAAATATGTTCTAATTGGAAGTTCTAAAGTATTTATAACCATACTGAATAATGTTTATGCTTTTTAGTGATTATTTCTTTTCATTCATGGATAATTTCTTTGTTTCACTCTGTATCCAAAGAAACATATTGTGTTTCAGATAAATTGTATCTGCTGCATGAGGATTAGATCTAATAAGCAAATTTCTAGGAATTTGGTTTCACTGTTGCTCTGTTCGTTATCTACTTTATAGATGAAAAGATGTTATCATATTTGAATTCTGCTAAATAACAACTATTACAATCACACTTAAGTATATCTCATGTCAACATGCACAACTCATGTATAAAAGGGTTTTTGTCATACAGTTGTAACTACCATCTTGATTTTTTAAATCAATGCATCTGTCCCATGGTTGTCTCTGGAAATATACTTGTGTCAACCACTGAAAACAAGCCTGCATCATGAAAATTGTAAACATATTTTTTTTTTGACAATTGGCAGGAAGTGTGAGAAAAACTTGACATGGTTCAGAGGTAATGATTGGAACATCCCATGTATTTTTTCTGACAATTGGCACATAATTTATATTTAATTATACTACTGAATATTGACACTCTGTGGCCGAAACCTGTTATAAGACCAACTGTATCGGTGTCAATCTGAAGCAAATAGGAAGGCTTGATTACTGAATAAGTCTATGAATTTTAAACAATTGAAAGCAAGTGAATGTAATGTTTTATATTTTCTGAAAGTCGCAACTGTATATAATAATTTGACTATATTTGGGGAAAAACTAGAAATGTTATACTACTAGAAATGTTATACTACTTATCATTTTAAGTTTAAATCCACCAATGCAGACTTTTAAGATTACCAAATAATACCCAACGATGTGCTGTGTTCTCAGTATCATTTAATCATTTATATTGGCATCAACATAACTTCATACAGTATTTTATTTTTGAAAATTCATCATATATTCAACATTTGTAGATAACCATTCCTTCTTTTCAAAAATTTGATCTGCCACCCAATTAATTAGAACATTTCAACATTTTTATTGGAACCTAATTTTAATAGTTTAGTTTGATTTTATAGTTTTAAATATACACATATCATATATGTGCATATTTAAATGATATAGTTTGATTTTATGGTTTTAAATAAACCATATCATATATGGGAAGAAGCTTTGTTGAAAGACTATTGATTTAAATTTAAATAAGATTGCAAAAGTTACCATATTTTTCGCTCTATAAGACGCACCTGCTGATAAGACGCACCTAGATTTTAGAGGAGGAAAATAGAAAAAAAATATTTTGAGCCAAAAAGGGAAGAGAGGAAGGAGTGAAGAAGGGAGTGAGGGAGGAAAGAAGGGAGGAAGGAAAAGGAAAGCAAGAAATGGAGGGAGGAAAGGAAGGAAGGAAGGAAAGAAAGAAAGGGGGAAGGGACAGGAACAGAGGAAGGAAGCAAGGAAACTTATGAAAGGGGAGAGTAAGAGAGGAAGGACTGAAGGGAGGGAGGGAAGAAGGTAGGAAGGAGAAAGAAAAGAAGAAATAGAGGAAGGGAAGATAAAAGAGAGAACAAAAAAGAGCAAGAAAGAAATCAAGAAAGAGAGAAAGAAAAAGAGCAAGAAAGAAAGCAAGAAAGAGAGAAAGAAAGAAAATGAAAGAGAAATAAAAATAGAGAGGGGGAATGAAAGAAATGGAAGGAGGGAAGGAAGGAGAGAAAGCAAGAGAAAGAAAGAAAGCAAGAGAAAGAAAAAAGAATGAAAGAGCAAGAGAGCAAGAGAGAAAAAGAAAGAAAGAGAGAAAGAAAGAAAGAAAGAAAGACAGGTAACTTCAAAGAAAGGCTCACTGAGCATCTCTCACTCTCTCTCTCTTTCTATCTATCCCTCTTTCTTTCTTTCTCTTCCTTTCTCTCTCTCCTCTTCCTTTATCTCCTCTCTCTCCCTCCCTCTCTCTTTCTCTCCCCCCTCTCTCCCCCTTTCCCTCTCTCTTTCTCTCTCTCCCTCTCTTGCTATCTCTACCCCCTCTCCCTCTCCCTTTCTCTCCCCCCTCTCCCCCTTTCCCTCTCTCTTTCTCTCTCTCCCTCTCTTGCTATCTCTCTCCCCTCTCCCACTCTCTTTCTCCCTCTCCCTCTCTTTCTCTCTCTCCCCCTCTCTCTTTCTCTCTCTCTCCCCCTCTTTCTCTCTCTTCTTCTCACTTTCTCTCTCTTGTTTTCTTTCTGTCTCTTTTGCTTTCTCTCTCTCTCACTCTTTCTCTCTTGTTTTCTTTCTCACGCTCTTTCTTTCTATTGTTCTCTCTCTTGCTATCTCTTTCTCTCCCCCCTTTCTCTCACTCTCTCTTTCTCACTTTCTCTCTATCTTGCTGTCTGTTGCTCTCACTCACTCTCGTTCTCTCTCCGTTCTTCTCAGCGGTGACGTGCGCATGCCCTGCCTGCCTCACCTTTGCCGAGAGCACTTTCGTCCTGGGCTCTCAGCAAGGAGGTTGTAGGAGAGGCGGGGCCGGCGGCAAAGGTGATATTCAATGTCGGGGGCGCACGGGCGGTTGCACGCACTCCCTATCTCCCTGCTAGCCCACTCGGAATATTCAAAATAAGAAAAACCTTCGCCGGCAAAGGCTTTTCTTATTTTGAATATTCCGAGTGGGCTAGCAGGGAGATAGGGAGCGCGCGCAACCACCCGTGCGCCCCCGACATTGAATATCACCTTCGCCGGCCTCCGCTGAGAAAAACCTTTGCCGGCATTTCCTCTCGGCGTCAAGGAGGCGCAGCGGCGGGCGGAGAGAGGGAAGGGGGGGCAGCGGCGTCCCTCCTGGCCTTGGCGGGCCGCCCGACCCTCCCCACCTCCTGCAAATGCGGCGGGCGGCGGGGGGAGAGCGAGGAGCCGGTTCCGGCGGGCGCGGGGCTTGGCTGGCTGGCTGGTGGGGGAGCGCCGCTGGTGGTGCGGAGGGAGACCCTCCTTCGGGAGGGAGGGGGCCAGGCAGCAGCTAGCCAGCCAGCCGGCGGGATGGCGCTTCGGAGTTCGCAGCCTCCCCCCCCTGCCTGCATCTTCGCTCCATAAGACGGGGCTGATTTTTCATCCTACTTTGGGAGGAAAAAACCTGCGTCTTATGGAGCGAAAATTACGGTAGATGTACCAAAAACAGTAGGAAAGCAAGTATATATAGTACTGCATATCTTAATTCCCAGTTTCATGCTTTAGTCATTAGAACAGCATACTTCAGATAAAGTAACTATAATTTACATAGATGGAAATCAATAAATGCAAGATTAGTGCAATTTTTACAGCAATGCAAAAAAAAAGCTTAATAAAGCAAGGTACATGTAAAGATGTATTACGAGTTACATAAAGAGGATTAAACATTCGATAATACTGGAATTTAAAGTAGCTTGACATGATGGTTTTAAAAGTAATAACACACTGCAACTCTAAGCATGGAAATGTTCTTACTTACTATAGATGTGATAGTTGGATAGCAGCTGTTAATATTCATTGTTGAGAACCAGATAATTAATACAGCATATAGCCTGAAGAGTCTGTAAGAAAACATGAATTATATTAATTTATTTTTCAGAAGGCAATAAGTGATTCATGTAGAATGCTAATTTCCCAAAGATGGAAATCTAGCACATATACCTGAGCATGGATTTTTAAAATTCTCTTTTATGATTCTTCCAGGTGGAAACAAAATTCACAATTGCACAGCCACATTCCTTATCTTTATTGCTAGTCATTGCCTCAACTATCATTTTATACTAAGACTTTGGAAACAAAAATGTCACAGAATCACATTTATATGCAACTAATTGGCCACAGGTTGGCTTTTATTCTTGCTAAGTGGAAAGATGGCAAGGACGCAACTTCATGACCAGCATGGAGCCACCAAGTGATTAAAGTGACAACATTGATATGAAGAGGCCTTTAAAATCATTCAGCTCTGGCCAGTAACATTGTATGATCCAAATTGTTACAAATCTTTACAACTTGAATACTTGTATGCATTTACTGCAAATGTTAAGTTACTTGTACCTACCATCTGAAAGAAAAATAATATTCCAAGTTATTCCATTTAGAGCTTAAAATCCCTAAATGGCTCAGGGCCAGACTATTTATGTAAACGCCTCCTGCCTCATACCTCAATGTGACCAATAAGGGCCCAGAGGATCGGCTTTCTCCGGGTCCCATCTGTCAAACAATGTTGTTTTATACAATTCCAGCTTACTTGATAGGAAAAAAAACCTATTCTTTGGGCCAGATTACTTGTGGGACTGCCTTCTGCCCTATGAGTCCCAGCAACCGGTTAGGTCCCACACAGTCAGCCTTCTCCAGGTCCCATCAACCATGTCGCTTGGCAGGGCCTAGGAGAAGAGCCTTCTCCGTGGAGGCCCCTGCCCTCTGGAATAAGTTCTCCCTGGAGATTTGCACTGCTCCCACTCTCCTTGCCTTCTGCAAGAGTCTTAAGACTCATTTATGCCACCAGGTTTGGGGCGATTAGATCTTAGCTCCCTGGCCGACAAGTGTTTGTATGGCTGTTGTCCGAATGGGTAAGATTGATTTTTAACTTAACTGGGGATTTTAGATTGTTTGCTTGTTTTAATTAATTGGATTTAGCTATTGCATTCTGTTGTATTTTTATGTTATAAACTGCCCCGAGTACTCAGAGGGCTGGCATATAAATCCCCAAAACAAACAAACAAATACATTTACAATATGTGGTGGGATGAAAGGGATTCAAGAAGGAAATTCGTTAAGATAAAACACTAGGACAGCATTCATACAAAATGTGAATCGTGGTTTACTGGAATAACCCAATAGATTGGATTCACAGAATACACTGGACCTTCACCTAACTAGCCTGATTGGGTTTTGCATAACACAAAGCAGACAGTTAGAAATAGTAGATTGTGCAAACTCTAGGTGTTTGCACAATCAGGTGTCTATGTTAGAAAATATATCATCAACTTGGTGGTTACTTTCCATAATGGAATTTTGTATTGGCTTGAAAAATAGTATTTTGCACTGTTGGCTGATTGTAAGATCCTTATAGACTTTTTACATGAAACAGAAAAAAGATGTGAAACTCTTGTGGTTTTGATGATTTAAAAAAAGGATAATAGAAAAAATGAAGTTTTTGTAGTGTCATCATAACCTAAGAGATAATTTTGTAATCATACATGTATTTGCTACAAAAGAAATCAGAATTTTTCTTTTTATCCTCTTTTTGCAACTGTTTTTCTTTTTTCTCTCTCTCCCTGCTCCCTCCCTTTGTCCTTTTTATTCTGTGCTATTTTGTGTTAACTTTTATGTTCTTTTAAAACCTTTTAATAAACTTTATAACAAAACCCATTTATGTGGTCCAAAAATGGTTGCTCAGGCATTTTCAAACTGAATTTATCAGGTCATGTGGAAATGTTCTCAGACATAAGCAAGAAGGTTATGCTGGATGTTTCTTCCTTTGAGTTACAGGGTGATAGAAACGCTGTGACCTTGGCTGAGAAAGGCCTGAGTACAAAATGGAGTTCACCCTACCCCCCCGAATCTTCTGCTGCATCCTGAACGCGTACACAATGGGGCTCTCACTGCGAACAATAAGAGGGATGTTTTTAAAAAGCCAGGAAAGGTGTTGAAGGCTGTTCTATCACACACTTTTGCCTGCCAGGTGATTGTTACCTATTGTCATTCCGTATGTGATATAAGTAATCACAAACTCAGAAGAGTTTCAAAGAGTTTATCAAAAACAATCCCTTGTAATAGGATAAATTTATAATCATTTCTTCTAATCATAAGTCATAAATTTCATAATACATAAATGGATGGAATGCATTTGCAATGATTTGCCATATCTCCACAAGATCAGATACATCTACTGATGTACTATAATAAAATATGGCTTTTTAAATGGCCACAGCATAAATAAATATGCTTCACAATAACAGAAATATATATTATGTAGTCTTTTAGACATGACATCTATAGTTCAGTTCCTGGTTCATGAATTTATCTGCTTCCTACTTTCATTCTTTGTTTTGTAATATGTTTTTATTGAATCTTTTAAAAAAGAAGATAAAAATTATATAAAACGAGGGGTGAAAGAGCAAAAAGTGCAAGAAAGCAAAATGGAGGATTTTTTTTTAAAAAAACAGAAGATACAAGTGGCGTACAATTATACTTTAACTCTCTCTAAAGTTATCATGACCTTCTTCTTTCTATCCTAAAAGATCTTTAAATTCATGTTACTTTTTTTTTTCATTTCGCTTTTCGGGAAGCTCCCCCCCCCCAAAAAAGAAGGAAACATTTTGGGGAAATATTAATAGAAGAAGAATATATTTCCCCAAGGGAGAAATGGAGAAAAGGCAGAAAGCAGGCCCCAACAGCCTCCAGCAGATGCCTGAAGTCTTTAGAGATGGAGATTTTGTGCCCATTAAGAAATCCAGGCCTTCAGCTCCAGGTTATGGGATTAAGAAAGAGAGGGCATGACTTTTAGGACATGATAGGATCAACGCACCACCAATCAAATAATAAAAGCACACACAACAAACCCCAAACTTACAAAACACTGTAAACTCTATAAAAATCCTTGCACTCATCAAGCTAATTTGTCAGCTGTCCCAGAACTGCATGCTGTGTTTGTGTCTGCTCATCAATAAGCAGAGTCCTTCTTCCCAATTAGCTTCCATTTTATTTCCAGCACCTGGCTTGGAATTGGACTGGAATTTTCTTCCAACAGTTCATTTTGCATTCCCCTCTCTTTCTGAAGGCCTACTACCTTAAAAGTTAATGTTTGAAATCTCTGTTTCTCTGGAATTTATCTTCACTCTATCTGAGCAAGCATGCAGAAGATTTGTAAATAAATGTTTTTTGTTTCTATGGCATTTGGAGCAGTAAACAACCACTTTCCTTTTTATTACCTTTGTTACATACTCAGACTGAAGCAAATAGGTTTTTAAAGAGAAAATACTGACTGCTGATAGGCTAGACTGTCTGGCATCTCCCTATAAAAGGGCTGACTGTCAGATAGAGCGTTTGCTGGATTGTAAATAGTTGCCAAATAAAGAGGCACCCATTGCCTTTTATTCTAGGACTCTGTCCACCACAAAGCACAACTAAAGTCAATTGGACAGAGAAGTGCTGGCTGCGGTAACTGGAATCAAGCGCTTGCATGACTATATGTATAGGCACCAATTTGACTTGATCACTGACCACAAGCTGCTTCTGAGAATTATCGCAAGACACCATCCCACGCCTGGCTTGCTATTTAATTGAGCTATTTTTCTGGCTGCCTATAGCTACTGGCTAATACGCTGGCCTGGACAGGTCTTTGGGGCATGCCATCACCCTCAGCCACTGTCCCCTGATAGAGTTATTGGAAGACCCTACACCTGCTTGGACTGTGGCCCAATAACTTCACTAGAGATTACATGCCACTCTACCAAGAACAAAATAATTGCTGAAGTTTTGCACTGAGTGTTGAAGTGGTGAACAAAAGGTTCCATGCGTCTGAATTTAAAATGTTTATGACTAAACAAAATAAACCATCTGTATTGTGGGGTTTCCTTCTATAGGGGACTGAGTGACTATTCCACAGAAACTATGTTTTGCAAATATTGGAAGCATTGCTTCCATAGGCCATCTGGGGACTGTCTGGATGAAAGCCTTGGTAGGAGCTATGTATGGTGGCCTAACATGGACCAGGACATTACTGAATCGATGGCGACCTGCTATCCATATCAGGAATTCAGACCAGCTCCTCCACTGATGCCCACACACAAAGCTGAAGACAGTCTTGTCCAGAGTACACATTGATTTCATGGGAAAACTTTCCTCGTAGTCATGGACACATGCTTTTAGGGGGGTATAATTTTTTCCCCACACCTTACAGTGATTCAAATTCACATACCACAAATTAAAGTACAATACAATATAATATCAAATGTCAAATTCTTAATCAAAGTTTCCTAATTATTTATCCAATTGTTCTGGAACACATCATTCATCCTATGCTACCTCCTTTTCAAATACTATCATCCGGATTTCAGATATTATTTTTCGCTTTCATTTGAATTCAAAATGCTATAGCTATCCAAATTTCTATTGTCTATTTGCTGTTTTTACCAAAACTATGCCGTCGTGCTTCAGCCCATTTCTTAGATTCTCATTTCTGCTTTTTATACCCACATTTTATCGTAGCTGCCCTTAACAAAGAATAAATTTCCAAATTTGCTTCTCTTTATACTACAGGAAGGAAAGAAAAAGTAGCCATTCACATCATACCTTAATCTGATTAAAACATTATCAATACACATAGGGGAAATGGTTTTTATTAAAGATTTAAAATATACTTCATATTAACTGTGCTTCATTCCTTTCATTTCTTTTATTATACCAATATAACATTTCTAATTTAACAAATCATAGTCATTATGTAATATGCTTTTCTATTTACTTTTCACAAAAGATATCTTCCCTTGAGAATCCCAATAAAATAATAATCTTCCCTAATCTACATATTTTCCACTATCGTTCTTAGTGTAATAATCTTTCCTAATCTATAAATTTCACTGCCAATCCCAGTGCAATTATCTTCCCTAATCTATACATCGCCGTCATACCCAGTGTAATAATCTTCCCTATTCTAATTGTTTTCACTGCCAATTGCAGCGTGATAATCTTCCTTAATCTATATATTTTCCCTATTCTATATTCTATATATTCTATACTATCAAACTCAGTGTAATAATCTTCCCTAAATTATTTAATTTAACTTTTTGTTGCAGTCAATACTAGTTCTTATTCCATATTAATCCTCCTTTAATAATATCCCTTTTCCCTTTCCTCCCATTTTATTTATAACTATAAATCACATAATAAATTTATAATTCAAATAGTCAATAAAAATATTAAAAATATTAATCATCCAAAAATAATCATAACCATTTTCAATTTTCTCATCCATAATAATCATAATAACCATAATAATCATAATTATCATAACCATTTTCAAATTTCTCATCCATAATGATCATAACCATTCCAATTTTCTCTTCATTATTCATATCATTCCATTTTAACATTTTTTCTCTTATTTCCTTTTCAATAATAAATTCCAATAGAGTTAAATCATTAATAATTCCAATTCATTTAATTACATAGTCATTTCTTTTTATAATTTATAGCTTTGTGGAAAAACTCAGTCCTCTTTCTCTTCTTTGCAGCACTGCTGTCTTCTGTATTTTCATATATATGTTCTTAAAGTGTCTCAAGCCTCTTTTGAAATAATATTATCCAATGTGTTATCCAATGTGCTATTTAGTCAACTCAGTCAGTTCCATCTCAAATATTTTCTTCCTTCCATGCCATAGCTAATAGCCTCCTCTTCTCTCTTTGTTTGAAGGCCAAACAAATAAGATATGCTCCAGCAATGTCAACATATAACAAAAAACCCCGCCATCTTTAAGCCAACTAGTTGCAATATCTCCTCCAACCACAAGATGGCACTAAATAACAAATTTACAAATCTTCCTGTACAGTATATAGCATTCCTCTTCATTTAATAAATATAGGGTAAAAACATAGCCTCCACAGCGAGAATTTAAAGTTCCCAATTTAAAAAAAATGAATATATAGACAATTGAATATCTTAGAAGTACAATCTTGGACAGTTTGCTATATCTGAAGCCTTTGCTATTCGCCCCATTGGAAAATAGCCACTTCTGGTTCAATTTTCCAGCACTATTAGCTCCGTTGCAAATCAAAGTGAAAAACAAAGGTCCAAAAATCCATTTCGGCCATTTTCACTCACCAGCACCAAATTTAAATATTTTTTTTTCTCTGTAAGCACTCCTTCTTCTCTTTCCAGATGTTACCGATCATCTTTTCATCCTGGTGTTGCGTTGTCTCCATGTATATGTCGGCTCAGGTATGGCTGCCTGGCCAGCTTCACACCACTGCCAGTGCAAGACTGGACAGGTTCATATGGAGGGGACATTCCAGCCCCACACGAGACCCCAGTAGCGTCCCTTGCATCACCTCCCCTTCAGGGAGGATCCAGTCTGGTCCAAAAGGACCAGAACCCCTGGATGGTGGGGATTCACAGCCTTTCCAAGACAGCAGAAAGGCTCCTTGCTGCCACAGCCATTAGACCCCACCCCTCTCTCTATGGACGCATATTTGAAGTGGTTAGACATAGCCCTCATGACCACCACCATGACAGAACTACAAGTGTTGAGGCAGTCATCAAGGTGCTATGGAGATTTTTCTCCACACATGATCTTCCCAAAAGCTCATCTGTCCTGACCACTCACCCATCTTCGACTGAGCTATGCAGGTCTGAATGACTGCATTCTGCAGTCTGCCTATCTGCAAGATTGCATCACATGTTGGATTAGTCCAACTAACAGGGGAAGGGTGATACATTATCAGACGGAAGCACATAGGCTTCAGTCAAGTCCTCCATTCCGGAGGGAAAAAACTAACTGGTGATTGGCTAGATTATCTGGCAGCTCTCTATAAAAGGCTGGCTGTTAGACAGAGCCTTTGCTGGATTTAAATAGTTGCCAAATAAAGAGCTGTTGTTTTGAAGCCATTTCTGTCTACCTTTTCCATTCATGCTATGTAACAAACTTAGTTCTAATAGAGCCTGAGAAGCAGCTTCAGCCACACAAGCTGTCAGGGGGATTTCCGTCTATTTACATATTCAAGCAGTTTAAGCCATATTGAGTGAGAAAATCCCATCATTTGAATAGAACTGGAAGCTGCAACAGGTACACTAAGTTCATCCCTATGAGATAAGTGGATTAACTGGATGATTCTGGTACAATGGAAAGCTGTAACGGTTTGCGTCTGATTTTTTTATAAAGTTGAGGTTCAGTTTTAATTGGCTCTGCATTTTCTGAGCTCCATTTTTATGCAAATCCTCTCATGGTAAGGGAGAAGGCAGCCGTAGCCAACAAGGGGTTGATGGAACAATGACAAGCAATGTCACAGTTCTGCATTTCTTTATGATTCTGCATTTTAGCTTTGCAGAGTGGTAAGACCCCACTTGTAAAGCGTTTAGAACTCTTTAATGCATACAATTCTGTCCTCCAAAAGTCCTATGTAAGGAACTATAGATTTATGAAAGAGACAGCACCATTTTCCTAAGCTTTCTGCTGTCAAAATGGTTCTTGATAGTCAGGCATGACCATTTCCCCAGCTTTTTCCTGCTTGTTATACACTTTCTTTAATTGTGCTTTCAGGTCTGATTAAGCAGGTGACTATATGACCCAGTTTACTGTCTTTCACTAGCATCTCTTTCTTTAACAGGCCAACTGCATTGCACATATTACTCTCAGTGTTTGGTTAGCATTTAGCAATTTATGTGTTGGTGTTAAAAGATGTGTTATATTTCAGATTGTGTAGTTAGAAGGCATGCTTGTAAGTGAACCATAGTTTTACTAGAAAACTGTAATTTCATCTATTTTTAAGGGGAAGGGAAGGAGGGATAATCTTGGAGAAGGGTATCTAGGACATATTTATCTATGTCAGAGATGGCGAACCTTTTTCCCTTCGGGTGCCAAAAGACTGTGTGCACACGTTATTGTGCATGCATGAGTGTCCACGTCCATAATTCAATGCCTGGGGAGGGCAAAAACAGCTTTTCCACCCCCAGACGGCCTATGGAGTCCAGAAATGGCCTGTTTCCCAATTTCCGGTGGCTCGTGTTTCGCACTCCCCAGGCTCCAAAGCATAGTTCCCTCTAAGCTGAGCAGTGAGCAATCGCTCACTTAAAAATCATCATCAACTCAGTGTTTTCCAAACCTGCCCAGAAGCCGAGAGGGAAAGAGTGAGAGGGAAGGAGAGAGAGAGGAAGAGAGAGAAAGAGATAGAAAAAAGAGAGGAAGGAAAAGAGAAAGAAAAAGAATGGGAGTAAAGAAGAGAGAAAGAAAATCAAAATCTATTTTGAAACTAGCTCAACTATTTAAGTGGCATTTTGATATTGATAGAGTTGCCCTATTATGAGCTCACTGTTATAGACACACAGTACAGTATTTTATTTTGAAATTCTCTGAGGCAAAACAGGGTGGGTTATTTATTTGTTTATTTATTTATTTATTTATCTATCTATCTGTCAATTATTTATTTATTTATTATTTATTTATTTATTTATTTATTTATTTATTTATTTATTTATTTGTTTGCATCCCAGTCCCAAAGGGACTGCCGCTCAGACACTATACTTTTCCACCCTCCCCCCCAAAAAATTAGAGGGAACACTGCTCCAAAGGCTTTCCTGGAGCAGAGGAAGGGTAAAAATGCCCTCCTGCATCCCCCCAGAGGCTCTCTGTAAACCAAAAAACCCCTCCCACAGCCTCTGTGCAAACCAAAAATCAGCTGATGGGCACACATGCATGTTGGAGCTGAGCTAGGGCCACGGCTCATGTGCCAGCAGATATGGCTCCACATGCTGCCTGTGGCACCCGTGCCATAGGTTTGCCATAACTGACTTATGTCCTATGTATATTTTAATTTCAAATCTAATAATCCTCAATTTCCCGACATATCTAAAAATCATCAGATTGGGAAATCCTCTATTAAACTGTGTACTATTGGAGATGGTTGTATTTTCTTAATGTCTCCTTCATTTTTTGGCTTTATGGTGAAACAGTCTTTTTTTATTCTGTGTATCCATTTAAACTATGCTGGTTTCATTAGATTTTATACATGGATTCATGGTTCCACTGAAGTAGTTTAAACTAATTGCCTTCCAAAGATATTTGCTTATAATTGCTGGTCAGAAAATTAACATCTCTGTATTGTTGTAAGTACAACAGCCAGGAGCAGACAGAAGCCTTAACAGCAAGTTACCTCAACTATATATTATTATATTCTCCATTTACCCATTGCAGTGTTCAAAACAATTCCTAACATTATCTAAGAGAAAAGAAGACTGTGGAGGCTATGTTCTATTTTTCCGTGCATGTAATCTTAAAAAAAGTTTTCTTATTTGCCTTACTCACAGAATTTTTTGTACATGGTTTATTGACTGAATAACTATCAAGAATTTAATTAGTAGCTGTATGAATTGCTCTAATGTCTGAGCAAAGTTTTTAGATTGAGGAATTTCTTGCCCTTCATCTGAATTTTATTTGAAATAATCCACACACCTGATGAGGCCATCTAGCATCTCTCTGTTTCTGCTTCTTCCTCTCCTCCTTTCTTGTTTTCACCCTCTCCCTATCACCTGTACCCGCTCTGCTTTGCTTTTCAATGGGATGACATCAGTATTGCATAGAGTTGGAAGAGTTGAGATGGTTATTATGCATATTCTTAGGTTAAGCTCTGTCAGTACTGATTCAAAGTTGCCCTATTCTTTAATCAGCTAAGATTTTGCCCTGGGATTCAGAGTTTCTCTCCCCCCCCCCATGTGTGTGTGTATGCGTGTGTGTGTGTTGTGTATGCACAGAACGGGGAATTGCGCGAGCGTGTCTCAAAAGAAATGAACAAAATAATATTCAAGTACATTTCAATTTGCTCTACAAAACACTTTTATTCTTAACAGCATTGTAATACTTTTGCGATGCACTTGACAGTATGTCCAACCAGATAGTTTTGGAACTGAAATTTATGTATAATTTTTATGCTTGTTTTTTTTTCCTTTCTGAAGCATAAGCTGGTACTATCACTAATAGGTCAACAAGAGTAGCAACAATAAATACCATCAAAATAACATCCCTTTCTTTTCACTCACACATACCAAGAAATCAATAAAGCAAAACAATTTTGTCATCGGTTAATTAAAGTGAGAAACACACAATGTTTTGTCTCCCCATATTGAAAAAAATTCAGTACTTTGATATAAGGATCACTGTGTATTTTGTTTTATTGTATTGAAAGAAATATCAAATTAATCACGTTTTCTGGAATTTGTTAATAGAAGAAAAACAAGTTATTTAGATTTGCTAACCATGGTAAATACAAGATACAAATACAACAGAGCAATACTGTGCAATTCAAAAAGTAAGCTAAAGCTCATATTTAGCAAACTCACTATTACATGTAGGAAGCCAAGAATGCTAAATAAGAAACCAATGCCTTATTCCTAAATTCTTTATTAACAAGTTATATATGAATTCCACAACAGGAAGAAAAAGGGCAGCAAGCACCAGGCCATCAAAATCTGCATTTGATAATAAAATATTTTTGTATAAATAATGGAGACTCCTGAGCCAAGACTACATTCTCTTTCACATTTCAGGTTTATTAAGGTGATTGATGTCTTCTCTGGGTTTCAATCTGGCAAACAGAGAGAGAGAGAGAATTTATAATTCTTGCTCTTAAACTTTTTTCTGCTTCTGTATTCTCCCTCCATATCTGTTTCTATCACTTGTATCTAGGCATTTATTTATGTTTCCGCTTCTCCCCCTGTACCAGAGGTATCTTCTTATGTTTAGGAATGTCCTAGTCTAGAAGAAACATTGTAGTGGTCTTGACTCCAGCGTCGACATTACATTATTTTAAAAATAGCGTGAAATATAATAAATCCCAAATATATTATAAAAAAGGCAATATAATAGATGCAGAAAGATCCTTCCTGTCTTCTTTGTCACACATCACAATAGTTTCAACCAAAGCATCTGCTCTAAAAATGACTGAATTAGAAGATACATGATCTTTACAGTTATATTTTTGGATTTGGTCTAAGCAGGTGCAAAAATATTGCTTGTTGTGTCACAGCCATCATTTTCTATTTATAAAATGTAGTTCTTAATATGGGACTACATACTTTTTTGCCTCTATTGCCCCATCCTATTATAATTCAAATATACAGGGAGAGTGTGGGAAGACAAAGTGCATATTTCTTTGCATAATTCTGACAATATCTGTCAATTCCATTTCCATCTCTGAGCAGAAATTGCCAATTAATTGTTGGATTAACAAAATGACTAACATGTGAATGTCTAACACAAATATTCACTGACACATCTCTTGCAGTTTCACAAAAATAAACAAGCCAACAAACACATTAAAATATTTCTGAAGAAAAACCCAGTTAGCTGGTTTAACTGCTCTGACAGATAATTTATTTCCTAAGAAAGCATAACAAAGCCAAAAATTCTGGTTTGAGAATGTTGCAAATAATTTCAAAATTCAAACTGAGGCCTAGCAAAGTTTCTACGTGATTTGAACAAAGCTTGTTTTATAAAATTCCAAAATACAGTTATTTATTGTCAGCTATTGTCAGACCTCTAAGTCTCCTTTGCCAACTCATAGTCATCAAGTCATCATAGGGTGACTGGTGCAAGAACTAGGCAGGTGTGTGGGTGGGCAGAATGTAGAGTGGTGGTTGCAATGGCCAGGAACTTCCCATTTTCATGCACACATCCTCTGCTGTCAATGCAGGCTGTTCTACACCACCATTTGGTGGTGGCAGCAGTCAGTGAGGTGAGTGGTGGGCAGATGATGGAGGCTGGGCACATCTCATTTTTGCATCTCCTGCTGCTGCTGTTACTGCCACTGTGCCAAATAGAAGCTCCATTGCCTGAATACTGCCACTGCCACTGAATGGCCTGCAGTGGCAGTGGTGGTAGTGGAGGATGTGTAAAAATGGGAAGCCCCCCGCTGCCACTGCCACGCTGCACCTGTCACCCACCCATCTCTTTCTCTCCAGTTGCCCGTGGTAAGTTGTCCCAATGGAGAATTGCCAGTTAAGTTGTCCTGTGCAGTGAAGGGCTGCAAAAAAAAAAATTACCACCACACTGTGGGTGTGGCTTATTTTGTGGGTGTGGCTTGCCAGCCATGTGACCAAGTGGGAATGGCTTGATGATCATGTGACCAGGGGTGACTTAAAAATCATGTGACTGGATTAAAGGTGGCCAACTTGACGTCACTCACACCAAGAGTTTGGCTTAGGGTTAGGGTGCCTGGCCTCTTCTTACCTCAAAGAGAAACAATTTCCCTTACTATTACTGAACATCCAAAATATACTATTTAATTCTATGTATGTATGCCATATGTGTACATACATATTACACGCAGGCACCCAAAAATATAGATTATCTACTATATAAAGTGTATGTACACACAAGCACACAAAGCTCTTCTAAAATTACACACATTCAACCTCATTTACTGTGATAGGAAAAAACATACCCAGAGCCCAGAAGGGAGAAAAAGAAAAAAATTCAAAATGTTTCTACTGGTTCTGCATATCTGACCATACCCATATGAGCCCCTCACTAGTCCTGTGACAACTTGGTAGGTGTGAGTTGGCAGAGGTAATTTGTTGGTGGCAATCTGGCCCCACTGAGCTGGTTACGCTGTGTTGTCCCATTCCACCAGGAAAGGTAGAGATGATAATCACAATGGAATGAAGAGACAGCAAGTAGATTTCCTTTTCAATTATCTCTTTTCAGAAGCTGGTGCCCATGAGACCAAAGTTGTTTTCAATCTGAATGCAAAAACAGATTCCAGGATGAAATTCAGGGTGTAATTTCATTCTGAAAAATGGTGTTGCTTGCTGTTTTCAAAAATCGAGCCCTTTGGGTGCCCGGGGAAGAAAATTTCTGATGCCAGGCATGGCCAAAATTATTTTTAATCAGAATGCAAAAATTGATACTGGCATGGGATTTGGGATGGAATACTTAAAAATGATGCTGTTTGCTCTTTTTAAAATCAAGCCTTTTCTGAGGAAGCAAATTTCTGATACTGGATACAAGAGGCCAGGCAGGAGGTCTTTTTTTTTTCAACTTCAGTGCAAAAATGGATGCTGGGAAGAGATTCAGATTGGAATTCCATGCTGAAAAAAGTGGTGCTGCTGTTTTTTAAAATTGAAACTTTTGGGTGCTCGGGGAAGAAAACTCCTCATGTTGTCAGAGACATAGGTGCCCAGAAGGACATTTTTTCCCCACCCAAATGCAAAAAATGGATGATGGAATAAGTTTTAGAGTCGAATTTCAGGTTTAAAAATAGTGTTGCTTGCTACTTTTATAAATTGAGCCTTTGGGGTGTGGTGAAGACTTCAGATTAACCATAAATGCTCCAGACACTTGTTCTTCATGAAAAGATAGCAGCTGCCAGCTGGTTTGGAGTTCTGAGAGACAAAAAGAACAGCTCTGTTTCTTAAACATCACCCAGTGTCTTTGAAATGACACAGGGGGTCATACATTTTCTTTTCAAATCTCTTTCTGAAATTGTTACATTTTCAGCTATTAGATACCCTTGGATCCACAGTACTGGGTCAGTTTCACTGCTGACACTCATGTGAACAGAATAAGTATTTTCCTTTGCTAAGGAGAATTCTGCGCATCATAATCTAGGAGATCCAGTTATGATTCACTTCCTGCTACATATTCTTGTGGCTTTCAAAGAGTATTTAATAATAAGGAGTCTTCTTGTGAGCCACCTCGAGTCTCCGGTGAAGGGCGGCATACAAATCTAAATAATAATAACAATGACAACGACAACGACAACAACAACAACAACAACAACAACAACAACAACAACAATAATAATAATAATAATAATAATAATAATAATAATAATTGCAAAAGGAAATGTTGAGCATGACATTCTGGCCACAATTCTTATTGTGAAAGAAGGAAGAGGAAATGATATTTTTGTTGCCCCCCCATTATTAACTTCCTTTTCCTCTCACTGACATTTTTCTCTAATCTGATTTTATTCTGTCCTTTATGTTCTATGAATTTTGGATTCCAGGTTTGATTGTGATCCTTCCCCAGGTATAACATTTTTTTTCTGCCTCCCCACCTTCATGCCTGCAGTGACAGCTGCAGAAAAGCTTTGAGGAATTTTAAATGGGCTTTTAACCTGAAGGAAAGTTTCATGGTGAGCAGAAGGAAGGCATCCTTTTAAAAAAAATCAGACCCTTCCCTGGTCTCCCCATGCAGTGTTCAAGCTGGAAACATAAAGCCGAAAAGCAGAGATTGAGAAAGGAGAGGGTAAAAAGCATGTAGCAAAAAAATTACACATTTCTGCTCATCAGTTATCAGATTTTACCCTTTGTTCAATTGATGAGTGACAGCTTAGAGCTTTACTGCCCTTGGAAATGTCAGTACTAGATCATTATTTGATGACTATCACTGCCAGTATAAAGGTCCTTGCGAAGAAGGAAGCTAATGTTGCTGTCATACAATTCAGTGGCCAGCCTGACATGCCTTTTGTCTGAGTAGATGCCATGGATCTTCTCCTATCAAAAGATTCAGCCACGAATATCATATACAGAAGGGATAGAGGAGACTTAATTTCTCCTTCACATTTCCTAGGGTGATGGAATGTTGTCATTTTGTAAAGAGACATAATTTCAAAAAGAAGACCAACTCTAAACTTTAACACGGCTTGCTTTATGAAGACCTCTCTTTCACATTTTCTTCTGGTTAATTCTCTTTGGCTTAATAATGATATAAAAGGCAGAGAAATCTATTTCTCAGGTAATTAATGAAATTACAACAACTTTTGCAAAAGTGGCCCTTTTTTGACCTCCAAGGCAAAACTTTCAGTGGGCTTGTCAATGATCTCAGAATTTAGGACAATCTCTGCCCAGCTGCAGAAATTGAGGGTGGGTCGGATAAAGAGGAAAGAAAGCCATGTTACCAATTTAGTGGTTGTCTAAAGATTATCCTTCATTAATAAAGGAGAATATTTGTAGCAGCTCAGGTTGACATGAGAGGTCCTTGCTGCCCTCTGAGCTTACTTGTCTTCTTACAGATGTTTCATTACCCAAACTAGGTAACACCATCAGTGCTAGTGAGGACTGATGTTTGTTGTCAGTTTATAATCTAGTGGCCTGCCTATCAGTGTTGGTGGGGGTGGTCTTTGGTTGCGTTGTTTCTTGTTGGCTTCTTTGGCAGTTTCGTGATTGGGATATTGTTTACTTGATTGTTGGTCTGATGTTAACCTTGGAGTTAATCTGTGCTGATCTGGGTGCTGGGTGTGGTGGAGAGGTGCTTAGGTCTTTTTGTTCCTTTTTGGGCTGGGTAATAGTTCCTTCTGCATAGTCTATAGATCAGTGGTTCTTAACTGGGGTTCTATCGAACCCTAGGGATTCGGCGAGTCGGTCTCAGGGGTTTGGCGGAGCCTCGGCCACAAAGGTCAAAACACACCCGGCTCATTATGTAAATTCGTGATGACACGCCCCAAAGGGTTCGGTTAATGTGCATATGAAACTGGTGGGTTCAGTATCTCAAACAAGGTTAAGAACCACTGCTATAGATGTTGTGAATTTATTTGTTGGTTGGTTTGGATTTCTATGCCGCCCTATGTTGACTCAGGGTGGCTTAAAAAAAATAGGAATAAAATACAAAATATAGCAAAGGGAAACACAAACATAAAAACTAATATGAAAACCCCAGAGTTATTAAAACCAGACATTCACATTCATCCTAACCACAATCTTACATTCATATCATCAACCAGAATGAGATACCAGCACTCAATGGCCCCGGGCTTGCTGGCAAAGATGAATTTTAGGACCTTGAGAAAGGCCAGGAGGGTGGAGGTGGTGCAAATCTCTGGAGGGAGTTGATTCCAGAGGCCTGGGGCTGCCACAGAGAAGGCTCTGCCCCTAGGTTCCGACAGCTGGTATTGCTTAGCTGACAGGACTTGGAGAAGGCCGACTCTGTGGGACCTGACTGGCCGCTGGGATATGTGAGGCAGAAGATGGTTCAGTAAGTAACCTAGTCCTAAGCCATGTAGGGCTTTATAGGTCATAACCAACACTTTAAATTGCATCCAGAGACCAATCTGCAACCAATGCAGCTCACAGAATAATGGTGAGATATGTGCATGCCTTGGAAGGCCCACAACAGCTCACACAGCTGCATTTTGCACTAACTGTAGTCTCTGGACATTCTTTAAAGGTAGATCCATATAGAGGGCATTGCAGTAATCGAACCTTGAGATGACAGTGAGAAGAGACTCCCTGTCCAAATAGTGCAGCAAATGCCCCCCTTGCCACAGCTGAAAGATGATCTATTCCAAGCTCAACTGTGGATAAAGGAGGACTGCCAAGTTGAGGACCCTCTCTGAGGGGGTCAAACATCCCCCCCCAGGTAATGGATGGACAGATAGGATTGTTTCTGGGAGGCAAAACGCACAGCCACTCCATCTTGTCATGGTTGAGCCTGAGTTTGTTAACACCCATCCACTCACCACCACCCCCAGATACCGGCACATCAATTCACTGAATTGACGTGGGATGGAGATGTACAGCTGAGTATCATCAACGTACTGTTGGTAACTCACCCCTGCCATTGGATGATCTCACCCATGTACTTAAGTATGTGTCTATTAATGGCTGGTTTGTCAGAATTTGTCAGAAATTCCCTGTTGTTATTGGACTTGGCTTGGTCTAGGTGGGTCACATTTTCCCAATAGCCAATTCCCAATATCACTATTGCTAGGAGCGGTCATATGAATTCTTTGGTTGGGCTGTTTGCTATTGGCTTCTTTGGCAGTTACTTGATTGGGGTATTGGGAAAATATGATCATCTTGGACCAAGCCAAATCCCAAAATGCCAGGGATTTTCTATAAGCCAGGCACTCTGACAAATCAACCATCAATGGACATGTAGATATTAACAACATCTATAGACTATGCAGAATAGATAATCAACCAGCCCCAAAAAAGAACAAATCAGTAAGAAATCCAGATAATTAAATAGAATTAGGAGAGGCAGGAATGGGCAGAAAGAGGCCCAATGCTATGGACATTTACTGTAACTGATAGGAAACTCAAGTAGGATTATTCCACTTTGTCAATCAATATTCTGTGACCAGTGAACGTGGGCAGTTTTCCAGTATCTTCCATCTCTTTATTTCCATATACCTACCAACTGCATAGGCTAATTTTTTAAAGAGGCTGATCTTCTAATTAGTATTCACCATCCGTATTCACTTCTTTCTTTTAGAAAGTGGTTGCAATATTAATAAAATTATCAGATATTTTTCATGATATGTTCATTTCTTATCCTCCATATTTATATATTTCTTGCAACCAATCTTCCTGGAAGCCCAACCTGTAAAAAACATTGTTAGTTTAGCATTATGGCGTATTTGTTAGTGAATAATTGATAACGCTACATCCTTTATGCTATGGTGGCAAATCTTTGATTCTAACTGTTGTAAAAGAGAACATTGTTGTGAGATTTATTATGCCAGGTAATATGAATGGGATAGCACCAATATAAAATATCGTAACCATTTCAGAAACAAATTTAGATAAGAACATGCTAATGTGTTGTGTCAGCAAAGATAAAGGTATTGCTTGACAATTTATTAGTTTTTTCTAACTTATCCATTCCAAATTGTATTTATTTATTTTTTCTGCAAACATCTTGAATGAAATCACTTGTAAATCACCTATTTAAGCTTGGAGAGATTAGACGTACCACAAATGGTTTCATAAATTAAGGCCGGATGAAGACAACTGTTTGTGAACATTTTATCTCGCCTAGCAAAGAAGCTCAGCAAAACTAACTTACATATGCAGAACTATATTTTGGCCTTCAAAACTGATCAGGGAGAGGGCTATGTATGTATGATAGAAATATTTGTTATCACATTTAGTTACTATTGGTTACTATCCTGGTGACACATCATGCATGGACATCAACTTCTATCTTTTGATAACTATAGTAAAGTTTAATTTTTACATGGGACCAAATGAATTATTTCTGGTTTTGGGAATTTACAATGACACAATGTACAGTGGTACCTCTACCTACAAACGCCTCTACTTACAAACTTTTCTAGATAAGAACCGGCTGTTCAAGATTTTTTTGCCTCTTCTCAAGAACCATTTTTCACTTACAAACACAAGCCTCCAAAGCTGTAACTGGAAAAGGCAGGGAGAAGCCTCCATGGGGCCTCTCTATGAATCTCCTGGAGGAAATAGGGCCAGAAAAGGTGGGGGAAAGCCTCTGTGGGGCCTCTCTAGGAATCTGCTGGGAGGAAACAGGGCTAGAAAAGGTGGGGAGAAGCCTCTGTGGGGCCTCTCTAGGAATCTCCTGGGAGGAAACAGGGCCTCCACCCTCCCTGTGGTTTCCCCAATCGCACACATTATTTGCTTTAAAACATTGATTCCTATGGGAAAAATAGCTTCTTCTTACAAACTTTTCTACTTACGAACCTGGCCACGGAATGAATTAAGTTGTAAGTAGAAGTACCACTGTACTGTATATTTTCCTTTTAATATATATTTGCTAATTGATAAAAAAAATTATTCTTGCAAACCATCAAAAGGAGTATGATATTCTTCCATTGATTTTGAACAAGGCTTCCCAGTCCAGGAAATGGTGCAATTGGCACATAAGGTGGATCTGTTCAAAGTCCTATCTAGCCACCTTGCTTTTTTTAATCTGAACTAATCAAAATGTTTCACATGTTAAGAAACATAATTTTTGCAAACTCCTCAAAGCACCAGGGACCTTGTTGTCGTGCATGGTATAGAAACATAGAAACATAGAAGATGGACAGCAGAAAAAGACCTCATGGTCCATCTAGTCTGCCCTTATACTATGTCCTGTATTTTATCTTAGGATGGATATATGTTTATCCAAGGCATGTTTAAATTCAGTTACTGTGGATTTACCAACCACGCAGTGAAGAGCTACAAAGATTTTTACTACCACACTGTGGGCGTGGCTAATGCAAGACACTCTGAATTTTCTTTCAACATCTTTCAGTGCAAATTGGGTGCTCTGGGGTGGAGCTCCATTTTTGCTACCCCATTGCGTTCCCTCCCCCATCTGGGCAGCAGCCCACCCTTGCAACCTGCTGTAAGTTTGTTCCAAGCATCTACTACTCTTTCAGTATAATAATATTTTTTATGTTTCAAATATATATGTTATCCATTTTCAAACACCCCAGTGGCTTATGGTATAATTATATGCATTAAAAATTATGTCAGAATTTAGAAACATGAGTGAGACCCATCCAGAATGTATGATCAAAGAAGTTGAGATGAAATCACGATGGTGCATTTGAAGTTCTGCCTGTTTTCATGTTCTTTATCTTCTTCCAGCACACTTTTAAAAAGGGCAGAGCTTCAATCGCAGCATCACAGGCTCCATCTCAGCTTTTCTTTTCTTTTTTTTAAACACCATACTTTGTGGATGCTCCTGAGAGAAGCATAAAATCTTTACAAAGCTAAAAAGCCTCAGTAAAAGGAAGCTTCCTTCAGTTCTAGCAATGGTTTGTTTTGCAATGAAAGCTCAGTCAGGGTTTAAGTATTATCATGGGATGCCAACAGTATGGCCTCTCTATTCACTGGCTGACAGAAGCCAAAATGTAAAATCTGGTGCCATTATGCTCGATTGGTTGGCTGAAAGCCAGAGAGTTTTAGGATCAAAACCACATTCTTTCAATGGAGTTCATGAGTCATTTGGGGCTATGCGTTCTCAGATACAAACCTCCTATTGCTGTTATTAAGACAAAATGGGGAGGGGGAAATTTACCTGTCAAGAATGTCACCTTGAGCTCCTAGAGGATACATTGAAACAACCAAACTCCACCTGGTACTCCAATGGCTTATTTTTTTTCCAGTGGACGTGGCTAATGAGCAAGTGCTCAATTTATTGAAAATATTTTTTAGGAAGCTCTCTGTGCTTGCTGACAAATACTGCATATCAATTGATAGGTAAAGTAAGAAGTGAACCATCATTTGGGTTGGTTCTGACCTATAAAGCCCTTCATGGCATCGGACCAGAATATCTCCGGGACCGCCTTCTGCCGCACGAATCCCAGCGATCGATTAGGTCCCACAGAGTTGGCCTTCTCCGGGTCCCATCAACTAAACGATGTCGTCTGGCGGGTCCCAGGGGAAGAGCCTTCTCTGTGGCGGTCCTGACCCTCTGGAACCAGCTCACCCAGAGATTAGAACTGCCCACACCCTCCTTGCCTTCCATAAACTCCTTAAAACTCACTTCTGCCGTCAGGCATGGGGGAATTGAGGCATTCCCCCTCCCTCCCCCGGGCCTATATAATTTATGTATGGTGTGACTGTGTGTATGACTGGTTTAATAATGGGTTTTTAAAATGTTTTTTAAATTTATTAGATTTGTTGTGAATTGTCTTATTGTATGCTGTGAGCCGCCCCGAGTCTACGGAGAGGGGTGGCATACAAATCTAACAAACAAACAAACAAACAAACAAACAAACAAATAAATAAATTCAGTTCAATATCTTTGGGGGGGGGGGGTTCCTCAAGGGAATTGAGGTTCAACAAGTTATTTTCCCCAACAAGTTTTTACCTCAAGGGGTTTGAGGCTTATTGATTGACAGTAATATCCCAAATGCAACAAAGATCCATCAGGACTATTGCATCTGGTTGATTACCACTGAAAGATCCATGCTGACATGGACTCTAAAGCTAATGAGAGAGAAATTAATCCATAAGTGTAGAATGCAAAAATATCTGATATCCTCAACTCACTAGATCCACATGAACATAACAGAAAATCAAAAGCTTGTGCAGAACTAGCTATTAATAAGTCTACATTTACTAAAATGATATGACATCCTATATCATCCTACTTACTAGCTTCTTTTCACTTTTTACTTTTTACTGCTTTTTACTTTGGGAATTAATTCTGTCTGAGGATGGATTGAGCATTATTATTACAAAAATAAATGGATAAATCCTACTGCTCTATTACATTATTATTCATTGTTCCTAAAATTGTTTGTACACTATGAATATTCCAGCTTGTTATGCTGATAAATGGTATTGTAGTATGAGCAGCCAGTTGGCATTTCCTGAACTGCAGTAAGATCCTTTTAACAAAATCTGGACAAGGAATAGTTGAGCACTGGATACATAATTTGGATGACAAGGAATGAAAGGAAGCATAATGGAAAACAAAATTTTATTTCAGCCACTCGTGCCAATTTCTACATTTACTATTCATTGGCCATTCTAGCAGGCCTGCAATACGACTTATATAATTGCTACTGAATGGGGGTGGGGGGGAATCAGTTGTGAGTCTTGAACCATATGCGTAATGAGCAGGGAAATTTTAAAAAAGGAGGAGAGCCTTAAAAAGCAAGCAATAGTTTGTCAAATACATATTTTGGCAAGCCAAGAATTGTATTTAAACAAAATTAAAAGAATATGGACTACAAAATATTTTCAGAATGCATAAGTGGATTCCTTGCAATATAAAGATGATTCTTCTTTTATTCTTCAGTGGTGAAGAAGAAGGGTGAAGAGGAAGAGAGAAGAAAGAAGAAAACAAGTCATATATTAAAGCTTTCTCTACCTGTGGACTTGCCCTGAGAGCAGGACCTTCCACCGTTGACGACTGCCTATCAACTAGAAGGCAATGCTCAAGAGTTTGCAGGCATCCAAAATAGAGATGGCAAGAGACCATCAACAAAGATATGCAAGCTGTGGGCCTGCACCCTGGAGAGAGGCAGCTGACCATGCAAAGTGGCGCTCAATGATCCAAAAAGTGGATTCTGCACTTCTGGGAATTCACTAGGACGGTGATGGCGAAGCTATGGCATGGATGCCACAGGTGACACGCGGAACCATTTCTGCTGGCATGTGAGCCATTGCCCTTGCTCAGCTCCAGCATGCATGTATGTGCCGGCCAGTTGATTTTAGGGTTACAAAGAGGCTCTGGGAGGGTGTTTTTGGCTTCCAGAGAACCCCTGGGGAGGGCGCATTTACCCTCCCTGGGCTCCAGGGAAGTCTTTAGAGCCTGGGGAGGCCAAACATGAGCCTAGTGGGCCCACCAGAAGTTGGGAAACAGGCCGTTTCTGCCCTACAGAGGGCCTCCAGGGGAAGGGAAGCTGTTTTCACCCTCGCCAGACATTGAATTATGGATGTGGGCACTCGTGCATGCACAACCACACACTTTCTCACTCTTTTGGCTCCCAAGGGAAAAAAGATTTGCCATCATTGGGCTAGGAAAAAGAAGATTATGGTCCATCTTTAGAATGTTACGTCTGAATGTTGCTTTTGTGTGGAGATATTCAGTAAGCATAGAAAAAGATTACAATAACTTTATATGGTACTAAAATAATGAAGAGGGGAGAGGTAGGGGAAGCATGGCAGGATAGAAAATGGCTTATTGTAATTGTGAAAAGGAGAACAATAGGAATAAGAATGTAAAATGAAGGCTCTCTGTTCCTCCAGATCACTTAAGAATCTATTAGACTTACTTCAAGCCTTGAAGGCAGCTTAGCTGCAGGACAAAGAAGAGCATATTGCTTCAGCCTTGATTGGCAGCAGTCAGGAGTATTTCTCTAGACCATTCCTTCCCCCCCTTTGTGAAACCTTCTCAACGGAAATTTGACAGGAATTACTGAGATCACGCTGTTAGCCCAGATGAAAAATGGAGAATAAGGTGCTTGAAACTGTGACATTTAATAGGTAATTTGTTTGCCTGTTTGAGGTGCTTTTAGTCAATTTTATACGATTTGCATAAGCCCTTTAACTTCCTGGCACATCACAAACTAGAAAATAGAGTGTGATGCAGGATAATATGTATCAATAAATATGTTATCTGCATGCTTCAAAAAATATCAGGCATTTTTGCATAAGATTAATTAATATGTTTCGCTAAATGAAATTCTATTCGTTCCAAGCTTGCTGCCACATTCCCATTTGTTATTACAGATGTATTTTGCACTGTGACAATGAGAAAAGACAGAGGCCCAGAGCAGTGTTCCCTCTAATTTTTTGGGGGGTGGGCGGAAAAGTATAGTGTCTGAGTGGCAGTCCCTTTGGGACTGGGCGACACAGAAATATTAAATAAATAAACAAACAAATAAACAAATAAATTAATTAATAAATTAAATAAATTAATAAACAAACAAACAAACAAACAAATAAATAAATAAAAAACCCACCCTGTTTTGCCTCAGAGAATTTCAAAATAAAATACTGTACTGTGTGTCTATAACAGTGAGCTCATAATAGGGCAACTCTATCAATATCAAAATGCCACTTAAATAGTTGAGCTAGTTTCAAACTAGATTTTGATTTTCTTTCTCTCTTCCTTTCTCCCATTCTTTTTCTTTCTCTTTTCCTTCCTCTCTTTTTTCTATCTGTTTCTCTCTCTTCCTCTCTCTCCTTCCCTCTCACTCTTTCCCTCTCGGCTTCTGGGCAGGTTTGAAAAACTCTGAGTTGATGATGATTTTTAAGTGAGCGATTGCTCACTGCTCAGCTTAGAGGGAACTATGCGCCCAGAGTGCTGTACTTAAGCCAAGGAGATGGGGAATTCAAATTTCTCCTCAGCCAGGAGCTCATTTCGATATTTCAAGCAAATCATTGTTCCAGAGCCTCAACTTCCTTCAAGCTCCTTAGGTGTATTGGATGGGCTATGGGAAACCTGTGGGATACCAAGTTTTGTAACCTAGATTCACTAACAGTGGGATTTGTCCTTTGTTTTCTCATCTAAATGAGAGAGCTGCTTTATCACCTCATTGCAATGAGCTAAGCAGTCATGCTGGAAGCTGATGGCGTAGATAACAGTTAGTAGGAGACATGTGACAAAGGGAGACTATAGGGTTTAATAAAGATGCTAATTTTGGTATATTAAATGACATAGTGCCCACAGTTAAATAACTTTCTGTCCATCCAAAACTAACCCGTATATTTTATTCCTTTCTTTTAAAAACTAATTTAATCTGGTACCTGAGAAGTTTTCAAACCAGTCTGGGGTTACTGCATCAAATATTTCCCTTTTCCTGGCCATAAAGTTCATATAATCTGGTATGGAAATATGCTAACAGAATCAAGATTATTAGAGATCAGGATTACTACTCTATCAGGATCAGGATTACTATAGACACAGTGACCTATTATTCAAAATGTTACAGGTAAATTTAAATGTTCTTGAGAAATATTTTTTAAAGCGGCTGGAGGGAAAATGATATAAAATCCAAACTTGGCAGAAGGGGCTAAAAAAAAAAATGCCAGCAGAAACATAGGAAAATAATGTGTAATTTCAGTTAACCCTTTCCCTAATCAATAGTGACAATGGGCAGCACTTACTTTGTTCAAGAGTGGATCAACTGTACCATTCCTGAGGTCTGATTTAGAAGCTAGCAGACTCATAGTTTCACTGGTGTCCAAAATAGACCCGCGGAACCAGCAGTGGGGCTCAGGGTTATTGACAATAGAGTCAATATGATTGCTATGGTGGATACTATTTAGAAGCTAACAAAACCAAAAGCATATTCAAGCCTCAGGAATTGTCCCAAGTTTTATTTCAAGAAAGGACCTATTTGTGCCGGATGCGGAATAAGAATGTAGACACCAAGGGCTGAGATTAAATGTATCACTTTACTGAAGTTAAAACAACTTTAACTGATTATCAGCAAATAACCAAGACCTGCAGAGGCCACTAAATCAAAATGGGGTGGAAATTATAAAAATAAACCTTCCTGGGCAACTATGGGCATTCAGCTCCTTGCTGAGCAAGGTGATAGGTACTCTATCTTCACCTGGTTCCTGGCCACACCTTTAAAGCATGTGGGAGGAGCTCACCATCCAATTCCCCTCAGGTTATTGGGTTAGGTGAATCCCAAGGGCACACCCTCTCCAATCACCCAGGTTGTGCAGTACCTATAGATCCTGGCGAGAGGTAGCCCATCATCTTTCAAAAGATGCTCGAAAGGTGAACTGCTGCCCATTTTGGTCCCTAACCTGCCAACCCCAGTGACCAAAGGGATAGCCAAATCAACCAAATTGTAACTAAATTGTGCTGCACCCCAAATTGTAACTAAATTGTGCTGCACCCCAAATTGTAACTAAATTGTGCTGCACCCCAAATTGTAACTAAATTGTGCTGCACCCCAAATTTTAACTAAATTGTGCTGCACTAAATTGTGCTGCACCCCCTAACCAGTCTATCCTCAACCTCCAGGGTGGAATAGGCAAAACAATTGGCTGCAATCTAAATGGAGAGACTGCAAAAAATTCCTATTTGGCCCCCTAGGGCGACCCCATTAAAGCACACTGTAAGATAGTGGAGGGCGGACAGGTGTTCACTCTTCTGTAGCTGGGGATGAAAAGGAGGAAGGCCCAGGATGCAGCCCTATTTATAGGGTTCACCTGGGACTGCCCCCGGCTTCCACGAGGCCGTGTGTGCTGGCATGGGGCCAACAATGGCAATCTCACGATGCCACGTGAGACCACCAACCCAGAATGGTGCATGCACCGGGGCTATGTTCTCCTGGCCCTGGTGTAGCTTTCGGCAGACAGGTAAGTTGGCCGGCTGTGCAATTCTGTGGAATAGATAGAGGTAGTCCTTGAAAATTTCTCCTTGGTTCTAGATTAGTTCTCCCCTTAATTAATTTCCATCCATTGCTTTTTGTCCTGCCTTCTGGTGCTTTGGAGAATAAGTTGACTCCCTTCTTTGTTACAGCCCTTTAGATATTGGAACACTGCTTTTTTATTGAAAGTCCTTCTTTTTTAAAAAAATGCTAGATATATTCAAGCATAAACCCATACTTTATTGACATAGGTTATAAAGGAATTGTGACAGCCTGATTGTGCTTTACTTCCCCTCTTAGAGCCCACTGAATCAGGGAAGAGCCTGTCTTGGTCTCTTCCAGACACTATTGTTTCCAGGATTTAAGGAATGTTTCAGCCTTTTTTGCTTATAGAATGATTCTAGTCTCTTTCCCTCAAGGTCATCTCTCTGACTCTGCAAAGAAAGATATGAAAATGTAATAGAGTTGGAATATATTAAACTGAGGAAGGACTGCAAACACAATGCAGAATGTGACCAACTCTCACAATTTCAGTTATGCATAGGGAAAATGAAGGGATAAAGTGGATGTCACATTTTTATGAAAAATATGGGATAACAATGAAAGAATACATAAAGCTATAATATTAAATTACAAAAAATAAAACGAAAAGGCATCCTCATGTGCTCTATGATCAGTAAGGCAATTGTAAAAATGATGATTTAAAAATTCATTGGAAATAAAAATGGAGCAAAGGAAATAATGTTGTGGGACCATGCTGAGGGCACAAAGGACTGAAGGCAACAAACACAAAGATTCAGAAATTTCAACATATAGGATAGATTACTTGAAAAATATCTTATATAACAGTATTTGGTTTAGATCAGGAATCTCTAATGCAGATTAAGCCTATAGTTTGGTAAATCCTTTATACACATTAGGAATTTTGGAAACATGTTATAGACACTATCACAAAATGATAATTGTGATCAGTTATACAACATCATCTTACTATACACTCCATTGCCTTCTTTCCCTTGCTTTCTACTGGGCAGGTGGACAGACATAGAAAGTAATGATAAAAAAGACAATAGGACAGTGGGACAGGAACGGTAGGCACAATGGTGAGCTTATGCACGCTCCTTACAGACCTCCTAGAAAAGAGGAGAGGTCAACTGTAGACAGTCTAAGGTTAAAGTTTTGGGGATTTGAGGAAGAAACCACAGAGTTGGGTAGTGCATTCCAGGCATTGATTACTCTATTGCTGAAGTTGTATTTTTTGCAGTCATGACATCAATGGTTTCAAGAAGGCTCCACAACTCGGGTGATTCTGGGGACACAGATAAACCTCCAGGTGACCTCAATGACACCTCAACAGGGGTGTCAAGCTTGTAGCCCTAGGGCCAGATGTGTCATGCACTGGCCATGTCCACCTTCATTTTAGAGAAGGGGGAAAAGTCACAATGCATCACATGACGACAATGTGATACTGGGAATTTGACATCCCTGCTCTAAAAGAATGCAAATGACCAGCTATCTGTAAGGACCATAATTCCTTCCATTCCCCATAATCCATTCAGAGCTGAAGAAACTTCTTGGATGAAGCTTCTTGGGTGAGAAGCAAAATGTCTTCAAAGAAAAAACAGAAAGACCAGTTGCCTCTTGAAAAAAGCACCTTTAGGTCATGGTCTGGATGATTGAGAATCTCCATAGCCAAGGCTCAGAGTAGAAATATAAAGCAGACTATTATCAGTCTACTGATGAACTTCATCCTGTCCCATTGAATGACTTCAGTCAGTGACTTCATATAAATGTTAATTCTGGGGTGGGGGGGTGAGAGTTGAGCCCCGAAGCACAAAAGAGAAGGCACAGATACACACATACTAACCCCAGCAGGGGGGAAAAGAACCTACATAACATTCTGAATTCTTGTCAGAAACTGCTAAGAGTTCAAGGACAATATGGAATTATGTATTATCTCCATGCTGCTCCATCCACAGTCATGTGACCAATCTGTTTTTCTTAAAAAAGGATGCTTGAATACAGTTTTATCCCAAACTGTCAGACCTAGGGATAGCTTTTTGAGGAATAGGCAAATCATAATCTTCTAAAAAGATAGGAAACCACCCAGGAGTGGGCTATCATTCCCGGGCCTACCAGAATGGGCCGGGAACAGGCCCTCGCTTCCCCCCCTTGTGTGCATGCATGCACACTAGCATGATTTCCGGGTTTTATCGCTTCTGCAAAAAACCCCAGAAATGGGCAAACAAGTAAGTGCCCACTCACCACTTCCCACCGCTGTTTGCTCCCCCACCGCCTGCTTGCCACGCTCGCCTCTCACTCTCAGGGTGAATAGCAGCATCACGGGCAGTGGGGGAAGCCAGTGCGAGAGGTGAGCAAGAGTCATATGGCAGGAAAGGCAACGCTCATGGCGGGGCAGGGCAGGCATAGGTCTGGGGAAGCATAGATGGTGCGTGCACGCACAGGCACGTGTGGGCATGCCCGGCATCACCACCGGTGCTAGTCTATGTGCTACATGGATGCTGCGCGCTACATGGATGCGTTCCCCACCATTGAGGCTGGAGCCCACCACTGGAATCACCCCTTCTCTTAGGGAGACAATTAACATTATCTTTGTAATATGATTCTATAAGAAAGGCAGGGTGTCCCAACATTTCAGTGTAGGGACTCTCCAGTTCTGAGTCATTCAGCTCAAGTATGTGAAGGAAAGTTAACCAAGATGTAAATAGACATGGTGTGTGGTCTACAGGAAAACATATTTGTCGCAAATCATAAAGAGACAAATTAGAACCATGATAAATAAACTTTGCTATATTAACTTTGCTCCCAAGTCACTCGTCATAACAATGCTATTATTATTTATGTGCAATCATCTATGGGGGAACTGAGATTTAAACTAAAAAAAAATTATCTGCGGTATATTGATCCAGTTTTAAATATTTCATCTCTAGCTCTTTCAACATGCCATGATTTAATTGGAAATTTAATGCAGGGATTCAGTGAAGGGCTTAGAATATCAACTAGATAGAAATAAAAGCATTATTATTTCAGGTAGCAATGCAATACAATGGTTTAAGGATTCCAGAGAGAACAAATGATTTATTTTTTATATTAAAATTAAAAAAAAGAATTAAAGCAAAATAAGTGCATTACTCTATTCCACAGTATTAAGCTTGTTGGAATCAACTGTAATAGCTGAATAGTATTTCTGTGTATAGAAGATTGAAAATACAATATATAAAAAGGGGTGTTCTAGATGATTGAGATGGACAATCAACAACTCCAAATAACGATGAGAAAAACTGAGTTCAACTTAATTTTACTTGGAACTCAAGTTATTTTACGAACAGGTGTATTTATAAGGATCTTGAAGAACAGTGCTCGAATGTGCCAAAAACCTGCAGTTGCATTAAAAATGGTGCAATAAAAAAGAAGATAAATGTCTGAAATGGCCAGGCTTACTTTGTTCATTTGCATTTATGAAGGACACAGCAATGGAGTACTTTTAAAGGGAGAGTTTTGTTCATTTAAAAAGCATTATAGTGGTGAGAACTTAATTTTCCAAATTATATATTGGAATGGCTTAAACATTTCTTGCTTTTTTTCCAGTTCTTTGGATCACACACATAATAGTCAAAGTATTTAATACAATGCTTTAATCAAAGACAAGGCAATGATGTTTATGATTCTAATTAGGTAAAACAATGCCCGGGTATCTTGTTCACTGCATTTTGTATTCCTAGTACACTATATAGTGCAGCAAAAATATATGTAAAATATTTATGTCAATACTTGATCTTTCCTCAATGAAATATTTTGTACAGAAAATATCATGATTTACTTGCATATAGGCATTTTAATTTTTACAGAAAAAAAATATTCAGTAAAACCTCACAGCTTTCTTACTGTTATGATTGCACAAAATTTGAAAAAGGGTGTGTGTATTTTACATGCAGGGTATAACTAATTTCTTTCATCCATATTTATATTGTCTCCATGGAGATTTATTGTATGTGCATATCTATTTCTACACATCAACTCTCTAAAATGACAGTAGTTCTGATCTGGATGGAATATTAATCTGATCCAGCAAAGTGATCCTTGTCTTGGTCAACTCTTTGCTGGAGAGACGGAGTAACGACACGGACACCAGAGCTGGATTTAAATTGGGTCATTTTTATTAACATAAATTTGCATAATTTATTCAATACTTTGCATAAATTAGCATAATCAACTATGACCCGGAACTGGACCTGCAGGGTCAAACAACTACTTCCGGGGCGGAAATGACGTTATGCCAAAAAACATTCCTGGGCAACTCATGGGCGTATCTCGATGCAAGTCCAGGTGAGGGCCAGGCCGTCACCTGCGACCCTGCCATGCTGTGCATGAGGGGGGTCCCACCGGCTAACCGGAATCCGGGAATTAAAGGTGCAGGACCCAAAGACAGGTTCCCCCCAGCTGCTCAGGCAGAAACTCCCTCCATGAGCTTGCGGAGAACCTGTCAATCATCCCCAAAGATGCCCAAGGGAGAACGCGCGGTTGCTAAACCACCCCAGTTTTCCGCCCCTAACCTGCCTACCCAAATGACCAAAGGTAAGCCAATTAACCTAATGAATGCAAGCACCCCCTAACCACACATCCATCACCTCAGTGTGGAATGGGCGAAAAAACAGCTCTGCTAAGAGGCAGAACTGCAAAAAATTCCCATTCGGCCCCCTAAGGGCGACCCCTAAGCACACTGCGAAATAGTGGAGGGCGGGCGGGTGTCTGCTCACTCTGCAGTCCGGGCGAAAAGGGAGAGCCCCGGGCCTGCTCGCCCTTATATAGGGCAAGCAGGCCCCGCCCGGACCAATCAGGAGCCTGGCCAATCAGGCCCTGATCTCCCGAGCGAAGTCTCGCATCGCGAGACTTCGCCCAGGATCCAAAATGGCGGCCGCCATGAGGGACCGTGTCTCCCGGTCCCTCCAGCAAAGCCTGCCTGCCGGGTAAGTCCGGCACTGCCCTTGCTGGAGAGACGGAGTAACGACACGGACACCAGAGCTGGATTTAAATTGGGTCATTTTTATTAACATAAATTTGCATAATTTATTCAATACTTTGCATAAATTAGCATAATCAACTATGACCCGGAACTGGACCTGCAGGGTCAAACAACTACTTCCGGGGCGGAAATGACGTTATGCCAAAAAACATTCCTGGGCAACTCATGGGCGTATCTCGATGCAAGTCCAGGTGAGGGCCAGGCCGTCACCTGCGACCCTGCCATGCTGTGCATGAGGGGGGTCCCACCGGCTAACCGGAATCCGGGAATTAAAGGTGCAGGACCCAAAGACAGGTTCCCCCCAGCTGCTCAGGCAGAAACTCCCTCCATGAGCTTGCGGAGAACCTGTCAATCATCCCCAAAGATGCCCAAGGGAGAACGCGCGGTTGCTAAACCACCCCAGTTTTCCGCCCCTAACCTGCCACAGGAGTGGGGGTCAGATCTCTATCTTGGCCCCCCGACTCCCCCCTCTAGCTGCGCCAGCTCACGCAGAGACCGCTGCAGGTCCTGTAAGAAGATGGCGTTCCCCCGCTCAGACAGGTGAACGCCATCGGCCCGCTAAAGCCATGGCCGGTCTATTGTGATAAGGGGATGGGGCACTACCACTCCACCTAATTCCCTAACTGTTTTACCCATAGCCCTATTCACCCGTCGCCTAGCCCAGTGAATGGCCCTAAGGGAAGAGGCGTCCCTCCACACAAGCCTAGGTAAAATTTCTGACCACACCACTTGCGTGGTGGGCCATACCTCACGAAGCCTTCGCAGGTCTTCGCGTGCCTGGATGATCAGCGCCAGGCCTCCCAGTATGCACAGGTCATTGCCACCTAAGTGCAATACCAGCCACCTGGGTGCGGCCACAGGACGCTGCCCACCCAAACCCACTTGGGCACGACTCCAGGAGCCTCCCCCCATACTGCCGGGCGCAGCCACAGAATGCTGACCGCCCAGCAACGCCGGTAGGAGACCCTCCCACCGCATACCTCTCCGGCCCATCCAGGCAACCCTGACCCACCGCCCCAGGGACAGCTGGGTCCCGATGGCGCTCCTGGTCGCCAAGCGGCCGGCCCAGCAAATCATGCTGTGGCCACACAGCAGCACCGTCGGATCATGTCAGCCTGGGGACCTGCAAGAGGACACACACAGAGAGAGGTTACCTAGCCTAAGCCCTGCCTAGGATCCTCAGCGGGCCTAACATAACCCAAATATGCCGCTGACCGCCAGCGGCCGATCTCCCGAATCCAGTGGGCCGGGAAACCAGAAAGTGCCGTGCCAGTGGCGGCGCCGATACGGAACGAACGCGTTCCATAACCGGCGGGATCCGTGCCCCCCTGGGCCATTGCCCTGGATACTACACACAAAATTGTAAATGGGTCAGAAGGGGTACCGTCCCAATGCCTAGACGGGTACCCCGGACCTGACCCCCGCAGAAACAACAAAGCTGTAGGGTGGCCACCGTACACACCGATTGGTCGGCGGCCGCACTAAGTTAGATGGTAACCCCTCTGCGTAGCTGATCTGACTTAGACCGCCTTACCACAAGGGACACCCCCCCTTGCCTAAAGGCCAGATCAGCGTACCGGAAGGCACGGAGCGAATTGTCAGCCTGAGATGAGGCCAGGCCTCGCTGACCCCAAGGGCCCCAAAAAACATGACACAAGTCGCTGCCCCCAAAAAGACGGGCCTCTTACAATGAGGAACACAGACTGCCGAAAACCACGTTGATTAAAGACAGCTGCTCCACCGTCAGAGCCTGACGAGTGTCACCAGGGGCCCCCGCTCGCTCCCTCATACAGCCTTCCAGCACCTTCCGGATGCAAAGTCACCCGAAAAATCTGCAAACCCCCCCGCCTTGGACAGAAAGGCGAGGCCGGCTAACCAGGACCGGATCGTCCTAACTGACAGGCCACGCTGCCCAAGCTGGACGCAGAACCCGGCCAGGCGCTATACAGGGACGGGCCAGCTAAGCTGGTAACCCCCGCCCTGCCTGAAATCCCCAAACTCCTTACCCGCACGCTGGTATGCCCCAAGGGTGCCGGGGGCTACAGACAAGGGGATTGCCCGGGATGCCTCGTCTCTCCACCACTCTGGATCCCTCCCAGACTCCAGAGGTGGCCGGGAAACTCCTCTGGCAACTCTCGGGCCCACGGGGCCAGGGTCCAAAACTTGGACAACTGACCACGGGACAAGGCGTCAGCGACCCCGTTATCCAACCCGGGGACATGCTTAGCCAAAAACAATGCGTTTAGAGACAAGGACCTGTGCACAAAATGGCGGACAAGCCGCATGACCCTGTCGCTCTTTGAGGACAGGGCATTCACCACATGGACAACCGCTAGGTTGTCACACCAAAAGTGTACGGTCTTGTCCCTAAACTGCTCCCCCCAAAGCTCTAAGGCCACTATTAAGGGGAAGAGCTCCAAGAACGTCAGGTCCTTAACCAACGAAGAGGCACTCCATTCCGGAGGCCATGCCAACCAGCACCACTGGTCGCCTAACACTACCCCGAAACCACAAGTCCCCGCAGCATCAGAGCAGAGCTGCAACTCAGCTTCCAAAAGAAGCTCGTGCCGCCAGAAAGACAGACCATTGAACCTGACCAAGAAATCCCGCCACACACCGAGGTCAGCCCTGACCCCAGCGCAGAGGCGGGTACGATGATGGGGCAAACGGAGCCCCTTCATCGCGTCATACAACCTCCTGGAAAAAGCCCTACCAGGAACAACTACCCGACAGGCAAAATTAAGAATGCCTGCCAATTCCTGAAGCTGCCGTAGGGTAACCTTCCGGCAGCCCAGTACCTCATCAAGCTTCCGTTTAATCTTGACCAACTTCTCTAGGGGCAATCTGGAAGATTGCTCCTCTGAGTCCAATTCAATACCCAGAAAGGTAATCCTGGTGGCGGGGCCTTCGGTCTTCTCAGAGGCTAAATTGGGGGTGCCCAATTGAGCACAAAGGGCTTCGAAGTCCCGCATTAGGGCAAAACATTGCTCCGAATGCGCAGGCCCCGCCAACAGGAAATCATCAAGGTAGTGAATGACCGTACCCAGACCACTTTGCCTCCTGAGCGCCCACTCCAAAAAGGTGCTAAAACTCTCAAAAAGAGAGCACGAGACAGAGCAACCCATGGGCAAGGCTCTGTCCACGTAATAACCCCCCTCGAAATGGAAGCCCAACAGCTCAAAGTCGTCTGGGTGTATGGGGAGGAGCCGGAATGCCGACTTAATGTCGCATTTACCCATAAGGGCTCCCACCCCACACTTCCTAACCATAGTCACGGCTGCATCAAAGGATGCATACCGGACTGAACACAGCTCGTCAGGAATGAAGTCATTCACTGACTCCCCTTTTGGAAAAGACAAATGGTAAATCAACCTAAATTCACCACTCGCCTTTTTGGGGACCACACCTAAGGGAGACACACGAAGATTCGGGAAGGGCGGTTCCGGGAAGGGCCCGAGGACCCTGCCCTCGGCCACCTCCTTCCGAATCTTCGCCCTAACAATGTCTTCATGACCAACAACCGACCTAAGGTTGTCAGACATGAAGGCCTTCCTAACACCCGTGTAAGGGATCCGAAACCCCTCAGAGAAGCCTCGTCAGAGAGCGTCCGCTCTCTGGCGAGGGTGGTAGTCACCCAACCAACCCTCAAGCACTCGCAAATCAATTGGGCTGGGCCCCTTTTCCCCCAACAGGTGGGGGAGGCTTTGGGGGACCCCTGCCCTTCTTTTCAGCCCCCTTCTTGGGGCGGGGGCACACGGCTGCGGAATGGTTCCCCCCACAACTCCCGCAGGCGTGCCGAAACCTGCAAATGGGACGAAAACACGCCCCCTTTGCAGCGAACTCGTGACACACCAAAGAGGCCACTTTCCCGACGGCACTTGCCACGGCTTTGGCCGGCGCGGGTGTCACGGGCTCCTCCTCCATAAAGTGACCGCTATCGGTCCTATCACAGCCCTCCTTCCCTGACATATGCGTGGCCTGGAACCACAGGTCCGGAACCACCATATCCCAGGGCAAGTAGGGGTCATGGGCAATACGCATCCTGAACCCCTTGTCGTAATGCCTCCATATTGTACCCCCATATTCAAAGTGGGCCCTCGCAATGAGGTCGATATATTTCAGCAAGGCAGCGGCCCTACCCGGCTGCCTCTGAATTACCACCGACGCAAAGGTCAGAAAGGCGTACAGCCAAGAGCTGAAGCACTTTGTGACCTTTGTTTTCTTAACCTTCTCCCCAGGGACCACCTCCTTGTCCTGTTTAGGGACCTCCCTGTTTAAAATGGAGAAAAGATCGACATACTCCCCCCGCCATATTGCCTCCTTCACTGACAGGTGAAGATGGTAGCCTAAAGGCGTCGCGGGCAACCCACAAGGGATGGCCCCAGGCTTGATGCTGGTGAACGGGTCCCACACCGTGGTGGCCCCCGATCCCAGCACACCAAGCCCCGATGGATACACAAAAGGGGGCGGTGGCATAATGGCCGACTGAGGAGGGATCCAACCCCCTGCCCCCGCCCCAGGTGGGAAAGATACCCCCGGGGCCCCTACTGGCGGGGCCGGCGGGGACCAGACCTGTCCACAGGTGCCCGCAGCAGCCCCCATGAAGCTGGTGCCACTCCCCACTGCCGGCGGGATGAACCCGGGACCCTGCACGGGAAGGAGCGGTGAAGTGCCTACGTGTGGTGCGACCTCACCTGCCCCGTAAGGGGTAGAAGCCATCCACGGGGGGCCCATCCGTGATGGTCCCTGCAACGCTGACCATTGCCCCGACTGGGCCATCTGCCCCGCCGGGGCCATCTGCACGGTGGGTGCCAGCTGCGTGGTGTGGGCAACCTGCCCTACCTGGGCCGGCTCCTCTTTGGGGTCGGCACCCCAGGCTGCGGCAGCAGTCATGTGAAGCCCCTCCGGGCCAGCACCAGACCGCCACCGCTCCAGTTCGTCGAGCCGCTCCAGGACCCTGGCCCAAGAAAGAGAAGGGGAGACCTCAGGTTGAGGGACCGTGGGCATAAAACCCCACCACCACCGGGACCACCCCCGGGGGCCCCTCTGCCGCAGCCCGAGCCCGGGCAGACGGCCTGGCAGCCCCCCTAAGCCGAACCACTGGTTGGGCCGGGAGGGCCTGAGCTTGCCGCTTTTTAGGGGCCATGTACCTAAATTAGTGTATTCTATTTTTTACACAGAAAGAAATAGGAGGAGGGAACAACCCCAAAAGGCCTGTACCCACGAGGCAAGGCCTGCCCTAAGCAGCAGGTCTCACCAACGCCAACCTCACGAGGACGAACCTCCTCCCCCAACAGCGGTGGCAGCAAGGCCTCACTGCTCACCGCTTACCACCTCGGCCCTTTATAGGCAGGGCCGCACCCTCCCAGATACCCCTGCCGCCCGAGGAAAAGCCCCCTAGACCCCCAACCACCGGGTTGACTAAGGCTCCAAACCAGAGCGGAGACCAGCCTATGCTGGCTCCGCTGACCACTGGGCCTCTCCTGCCGCCAAAACGCCGACAAAGAAGCCTTCCCGCCCGACTCCAGCCACTCAAAATGGCAGCCGCACACGAGGCCGCCCTTAAAATGGCCGCCGCGAGCAGACAACTAAGTGTCTGCTCACTCTGCAGTCCGGGCGAAAAGGGAGAGCCCCGGGCCTGCTCGCCCTTATATAGGGCAAGCAGGCCCCGCCCGGACCAATCAGGAGCCTGGCTAATCAGGCCCTGATCTCCCGAGCGAAGTCTCGCATCGCGAGACTTCGCCCGGGATCCAAAATGAGGATCCCGCCATGAGGGACCGTGTCTCCCGGTCCCTCCAGCAAAGCCTGCCTGCCGGGTAAGTCCGGCGCTGCCCTTTCTTTAATTTGTCCCTGACTAAATGTTAAGTTCTAATTAAACACCACACTTGTCAGCTGAGACTATTATCCTTAAACCCTTTCACCTAGATTCTCATGTTCCTGAAAGGGTTGGGGAGAAGGGACAGAAATTCAGATAACCTTGTCCTCAAGAAAAAAAACCTCTTAGAGTTGTCAGTTCTGGTCCTGAGACTTCAGTACCGCTTCTCAACAGCAACAAGTATAATTCCTGAAATGACAACAAAAGCAGGTCTGTTTTATGTGGGCTGGGCTCAAAGTAGCAATACAGAAGTGACAGAGGCAATATCTAGCAACTATTTCCCCAAGCCTTGTTGACAGAGGTGAAATCCAGCAGGTTCTGACAGATTCTGGAGCGGAAATTTTGAGTAGTTCAGAGAAACAGAACATACTACCTCTGATTGGCCGCAGAGTAAGGAGGGAATCAGGATTTTGCAATATCCTTCCCCTGCCATGCCCACCAGGCCACCCTCACCAATCCACACCATGCCCACCAAGCCACTACTGCTAGCTAACTTTGCAAATAGTCTAACCTATTTTTTCCTCAAAGGAATCGAAGCTTCAAAATACTTCAGCAGTGCAAAGTGGCACCTCAGAACCTTGTCCATTTTACTGTACAGATTTTTGTTTAAATTATTCAAATTAGTTAGGTCTGAAAGAAAGGGTTAAGTCTTTTCAATCATGGTTTAAAGCATTTTCAGTTACAATTATTGATAGCATACTGCTAAATTTTGAATGGAATTTCAAGGTGTTTAACCTAGCAACAGATATGAGAGTGCAGCTTTTATTTCTCTGATAATCCCATAACATTTATATTCTCACTGTGAGGACTTCCAATGAATATTTTAAGATAGTTCAGGATCATCTGCAAACTAGCTTTAGCACCATCTATTTTGGAGAGTTGAGTCTTTTTACAGAAAAATTAGTGTTATGTCTTGAAGAAGTTCAGAAGCTTTCATTCCAGTCCAGCAGGGAAGTAAAGTAGGAAAATTCTTATTGGTTCCCTGATGGATTGGGTCCCTCTCTAATCCCCCTGCCTTTTGTATACTGGTGCTGAAAGTCACTCCCTGTAACCTAATAAAGAGCTGAAATCAGTCTCCCGTCTCTTCAGTATCGGACCAGTCTCCTGTCTCTTCAGTATCAGGACCCAACAGTTAGTTTTGAGATAATCTATAAATCATGAAGTTCCAGGAACCCACCTTTATAGACAATCCATTTTTCCACTGGTGTGAATTCTTGTTTCATTTCACCCACACTTTCGAGGTTCAAATCAGCTATTACAATAGCAACCGTTGAATGGATCGTATTTCCATGTCTTCCAAAAATTCCAGTGTTCTCTTTGTGTAAATTACTCCTTAGATCTTATCTTCTTCACGGTTCTCTGCTCTAATCCAGGTTTAAATTATGACGATAGCTGTTTAGTATAGTTGAAAAATACTGTGCCATTGTACCATTGTTAGACATTACAAAAACTTTTTAGTTAATACTACAGTGAACAGGACGCTTTGAGGGATTTTCATTGTGTTAATCTTTTTTTCAAAGATCTTCCTTGTCTTCCCCATTTCTATTCTTTATGCTTTTTTTCCCCCAATAACATTTTTACTGAGTTAGGAAGTATTTTAAAATACAGGTACAAAATACAAAGTAAATAGAAAAGCCATGGGGGAGAGGGGAAGAGAGGGGAGGAAAGTTCAAAATAAAAGAAAAAGAAGCATTGATTTCCGACTCTCTCTGTTACAGTAAAATAAGGCATTAACATCAAATCACAACATTTTGCTTTGTCATAATAATATAAAGCCATTTCTATAAAGATCTATTAGTCCAATCAGTAACACCCAAAGTCAGAGTTTCATTCTTCTCCATCCCAAGCACCAAATTCTGAAGCGTCTCTGTGTGGCAAGAAAAGTAGTTATGTTCTTTTCTTTAATCAAAGTGGTCAGTTTTGCCATTTCAGATAATTCCATCAACTTCTGCAGCCATTCATCCATAGTAGGAATCAAAGCGTCTTTCCATATTTGGCATTATAATAGTTTCGCTGCTGTCAACATTTATAATAACAAAGTTCCATTTTTTTCTCTAATTCTTTTTCATTAAGCCCAAAAGGAAAAGTTCTGGTTTCATTTTTATCTACATTTGTTTAAAAAAATATTAAAATATGAATCATACACCAATTCCTTTTATCACATGTACACCATAAATGATAAAAAGTCCCCTCTTTACTTTCATATTTCCATAATTCATTTGACATACCTTTGGATAGCTTATCTGGTGTTAAATACCAAATACATCATCTTATAAACATTTTCTTTTAGATTGTAATTTAATGTGAATTTTAAACCATTCGTCCACATATTTTCCTATTGTTCAAACATCACATTATATACAAAGTTCCTTGACCACTGAATCTACAATGTTTTACATGTTCATTTTCCAAATTCAGTTTCAATAACATTTTATAGATCTTAGCAATAATATGTTCATCATTGCTACATAATAAAATTTCTAGTTCATTTTTTACAAATTCAAATTCATAACGTTTTTCATCCAATTTAAACCTTTTTTTCAGTTGTTGATAAGTAAATCAATGACAAACACAACCTTCTAATTTGAGTTCTTCCCTTGGCTCTTCTTTATGTTTACAAAAGGGTTGCCACACAGTATCTTGGAGAGGGGAGGAGGAAGTAGGTTGCTGTGCTAGCATTTTTACCTTCATTAATCTACAACTGTGGTAGCTCAGACTGTGGGACATTAATTAAATGAAATATTTTGCACACTCCTATATCTCAACTGGTGAGACAGAGAGTAAATACAAATTGGCTCACAATATTCTTCCTGAGCTTGATACTTGCAAGTGTAGTGCAGTGAGTTTTAATGTCAGCAGATAGCCGCAAATAGAGGTGAATTGTAGATTTATTTCAACTGCTTGTTAGTGTATGTACCTATGCAAAGAAATGTGGCATGAGAAATAGTGAGGATGCCATTTTGTGGGCAGATCAGAGGTGGTATTCAGCCAGTTCGGACCGGTTCAAGTGAACCAGTAGCAAAAATTTGGACTTGTTCACTAAACTGGTAAATACCACCCCTAGGTAGCCCCACCCTCACCTGCCTGGTCGCCTGGTCACTCATCTCTCCACCCTCTCATTCACTCGCTGCTCACCCCACCTGCTCACTTGACACTCCCACCGCCTACCCGCCCACCCGCTCGCCACTCACCCCTCCCACCTGCTCACTGCTTACCAGTCATCCTGACTGCCCATTTACTCCACCTGCTCACTTGCTGCTCTCACTGTCCATCCCTGCTCTATATATGTTGTCTTTGTCACACGGCCCAGCTAATCACTGCACCAGTCACTTCTGTGCTCAGCTTATCAAAGGTAACCTTTCTGCCTGCTCAACCTTAGCCTTGGGTTGGAGCACAGGGGTATGCTATTCTCTGAGGCCCTGGAGCCTCTGCCCGCTCACTGCCCACCTCAGCCAGGTTGGAGGATGTTGTGATTCCGTCTGAGGCTCCTCAGGGAATGGCTGAACCTCTGCCGGCTCCATGCTCAGAGGGGGAGGAGGAGGAACAGGAGGAGGAGGAGGAGGAGGCCCAGGCAGACGGGGAGGAGGAATATCAGGCCGAGGGAGAGGGAGAACAGCCTGAGTCCCCCGGGGTGGAGCTCTCCCCAGCAAGCAGCCTGGAGTCCTTGGATGAAAATGCACAAGCCATCATCGATCTCAGGCAGAGAAGAGCAGAACAACGAAGGGGACAATTAGCCAGGTATTTCCAGCCCTAAATAGGCAACAGCTGGGTTTGGGTGTGGTTCTCCCCAGAAAGGCTGAAAAGGCAGACCCACCCTTCCTGTATTGTGGAGTATTATCTTTGGGAGTCCTGGGACCTGGCTGTGATCTTTGGCGTTTCTGACTCTGGCTTGTGGCCCTGAAGGCTGAAACCTTGGGGGGAAAGACGTGGGTCTTATTCTCTACAGTGGTGTGTGTGCCAGCAAGAAGTCTGCTGTATTGTCTGGCCGTCATGACTCTGCTGGAAGCCTCATAGCCTGTCTGTTGGGAAGAACAGGTTTTTCTCTGTGTTTGTTTTTCCAACTATCAAGTGCCTTTGCTTTTACCAGCATGTCTGGCTGCTTTTTTCAGTTGGTGTTGAAGTCTGGGGGCACCCAGACAGAACAGAGGACATGCCATTCCTTGGCTCTAGCCGTGGAGCCACTGCCCACTCACCACCCACTCACTCTCCACCTTGCTCACCTACTTTTCCATTCACCTTGGTGGGGGGTTCAGGGCAAGCTTCAGCTGCCTTTTGTGGTAAGCCTCCAGCTGCCAGGGCCTTGATGGTGCAGTGGTTAGAGTGCAGCATTGCAAGCTACTTCTGCTGATCACTGGCTGCCAGCAGTTTGGCAGATCAAATCTCAGCAGGCTCAAGGTTGACTCAGCCTTCCATCCTTCTGTTGGTTAAATGAGGACCCAGATTGTTAGGGGTAATATGCTTACTCTGTAAACCGCTTAGAGACTGTCATTATTGCCAGTCATTTTTGGCTGCCTTCTGATCAGACACCGTATATGGAGGGTAGAGGCCATTCTCCAAGCTGGGTCTGGCTATAAGTCGCACCGACAGGCAATGGGGTGCATGTGTGCAGCTAGCACAAGCAGGATGGTGAGGTGACCATCAGCTCCAACTCTTCCCTGTTCATGCCAGCCGCGCACACACACCTTTTGCCTGTCGGTGACTCTCACAGCTGGACTCAGTCAGGGGTACGGCCTGCTGCCCTTTGAGGATGATGTTGCAGTGGAGCTGCTCAGAAGGCAGTCACCATAGTCTTTAAGATACTTCAATGTGGGGGGACCATAAAGGGACCGACTGTGGCGGCTGTCTTTCAAGCAGCTCCTCTGAGAAGGGAGGCAGAAAAGTTTGGCTTCTCTCTGCGACAGCATCAACATGGCTGCTTCTCTCCTCCTTCTCAGCCTCATACACATAGAGCAAACATGCGAAGGAGTCGAGAAGTAACCAGGTTGAACACTAGAAAACTGTCGATTCTGTGGGTGCAGCTTGGTGAGCGTGGCTTGGTAAGGTTGGGCCATCCCACCTTGCTGGGAGTGATGTTGAGTTGGCCACATCCTCTCAGTCACATGACCCCACCACCAAGCCATGCCCACCAAGCCATGCCCACCAAGCCATGCCCACAGAAACAGTACTGGAAAATTTTGAATCCCACTACTGGAGCAGACTGACTGTTTTGACCTCATCCTTAGACCACTGAATCTGTAAGGAAGTAAAGATAAGATAAGTAGCAGCTCTTCTCTTTGCCTAGCAATTGAATCTTAAATTATTTTCAATCTAATTTTATTGCAAAGTGCTATAAAACACTTTGTTTTGATAAAATAAATGCCTTGTGTTTGTCATTTTAAATCTGGATATTATACAGTGGTGGGTTGCTCCTGGTTTGGACCGGTTCTTAGAACCGGTAACACCAGCAGCAGGAGGCTCAGCCCAACTGCCTGAGATCCTACTGTGCATGCAAACTGGTAGCAAAATCATTTACAACCCACCACTTATAGATACATTGGTTAGAGAGCACTCTTAATTGCTACCAAGGAGATGGGATATTCTTTCTGGTAAAGAGCTGGCCACATCCAATCCCAAACACCAGCTAACCTAGAGATCACTTTCTGGCACCATTTCTAATCTTCAAAATACTTTGTATTATCTTGGCTTAATTAAAAGGATTTGTTTGAAGATTTAAAAAAGTAGGCAGGTTGTACCTCTGATTAGTGATCAGAGGCTTTGTCTTGCTTATGTATAGAGGAATATTTTGAATATATCAGAGGCTCTTCTTCATCTATGATGGGAGACAAGTGAAAACTGGCAAGACAGAAATTATAATTTGGCACAGAAACCTTTATAACATAATTGCGGGAAATCTGAAGATGTGGGTTGTAATGATGGTGGAAATGACAGCTGCATATTTAATTATCATATTTCAGAAGTGATAATGGAAGTAGTTAATGCTAGGATCTTGTTCTGGCTAATAATGAAGAAATTGCAAAGAAAGAGCTATAATACAAGAGGTTCTGGTAAATATGATCCAGCACAGCAGATGTAAAACAATTATGGCAGAATTTTAAAAAGCTTGAATTTAAATCAGGAAGATATAAATGGGACTTCAACAAATTAATGGGTCAGGCCAACAAATTAAAAGGATTGTTCTTCATTTGAAAGTGTTTATTAATGTTTAAAGAGACATAATTGCATGTTAACTCCAGTGACTTTTTAAAGAAAGTGAACTAAATAATATTTTATGTTATCATAATTTAAGTGGACACTTTATCTGTAAAATGCAATACCAATTAAAGTTTACCAGTATAGCTCTTGAAGGCTAAAGCAAGACGTTATGTTTCAGAAATAAATAGTAGAAATATCCCAAAATAATAAAGTACAATTGCAATTAGCAAATGTAACCCAAATGATACTTTATTATTTTTGGATATTTTTACTATTGAGCATCAAAGAAAAAAGAGGATTTTATATCAAATAGAATAGTCATGTTTTGTTTTGTTCTGAGATGAATTGGAGTTCAGGGCAAGAAAAGTAATGGTAAAATTTTTGGAAGATTCCAAAATTTGGCTGTTTACATTGTCAAAGAGAAAAGTTCTGTTCTGTTGTAGAGAAAATGAAAAATATAGTTGCATTTTTTGGAACTTAAATTAAAGGAACCACATTTTATTCAAAACAACTGGTCTGTTTGCTCCTGGTGTCTCCCCATACTTTCTCCCATTCAAAATCTTCAAGAGTTTGCTTTGACTAAAATAACACCAATACTTTCCATTAATTGTTTTCCGATTTTTAATAAATGTATATTTTATGTATGAGAAACTATAAGGGAAAGTATATTGGCCAAAGCCCTTAAAACAGCATACTTTTACTTAAAAGTCAAGTCAAAGTCTTCATGACAACATAATGTTATGTTAATTGTATCCTGTTGTTCCAAAAGTCAAGGATTGTGAAGGCTTTAGATTAGTACCTAAAGGAACAAGTTCATAGTCCAAATTCTTACTTTAATGCAATGTTTATTTTATTTATGTTCCATCTTTATTAGCTGTACAAATAAGGCAGCAAACATATCCAACACATCTTCTTCCTAGTTTCCCACAACAACTATGTGAGCCAGGGGTCTCCAATCTTGGCAACTTTTAAGACTTGTGGACTTCAACTCTCAGCTTTGCTTGTTGAGGAATTCTGGGAGTTGAAGTCCACAAGTCTTAAAGTTGCCAAGGTTGGAGTCCCCTGCTGTGAGGGGAGAGAGACTGGTTCAATTCACCCAACTGGCTTTCATTGCAGAGGTGGGATTTGAACACAGAACCCCTTGTTTTCTATCTCTGTGCCTTTAAACCAGGGATGGACTCTGAGAGTGGAGGTCTATAAGTCTTAAAGTTGCCAAGGTTGGAGACCTCTGCCTTAAACAGTGAATCAAACTGGTATTTAGTTTTTATTTTATGCCTTTATTACCAATATACCTTTATTTTAGATTGTCATTAAAATTTTACTGTTACAACGAAGTGTGTAAAAGTTCAGCGTTATAAATTGTTTTTACTATGAATGCAAACAGTTTTTCTCTATCCCTTTCCCAAGCTTAGAACTTCCATTAAAATGAAACATGGGAGAATCAAGATCTATATAAAGAAAATGTTCTTTGAACAATGTATGGTTAAACCCTGAGATTTTCTGACATCCAATATATTGATGACCATTGGCTTACAATTTAGATTATTTTAAAAGAGAGTAGACTAATTAAAGGAGTTCAGTGTATCCATCTAATTAAAGGCTATCAGTGTATTCATCTCCCATATTATGCAGTTTCTCTGGCATTCCTGTAGTAGAATGCTCTTTTCCTAATTTTTCTTGCCCCATTTAATGACAAACTTTAACAAGTCTCGTTAAATGGTGAACTATCTGCTTTTCTCTCATACATTTACTTCATGAACAGCTTACTCAGTCAATGCCTGCATACTTGACATTTTTAAACTTATTTAACATCTAGTCATTGACTTCTGAGAAAATACTATATTTTGCATGAGGACAAATTTTCTGCTCTTATATTTCAGGTTAGCCTTTTTTTCTCTCTCTTTCTTTTCAAGAACCCATGACAAAAAAAGAATGAGTGAGAAGAGAGGTCAGAGGAAGACCAGCTATATCTACAGAGAAGATGATCTTCTGGCGCCTTGATGTGATTTGTCTCAGCCCAATTCCCTGTTATGAAAGAAGCAAAAGTGCTTAGAGATAGACCCTGGAATGCGGAAGAAACCAACTGCATTTACTTCCATCATCTGATGAACTGTAGATTGTAAAAATGACAGAATCTGTCATTCATTCAGTTAGATTCAGAATCTGAAACTGAATGTAAAATTGTCTTCAGATGAAGGAAGGAGGTGTGTGTTGTTGTGATTGCCTCACATCCAGCTCCTTTGGTCACAGACTTTGCGGAGAATGAACCGGGTCCCTCTGGGTATCATAAGGCAGTGTGTTTATCAGAGGAATCAGAAATAGTGAATGAGGGAGATCTAGAGCCTGGGGACCCTCCAGAGGCTGCAGATCCCCTAGCTGTGGTAATATCAGATGAGGAGGAAGATATTGTGGGCCCCATATTAGATGCTAGAGTCAGAAGAATGCAAGGGAGACAAGAGTATTTCCAGCAACATAGATCTAGATATTGAATACTTCTATGCATAGCTTGTCATCACAGATAGTAGAAAAGGGGAGGATGATAGGAAGTTCCATTGCAGTTAATAGATGGTTTGATAGTTTTGGATTGTCTTAGCTTTTGGAAGGCATTCCACGCCAAGAATTAATGACTTGAATTTATGACTTTCTTTTAGGCGCTTGTTATCAGCTGTTCCGATAATGCTGGATTCTTGGCAGGCGAACTGACATTCCTCTGATTTCATTGACAGCAATGAAATCAGAGGAATGTCAGACAACTATATTTTTTTATTTATCTATTTTGTCCAATACACAATAATACACAATGAAGGTTATAAAGGTTATAGTAGAGAAGAAACACGAGATATAGGAGAGACTATAGGACAGGGGAGTCTATTGGGACTTCATTACTTCTAATTAACCAGGCTGGACAGAATGTGTGTGTGTGTGTGTGTGTGTGTAACCAGAAAGGGTGAAAAACTCAATAACCCTGCGTATACGTCACCCTGAATTCTGAGATATAACAAACACAGTGTACTACTTAAAATGAAATCAATTTAACTCCAAACATATACTGTAAGTAGTTCAGGACATGTTCTGTGCATTATGATATTTCCTCTGATAATATTCAGAAATGTTTCGCACCTATATAAAGTTGTATCATACTATTTTAAAGTTATGCAAAATGTTCACAAAGTCCTGCAAGGATTCATCTGCCTTGTTCTAGGAAAGACTGAGATAAGGTATTGCTCTACTTCATATCAGCCAGCAGAACCTTGATAGATTTCTTTCATGCTGCAGAATGATACTGCAGAACTCTGCAGGTGGTATACTGTCAGTATATAAATGAGAGATTACAGATGCATGTTTACTGTGCTCAAAATTGTGTGCTAAATTATGCTGGAAATTTACAGGCCTCAACAGCTTGCTAAACTGAAATATTCAAAACAATGCAAACACTATCAGGAAAGCAAAGTGAAAAATAATTCATGTATATTAAAAACTCTAGAAGGACCTGATTGGCACAGAAAAACTAGTTAATGCCTTCAATTTCTTAAGAAAATTTAAGGCTGCGATAACAACAAAGCATACATAATTGCTTAGTTTTGATTTGCAGAGAGACATTGATAGACTGTTCCTTCCAAGCTAATCTTGCAAAAGATGTCAGCTTTTGGAATGCAGCATTGGAAACCAGAAAACGGAGAAAGAGCTGGATCATAACATAAAACAGATGTTATTTATCTGTGGCAAGCCCTCAGTGAATGTATTGTCATAGGTGCACATCAGAGGAATGGTAAGGATGAAGTATCTCTTAAGTGTGATTCAAGAAGTTTGGGGTTCATTAGTGAGTTGAATAATTGACACTAATACATGGGAAACCTGGTCTTGGCAGATATTAAAGAAACACTTCAAGCATAAATAAAATAAATATATTCAAATAAAATATTGAAATAGAATTTTAAAATAAAGTACAAGAAAGATCTTGAAGGATTATGTGGGTTGGCAATGGAAATAAAGAGAAAAACACAATAATAAAATATAGAGCTGTGATGAAAACAGGTCTTAGCTTTTAGTGATGCCATTGAAAAAGAGGAAATTGGCATAATTGGCTTACGGAAGTTGGAGAAGAATGTAGCAAGAGAGATGCAACCCAAGGCCATACTCAAATCTTGAGGCATTAATATTTGGGGATTGGCTGTGTTGTGTGTGGCCCACAAACAGCTTCTGAGGAGGATGAACCAGGTTTGTCTTGGTACCTTAGGCCAGTGTTCTTGACCTCTGAGTCAGAGAGTGAGAGTGAGGGAGAATTGGAACCTGCAAAACCTGAGGAACTACCAGAGACTGTAGAGACCCCAATGATTGAGGGAGACATTGTGGATCAGGAGCCCCTATTAGATGCCAGGGTCAGGAGGTTACGAACCAGGCAGGAATATCTTTATGGGAAAAGTTCTAGAAGGTGATATGTCTATGAAAGAAAGTCTAGACAGTTATATCTCTAGGAAACAGTTGACCACACCCAGACAGTATATAAGTGAGAAATTATGGGTAATAGGTGTGGAGTTTCAACGTTCGTAATGGTGTAGGTCTCAGATCTGGAGTTCCAGAGATACTTTACTGGCAGACTGTTCCTGCTCATGTAAGCTTCGTAACAATCATGCCATCACCTGAAAAGCCACAGAGAAATTGTAACTCTATGTTTGAATTGCCAGAAAAGAGTTCAAATGAATTCCTAAATTGGACTTGGCTTCCAGCCTGGGGCCTCGCTCGAGGCCAGAAAAGTTGGCAGCATGGGAGATAAAACTGTAATCTGTATTGTACTGGATTTTTTAATATCAATGTATTTTCTTAGTTTGCAATCCCCGAGTGTCTGTATCTTTGTTCTGATCGAACCAGGCCCAACAAAAGAGGTGGAGACAAAATACACGAAACATTTTAAATTCATTTACAAGAAAAAATTCATTCTTGCATTTACTGTGATTTCATCTGTCCACCCTTTTTCTGAAGCCTCCCCCCACCCCCGCTCATCTGTGATGTCCCCATTTTGTTATACCTGGTCTATCTGTTTTATTAGAGTTTGTTGCATAAATCAAAACTAGAAGATAACTGATTCAGCTGGATTCATTAACTTCTTTATAAACATAATCATAATATATATACAATACCAGAAGTAGATTATTTCTTTAACATAGCAACAGTTACAAGCAGTTTCATTTCCAGAAGCAGACAAATTTTCAATTCAGAGTGGACAAGAGTACAAATTGGACTGACCCACACCCAGCCTTCTAGTTTCAGTTTTGATTCTCTGCACAGATTTATTGGATTTATATGCCGCCCCTCTCCGCAGACTCGGGGCGGCTCACAACAATAGTAAAAAACAGTACATAGTGACAAATCCAATGCCCACCAATCCAATTACAATTTTAAGTTGAGAAACAATCATCCATTTGATCCAGAAATTGGGTGTGGGTCCAGTCATCCACTGAAAGCCATCACAGCAACCAGAGTGGAACAGACCTTCCCAAGCCTGACTGACCACCCTTACCACTAGGCCAAACCTAATGCCACCTAGCAGATATGAAAGAAAGGGTCCTGACATGTAGAAGTAAAGACTAAAAGACTCTTTTCAACCCCTAGAAGACAGCTGGAAAGACTATGGGGGAGGGTGGAAATTAAGTTTTCTTTCTTGCCTCATTTATGTTGTATTCAATGGATTCTGAGGGGTTGTATTAGAGAGTGATTGCCACAGCAAGTTCTAAATAACTTAGATTTGTGTCTGGCGGAAGGGAACTTTGTCCAGAGCACTGTTCCCTCTAAGGTGAGCAGCTGTGCTGCCGCTCACAGGAAATCAAACTTTAGCACAGGACTTTCAAGTGCCGCACAGTCTTGATGACTCACTTCAGCTGAGCTTTGCATAGCCATTTGTAGCCAGTTGCAGGAGCTCTTCAATTGTGCCACCAAATACCATACAGCATTTTAATATTGCAGATGCAGACTTGCAGTATTATAAGTGATACTGATATATAGCATTTTTAATTATGTGGGTACATTGAATAAACATAACTTTGGGTTTTAAGTAGCACTGATTTTGTTGTTGTCTTGGGTGACATCTGTGAAAAAAGTTCAGGTGCTCAGGCATGAAAATGTGCCGCTCAGACACTATAATTTTCCGCCCACACCAAAAAAAAATTAGAGGGAACATTGGTCCAGAGTGTCTGTATTGCCTGTATTTTAGAAGCAGCTCCATACCCAAGCACACACACAGAAACACCATTCAGAATTAGACGGAGGTTATCCACTTTCCTACCTCCACTCAAAAGCTGCTTGCTTTTTTTTTTTGGTCTGTGACACTAAGGCTCAAGCAGTCATACCTCACAACCAATTACATGGTAGAGGGGCATCCCCCTCGGACAGTTCCCTCACTGAAGAAGTAGCAGAAGAGAGATATCCAAAATCCAAATCCTGATTGTAACTCACAAATGATGCTGCCTAGCTGCCAAGTAAAAGGAGGATATGTTGCAGTGATAGTCTCATGAGTAGGAGTCCCAAGGCTCATTGTGTATAATTTTAAAAATACTAAAAAGCCTGGATAGTACTGCTAACTTCAATTTGGACTCACAAATCCTGGATGCAGTAAAGTAAGAGCTAAGGCAGTTTCAGTAACCAACCCTTGGTAATGTTGAATAACCATTTGTCTGAAGCAGTGTAGGGTTTCCTGCCTAAGCAAAAGGTTGGACTAGAAGACTTCAAAGGTCCCTTCCAACCCTGTTATTTTATTCCAAATGGGCAGCCTGTAATCTAAAGAAAAACCATGGCTGTGAAGAATTTTGGGACTTGTGCTTGCTTGAAACCTGACTGGAAGCTCACAGATAGTGATATCTGAAATTAATTGACATAGAAAATTGGATACTATAAATTTCTCTCCAGAACTTTTGTCCTGGCTGCCAGACCTTCATGGTTGAAAGTTCTCCTTTTGGGAACTACTGAAAGAATCTGTTTCTGCTGCCTCTATTAATGCCCTCCCCTTTGCATCAGAAAAATGAAAAGCATCTATCAAGTCTCCCTGGTCCCATCAATTTTTAATCTTTTGACATGGCAGATCTGCTTTACAGTAGTTGATAATGGCAACATTATAGAGGTATTAAACCTAAGGTCAATGTGAAAGCAATATTATTGAGGCTATTAATTCCTTTTATGAGCTAAAAAGCAATATTTGTATATTTTCAAATAGAACAAATACTTGCTTGTTATAAGAAACATAGAATAGGCTCAATTGTTTTTATGGAATTAAAAAGTAATATTTTATTATGTATACTGCATTTTCAAATACAAATGCTTGTTACTGAGCATAGACTGTTTGCAAAGTACTTAATGAGCACAATTTAAGTCCTGGTCTCAAGCAAGGAAGAATAATAAAATCTGCTCCAGCAGTAATAATTGGAATTTAAAGGTATCCTGTTTTTTCCCCTCTGACACAATATATTGTGAAGGCATGAGAATCATTTGAGACACAATACTGTAGTCTCTCTTGGTTGATAAACTCATGAACCATGCAGAAATAACAAGGTCAAATGATTCAGAGAGTACAGCTCATTCATAATGATCTCTCCAACATTAAGCAGCCAGAAAGCATAACACTCAGAACAAAACCTTGGCAAGTGTATATTTGTGATCCAGGTGGAAATGAGAACCCAGGCTGCCCCTCATTTGAACAAAAGCTGCTGAGAGTTTGCTCTACAATCCCAATTCACCATCATTTAAATTATTTCAGTAGGATCTTCCTAAAGTTCCATTTGCAGTGGTATTTTTCCAACAAGGTTGGTCAAAATACTGTCTAGGTATCTGGCCCTGTGTTAGTTAACACCATCTAAGCAACCATCAATCTACACTTTCCTTATTTTAGTTTCTCAGGGGAGAGAGATTAGTTGTAATATGTCATACCCTCAGACTAGAAGTTCCATAATTCCTCTCCATCACCTCAGCTGGAGTGGAGAGGAAATACAGCATACATTTCTGTGCTATTTTAGCTACTTCCTGACCCACCAGAGGTTTTATATGGAACACATTTTGTTCCATATATGGAACAAAATGTATACTGATGTACAGGAATACATCAATATACATAGTCATTGTACAAAGAGGTTCCAGCTTTAGAAAGCTCTTGGATATAATTTAGTTTAACATAATTTGTTGTGGTAAGCCAAACTAAATCAGTTTACCACAATCTATTCTTATTTAAGGCATAAATCTTTCTACCATAGTAGTTTAGGTTAGCCTAATTTGCTGTTCCCAATGAACATTGGCATTTTTCTTTCATATGCCAACAGGTCCAGGTTATAAATATGGTATTATCCCATTGATGCATGCTGGCCCTATTTACAAACATTTCATTGGAAATAATCATAATAGGCATTTGTAGTTATACAGCTGCGGCAACAGATGGAAAAATGAGGCAGAAGAAAAGAGCCCTATTCAGATAACCAAGCCTGCTTCATAAGCATAATGCAGCTTTACCACAATGCTATTTCTCATAAGTAGAAATTAAAATGCATCTCTGAAGGATTAGAGGCTACTCTTGATACTTCTCAACAATATAGGCAATATGGAAGACGCCTCTGTGATTAAGTTGTGTTAAAACGTGTCTACAAAGTAATTTATAAACAATAAAAAAAGAATCATTTAGAGCCTCAAAATAAGTTTACTTGCTACAAGAATTGTTTAAAGACAATCAATACAATCAAAACATAAAAATAATGTTCATTATGCCTTCTGTTTGACCTCACCTAAAAGTTCAGATGACAATTGCTTTAGGCATTAAGGAGGTTTTCTTTTGGGTTGACAGCTAAAAAAGCAGAAATGTATTCAATAGAGCAAAAGTGTCAAACTCAAGGTCTGTGGGTCAGATCTGGCCTGCGGGGTGCTTAGATCTGGCCTGTGGGGCTGCCGTAGAAACAGGGAAGGACCATCCCAAGCTCCAATTTCAGCTGGGATAGCCTCCTGCAGCCTTCTGCTAGTAAAAAGGGAGCTTGGGCCACCACAGGTACCCTTGACATGAGTGGTGTTGAGCTGCCGCCACCCCCTCACCCACCGCAAAGGGAAAACACAACCCTGATGCAGCTCTCAATGAAATCAGGTTTGACACCCCTGTAACAGAGGATTGAATTGAAATTTGATTCCTTTCCATCTTTCTCTGAGACACTGTAATTATTAAGGATTACAAAAAGTGGGAGAATCTAATCCCTGAGAATATGGAACGATTGTTCCTGGGACTATCAGATCTGGCTCGCAAAATTCTGGATAGCCATCAGTGGACATCAAAGATTCATTGAAAAAATAATGCATTATTTTCCAACGATTGACTGGAGTTTTGCAACTCAGATGGGATATTGTGTTTATTCCCATATTTAAAGCAGAAGCTCCATTGTAATATCTTCTGTCATCTATAATGGGTTCCTTAAGATCCCACACAGTTAATTCTAAAATAGAAAGAACAAAGGCCATGAGGTATTAAAACAACTAATTTTTACATTAAAATGGAAGGGAACAATTTTCTATATTTTTAAAATCATCAGTAAAGAAAGGGTTTGAAAGCCTCCCCAAGCATTGTGCAATAGTCATATTTCATATTTCTTTTTTCTATACAATTAATACATAAATGTTGGATTAATTTAACAATCTCAAAAAGAGAAGGCATTTGTAACAATCATTGAATGGTGCTAATGAATAAGATTAACCATGAAGACAAGTCTCATAACCACAGCGGAATCTGTTCATTAGATAATGCTGTGCTGATTTTCCCCCCTTCTCCTCATAAATCTGCTATGCACAATGAATTTACAATGTCAGCAGAAATTCATCTAATCCTATAGCAGAGGAAGATAATTTCAAAAGGTAATTGATATCTTTTTAACCTAGAAATGTCAGATTATATTGAGAATAATGGGGACTGACAAGTCTAAAGTTACTAGAAAAATGGCAAAATTGATCCACGTTGGGTTCTGAATTTTAAACTAAATGAGCACTGCGCTCCTGCTGAAGCATTATGCATGAAGATTTTCTCTCAGTTTCTTCCAGAATGAGAGAACATGACTTGCCGAATGTGAAAGAACCAACCCCCCACCCCCCCAACCCACCAGTAGTGGGTTCTAAAATTGGTTGTTATACACATTCGCAATGCTTCTGCGCATGAGCAAAAGGTGGGTGGGCAGAGCCTCTTGCCACCAGCGCTACGAGTTCTAAGAACCGGTCCAAACCAGGAACAACCCACCGCTGCCAATCTTCCTTGCCTTCCTGCCTTTAATAGGTGCTTACATCCCTCTCCCCTCCTCACATCTCTGCTTTTTTCCATCATGATTTTATATTACTTTCCTGTGAATTCCTTACATCATATTTAATTACTTTCCAAAGTGGATGAAGAGAATATGATTCATCATGTATTAAGATACAATTAAGTCCAATGTTTTTTAGCTCACCTGATGTGCAAAGCCACCTGGCTCTGACCCCTGACTGGGTGGATAAATTAACCTATCTATAATCTATCCCGCAGTAATTGCTGGGGCATTTAAGATGGACAATCATGATTAACTGCTAACTGAAAGAGAAGAGAGTGCCAGGTTTGTTCTGTTCTCTGTGTTAGATCTTGTATATCAATATAGAACAGAGAGTTCTTTTTCTATTAGTTAATATTAGTTGGGAAGTTGTGTTTGTGTTTGCATTCTTTTTCTTCAACTTGGCTAGGCGGTAATTAGCATGGATTGCCACCTACTTATCATAGCTAAGTGGCTTTGGGATGAAAAACAAGGGGGTAAGGAACTTAGATTGTAGTGGTAGATACTTTTTTTAAAAAAAAATTTTTTGCAAAAGTTTGCCTTCAGTATATAAGATATTTATCAGATATGGTCCAGCAGCCTATTTCATAGATTGCTGCACCAGTTGTAAAAAAATAATAATCTGCCTGACAATAATATTAAAATGGGCATAAAAACTATAAGAGAAGTGTTTTTGTGAACAATTCCCTATGGATGTTTCTAGATATTAAGCCATGGTGGCGCAGTGGTTAGAGTGCAATATTTGAGGCTACTTCTGCTGACTGCCATCTGACTGCTATTTGGCAGTTCAAATCTCACCAGGGTCAAGATTGACTCAACCTTCCAGCCTTCCAAGATCAATAAAATAAGGACCCAGATTGTGGGGGCTCTGTAAACCACTTAGAGAGGGCTATAAAGCACTGTGAAGTGATATATAGGTCTATGTATTATTGCTATTGCTATTAAACAAGCCAAAAGCATAAACTAAGTTGCCATTTTATGAATTGATTTTTACATATTTTGGAGAAAACTTTCTATTAGTGGTGGTTTTAATATTAAATGGGAAAGAAGACATGCTAGATAAGCCTTTTGTCTAATTCAGAATAGCAATAGGCTTGTATACAGCTGCGTAGTGCTTTACAGCCCTATCTAAGTGATTTACAGAGCCAGCATATTGTCTCCATAATCTGGGTCCTCATTTTACTGACCTCAAAGGGATGGAATGCTGAGTCAGCCTTGAGCCAGTCAGAATTGAATTGCTGGCAGTCGGAAGAATTAGCCTGCAATACTGCATTCTAAACACTGAGCCACTACACCATTTTTTAACATCTCTCATCTACCTATTTTGTGGTTATAATTATAAAGTGAATTGTATCAGTTTCTCTGCATTAAGTATACAGTTGAAATAGTTCAATATATAGGCTAGATTTGGATAAGTGGATAAGGCTACATAATAATAGCTCTCAGTGCAGAATTTGAACATTGTTGTAGACAAAATAAATTAATTAATGGCACAGTCTACAGAAAAACATTTCATTAAGATATTAAATATACTTTCCATGTCAACCTTAAAACTTGTTTTCTTTCCCCGCATTAAGGAGCATTTATGAATCCCTGATATCAGATAACACCATCAGTTGAGCTTAATGATAACAAAAAGGAAACAGCTGGAAAGACAGAGCATTGTCTCATGTATAAGGAATCAAGAATCAGATATTTCAAAGAACCTTATGGATTTCAATAATACTTTTAATTACCATAAATACAAAATAAAATTAGTTATTTATAGATAATCATTGGTCACAGTAACTGTCCAGCAAATTAGAAGTAATTATTGACAATCAATTTCACTGCTCTGCAGCAGAGATAATTTCATATAATATTTAATGTTATCAGTACATAATATACTGTTTGGATTTACTGAAGAAAGTAGTTACTAAGATATTACCTTAGATACATATCAATGTTTTTTTATCATAAGACCGATTTTGTTATTCCCTATGGCTTTAGATTAATAAATTGTAAATGACAGTCAACTCATAAAACTTTCATGGCAGAAATTCACAGTAGTTGCCCTAAAGAATTATATCACATAAACACAAAGATCAGAGTACTAAATAGATTCTTACATTGTTACCCAGGCTCAATCAGACACATATTTTGGAATATAGACATACAGTATAGACATATTCTTTTCTAAAAAGTCATGGTGCATAAGAATCTATTAACAGAATGAATGAATGAATGAATGGATGAATGAATGAATGAATGAATGAATGATCATTTTTTATGGCTTTCTGACAAGCAAATCAATGGAGAAGCCAGATTCACTTAACAACAATGTTACTAACTTGACTACTTCAGTGATTCATTTAACAATTCTGGAAAGAAAGGTAGTAAGTGCAAAAGCCACTTAACTGACTCATTTAGTAACAGAAATTTGGGGTTCAATTGTGTTCATGAATTTGGGAACTACCTATACTAAAATTTCTATTTCAACTTGCCGCCAATGACATATGTAAAGCAGTGATAGGTTCCAACTTAGCTCGCTGCCCATTCGCTCCTTCCCACGCCACACAGGTGCACCATGTGGGTGCACTACATGAGGGCTCCATATGGGCGTGCCAGGTGGGTGCATCATATGAGAGTGTGGGTGTGCACACACTTTGCACGTGCACTTGTGCACTAATAAAAAATCCTCCCCAAAAAGCCAAAAAACCCATGTGACTGCATGCATAGTGCTGGACACTCAGCTTCTGCACATGTTCAGAAGAAAAAGAAAATAAAACAAAAGATGGCGGCGCCCAAGGACCAGCACTGACTGATCCGGTATGGTGATGTCATCATAATATCACCAGCTGGTTGCTACCAGTTTGGGCGAACCGGTCCGAACCAGGAAGAACCCACCCTTGATGTGAAATGATCAGATCCATTCTGATTCATCTACAGCCCAGTGCAGTTCTCAATGCCTTCAAACATTGTTACCCAAACAAGTGTTACTCATGTCAACCAAATATTGCACTACAGAAAAAATAGCATTGTGATTAGAGTTTATATTTCAACCCCAAACTAAATTTCACAAACTATACTACTATTAGTTGTTTTGTGTTTGCTGTCATGCATAAACCCACAAACCATGATGTTGAGATTTGTATCATAATTGTTAGAAACTTTTAAATCCAAGTTGGAGATGTCAAGTACACTTGGCAATGTCATGAGATTTTTTGCATATTTTGCAATCAATTTTTAAGGAGTTCAGCTGTCGTTCTATTGAACACTGGACTCCATTGCTTCAAGATGCTTGATAGGAAATAAATACAATTTTTAGTTATTAATTAATTGCTTCAATTCCTCTGGTAGTTATGATCCAGGAAAATGTATAATGTGAATGAAAATCAAATTTTCAATAGCCTTCCCTTAATTAGTTTATGTTCCTCCTTTTCATGAATACTTTGAACTTCAAATTAACATTTATTATCTACTGGCTGGCAGTGATAGGTTTTCTTGAAATAATCCCTCATCTTTCTCTTGACTCTGGATTGCTCTAATTTTTTTTTTTACTTTGAGTTAAAACTAAGCAATTACCATGGATTCTAAAATCAATGTTTAATGGTAAAAGTATTTTAAAGGTCCTATTAGTCTTGGACCATAAATCAACAAATGTTGGTTCCTAACATCCAAATCTTTATTCTGAGGCCTAACTCAAAATATGGAATCAGTTTCAGGCCTGTTAAACTAGTGCCCCATAGGTCACACAGAGGCCACGCCCACCCCAGCTCTGCAAAAAAGATCACAAAATGTCATGATACATCACGTGACACAATCGAGTTTGACACCTGTGCTGTAGGAAGTACTGTATAAGAGGCGAGATACTAAGAATCTATATAACAAGAAGAAATACAAGCAATCCTTGACTTATGATCATTCCTCTATTGATGCCTCAAAGTTATGATGGCCACATAGTTATTTACAACCCATCTTTAAAGTTACAATTGTTACATCATCATGATATTCAGGTGATCATCATTCAGGCTCTTCGAGACTAGCTATCCATTTATCATACTTGCAGCATCTTGCAGGCTCCCTCTTCCTGCTTGTTATACATCTAGCTATGCACCCAAGCATTCTACCTCACTCGGATCCGGGCAGACCTTGACTCCGATTGGATAACAGAGTTGGCTGACAATGAGTCAGTCGAGGTGACTGGGGCCCGTACTTTTCTATCTGTCTGGGAAGGGTTTGATCTGGTGACACCTGAGGAAGTGGACAAGGCCATTGGAGCTATGAGTTCTGCCATATGTTTATTGGATCCGTGTCCCTCCTGGCTGGTCTCGACCAGCAGGGAGGTGATACGGAATTGGGTCCAGGAGATTGTCAACATTTCCTTGGGGAGGGGGTCCTTTCCGGCTCCTTATAAGGAGGAACTTGTGCGTCCCCTCCACAAGAAACCTTCCCTGGACCCAGCCATTCTTAATAACTATCGTCCAGTCTCCAACCTTCCCTTTATGGGGAAGGTTGTTGAGAAGGTGGTGGTGCTCCAGCTCCAGCAGTCCTTGGAAGAAGCCGATTATCTAGGCCCAGTTACAGCACGGAAACTGCTTTGGTCGCGTTGATTGATGATCTCTGGTGGGCCCGGGACAGGGGTTTATCCTTTGTCCTGGTGCTTCTTGACCTCTCAGTGGCTTTTGATACCATCGACCATGGTATCCTTCTGCGCCAGCTGGAGGGGTTGGGGGTGGGAGGCACTGTCTTGCAGTGGTTCTCCTCCTACCTCTCTGGTCAGTCACAGTCAGTGTTAGTGGGGGGTCAGAGGTCGACCTCTAGGTATCTCCCTTGTGGGGTGCCTCAGGGATCAGTCCTCCCCCCTACTATTTAATATCTACATGAAACCGCTGGGTGAGATCATCCAATGGCATGGGGTGAGGTATCATCAGTACGCTGATGATACCCAGTTGTACATCTCCACCCCATGTCCAGTCAACGAAGCAGTGGAAGTGGTGTGCCAGTGCCTGGAGGCTGTTAGGATCTGGATGGGTGTCAACAGACTGAAACTCAACCCTGATAAGATGGAGTGGCTGTGAGTTTTGCCTCCCAAGGACAATTCCATCTGTCCGTCCATTACTCTGGGGGGGATTACTGACCCTCTCAGAGAGGGTCTGCAACTTGGGCATTCTCCTCGATCCACACTTTACATTAGAGAAACATCTTTTCAGCTGTGGCGAGGGGGGCGTTTGCCCAGGTTCGCCTGGTGCACCAGTTGCGGCCCTATCTGGACCGGGAGTCACTGCTTACAGTCACTCATGCCCTCATCACCTCGAAGTTTGACTACTGTAACACTCTCTACATGGGGCTACCTTTGAAAAGTGTTCGGAAACTTCAGATCGTGCAGAATACAGCTGCGAAACCAATCATGGGCTTCCCTAGGTATGCCCATTTCACACCAACACTCCGCAGTCTGCATTGGTTGCCGATCAGTTTCCAGTCACAATTCAAAGTGTTGGTTATGACCTATAAAGCCCTGCATGGTATCGGACCAGAATATCTCCGGGAACGCCTTCTGTCGCACGAATCCCAGTGACCGATTAGATCCCACCGAGTTGACGTTCTCTGGGTCCCGTCGACTAAACAATGTCATCTGGCAGGACCCAGGGGAAGAGCCTTCTCTGTGGTGGCCCCGACCCTCTGGAACCAGCTCACCCCAGAGATTAGGATTGCCCCCACCCTCCTTGCCTTTCACAAACTTCTTAAAACCCAGCTCTGCCGTCAGGCATGGGGGAATTGAGACATCTCCCCCCGGGCCTAAATAATTTATGCATGGTATGTTTATGTGTGTGTCTTGTTTTTTAAATAAGGGGCTTTTAGAGAATTTTTAATATTAGATTTGTGATACATTGTTTTTTATTATTGTTGTGAGCCACCCCGAGTCTGTGGAGAGTGGTGGCATACAAATCTAATAAATAAAAATAAATAAATAAATAAATACTTGCTTTCCTTACCACCTGACTGCACCCATTTTCACCCCTAAATCCTTCTCTTCTGAAGTTTTTGCTAGCACAGAACTGCCAATACAATACTCATGTAAGGGGAGGGGGCAAGAAGGAGTTAGCTAAGGGAGTTAGCTAAACAAAATTCCGTTTAAACCACATAGAATGTGAAATGATGAAATGACCACTGACTCAATAGATTGATTTACACGAATAATTCAAGCGGCTAAGAAAACTATCCATAAAACAACTGAATAATTTAAAATACATCCTCCCTATCTAAATGACATTGTTCCATGATTTGCATGGTAGAACTCTAACTGCCTGATGTTGCTACTGGATTGCGGCAAATCTAGTTAGAGCTGGATTACGCCAAATTACATTTTGCCGGTAGACCTTTCCCCCTTAAATCTACCTTCTAATGTTCTGAAAAGAGATGAATGCAATGATACAACAATCGGAGAACAATTTGCAGTCATGGATGACTTGCTTTATAGCCTTACTATGTATGGACAGTCAGAAATTGTCTAAAACCCTAGCAACCATAATAGACTACATGTTTAAAACTGAATGAAAATAAATGTTCATCCTACTTAAAATGACTGAAACAGCTTGAACATTACAAAAATGTAAACCCATATGTAAAGAAGAAGAAATAAATTATTGGAATGAATAGGTCATACTGTAGTCTATAGATGAGTTAATTTTTTTTAAAAAAATGAGAATTACAATACCTAGGAATATTTGTGCCATAACCAGCAAGGATCCTCCATGCTTTAAATGAACTACTCAAAACTGACCATAAGCAAACTGAACCTTCCAGGTATGCTAAATGCTTCTATGACAGCAGATGACATGTTATATATTGCAGCTAATAGCTATGGAATAATTTGTGGTGATATTTCCAGATCACAAAGGAGACCCAAACAAATAACCAATTGTTTTAGAAAATTCACAGATTCATAAATAGGATACTATTGGGGGAAAAGAGTCTTATAGCAGTGTGGCATGTTAATGATTCTCAAAGTATTTTTATGGACTAAAATCCTTCCAGGTTTATTCCCACCATAAATGTCTCCTGATAAACTGCAAAGATTTGGATTGGGCTTCAAAGGGATGTCAGAAGCTTCACTTCCAGTGATGGGATATAACTCCTGCTAAATACCATTCAGCAAAATATTTATAGTAGGAAGTTTCTGGTTTAGAAGCAGTATAACAGATCTCAAAACTTACTTTTAATAGTTATCTTCAGTATATTCAATATATTATTGCTTATGACGCACAGCTAGAACCATATTAATCTAAAATGGTTATTGATCACATTTCTGGACCAAAACAATAGCTTAAAGTAGCATTTCTCAACTTGGCAACTTCCTCAGCATATGCTGGCTAAGGAATTTTGGGAGTTGAAGTCCATACATCTTAAAATCAACAAGGTTGAAAAACCCTGGGCTACAGGTATGACTTGAGGAACTATGAAATAATGCCCAACTATTCGCAGAGAATGTGATTCCCTTTTGCAGAGACTTCCCCACCCCCACCCCCAATTTTATTATATTCCAATCAGGTCCTACTAATCTCACACCAATGCAGAAACAAAAAGCTCTTTAAATTACAAAATAAATTCTAACACAACAATATACATCCTTTGCTACCATATATTAAAAGCACTGTCTAGAGCAGGGATGGTGAACCTATGGCATGGGTACCACAGGTGGCATGCAGAGCCATATCGGCTGACACGTGAGCCATTACCCTAGCTCAGCTCCAATGTGCATGTGTATGCCAGCCAGCTGGTTTTTGGCTCACACAGAGGCACTGGGAGGACATTTTTGGCTTCCAGAGAGCCTCCAGGGAGATGGCCAAGGACTTTTTTTACCCTCCCCTGGCTCCAGGAAAGCCTTTGGAGCCTGGGGAGGGCAAAACATGAGCCTACTGGGCCCACCAGAAGTTGGGAAAAAGGCCATTTCTGGCCTCCAGAGGGCCTCCGGGGAGTGGGGGAGCTGTTTTAACCCTCCCCAGGCATTGAATTATGGGTGTGGACACTATCGCATGTGCAAATGCTCTTTCAGCACCCAAGGGGGAAAAGATTCATTATCACTGGTCTAGAGTCATATGAGAGAGGCAATATGCAACAGCAGTGAAGTAAATGAACTATTTTCTATTCCACCAAGTTTAACCCAGCACAGCTAACCATCCACAGACAGTTTCAATTTTGGAAACTCACCATGTCACTGGCTAGATTACAAGGAATGGTTACCTACAAAGTTCACCGTGATAACTCTCCCAAGAAGCATATACGATCTCAAGTGTAAATTAAACAACAGGACAAGAATGGCACGGTGGCCTAGAGGTGGAGCTTTCATCCCACAATCAGGGGGCTGTGAATTCGATCCTAGGAAGGGGCAGATATTTCTCTCTCTGGGCACAATGAAAATATATCTGCTGAATATAACTCTGCAGACAGGCTGAAGGACAGGCATTAAACCAGTGGTGGGTTGCTACCAGTTCATAGTGGTTTGGTGAAACTGGCAGTGGTACTTTGGCTACGGTCATAGAACTGGTAGCAACGGCTGGCTGGCAATGCCCCCAAACCAGTCCCCTACTGAGACTTGCACTTTGTCTCACCTTCACCACATGAATCCAACTGACTCCTGCTTAAAAAGAGATAAGCATCTTTGCTAACCTATTTACCCTCCACACTGGCCAGTGCATCCCAAAACTGTTGGCATCACAACCACAGCAAGATGGGGGAGCAACTTGCCAAGCTTTTCCAAGCAGCTGGTGGGGAGGGAGGTAGCCCAGCAAGCTTTGCACCCACATGGGTGCGAAGCTTGCTGGGCCAATGGCCCATTCCCTGACGCCATTGCCCTCCCCTTCTGCCACCAGTCCTGCTACTGCCAGCGGAACCATTCTGGAGCTCGCCTTTGGGATGGATCAATATGGGATCAGTGACAATTCAGCCCTGCATTTTGTGGAAAGGATGATTTCTCCACCTCAGTGCCCACCCCCACCCCCATCTTATTGGAGAAAGTTTTTGGACATGTGTTGTTTGTTTCTTTACTGTTTGCTTGTTTATTCTCTGTTTGACTGGATCTTTTTGTCTTTGGATTGACTGGATCTTTTTGTCTTTGTCAACTGGATCGACAAAAGCAGGTGGCCGGTCTATAGAAAGGCAAGACTTTGGGTACCAGCCTTCAACAATGTTTAGTTCTTATTTATGTCTCAAGGATCTAATTTAAGGAGCTGCTCTCTTGGCTTAAGTACCCTCCAAAAGAAGTGAGGCAGGCTGGCCGATCTTTATATTAAGACTAGGTTTTCCAGTTTTCTTTGTTTTTTTCCTTTTTGCAAAAGATCTGGGGGAAATACGTGCTGTCCCAATTGAACGAAGCACAAGAAGAACTCAGGTTCCTGAATGCCCCTCATTCCTCTCTTCTCTTTTTCCCCCTCACTTTTGGTTAAAATAAATACAACTCTTTGACATTTGCAAGTCACTTCCCCCCCCCCCCCACACACACACAACCTACACACTTTCCACCCTGCCTCCCCTTCTTCCCTTTGGAAAGGTGCCTTGTCCAGAGTTTGAGTTCACAGGATGATCTAGGAAGAATAAACTTTTTTGGAAGGCAAGGAGGATGGGAGCAATGTGAATCTCCATGGGGAGCTGATTCCAGAGGGCTGGGATCCACACAGAGAAGGATCTTCCCATAGGTCCCGCCAACCAACATTGTCTGGTTGATGGGACCCTGAGGAGGCCAACTCTGGCGGGACCTGACAGGACAATGGGATTCATGTGGCAGACGGCAGCCTCGGAGGTAATCTGGTCTGATGCCATGTAGGGCTTTGTAGGGCATGACCAACACTTTGAATTGTGCCTGGAAACTAATCAGCAGCCAATGCAGTCCGCGGAGTGATGGTGAAATATGGGTATGCCTTTTGGACAATTTTATAACCCCCCTGAGATTACTAGGTGAATCACATGGTCAGCTTTCCCCATTGACCATGCTTTTCAGAAGCCAGCTAGGAAGACCGCAAATGTAGATCATCTGATTTTGAGATGTTACAACTGTTGCTAAGAGTCTGAATTTTAATTGTATGATTATGGGGATGCTGCAGTCATTGAAACAGTGAGAACCATGTCAAGATTGAACTGGTTTGGGAACATTTGAATATTAGTGCTGTACAACTTGACAAAGAACTTGGGGCAGTGGTGAAGGGCTCCTACAGGTACAGTCAGGTACGCAGAACCAGTAGAAAAATTACCCTACCCACCCTTTTCAATTTATTCTACATTCTCAAAAATGTCCCATGTTATTTGGGAATTCTGGGAAAAGCAGTCCAAACAGATTGGAAAAGTTCTAGATGAGGGAATGTGAATTAGGGTTTATATCCAAACTTTTAAAAAGCATTTTTATAGTTGAAGGAGGAAAGATTTTAGAAAGAACCTGCATTTGGTAACAGTTACAAGACACATACACTAAGATTAATGGAGATGCTGTTGAATCTTTTACAGGACTTACTTCAAATAATAGAACACTCATTTTGGTACTAAATTCAGGATTTTTAATGCTTACTTTGGGCAATAATAGTTGAAAACAAAGGTAAGCACACACACACATGCACGTATACACACATTAAATATAATCTTTGTAAATGAGGATATTAATTTGACTCAAGATTTTATTAACTTATTTTCACTTAACGCTTAGAAAGGAAATTTACCTGAAAATGATTCAAATTATATGAGGACATCAAAAAAGAAAGTTTTGCAATTTGCCTTTCCCTTGGGTAACAATATGGGAGCTCATGTTGATGGTTTCTTAGTCAAGTATTCTTTGTTTCTGAAGCAAAGCTCTCTGTTTATTACTAGACTCAAGATATACCACATTATTTCACTAAAAGCACATTGCTAATATATGCTTTATTCTCTTTTTAGCCACCTCCGTTCTTGCCTGAAGATCCTTTTCTTCCATTCCATCATTTTCTCTTAAAATGAAAGGAAGATGAATACAGAGTTAGTCCATTACAGGTAAATTATCACATTATAGCGAGGTACACTTTTTTACTACTCAATTGTTTTATCACAGAAATAAAATACTACAAGCATATTGAGTAATTGCTTCTACAATATAGACACTAGCTGAAGCCATATCTTTAGCTATTTAAAAAAATCACTTAATGAACTCCACCTTGCGAACAATTTAAGTAGTCTAGGTTTTAATAGATTTTGAAATAAAAAGCTGAGAATGGATTAGGAATCTTTTTCAAGTATAGGTAATAAAAGGGCTTTCTGTGCTTTCTTGAAACATGGCTAGATTATTTTTGGGGGCAGGAGTGCATTGGTACTATTCTTTATAATAAGCATATCAAGAATATTTTTGAAAAAACGATCAAAAGGATACTTATCCATCAAATACATCTACTCATAAGAAGAGCCATCCCTTTCCCTTGACCCTCAACAAATGGTACTCAAGAGAATCCTGCCTGCCTCAACCAACATAGAGACTGCACATGGACATCCATTTCAATAACCACCAATACACTTGGCATCCATGAATCTGTCTAATCCTGCCTTGAAGCTATCAAGGCTGACAGCTGTCATGACCTCTTCTGGAAGTGAATTCCATAAACCAACGACCCTCTGGGTGAAGAAATATTTCCCTTTATTTCTCCTATGAGCTTTAGGGAGTGCCCCCTCATTCTAGTATTGTGTGATAGAGAAAAGAATTTTTCTCTATCCACTTTTTCTATCCCATGCATGATTTTATACACTTAGATCAAATCACCCCTTAAACGCCGTCTTTCAAGGCTGAAGAGACCAAGGTGTTGCAACCTGGTTTCATAAGGGAGGTGCTTCATTTCCTTGATCATACTTGTTGCCCTTTTTTGCACCTTTTCCAGTTCTACTCCTAGCAAAGATGTAAACCAACTGACTCACAAACAAATACAAACAAAAATCATTTTAGTACTTTTTTCCCTTGACAAACCAGTTTCTGATTGAACACCACACTTGAAGAGGAGTATTATAGGTAATAATCCCATTTTAGATGCTTTTTCCTTTTAGAATTTTTTCCCTAACATTCAGGTAGAGGCTTCCCTCCTTCCTCCAATAATTTAACCCTGGTGTTCTGCTCAAAAACACACCCTAATGTTCTGTTCCCGGGTCTATTTGACCCAGACCGCAAATTGTTCATTTTAGGTACTTATATTTGGTCTTTTTGAAAGCTTTTTTCACTTGGAAACAGGTTTGAACATTTCTGCACACATTGAAAGGAAAATTGAAATGGAAAAAATAATACTTATTGGTTTATTTTGCTGATAAAATGCGCCTCCCCATTTTTGTGAAATGTTTTTCAATTTATAGATAGTTTGCTTGCAAATTGCATTCTATTTTACTAAAGTTGGTGTGGGATTGGTAGCCTCAACATTTCTGAACATAATGATATGAAAATTGAACTGAAAAAAAAATGATGCTTATTTGTTTATTTTGCACATAAAAGTCTTCCCTCCCCATTGTTTTCAATTATTTCAATTTATATAAAAATTATGCTGTTAATTTCAAAATTACATACTTGTTTTTAGTAAAATGGATTTCTTTCATAAAATTAGTTGTCTGGCTATCATGTGCTTGCTTTTCAAAAGGATATTCCAAATATTTCTAGCCAAATATATATAAAAAGTGAAAATAATAGCACACAGCAAGGCCAAGGGGGGTGGCCATTTTGTAACCAAAATAAACAAATAAGCATCATTTTTTTCAGTTCATTTCTATTTCTTTTATGATCAGGTATGTTCAATTTAGTATATCAAAAATTTTGGAGGGAAATTCCTTAGAGATTTGTAGCCCAAAAATATATAAACTGACACAAAATGCTCAAAAAATGGGGGGGGGGCCTTTTTGATCAAAATAAAAGTATAAGCATCATTTATTTCAGTTCAATTTTCATATCATTATGTTCAAAAATGTTCAAACTAGTTTCCCAGTGAAAAATGTTTTCAAAAAGACCAAATTTAAGTACCTAAAAAAAATCTTTTTGGTCCAGGCCATATGCCACCCGAAACAGACTCAACGTGAGTTTTTTTGCCTAGAAAAAAGTTAGCCCCAACCCCCAAAAAATATTTTTATGATTATCAGCAATATTAAATTGAGTAAATCAATGCCTAAGATATTAAAAATATTTCGGATTTGGAGCCTAAAAGAAATTTAAAGTGAAAATGGTTGCAAGTAGCTGGGGGGGGGAACTACCAACCCCACACCAACTTTAGTAAAATTGAATGCATTTTGCAGGCTAAACTATCTATAAATTGAAAAAACAGTTCACAAAAAAAGGGGGCTGCCTTTTATGATCAAAATAAACCAATAAGCATTATTTTTTCAGTTCAATTTTCATATCAGAAATGTTCAGACTACTTTCCAACTGAAAAAGGTTTTCAAATTGACCCAACATAAGCACTTCAAATGAAGAATTCTTGGTCCGGGTCAGGGTGACCTGGGAACAGAACTTTAGGGACTTTTTTTCAGCAAGAAAGAAGCCCCCCACCCCCAAAAAATTATCATAGAGAGAACCCCTGAAATGATGCAACGTCATGAAATTTCAAATTTCAGATATGCAGGGAAAATTTTTTACAGGGTCTCAAACTTTGCTTTCGGGTCTCACAGACCCAAACAGAACAGCAGGGTAGGTATTCTGCTCTCCACTTCAAAATAATAGAGGACAACTTTTAACTTCTTCCACTCTCAGGGATTTAAAATATATTATCATAGGCATATGCACAATTGAACATGAAACAGCACATTTAGGGTGGCTTTTGCCCATGTGATTCTTGGTTTGAAATTCCATGTACAAAAAGAAACATGCTGTTTGTAGTCGATATGGGTCACCGCATGACTGAATAAACTGTATATATATATATGTGATTACAAGAATGGAATTTGGCACAGAGAAACCAGACAGAAGAATATTTTACACTTCTTTATTAGTTACATTTACAATAGATTTTCAATAAGATGCAGGCTTTAAGTGAGCATTGGTTGTCTTCTTAAATCTCTCTCCCAAAGACTATTCCTCCCTGACTCTCCTCTTAAATGCTTACTTTTCTCCCTGTTCACTATGTCTATCTCCTATTTCTGGAATTACCAAGGGAGAATAAAAGGAAGGAATATACTGGATTTACAAATACAGTGATACCTCATCTTACAAACGCCTCATCATACAAACTTTTCGAGATACAAACTTTTCGAGATACAAACCTGGGCTTTAAGATTTTTTTGCCTCTTCTTACAAACTATTTTCACCTTACAAACCCACCGCCGCGGCTGGGATGCCCCACCTCCGGACTTCCGTTGCCAGCGAAGCACCCATTTCTGCACTGCTGGGATTCTTCTGAGGCTCCCGTCCATGGAAACCCCACCTCTGGACTTCCGTTGCCAGCGAAGCACTTGTTTTTGTGATGCTGGGATTCCCCTGCTGGGATTCCCCTGCAGCACCGCAAAAACACAGAAGTCCGGAGGTGGGGTTTCCTATGGAGGGGAACCTCAGGGGAATCCCAGCAGCGCAAAAACGGGCGCTTTGGCTGGCAAAAGGGGTGAATTTTGGGCTTGCACGCATTAATCGCTTTTCCATTGATTCCTATGGGAAACATTGTTTCGTCTTACAAACTTTTCATCTTAAGAACCTCGTCCCGGAACCAATTAAGTTTGTAAGACAAGGTATCACTCTAAGTGTTTTTCATCAATTTTATTTGAATCCGTTCAGTCGATCTTCATCAGCATCTCCTAATCTTTCTACAGAGACTAGAGTTTCTCCAAAAACTCTGACTCTATCTGTATCTATAAGCAGTGGTTTCCCACTTTCCAGTCTTGGTTCAAGATAATGTTTCTTTGGGACTTTGCTTCTTTTTCTCCAGTGAAACCATCTATCGACTTTTCTTCTCTTACTGTGAGTTAGGAAATCAACAATTGTTCCATATACTTGTGTCAACATAACCCTCCAACTTTGCCTCCAGCCATTCTCTGCTACAGGACTATAGTTTAATTATATTGTTGTGGTTGTCATCTTGACTTTTTTGACTTTATCCTTCAGGTAGCCCATTTTCTTCCTCATCTTGCCAAAATGGCATCTCTCTTTCCAGTTGCATTGTGAGTCACTCTTCAGAACAGTAGTGAGCTGTTCCATGGACGGACCGGTGCACAGTCCCGGTTGGAAAAATCAGGATGTGCATGCAGCCTTGCATACCCGATGCATGCACACATGCTTCTGTCTGAGATTTAGCTTCTGCATATGTGCCGGAAGTAAAATTTCACATGTGGAAGCTCGCATGAGTGCGATTTTGGTGATTTTTCAGTGATTCTTTGTTTCTGCAGGTGCGTGGAAGCAAAATTGCCAGCGAAAATCACCAAAATCTCACTTGTGCAAGTGTCCTCACGTGAGATTTTGCTTCTGGCACATGTGCAGAAGCCAAATCTTGTGCTGACACGTGCCCACCTGCCCACCACCCCCGTATGCGCCTGGGCCAGCCTCTGGAAACACACTGGTAGTACTGGGGACACGCAGCACTTCACTGCTTCAGAAGTATAATACTTTCTTATTATTCTTTTCCGTATAAAAATACTTGTTTTAATACCTTTCAGGTATAATGTTAAGAAAATAAAGCATTTCAGAAAATAGACAACTTTTTGTGAACATTCTTCAACCAATTCTTAAGCAATAGCACTGTTAAAACATTAGAAAAGTATCTCAGACTTTCCCCATTTTCTCCCTGCAAATATCTTCATGAATGAAAAAGATCCTGTTGGGTTTGAAACTCTCAGTCTGGCAATTAACAGAATGGGGGGGGGGGGGAAACAATTACTAATGTCATGTGGAAGATGGTGAAAACCAGTGCCTATTCTTTTCTTTTTTTAAAAAAACCCCAATTATTAGTATGTTGTCATTATTTACTCAGAACCATTACCTGGATCTCAAATTATCCAGGAAAGGAGATTATCAGCATCCTTAAATTAGTTTGCAGTGCTCCACTCTCATAATCTAAATCAATTTATTGATCCTGCACTGTTATTCCAACAGTAGTTATGAATCCCACTGTGTAATCTGCAATCTGTTGGAGGTGGATTATAGAAACAAAGAAGCAAGTGCCTCATAAATATGATTTGAGAAAGAAGGAAAAACACGCTTCCATCCACATATTTTCCTTATTTTGTGTTTTTACGTGCACACGTGTACATGCACACATTGGTATGTGTGGTCTCCGCTCACTTCCAATTATATTATTCCATCAGCTAAGGCCTGTTGTCAGCTAGAAACAAAGAGCACCAGAGGGAAGCAAAAGTAAGAAATAAAGCAAGTTCTAACCGGTGAAATTGTTTCTGGTACAGTAATGGCCTGAAGTAAAGGAAAACTTCTTACTGAAGTTAAAGTAATTATGCACTCGCTAGTCCTATCTAAATCCCAGAGGAACACTGGCAATGCTGGCTTATTCCTATTAAAAATCAGTGCTCTCTTATAAATTACCTGTTACTTTGAAATTACAGTAGTTGTGGAGACATCCCTTTCCTGACCTGAAAGTAAGCCATCATTTGTGCAGAGACTAATTCCACAGGAAAGCCTACAAACCAGAGCTGGCTTCTGGTCTTCTTCATTGCTGGTTTGCTCCTTGACACTCTGTGCAGGCACACGCATGCATGCACAGTTGTAAAAATCAGTATCTGTGCCTGCACATGAGCATGCACAGAAGCAAAAAAGCAAGTTGGCAGCATCCATGGCGCTGCCAAGAGAAGTGGTTCGAGACATGGAAGGCCTGGGTCCAGATGCCAAGTTACTATCAGTTCCATAGTAACTGGTCCGAAATGGAAACAACAAGGGGTGGGCCGGACCCGGAATGAAGGGAACGCGGTTCCGGTGGTGGTAAGGTACCGTGTAGACTAGCTCTGGTAATGCTGCCAGGCGTGCATGCCAACCGGCACTTCCCTGGGCTCCGCCTGGCCTGCCCTGCTGCGAGCTCTGTCTTCCCCCACTGCAAATCCCTCACCCCTCACTCGCCTTTTTTGCCAGCTCACCACCACCACCCGCGCTATCACCATTCACCCTGCCACCTGCGCTCGTGCCAGCTCCCCATCACTACCCGCGCTGCTACCGTTTGACCCTGCCATGCATGCTCTTGCCAGCTTCTGCCACTGACCATGCTTATGCTGGCTCCCCACCACCACCACCTGGACTACCACTGTTCGACCCTGCCATGCGCACTCACACCGGCTCTGCCTGCACTTGTGCTGGCTCCCCCCCCCAACGCCCATGCTACCGCCATTCACCCCAAGAGTGAAAGGCAAATGGCAGCAGCGCGGGCAGCCACTTACCTTATTTTTGTCTGTTTCTGGGTTTTTCCGCTTCTTCCCAAAATCTTGCATTCATGCATCCTCGCGTGAGATTCGGCTTCTGCGCATGCGCAAAAGTGGAACTCTGTGTGGGATGCATGCAGGATGCGCACGTGCAGGCTCCCGACTCATTCCAGTAGAGACGGGAATGGTGGCCCGCTCCTGGGAACAACCGACCTTTGCTACAAACCAAGGATGAATATCTTCTGTCCATTCAGGGGCTTTTCCTGAGACCATGTTCCTGAATTTGATGGAATCACTGTTTCTCCTCAAATTTTAACTAACCACTTATTTCTATGTTTAACTATGGGGTTTTTTTGGGTGAGCATTCGGCAATAGGAAATCCCACCCCATCCCTCAAATAAGGAACCAGTGGTTTGGTGACATTGAGACACCTCACTGTTTTAGACACAGTGATTTTTTTAAAAAAAAGTGCTGCACCTGTTTTTAACCAGAAGGAAAAGGAAGAGACATTTTGATGGGTCTGGAATTAAGGAGAAACTTCCTAACAGTGAGAACAATTAACCAGGGGAACAGCCTGCCTTCAGAAGTTGTGTGTGCTTCATCACTGGAGGTTTTTAAGAAAAGACTGAACAGCCACTTGAGTCAAATTGTATAGGGTCTCCTGCTTGATCAAGGGGTTGGACCAGAAGAGCTCTAAAGTCCCTTCCAGATCTATTCTGATTGGTTGATTAAGTGAGTGAGTGATTGAGTGAGTAAGGAGGACACCATTTTGATATCCCTATGCTGGTCTATGATTGTAATAAAAAAATTTTTTTTTTACTTAACATGACAAAAAATAAGGTAGGGCTTGAATTGCAGGATCATGATACCACAGATGCGCCTTATTAAAATTATATATAGTGAACTCAATTTGTTTAACTGATATAAGATTTTCTGAGGAAAAGCATGCTGAAGTAGATAACAATGTCTATCAAACGTAATAATTATCCCTGTTTCTATGTTGAGTTTTAGGCCAATAAACAGGATAAAATTTTAGCACAGAATATTTTCTTCTATTTATTGTGAACAAAAATGTAGAAATGTGGTAAACACTAAAAATTATAACCCTAAATTAATATGCAGCTTTAAAGGTTTTGGCCATACTAGCATGCTGGAGTTTCCGGAGAGGGGCGGCATATAAATCTAATAAATAATAATAATAATAATGCTTCATCAGATTTTTATCTTCTTTTCTTCTGCCTATTTATTTAGATATTTTCTATTGCAAAACACTGAAGAATTGCCCTTATGGCCAAGGACAAATAAATCAGGGAAAGGAAAAGACTAATATTTCATCTGCATGGGAAATTGTAGATGTACCTGGCATAGAACTACAACTTAGGTGGTTTTTTTAATGTGTACTTGGATACTTTGGTACTTTATTTTCATTACTAATACATGATTTAAACCTGGGGTTCATATCCATGGATTGCATGCCTCCTCCCAATATCTTTTGCGATCCACAAAGCACTCCGAGATTGTGCTACTAAATTGTGGTTACAACATGTCCCCTTTTCCATGGCACTATTTTTCTCGATTCTATCATGTCTGTCAGTCATGATGAGAATTCTGAGTAGGCTGAACCATTGCTTAGCCTTTTTCATACTGTCTGCACTTTCAGAAGCTCTGAGTTTCAGAAATGATCAGAAGCTTTTTAAATCCAGGATCAGCAGCAATTTTCATCCTTCCGAACATTTCAATTGGAGTATAGACAGGTGAGGGGAAAAATAACTCTTATATTAGAACCTTGTAAAGATGTCTATTGATTTTTCAAAGTATTTGAAACTGACTATAAACCAGTCTTATACGTGCAATATGACCTATCTTTAAATAGCAGCATGCAGCAGTTCTGCCAGGGCAGCCTTATGTGGTAAGAAGTAGTGGTAAAAATTGAGCCAGCCCAAGAATGCTTTAAGCTCCCCCTTAGATTTGGGGGGGGGGCTTGCTGGTTTGCCCTTAACTTTCTTCAGATGGGTGGATTCCGGCAGCGCTATGTGGAAACCCAGGAATTCTGTGGATTCCACACCGATCTGGCACTTTTGGCCTGTTGGAGTACTGCATGGAGATGTTTCAGTTAGAGTCATCTAAAGGTCAGTTTCACTTTAGCAGGGTAAAGTTAACAATTAGGGTCATCTAAAGGTTAATTTCATTTTAGCAGGACTTTACACAATTATATAAATTCAATACATAGCAGCATACACAGTAATGGGCAGCCAAAATTTTTACTGCCGATGTGGGTGTGGCTTATTTTGTGGGCATGGCTTAATGGTCATGTTACTGGGTAGGAGTGGCTTGCCGACCATGTGACCAGGTGAGAGTGGCTTGAATGATCATCATCATTCAAGTGAACTGTTAAGTCCTCAACTTACAATCTTACCAGTGTCGCTCGCTGGGCTGAAAATTTGCCTCACGTTTCCCGTGCTCTCTTTCCTGGGTCGTCTCCCCACCTCAGGTTGGGTAGCTAGGCAAATGAGTGCTGCCAGAGGCATAAATGCTGCCAGTGCTGCTTCCAACCACGACTTCTTGCATCTCAGGTGGGAGGTGTTCATGTGAGGCTGGAGGGGAGCCAGGCAGGAGAGAGGGAAGCTCGTCCGAGGCCAGGAAGGAAGGAAGAGAAAAAAAGCAAGGAGTGCAGACGCAGCAGCAGCAGGGAAAAAAAAGGAGAGCCAAGGCAAGACCAGTAATCCAGGAAGTGACAGCCACCGATCAGCTGGAACTTCTGAGCACACATCTTCATTTCCACTGGTGGAACTATATTCTATCCCGTCCTGCCTGCTGCCCACCCCTGAGCATACATAATACTTTCTTCTATTTTTGACACAATACCAATAATCCTCTGAGGTGACAACAGCTGAGAGAGAGAGAGAGAGAGACTGGCTCAAAATTTCTGCAGTAGCTTCCATGCTAAGGAAAAACTAAAGTTCATAGCCTCCCTTAAGTACTATCCTAAATTTGCTCTCCTGAAATATAAATCTTTAAAATAGTAAGTATTCCATCCACCCCATCCACTCTGTTGCTTCATACCTTGCTGCCTTTCAAACCATCTTTGCTCCTATCATAGCCATAGTTATGTTTTTTAATTATTTAAATGTATTTATAATCCCCACAAGTTTAACCTTATACAGCATCTTTTCCTCTAATTTTCCCCCAACAACCACATTCATATGGGCTAGGTTGCACTGAAAGTGTGTGAGATCTGCTTAAATTGGTGACCGTAAGTAGGATTTCATAAAGGACGCTGGATTTTGGTCTCCTGATTCTATTTCAACAACTTTTCACTTCTTTTTTCTTAGGATTTCATCATCCAGCCACAAATACCCGGCCAACGGTTTAACTGTCGGCCGGAGTTGCCTCAGGGGCGGGGGGCGCCGATGAATCAGCTCTTTCGAGCTGCGAACTTCCGGGTTCTTCGGAAACCGGAAGTTCGGGTTTTGGCAGCGTGCCAATGAGAGCGCGCTGCCGGCTGGCTAAGACGGGCCCACAGATCGCCCTATTTAAAGGGTGATCTGCAAAAGTGCCCGCATTGTTTGTCCTTTTGCAAACAAGGCAAACAGCTTTGCAAACAGCCTGCTTTCGGTGCCGGCTGTGTCGGACGGCGATCGGCGGCGGCGGCGGCAGCGGATCGCTTCTGTGGGAGGACGGGGCCTATCGAGGCCTTGGCAGGTTACAGGGTCCGGGGTTTGCGGGGCCCTGACTCGTTTATTTCTTTGTTTTTACAGCGGAGAGTAGGGTAGCCTACTCTCCAGGGGGGTGGGGGTAGGTCGCGGCAGGGCCCGAAGGCCTCACCTGGTAGGCAGTCGCTGATTCAGAGGCTTTTGCCTCTGAGTCTTGGTTCAGGAATTTTGTTTTTTTTTGCTGGTTACTTCTGTTTTGGTTTTGGGAAAGGTTGGTGCCCGGGGTAAAGGGGTAGGCCCCTTCCCCCGGGGGTGGAAAGCTAGCCCACCCACCCCAGCCTAGAACCCTCCGAAGGGGTGGACAACCCCCTCCCTTTTTTAGTTAGGGGGCATAGGGGTTTTTGGGTTTTGTGAGGCCAGTGGGCCTTGTTTTGGGGGGGGTGGGATTAGGTAGGGTGACCTAGTGGTTCCCTACGGTCCCAGGGGCTCCCATTAAGAGGCCACGCCTTGGTAGGCTTGGGCTTCCCTTGGGTGGGGTTTGCCCAGGGTTTTAGGACCTCAGTACCTCCCATCCGGGTGGCTGAGGGGGAATAGGCCCAATTTTGGGGTTTATTTTTGTATTCGGTTTGTGATTGGGTGGCCTGTTTAATATGGGCCCCAGGAAGCGCATAGCCAATCAGGCTCCGCAGGGCCCTCGCTCTCGGAGGGCCAGGGTCCCATCTTTACGGGCTAGGGAGGCAGGGGTTGTAGTTCCTACCCCCCAGGTGCCACCCCCTCCTGCCGCCCAGGCCCCTCGAGGCCAGGAACCTGTGGTATCTGCTCAATCGTTCTCTGCTCTCTTAGATCGCCTGGACCACATGGACGCCCGCTGGGAAGCCGCCTTCGGGGCACGCAGTGGATCCGGGCCCTCAGCGGCGTTGGGAGCCCCTCCTGTCGCTGGGCATGCACAAGAAGCTCCGGACCAGAGCGACCCTGTGGCACGGGATGCCAGTTCTGCGTCCGGGGCCCTCAGGGCCCCATTGGATGGCAGGGGTGAGTATCTTTCCATCGCACCCGCACCGGTTGTTCAGGGGTTACCCACCTTAACCCCCCCGGCAGGACCAGCCGGCTTGGGCCCTCCTTTGGGGTCCAGCACGCCCATGGTCTGCTCCCAGGTTTGGGGGGCGACCGCACCACTGGCTTTGGTTCCAGCCGGGGCGCCAGTGGTGAACACGGGGTCTTTGCTTAGCACGACTGGGGTGGCAGGGGTCCATGTAGCCCCCCCGGGGGTGGGTGGTTCTGTGGTTTTGCCTGGATTAGCCAGCCTTACGGCGGCCATGTCTTCTGCGGGGTTGGCCAATAACAGCGTGGCCACCTCGACCGACCCCATGGCGGCTGCCATGGGGGCGGTACCTGTGGGCCTTCCCTCGACTCCTTTAGGGTATCATTTGCACCCCTCAATTAGAGATAAGATTTGGAGGGGGGAATATATTGATCTCTATACCCTATTAAATAGGGAAGTTCCCAAAAAGGAAAGGGATGAGGAGGCCCGTACCGATTGGGCCAAGAAGGTCAAGGTACCTAGGTCTTTCAGGTCTTGGCTTTACGCCTTCCTGACCTATGCAACCGTTATCATACAGAAGGAGCCGGGCAGGGCCACGGCGCTCCTTAAGTACATTGACCTCATTGCCATGGCGCACTTCGAGGTCAAAGGGGATGCCTGGCAGAACTACGATGAGGCGTTCCGGATGAGGGTGGCGTTTGACCCTTCTCTGCCCTGGGATCGGGAGGTGCCCGATCTATGGTTTCAGGCGACCCGCAAGAGCGGGTCGGGTCAAAGGACCGATAGTGGTCATTTAATGGAGGAGGAGCCAGCTGCGCCACGCACGGTTGCGGGGCAGGGTGTTCGAACCACCCCGCTTTGTTTTGAGTACGGCGCCAAGGGCTCTTGCGCTCGCTCCTCCTGTAAGTTCCGACATGCCTGCGGGAAGTGCAGAGGTTCCCATGCCACGCACATGTGCCCGCGTCCCGGGAAAAACAGGAACGGCAGGGACAAGAACAGGCCCGCCGTTCCTGCGACTCAAGGGCCCCAGTCCGGTCAGGCTTGAGCGCTTGACTGAACTCTTGCGGGGATATTGCCCGCCCGAGAGGGCGGCTGCTATCCTGCAGGGCTTTAGTGAAGGCTTCAGAATTCCGTATCAGGGTCCCCGTAGGGCCTTTATGGCAAAGAATTTGAGGTCACTTCAAGGTAATGAGGAGTTGGTTAGGATAAAGATTAAGAAGGAGGTAGACGAAGGGAGGGTCCTGGGCCCCTTTCCCTCCCCTCCCATCCCGAATTTAAGGGTATCCCCCCTTGGGGTGGTACCCAAGAAAGCCCAAGGTGAGTACCGGTTGATTCACCATCTTTCTTTCCCCCGGGGGGAGTCGGTGAATGACTTCATTCCGGAGGAGCTGTGTTCAGTCCGCTACGCCTCGTTCGACGCGGCAGTAGCTATGGTCCGGGCTTGCGGGGTCGGGGCACTAATGGGCAAGAGCGACATTAAGTCCGCTTTTAGGCTCCTGCCCATACACCCCGACGATTTCGATCTCCTGGGTTTCTGCTTTGAGGGAGGTTTTTACATGGATCGAACTCTCCCCATGGGGTGTTCGATTTCATGCGCTCTCTTTGAGAGCTTTAGCACTTTCCTCGAGTGGGCGCTCAGGAGTCGAACTGGGTCCAGGTCGGTCATCCACTATTTAGATGACTTCCTGGTGGCGGGCCCGGTGGGCACACCTCAATGCCAAGCCCTAATGGCGGCATTTGAGGGGCTATGTGCTTATTTAGGGGTGCCCCTAGCGCCAGAGAAAACAGAAGGGCCATCCTCTAGGATGTCCTTCTTAGGTATAGAGCTAGACTCCTCCACGCAGTCTTGCAGACTGCCGGAGGACAAGCTGTTGAAGATGAGGCTCAAACTGGAGGAGGTTGCCAGCCTGAAGAAGGTGACCCTCAAGCAACTCCAGGAGCTTACAGGGCTGCTTAACTTCGCCTGCCGGGTAATTGCTCCCAGTAGGGCATTTTTACGCAGACTGTATTCCGCCATGCAGGGTCTGAGCTTGCCCCATCACCATGTGCGGCTCAGTGTGGGGGCCAGAGAAGACTTGCGGGTATGGCAGACTTTCCTGGCCCATTTTAATGGGATATCCTTCTGGCGGCAAGATTTGCTTCTCCAAGCAGACTTGCAATTGCACTCCGACGCCTCGGGTTCCCTTGGCTTCGGGGTGATGCTAGGAGGGAAGTGGTGCCACTCCACATGGCCGGCCGAATGGGCTGCGGCCGGTATAGGTAGGGATCTCACATTCTTAGAATTTTTTCCCTTAGTGGTGGCGGTTGAACTGTGGGGCAGTCAGCTCGCCAATCAGGTGGTTCATTTCTGGTGTGACAACCTGGCGGTTGTCCACGTGGTAAATTCTTTGTCTTCAAAGAATGAGAGGGTAATGCACCTGGTCCGATTTTTCGTCAGTAAAGCCTTGGCTCTGAACGCACTGTTCTTGGCACGCCATGTGCCGGGGTTGGAGAACGGCGTAGCTGACGCTTTATCCCGTGGACAGCTTGCCAGGTTCCGGGCATTGGCGCCCTGGGCACAACGCACACCAGAACAGATGCCAGGACACTTATGGAGCCTGGCGGGGCTGCAGAACCATGGAGGCAAGAGGCAAATCGGGCCATTGGGCTGTCTATAGCCCCAAGCACCTGGGCTGCGCACCTCCGGTCAGGTAAGGAGTTTATGGAGCTCAGGGTTAGTAAGGGCTATAGGCAGATGTGGCCCGCACCGGTCGACCAGTTGTTAGAGCACTGCGTGCTGCTACACCAACGTGGTCTGACCGTGAAAACCATTAGGGGCAAGTTGGCAGGCCTGGCATTCATCGCCAAGGCTCAAGGGTTCCCTGACACGTGTAGTAACTTTCGGGTTAGGAGAATGTTAGAAGGGTGGTCCCGGGAACGGCCGACACCAGCGGCTGATGCCCGGCAGCCCTTATCCATATTACAGCTGTCGGCCTTAAGCCACACGTGGATCAGGCTGTGCACTTCACACTATGAAGCCTGCCTTTTCCATGCGGCAGCGACTACGCTCTTTTTCGGGGCTTTTCAGGTGAGCGAAGTTTTAGCCAGTTCTGTTCGGGACAATAGCATGCCCGCGCTCCAGCGGAGCGACGTGCAGCTACGAACTAGTGGGGTCTCCATACGCCTGCGACAGTCCAAGACGGACCAGCATGGTCGCGGTGTGGAGATTGCTTTAGCACCAACGACTGATGGTGCCATTTGCCCGGTGTCGGCTCTAACCGCTTTTTGCGCTAGTCGTGGGGAAACCCCGGGATTTTTATTTTGTCACTGTAATGGGGCCCCCTTGACTAAGTACCAATTCTGGGCGGTTACTAAGCGGGCCCTTGAACAAGTGGGCGTGGACCCCTCCAGGTTCGGCACACACTCGTTTCGTATAGGCGCGGCTACCACAGCCGCCACTGCTGGTTTGGCGGATTGCCACATTATGGCCATAGGCCGTTGGAGGTCTGCAGCCTTTCGTACATATGTCAGGCCCCCCCGATAGGGACCCATTTTGGCCGTTTTAATTTTCTGTTTGTTGTTTCAGCTGTTGCTGGTTCCCGGCCCGCAGTTTGGCTCATGGGCCACAGTTTCGTGTTTTGCTTCACAGTCTCCTGTCGGATTGCAGCTTTCCCTGGGCTCGAAGATGGATGTTGTATGGATGGGCCGCAGGGGAATGCGCTGGGAGGGGCTTTGCCCCTGTTTTTTGGACGGTGTCGATCCGAGGGTGCCCCCGAGTTGTTGGTGATCCACCTCGGGGGCAATGATCTCGGTGTTTTGAGTGGCTTGTCGGTGAGCATCCAGGCTCGCAAAGACCTTCGGGCCATCGCAGCCGCGTATCCAGGCACACGTCTTGTGTGGTCTGAGATCCTTCCCAGACTTGTCTGGCGGGATGCTGTTTCACCCAAAGCCGTTAACAAGGCCAAGGTGAGGGTCAACCAGGCCATTGGGAAGGTGGTTAGAGAGTTAGGGGGGGGTGTAGTGAAGCATCCCCATATAAAATTTGGAACCCCCTGGCTCTACCGAGCCGACGGCGTTCACCTCTCAGAGGAGGGGAACGCCATTTTCCTGTCGTACCTGCAGAGGTGCCTCCAGGAATTGGTGTAGGAGGCTGGGTGGGGGTCGGGGGGGCCAAGATTGAGATCTGACCCCCCCTCCGTGGCAGGTTTGGGGCGGAAATGGGCAATTAGATGCAACTGCGCATGCTCCTTTCAGGGCATCATTAAAGGGTGATGGACCGCCTCTCTCCAGGAACCAGAGGTTTGAGCAACGTCGGGGATTGGAGAGAGGATGTCCATGGGAATCACCGGATCCAATGTCCCACGGGGATTGGAGGGTGATCTCCTCCCAGACGCAGAGGCATGGCTAGGATCCAGGTGAAGGTGGTACCTTCACCTGGATCAGCAAGGAGTTATTGCCCAATGTTGCCAAAGAATGTTATGGTAGGAATTTCCGCCCCGTTAGTTTTGCTCTGCAGGTCCTTAGTTTGTTTTGAATTAAATATTCAAATTTATTTAGTCAAATTTATTCAAATTTATTTAAAGTTATTTAAAGTTATTTAAATATGTTAATTAATAAATGACTCTTAATTAATCCACAATCCATGTCTCAGCGTCTTTACGCCGCCTCCGGGGGCAAATACCCGGCCAACGGTTTAACCGTTGGCCGGAGTTGCCTCAGGGGCGGGGGCGACGATGAATCAGCTCTTTCGAGCTGTGAACTTCCGGGTTCTTCGGAAACCGGAAGTTCAGGTTTTGGCAGCGCGCCAATGAGAGCGCGCTGCCAGCTGGCTAAGGCGGGCCCACAGATCGCCCTATTTAAAGGGCGATCTGCAAAAGTGCCCGCACTGTTTGTCCTTTTGCAAACACCCGCCCACCCTCCGCTATCACCAGTGTGTCCTCCAGAGGTCGCCTTGGGGCCGAATAGGAATTTTTTGCGGCCTCCCCTTTAGAGGCGGCCGTTTTTTCGCCTATTCCACACTGACGGGTGCGGATTGGATTGGTTAGGGGGCATGGTGCATTTAGATAATAAATAAGCCTCCCTTTGGTCATTGGGGTTGGCAGGTTTGGGGCGGAAATGGGCAATTAGATGCAACTGCGCATGCTCCTTTCAGGGCATCATTAAAGGGTGATGGACCGCCTCTCTCCAGGAACCAGAGGTTTGAGCAACGTCGGGGATTGGAGAGAGGATGTCCATGGGAATCTTAATTAATCCACAATCCATGTCTCAGCGTCTTTACTCCGCCTCCGGGGGCAATTTTCTTAGTCCACCCCTTCTTTTCAACCCATTCACTCTTCCTTCCCAGATGTGTTTGCAGTTTGATCTCTGTACGGCCAACATTTTGTGTTTACTTTTTCTTTTTTTCCTTTAATTCTACGCTGCCTTATTCTTCAGTAAGCAGTCTATGATGTAAGGCAGCCTTTTCTCTCCACTTTTAGTTTTTAGTTGGGGGAAAGATCAAAAGCAACATGAGAAAATATTATTTTACTGAAAGAGTAGTGGAACCTTGGAACAAACTTCCAGCAGACGTGGTTGGTAAATCCACAGTAACTGAATTTAAACATGCCTGGGATAATCATAGATCCATCCTAAGATAAAATACAAAAAATAGTACAAGGGCAGACTAGATGGATCATGAGGTCTTTTTCTGCCGTCAGTCTTCTATGTTTCTGTTTCTAACCTCCTGCTGTCTAGAAGTAATGACATTGGTCTTGCTGCCTGTCAAAATTTAAAATCAAAGTGCAATACATTTGGAGGATACCAGATTGAGAAAGGCTGACATGTAAACTATGGGGTTTTTTAATGAGACTTATAGCTATTGGTAGGTGTGAACATAATAACCTTCTTACCATTGCTGAAAGGCTTATCAAATTACATATTGAAGAGGTAACTGTCTCTGGTGGCTGCTACTATGAAGCAACGAGACCATCATGCATGTTTTGATCAAAGGAGAAAAGTGGAGAGAAAGAATGGTTATATGCAGAGCAACATTTGGATGAGACCCATGAGGCTTCTGCATGTTTCATTCCTTTGAATGAAACCTCATTCTGTGTCAAGGTATCAGGGAAGGAGGGAAAACTTGTTGGTTATCAAGTTGGAAGATATTCACTCTGATCCTTCCAGCAGTAGACCTGTAATAATAATGACAAGAACATCACACAAGATCTTGTTTATAGCAAAGCCACTGTCAAAATGTTAAGATTTGCAAAACACAAACCAGGAAGCAAAGCAGATATTTACCAAACTGTATTCTTGAACTTAGAGTGAAATATAGTATACAGAGATAATAGGATTTTAACTGGATGGACAAAGTATGAATTTTTTTTTTAAAAGACATCCATCAAACACATTACAGATAGATTATTTATACATACTAGTTATTAAATTTTTCATCTCTTTGACGTGAAATAACAAAAGACCAATCAGGTAAAACCAAATTTATCTTGGTCTTGTGCTCTCTTTGCGACTAAAACAACCTTCTGGTACTCTGAGTAGAACTAGTGCATGGCTCTATTTTTTCCCCCATATAGTTTCCTTATTTTAAACATTTCTAACCTGCATTTTAGGGCAAAATCCTTTCCAAGAAGTTTCTAGGAAAAACGAAGGTCTACATCTAACAATATCAAAACAGTGCTCTTGTCTCAGTTGTTAACTTTCAATTATAATATCGGCAATAGGACTGTGCAATGCATTTGAAACTGATGTTTCTCCTGCATGCTAATCTGAGTCAGGCCTTCTCTTTCAAGTGTTGAAGGAGGCTTCTTTATATCTCATAGATGGTCTGCATGCATAGACAACATTTCTGCTGGGACCATCAGCAAAGCAAAATACTTCTGTAGATGCGCCTGGGAAGTTTTTGCAAAGGAGAGAATTGCTTTAATGCTTTGATCAGTTATCATGCAAATTTTTCAAATCTTTTGCTCAAGTTTATTTATTTATTTATTTTGTCAAGTACGTGTTTGGTAATATGCATAGATACAACATCATTTATATGCATAAGAAGGGTATAAGTAAAAGGGAACATTTGGACAAGGACAGTAGGCATGCTGGGTGCACTTATGCATGCCCCTTACTGACCGCTTAGGAACAGGGTGAGGCCAACAGTAAAGTTTTGGGGAGAAAACCATAGAGTCAGGTAGTGAGTTCCAGGCATTAACCACTCTGTTGCTGAAGTTGTATATTCTGCAGTTGTGTTTGGAGCAATTCATTTTGAGTTTGTATCTGTTGTGTTCTCATGTATTGTGGTTGAAGATGAAGTAGTCATTAACAGGAAGAATGTTTTAATGGATAATTTTATGAACTATGCTTAGGTCATGCCAAATACGATGTAGTTCTAAACCTTCTAAGCCCAGAATTTTAAGACTGGTTGCATAAGCTATTCTGTTGCGAGTAGAAGAGTGAAGGACTCTTCTCGTAAAGTATCTGTGGACATGCTCTTTTGTATTTATTTCTGATATGCAGTATGGGTTCCATACAGATGAGCTGTGTTCAAAGATTGGTCTGGCAAATGTTTTGTATGCTCTGGTTAGTAGTGTAATACTGCCAGAGAAGAAGCTATGTAAGATTAGGTTAACAATTCTTGATGCCTTTATGATGATGTTGTTGCAGTGTGCTTTGGCACTTAGATCATTTGATATAAGTATTCCAAGGTCTTTGAGAGAGTGAGGGTCATCTGCAAGGTTATATCCATCTGCAAGGTCATATTATTCAGCTTGTATTTGGTGTTCTGATTCTTTTTGCCAATGTGTAGGACAGAGCATTTGTTGGTTGAGATTTGGAGTTGCTAGATGTTCGACTATTATGACACAAAATTGAGGTATTTTTGAAGGGTAGTGGTGTTGTCAGTGGTGTTAAAAAGTTTTAAGTCATTAACACAGAGAACGCAGTTGCATAGAATGTGATCGCAAAGATCATTTATATAAAGTATAAAGAGAGTTGTTCCTAGTATGCTGCCTTGGGGTACACCACTTTTAACAGGTATGGGATTAGATAGGGCACTCCCTATTTTGACCACTTCTTGTCTGTTTGACAAATATTCAGCTAGCTAGTTATGTAGGGATCCAGACATGCCATAGGATTATAATTTCAGAAATAGTTTGTTGTGTACTACTGAGTCCAAGACTTTACCGAAATTTGTGTAAATTGCACCTATTGTTTTGCCCTGGTCACATTTTGAGGTTCATATGTTTTTTCTGTGTAGTAGTTGTAGGTTGAAGGATAATTTTTTTCCTAAAACTGAATTGCTTGCTTGAGAGTAGGTTGTTAGTTATTAAATGGAGGTTAATAGTTAATATGATTGATTCCATGACTTTGCAGGTGACACAGTATAAAGAGATTGGTCTGTAATTTTCAACTAGGCTGGGATCTCCCTTTTTGAAGATGGGGATGACCATGGCTAATAGATTTAGTAGGGAACTGGTCCTGAAGGACTTTTCAAAGATTATGCTAAGTGGTTCAGCCATAGTGATGGAGAGCCTTTTTAGTATGCACATAGTCCATCAGGTCTGATTAACAGAGATGGTTTTAGACTGCATGGTGATTTTTCAATGTTATCTTCTGTGAAATCTATTTGTGTTAAATAATCATGATTATTTGTGGTATGACTAGGAATTTTGGGCATGAGTCATTGCTGCATACAAAGACTGAGCCAAAGAATGTGTTGAAGAGGTTAGCTTCAACTGTTTTATCATTGCATTCTTTGCTGTTGGGTCCTTTTTGTGGTAGGAGGGGTCTTGAGTCCTTGAGTTTGTTGTTTAATAAACTGTAGAAGGCGTGGTTGCATTTTGTCCACAAAAGGTTTTGTTTTGTTTGCTGTGATAGTTGGAGCATTCAGACTTTATTTGATGGCATATATTTTGTAGCAGTTTTTAAAATTTGCTACATAGCCAGCTTTGTTTTTCCACCAGAGAGATTTTTTTTAAAAATTAAAGTTTCCTTATTGATATAGGTGGTTTATTTTCCTTGATCATGGTGGTACATGTAGCAAGAAGATGCTATAATGGTCATCAACAGTGTTACAGCCAGAGAATATACTATGCTGGATGGAGAATTCTGGGAGTTGGAATACACAAGTCTTAAAGTTGCTAAGCTTGAGGATCCCTGGTCTAAACTCTTATTATCTTCCATTTGCAAACTATATGCTGAACATTAAGGAAAACATGTTCAGCAAAAAACAGAAGCTATGTTGTATTTTCAAAGTTCAGTTAAAAAAATCTTTATTTCTTCATGGCTAAACCTCATTTACTATAATTATTTGAGCCTGCCTATTGAGCTTTTATTTTTATTTATTTTTTGGCTTTAAGAAACATTTTGTAAGAGTGAGAAAAGTTAAAACTCACCATCAATGCTATCACAAATAGAATGGCTGCTGTATTATTGTGAAAATGCTATTTATCCTCAAAAGCTACCCGATATCACCCCAAAAAATGGCAATTGCAAGACCCAAATTTATTTTAAATCTACCATAAAAAATGGAATGAAAGAAAATTGAAATGTCAGGGCAACTAGACCTTAGAGATAAAATGAAATGAATTAATGCTGATAGTAGTGGATAAACGGGAAAAGAAAACAACTTCAATAAACTGGAGGTGTGTGTGTGTGGGGGGGTTGTACACAATGTAGCAAAAAATGTCTCTCTTTTGTGCATCTCTTAAATGTGACACAATTTATAGTCTGACCTTGTCCAGGCTTGGAAGCTAAGCAGAATTAGGCTTGGTCAATTCTTAAATGGGACACCAGCAGGGAATAGGAGACAGGCTAGATGGCGGCAGTTGAAAAGGCATTTTGAAAGAAAGCATTGGCAATCTACTTGCCTTTTGCTGCCCAGAAAACTATATATAGGTAAGTGGAGCTGAACTCAATGTGTAGGAGACTTGACCTTAAACTAAGCAGAAAATGAAAAATGCATTGTTCTCTAATTCTACATTGGCTTTCCCCAATGTCATATCTATGTATGTATTTCCAACTAAAATGAGCACATCTGATAGATTTATGTCACCCCAGTCAATGACAGAAGCATATATCAAAGTAATATCTATTGCTTCCCACAAAATAATTGGGACTCGCAAAGAATAAGAAAACAGTCTATTTAGAGCTGAAAATAAGACCCCATAAAATAATTCAATAACATATTGGACCAACTTACACAATGCTAGAATTGAACTGGTCTTAGCATTTACAAATTTGGACAAAGCTAGGGAGAAATTTAAAAATTTAATTAAAATTTAATTAAAAGAAAATTAAAAGAAATTGTTTCATCTCTTCTCCGGTAATATCATACTACTAACCAGAGCATACAAAACTTTCGCCAGACCAATCCTCGAATAAAGCTTATCTGTCTGAAACCTACTCTGCAGTTTGGATATAAATACATTAGAAAACAACCAGAAATACTTCACAAAAAGAGCCCCCCACTCCTCCACACGCAACAAAATACCCTATGCAACCAGATTTGAAATCCTACCCTGTTTCCCCAAAAATAAGATGTACCCCGAAAGTAAGGCATGACAGAGGTTTTGCAGAATTTGCTAATATAAGGCACCCCCAAAAAATAAGGCATAGTCAAGTTTACATATGGTACGGTGGAAAAACATACATTACCATTCAAAGCTGTTCATAGCTGTAGCGTAATAATGTAGCATCCCCTGCTAGCCCCTTCCATCGCTTTGTACCGTCCAGTACAGCAGACACAGTCTGCTGCTGTCTCACCACCATTACAGTCTCCACTACAGTGCGTAGACTGTAGTTCCTCTGGTGGCCGGAAGCTGCAATAGCGGGAGTATACTGTTGTACCATATAAGTGCCGGCGTTTGTGTGTGTGTGTGCCATACTGACAGGTACCATACCGTAATCAGTGTACCATACGGTACACTTTCTTTGGGGGTGTCAACTTTTCTGCCTGTGAATTTGTCTTATTTGAGAAATATAAGGCACCCCCGAAAATAAGATGTAGCACAACTTTTGGAGCAAAAATTAATATAAGACCGTGTCTTATTTTCGGGAAAACATGGTAGGCTTAAAAAGCTTAAAAATACATTGCCTTAAATACGACATAAGCATTGTCCATAAAATCATCTGCCACAATGTCCTTCCTGTCAATGACTATTTAAGCTTCAACTACAACAACTACAACAATACACGGGCACACAACAGCTACAAACTCAGCTACAAACTCATTTGTTAAGAACCATGATGTACAACACTTAATGATTGTCATGGGGTCAAATAAGCAATGAGGAAACAATCAATATTAATAAAAAATCTTAAGGATACAAGCAGCAAGTTATAGTCATACAGTCATAAGTGGGAGGAAATAAGTGACAGGAACTTATTAACTTTGAATGGTCATTAAATGAATTGTTGTATGTGGAGGACAAACCTGTATTTCTTGTAAGCTTGATCTTCCCCAAGCCTTTAATTAAAGCAATGCTAGGTGTTTTATTAAGTTTCTAGTATATCTAAGATGCTCAAGAAATTTTACAATAGTCTTAATTAGACACTTAATACTCAAAGCAAAAATGTACAGGAAACAATAATTTTGTATTCTGATTTCCAGCAACTAGATCCAGAAATAAAATATATGCCCTTATCACCTCGAGGTTTGACTACTCTATATGGGGCTACCTTTGAAGAGCGTTTGGAAACTATAAATTATGCACAATGCAGCCACGTGAGCAGTCATGGGCCTCCCAAGGTATGTCCATGTTTCTTCAGCACTCTATGGACTGCATTGGCTGCCAATTGGTTTCCGGACACAATTCAAAGTGGTTATGACCTATAAAGCCCTACATGTTATTGGACCAGATTACTTGCAGGACTATCTCCTGCCATGTGAATCCTAGCAACTATAGGTCCCATATAGTCGGCCTTCCCTAGGTCCCGTCAACTAGACAATGTATCTTGGCAAGGCCAAGGGGAAAAGCCTTCTCTGGGGGGCGGCCCTCTGGAATCAGCTTCCCCTGGAAATTTGTACTGCCCACACCCTCCTCCCCTTCTGCAAGAATTTGAAAACCTATTTATGCCGTCAGGCTTGGAGTCACTAGACCCTAGTCTCTGGCCAACATGTATGTTGTTTGTATGTTGTCTCAATCTGAATGAATGATTTTTAATGTTTTAAGGTTTTTAGAATGGTTTTTAGATTAGTTATTTATATTAATTGGATTTCAGGTGTTTCATTGTATATTGTTTTTTAATATGTTGTGAGCTGCCTCGAGTCCTCAGAGAGGGGCAGCATACAAGTCAAATAAACAAAGAAATAAACAGACAGGCAGACAGACAAACAAACAAACAAACATCTTCACAACCAGGTGTTCTCAACAGGTTGCATTTGTCACCATTAGCAATCATTTGAAGTTATAACAGACCTACTATGATCCAATTTTAAAGAGCTCACAACTGTTTCATCTTCAGTCATTTGATTACATTTTGGTTCTTGACAGATGGCTCACATTTATGACTGTCTGTATTGTTTTCTTTCACATCACCATGATATACAATTTCCCCCCCCCTGGAAACCCATTTTTGTTTCCAGTTTCTGGGGAGAACCACCCATTGAGTATAATGTATGCCAACCCACGAAGCATTCCTGACCTGCACTCAAGTTGCCATAAACAGCGGGATGTAGAATCGAGTCTCGCAGCTGCAGTGGGGCAACTTCAGCTTCACAGCCTCGGTCAAAACAAAGCACATTCCAGCCAGAAAATGTCAAGACCATCTCCACAAAGTTCCACAGTGGCTGGAGGGAGGGACTTATACAACCCACAAAATTGCTTCCTTGAAGAATGTGACTGGTGAAACATCTTGGGGGAGGGTAGTATACAAAGATATAACAACATGATATTGGTACTAATAATAGAGAAACATTAGGACAAGGACAATAGACATGTGGTGTATTCATGCACGTCCCTTACTGACCTCTTAGGAATTGGGTGAGATCAACAGTGCATAGTCTAAGGGTAAAGTTTTGGGGGTTTGGTGATGATACTACAGAGTCAGGAAGTGAATTCCATGCATAAACTACTTGATTGCTAAAGTCGTATTTCCTACAGTTGAGTTTGAAGCTGTTTTCTTTTATGTACGCTGAGAGCATATGCACCAAAACAAATTCCTTGTTTGTCCAATCACACTTAGCCAATAAAAATTCTATTCTATTCTATTCTGTTGTGTTACAAAGGTACTGAAAAATGTGATTTAGGACTTTTTTTCACACTTAAGACCACTGTAGCATCCCTATGGTCATATGATCGGAAACTTCAGATCGTACAGAATGCAGCTGCAAGAGCAATCATGGGCTTCCCAAGATATGCCCATGTTACACCAACACTCCGCAGTCTGCATTGGTTGCCGATCAATTTCCGGTCACAATTCAAAGTGTTGGTTATGACCTATAAAGCCCTTCATGGCATCGGACCAGAATATCTCCGGGACCGCCTTCTGCCGCACGAATCCCAGCGACCGGTTAGGTCCTACAGAGTTGGCCTTCTCCGGGTCCCATCGACTAAGCAATGTCGTTTGGTGGGATCCAGGAGAAGAGCCTTCTCTGTGGTGGCCCTGACCCTCTGCAACCAGCTCCCCCCAGATATCAGAGTTGCCCCCACCCTCCTTGCCTTTCGCAAACTTCTTAAAACCCACCTCTGTCATCAGGCATGAGGGAATTGAAATTTCACTTCCCCCTAGGCTTATACAATTTATACATGGTATGCTTGTATGTATGAGTGGTTCTTTAAATTGGGTTTTTAAAGATTATTTTTAATATTAGATTTGTTTTCATTGTCTTTTCATTGTTGTTAGCCACCCCGGGTCTTCAGAGAGGGGCGGCATACAAATCAAATCAAATCAAATCAAATCAAATCAAATCAAATCAAATCAAATCAAATCAAATCAAATCAAATCAAATCAAATCAAATCAAATCAAATCAAATCAAATAAACAAACAAACAAACAAACAAACAAACAAACAAACAAACAAACAAATAATAAAATAAATCAAAATACAGGTGCTCGGCATATGACCCACATTTAGGATGGTTGCAGTGTCCCAAGGTCATATGATCCCCTTTTGCAACCTTCTAACAAGCAAAGTCAATGAAAAATCAGATTCATTTAACTGTGCTACTAATATAAGACCTGCAGGGATTGAGTAACAGCTGTGGAAAGAAACGTCATCAGATGGGGCAAAATTCACTTAACAAATGTCCCATTTAACAAGATAAATGTTGAGTTTCATTGTGGTCGAAAGTTGAGGATTACCTGTATTGCCAGCAGCAGAAGAGGCTTCTAATTGCTCCTAAGTATGACTGAAGTCTAAATCTCTTCTCTGCTAGAGGGAAGAATATATATACAAAGTCCCCTGTGGGAATTCTATGTTTTTTCCCTCCCTTCTAGTTTCACAGCAAAATTTTGGTTCCCATCTCGCTGACTATAAAGTTGTATGGCTTCCTTTCTCGTGAACAGTATTTGGATAAGGCTCAGTCTTTTCCTTCCTTTTGTGTGACTGTAAGAAGCCAGGGCAAAGAAGATATACAGCTACATATTTACAGAAAGGCTGTTTTGACCCTCAGCACCTGCTGCGACCAAATGCTTTTGGTATTTTTGCTGTCCTTATTAGTCGATCTCCCAAGCTAGCTACCAATTTACTTCCAATTTTGTGATGTCTATCTTATTCATAGGCTGGGTGCACGCTTCCCTTCTTCGCCTTTCTTATTGCAAGAGTTCAGTGAGGCACAGAAATGTATTGGTCACAGTAACCTTTGTTCTGAATACATAAAAGTAGTTTAAAAAAACACAGCTCAGCTTCTCTGCAACCTCAGTTTCTCCTCTAATAGAATTTATTCAGTTATCTTAATCATAAGAATATTTTATTTAAGTCGACAGAAAATACAGGTATCCCCTGATTTACAACAGTTCATTTAGTGGCTGTTCAAAATTATGACTGCACTGCAAAAAAAAAAAAAATTATGACCATTATTTTCCCACAATCATGACTATTGTAGCATCTCCCTGGTGATGCGATCGAAATTCAGATATTTGGCAACTGGCTCATATCTATGACGGTTGCAGTGTCCTAGGGTCATGTGAAGCTTCTTTAGCTCTGACTGGATGGTGGGGAATGGAAGGATTTGTGTTCTGTTTGTATTCTATTCTCCATCAGCCAATCAGAGTTAAAGAAGCTGCTTAGATGACAAGTGAAGAGTCTTAAAGAAAAACAAGAGAATCTAGTTTTCAAAGAAAAACAAGACAATCTAGTTGTCTCTTGAAAAGCACCTTTGGGAAAATGTTTGTATTATTGATTGAGCACCTCCATGATCTGGATGATTTTCTTCATAGAAGTTCAAACCTGTTTTCCACTTTGAGGTTGGAACCTTAATAAATGGAAACAATGGAAAGGATACCCTAAGTTCATTGTAATGTTTATGCTTTTCATCAGAATGTGGGAAAAAATAGAGAGAAATGTTCAACCATTATGAGACGTGGCATGCTTAATTTCATAGAAGTTTTTTTGGGGGGGGGAATAGAACATACTACTATTGGGAGTCGTATAGAGAAATATATAGAACAAATTTCAGAATTTTGAAGATTTTTTGTGCAAAAAAGAGAGGGCATTTTGAGAGATAATTATTCTTTCTTAGTATGGAAGATCTGACTGTCAAGGACTAAAACATGTTATTTTGTGTCTGTATATTGCATAAAGAATACTGAGAAAGCATAGCTGAAGATGCAATTAGGTGTTGGAACATTTATATAGGGACTGGTCTTTTCTTATTATTGTAATATTGAGGACTAGGCAGATCAGAACTTCATGGTGGTGGTGAATGTGATGCCTTTATTTAGAAGAGTAGTTAAATTCATTTGCTTTTCTGCAAATGAAAAAGATCTATTCTTCATTCCTCATTGCATTGACTCATGTGTCTAGTAGATATAGCAGGATAATAGTATAGAATATGTAGTGCAATATAAGAATTTGGAAACAAATTCCTTGTATGTCTAATTACACTTGACCAAATAAAGTATTTTCTTCTTTCAACAATCTGGGTCCTCGTTTTACCGACCTTGGAAGGATAGAAGGCTGAGTCAACCCTGAGCCTGAGATTCAATCTGCCAAACTGCTGGCAGCTGGTAATCAGCAGAAGTAGCTTGCAGTATTATATTCTAACCACTGCACCACCGAGGCTCTTTACTAATATAAATATATATGGTTGCCCATTTCATAGCAATGGATCTGGCAGCATACAAAGAGTTAAAACCAAAACAGTAAAACTGAATGAATTAGTTGTATAACAAAATTTTGAGACCAAAAAAAAATGTCCTAATTACAGCACACACAAAAAGGCAGAAATAAAACCAATCTACCAGAAGAGCTTGTTTAACCCCCCAATCCAAACCAGAGTCTATAGTAGTAGCATTATAAATAAAACCACTAATAATAATAATGGTTTGGAATTTTTCCCTCATTAAGGACAATTGTGGGACAATTGCCAGCAGCAGGTAAATATGGACAATTTCTCCTTTGTGTTATCAGCAGAGAGAGACTAATTAAAATCTCCCTGACCACCACCATTTCTGACCACAGCCAAATATGTCTCAATTAGCCTTGAAAAAAAAGGATCCATTGATGCCAATGGAACATTTCTCCCCGTGAAGATAATTGGAATGGAGAAGAATATTATGCAATCTATCTGGGTTATAACAAAGAGAGATTTGTAATTACAGTAGTGAAATAATTGGTCTACTCAGTTGAACAAAACCCATCAGAACATAATACTTGCTAGATAATTAATAAAACATGAACTTGGCCTTGTCAAGTACACTGCTCAAAAAAAATAAAGGATATATTATAAACAACACAATATAACTCCAATTAAATCAAACTTCTGTAAAATCAAACTGTCCATTTAGGAAGGAACACTGATTGATAATCAATTTCACATGCTGTTATGCACGTTTAACTTTGTACAGAACAAAGTATTCAATGAGAATATTTCAATCATTCAGATCTAGGATGTGTTATTTGAGTGTTCTCTTTATTTTTTTGAGCAGTATATATGCAGCTATCCTCAATCAATAGCCAAATCTGTGCACTAACTCTTAAATTGTTCAGACCAAGGAATCAGTCTTATCAGCAACCTTATAATGCTACTAGATATCATTTTATTATCTTACCTGAATAAAGTAGAATGACCACAAGCACTCAATAGCATTGAAGCAGTCACAACTTCCCCAAATTTCATTTCTTCAGAAGTCATGGGCCATTTGGATGACGGGTGGGTTCTAACTTACCTCACCACCGGTTCTCTTCCTCCCATGCTATGTGGCTGTCTGCACATTGTGTGCCGCATGGCCATGTGCAGTGCCAAAAACATGACTTCTGTGCATGCAAAAAAATCAAAAACAAGATAGCAGTGCATGTGCAGTGCCAAAAAGGGGGGGAAAGTTCCCCCTTCCCTCAAAACAATTCCCCCCCAAAAGATGGTGGACCAGCACCAACAGAACTGACTCTGTGATGTCACCAGCAATTACTGCTGGTTCTATTGAACCAGTGCGAACAAGGAGGAACCCACTCTGATTTGGATGTATTTCGTAAGTTGGTTCATTTGAGATACCTTGGTTCAAATTTTTTGCCATGAAATGCTCCTTTTTGCTCAGCAATGACCATTTAAAGAGTATTCGTAACTTTATTAGATGGCATTTTCTAATCATCCTCTAATTATGCTCTGATTGTCTATAGTAGGGCTCTCAAATGTGTGGCCTGCAGGCCAGATGCTTCATGTACTATCCACGCCCACACCCAATTTAGTGAACGGGAAAAAAGTCTCAATATCTCACGTGACGATGCAAGTTTGATACCCCTGGTCTATTGCAGTTGAGTGTAAATACAGGACAGAATAATCTAGCATCATCTTCCTTTGGAAAATTAACCTTCTATTTCCATGTGCTAATATGCAAGATATATGCTTATTGTGTTTCCGTTGGTCATTTTCCTCATGTAAATATAGGAAACTCATATACCGTGTTTTCCCGAAAGTAAGACAGTGTCTTACTTTCTTTTTACCCCCAAAAGCCCCACTACCTCTTACTTTCGGGGTATGTATTACATTGGAGGCAGGGGCGCGCGGGGAGCTGCCGGAAAGGAGGCGGGCGAAGGTTCGCTTCCCTCTACTTTACAAGGAAGGATTCAGAGAAAACGTTGGGTCTATTTAAAGCTTCGGCAGCAAACAGGTTTAAAAAGGAAGCGAAAAGTTTCCCCTCACACACACACACACACACATCCCGATCCTTCAACTGTGGCGCGAAGGAAGCGCCGCTCCTTCTCAGGGAACTTCTTCTCGCCTTGTAGTGACGTGGGCAGAGGATGGACAGAGTAGGGGAGGTGGAGGGGGGGTTGAAAGTCAGAAAACGAGGCACGTCCATCAAACCTTGGAGGAAGGGGGACTGTGACAGCTCGGGGCGATCCTCCGGGAAAGAGTCCAGCAGGCGCTTGAAGAGGCGGCCCAAGTCCGAGTAGCTGCGGTGCAAGTAAAGGATGTTGCGGTCCGACCACTCAGTACGGATCTCAAAGAACTCCTCCTCATCCCCGCGCCGGTTGACAATCAGCCTCCGGATGCCGTTCACCCAGCAGCCCCGCACGTACATCTTCACCAGCGAGGTGCCCTCAAACACAGCCGAGGCCATCCCGCATAGCAGCCCCGGTGGCGAAGAAGGATGGGGGATGGGGGGGAGACGGCGGAACTCCCTCCCGTCCTTCGCTTAATAAAAGCCACCCGGCGGAGCCACCATGGTCGGAGCGGGGCGTCGGCGTAAGAAGGTGCTGCCTTCAAGCTCCACGTAGGGTGGCCACAGGCACCTCAGGCATTCTGTGTTTGAGGGCACCTCGCTGGTGAACATGTACGTGCGGGGCACCGCAGCTACTCGGACTTGGGCCGCCTCTTCAAGCGCCTGCTGGACTCTTTCCCGGAGGATCGCCCCGAGCTGTCAAAGTCCCAGCGGGCGAAGGAGGGCGCAGCTCCGGCCGCTCGCCTCGGGGCCGGTCGGCCTCGCTGGCCACTTGCAGCCGAGCCTCGGCAGGGGAAGAGGCGGTGGCGCCACGCCGAGGCGAAGGCGAGGGGGCGCACGGGGAGCTTGGAAGCGACATCATCGGGCTCCCCCCCGCAATACCCCCATGTTTCCCCGAAAGTAAGACATATGTCTTACTTTCGGGGTACGGCTTATATTAGCCGACCCCCCTGAAATCCCCGATACGTCTTACAATCGGGGGTGTCTTACTATCGGGGAAACACGGTAGTATGTATAGTTCTTTAATGTTTCTTCATTTCTTTCCCCAACAATTGTTTGGCAAGACCCTCTGTTCAGGATTTCTTTGTTAAGTATTTGGTGAATTTATACTACTGCCTGTAGATGTATTGAGAATATGCTTAAGAAAATTCATATTAATGATTATAAACTAATAAACACAGATTCTAAAGTAATCAGCATTTTTATTTTCTTACAAAAAGGAAATACTTTAAAAGGATTTCTTTATTTGGTAGAGAAATGTTAAAAACAATTGTTAAGATTATAAAATTTGTAGATGATTTAAAAAAATTATAGAGACATTTTTTAAAAGGTTTCTTTTCTGATTCTTCATAATATTTCAGAACTTAATTATGGCACTCTGTTAGACTTGAAACGTATTTTAAAAATTATCAATAATTAAAATACCACAACACATTTGAAGATAAACTCTATGCTTATTACTTAAAAATAAGGAATGAGTGAATCTAAAGACACTGAAAGGACACTGTAAGACCATAATATATACATAACGTCTGTACATAGTGACACAATTGTGAATCAAATACAAAAAGATTGATTTTGTTGGTTCCAAAAGCATCATTTTTATCCCTATATATTTTTAGACTTCTACATTTGCAGATACTATTCCTATAAATTAATGCTGGTCTAGAAACCTAAAGTATATTCTGCATTAATATATAAGCATAAACTAGCTGACATTTATTGAATACAGATCAATGCATGAGGGACCAACTGTAATGTAAGCCTAGAGCATAATAAGTGGTTTTCCTAATGTTTTAATGTAAAGGATTATACAGCTATAATACTAAACTACATTGCAGGCATTAGGACAATTATTTTCATAAGACTTACATATGCAAATGCAAAGATAAAGACAAAAATATAATGCTTTAATGATACTTCAATTGTTCCAGAACTCACTCAGAACCATAGTTCAAGCTCCTGGTTGCTTTGGAATGCATTCAGTTGAGTAATTTTGTAACCATACTTAGAGCTATTGATAACTGTTGGAATGTGATAATCGTGGCAACCAAGGTTTCATATTGTTGATTTGGGTTGATGTAATATTGCAAACATTTTAAACATATTGAAAACACAGAAATTGTACAACTTAATCTCTCATGGTATCTCTTCTTTCTCACTGGACGATCCCGGAATCGACAGAGGCTTGTTTCCGAGTGGTCTTTGGAGGTGGCGGTGGTGGTGTTTTACTTGGTAAAGGAGGTGGCAGCTGCTAGAAAAAAATTTGGATAAAATATCTTACTACAGAATTAACTGTAATAATTCAAATATAATTTCATATAATGCTGCTATTGTGATAGCAGTTTAAAAACTATACCTACTTAATTCCACTACCACCTGAGTCTCATGAACAGGGCTTTAGTAATGACTGTAACTAAATTGAGTAATCAGTAAGGACATAAACTGAAATCTATTACATAAATAAGTACAGTAGTCCCTTGCTATACTGCGTTTCACCTACTGCGGCTTCACTTCATCGCGGGTTTTCAAGAAATATTAATGAGAAAAATTATTTGCGGATCTTCGCTGGTTCGCGGGTTTCTGAGGAAGTCGATCGGAAGATTTAAACAGCCCGCCGAATTCGATCGGCAGGTTTTTTAAAAAAAATATATCTAAAATTGTAAATACTGTATTTAAATACTGTATCTAAAATAAATACTGTGTGGGAAGGGTTTATAAACACTTAAAACAATGAAAACTTACCAAACAATTACAATATAAATACTTAAATAAGTACTATCAGTCGATAAATTCCCCATCGCGGATTTCACCTGTTGCGGCCGGGTCTGGAACGTAACACCAGCGATAGGTGAGGGACTACTGTATAATTATTTGGCATTATATTTGCTAACTATTTTATCACTAAATAATACCAAGGTGAGATATAATCTGGAATATATTCCTCTACCCTTTTAAAATAACTGGATGCCAATTCTCATTTTAGAAAGGCCATGCTGAATGAAATGTGTATATTGCTAACTTATGAACAACTTTTCATTTGCCAGCATATATTTACGAAGGCTTAATGCCACTATATTATGTTGCTGAGTACTGTCTTGAGTTTTAGAATTTTAATTAATAAAATTAATCATGAGTAGAAGTGCTAATTGTATCTGTATGCACCAATAAAGATCAAGCTACGTGGCCAATAATAAAAATTCTTGTTATAAGGGTAATGTGCAGCTATTTCACATATGTGTACATGGTACTATTAAGCTGATTTATCATAGTTTCACTAAGAATACAATCATTTAAACCTTCATGACAGAACAATGAAGTCATTTTGCAATGCTCCATCCAGCAGTTATAACAGAATAACAGAATTGAAAGGAATCCCCTGCACATATACCATTCCAAGCAAAGTGGTTGTCCAGTCTCTTCTTAAAAGTCCCCCATGATGGAGTATTCACAGTTTCTGAAGGCAAGAGGTTCCACTACAGTGATCCCTCGAGTATCGCGAGGGTTACATTCCAAGACCCCTTGCGATAATCGATTTTTCACGATATAGTGGTGCGGAAGTAAAAACACCATCTGCGCATGGGCGCCCTTTTTCCATGGCCACGCATGCGCAGATGGTGGAGCGACGAAAGTTCGGAGGCTGGCAATGGTTGTTTTTCATGCCGGCCACCCCCCCCAGCGCCTCCGGGCTCCTCGCCGCTACCCCCCCCCCGCCCAATTCGCCCCTCTCACCGGCTTTCTTGGGGCACGAGTCCTCCTTCAGCAGCGCTTGCGGCAACGGCTTCTCGGCTTTTAGAATGCCCGCCTCCTTCCTTCCTTCCCTCCCTCCCTCCCTCCTTCCCTCCCTCCTTCCTTCCCTCCCTCCTTCCTTCCCTCCCTCCCTCCTTCCCTCCTTCCTTCCCTCCTTCCCTCCCTCCCTCCTTCCTTCCCTCCCACCTTCCTTCCTTCCTTCCCTCCCTCCTTCCTTCCCTCCTTCCTTCCTTTCGTAAAAAGCACTTAAACAATGACAGAATAAAAAACCCCAGCCCTCACCTGTGTTTGAATTTCATTCACTCAGTCATTCATTCATTCTTCTGTATGCCACTCAGTCCCAACACTTTCAACCCACAAATTACCATTTCCCATCCCCTTAACTACTGTACTGTACCTCTACCTGTACCTGTACTGTACACATTGAATAACACACTTAGTCATCCTGATAGAAATGATAACAATATTTATTTACATTTTTACATTTTTTGGGGGGGGGGTGTTAGCATAACTAGGATAACTCGGGATCTTCTTCTATCACCATTTCTACAATGGACGCTGCAGGTGATGGTGTGACAGACCTCTTGGTTTTCGTGACAAACATAGTTATGGGCAGTTGTTGGCGCAGTTTCTTTTTCTGGGCTAACATGGCTCTGTATGGTGCAATGGTGTTGTCAAGGGAGGCCTTAAAGTGTATAGAGCGAGTCATGTTGGGATCCCAAAGTTCCACCATGTGTTGGAGATGTGCAGCAGTTCTGTTCAGTTCTGCAAGCCGCTCAAGCGTTAGGCCAACATCTTCTTCTTCCTCAGCTTGTTCAGCTTCCGCTTCCTCCTCCTCTTCTTCACTCGCTGACCTGGTCAGCTCCTCCAGATCTTTGTCTGTCAGCGGTAGGCCATGCTCATCAAGCAAACCATTGACTTCATCTGGTGTCATGTCAACGAAGCCTTCTCCACCCAGTGCCTGTGCCAGCTTCACAGAGTTCTGGACTGCAGCATCTTGAATTTCTTCGGGAGCAAATCCCTTGTAATCATGCACCACTTCTGGTCACAATTTCTTCCAGCAGGCATTCATTGTCTGTGACTTCATATCCATTAAGGCATTCTGAATGTTCTTCAGACAAGATGCAATCGTGTACTGACGCCAGTAGGCCTTCAATGTGAAGTTTTCATCAGCATCCATTGCTTCCACGATGCTTCCAAGAGAATTGTGCATGTACAGTGCCTTAAATGCACGGATAACACCTTGATCCATCGGCTGGATAAGCGATGTGGTGTTTGGTGGCAAGAATTCTACTTGCACCCCATCATGTTCATGTGCCAGGTCATCATGGCCTCCAGCATTGTCCATTAGGAGAAGCACTTTGAAATTGAGTCCTTTGCCAGCCAAATAAACCTGCACCTGTGGGATGAAGCACTGATGAAACCAGTCCCGCGTGAGGGGTTTTGTAATCCATGCTTTAGGATTATGCATCCAGTACACTGGCAATGCATTCTTATTTCTGTTCTTGAAGGCTCTTGGATTTTGTGACTTATAAATTAGCCCTGGCTTCATCAAAAAGCCTGCTGCATTCCCACACATGATCAAAGTCACCCGATCTTTCATGGCCTTAAAGCCAGGGGCTTTGGCTTCATCTTGCATCAAGAAAGTCCGTGAAGGCATCCTCTTCCAGAACAGGCCTGTTTCGTCCATGTTGAACACCTGTTCTGGAAGGTAGCCCCCTTCTGCAATTAGGTCTTTAAACGTGCCTTGGACGAAGTTTTCGGCTGCACCTGTATCTGCTGAGGCAGCTTCTCCATGCAATGACACACTCTTCAGGCCATAGCGCCGTTGAAATTTCTCAAACCACCCTTTGCTTGCTGTGAATGTGGCTGGGGCTGAAGAAGCAGAAGATGTTGATGGCTGGGGGTCTTCAGAGTCACTAGCATCTTCACCAGCACCTCCATCTGCAGAGAATAACAGATAAAAGCACTTAAATATTGTAATGACAGATAAAAGCACTTAAATACAGTAATGACAGATAAAAGCACTTAAATAATGACAGATAAAAGCACTTAAATAATGACAGATAAAAGCACTTAAATAATGACCTTCCCTCCTTCCTTCCCTCCCTCCTTCCCTCCTTCCCTCCCTCCCTCCTTCCCTCCTTCCTTCCTTTCTTAAAAAGCACTTAAATAATGACCTTCCCTCCTTCCCTCCTTCCTTCCCTCCCTCCTTCCCTCCTTCCTTCCCTCCCTCCTTCCCTCCCTCCTTCCCTCCCTCCTTCCTTCCCTCCTTCCCTCCCTCCTTCCTTCCCTCCTCCCTTCCTTTCTTAAAAAGCACTTAAATAATGACAGAATAAAAAAACCCAGCCCTCACCTGCGTTTCCCTCATCTGCATCGCCTCCTTCTGTGTTTGCAAGACGGTTGTACAGTTGCTGCGCCTTGGTTCGTATAGTGTTGGTATCCAAAGCAATGCTCTTTTTGCGGCAGTCTTGTACCCACACGGACAAAGCAGCTTCCATCTTCATAAGGCGTTTGTTTCTAGGCGTCACCATTCTTTTTGCAGCCTTGTTGAACATTATCAGAGAAGTTTGCCTTATCTTCTTTTCGTCTTTCCGAATGTATCGCACACTCGATTCGTTGATCCTATAATGCCGACCAACATCTACATTAGAACGTCCCGCTTTCAGCATGTCCAAAAGTTCAATTTTCTCCTTAATTGTCAGCATCTTCCTGCTCTTTTTAGCGTTGCCGCCTCCACTCCGCGTGCAACGTTTAGGAGCCATCTTCCAACAAGTCTTAACAAGTTCCAACAGTTCCAACAGTTCCAAAAGTTCCAAAGCACGCTGAGCAAACAACACTGATTGGCCGAGATTTCTGTCCATCAGCATTGTCGGGTGAAATGTTTGCAATGACAATGCTGATTGGCTGTAATTTTGCTGCATCACCATTGCCGGGCAAACTTTTTGCGATGGCAAAGCTGATTGGCCGAGATTTCGGCCAACCAGCAATGGCAGACGTCAGTTTGGTGATGACGCGTGACGTCATCGGGCGGGAAAAACCGTGGTGTAGAAAAAAAACCGCGGACGTATTTTTAATTTATTATTTTTTGAAAAATCGTGGTATAGCTGTTTCGCGAAGATCGAGATCGCGAAAATCGAGGGATCACTGTAGTTAATTGTTCTCACGGTTAGGACATTTAGTTAGTTCTAGGTTACTTCTTTCCTTGACTAGTTTCTATCCATTGTTTCTTGTGTTGTCTTTTGGGGTTTTAGAAAATAGGTTGACCCCCCTTCTTTATAGCAGCCCCACAAATATTGGAATATCATTGTTCAGTAAATTTTATTTTGTCAGAAGTACTTTCCATTTTCATTTCACAACGTCTTAAGACTTGCTTTGCCACTTGTTTTCCCACATTGTCTTTCACCCATTTTTTATTACTCTTCAAGTAAATCCAATCTATTCATACTGTTACCAGGGGTGGGCAGCAGGCAGTATGGGGTGGAACGCAGTTCCACAGGCGGAAATTTGTTTATTTATTTATTTAATGGATATGTATGCCACCCCTCTCTGAGGACTCAGGGTGGCTCACAACATAAATGAAGCTGTGTGAGCTCCAGCTTATCATCCCACCCTCATCCTCCTTCTTGGAAAGCAACAGAGCACCAGCAGGAGTTGCAGGGGGTCCATTTCCTCTCCCCTCTTTTCTCAACAGCTGATTGGCATAGGTTCACCTAGCAACCCATCCTGAGGCAGGGGGTGATCCAGGAAGGAGAGTGTGGGAAACGTGAAGCAAATTGTCACCCCAGAGAGCGACAGTGGTGAGGTTGTAAATCGAGGACTTAACAATTCACTTGAATGATGATGATCATTCAAGCCACTCCTACCCGGTCACATGACTATCAAGCCACACCCACAAAACAAGTCCCACCCACAGTGTGGCAGTAAAATTTTTTGCTGCCCATTACTGACTGTTAGTAAACAAGTTATTACAATTTTAGCAATTCTAGTACTCTTCAGTAATGAAAACAAACACATAGAATAATTGTCAATCCCCCCCCCCCACACACACATACACTATTACCATAGGGAAAGTACAAACGACAAGCTGAAAATATTACTACAGTGTCTATCAATTTTATATCCGAGAAAAATGTGATGATTTGGAATGGAACATTATTTATCCTCTTAAACTTTGAATCTGGCTTTTTAGTTATCAATTCAACATACATTTTTTCGAACCAAGAATTTGCATTGATGTCTTGACATCCGTTCAGATACATCAGATGCATAGTTTAAAGATAAAACTTCGATCAGGATAACTTTTTCTTTAGTGGTAGGCAATTCTTTGTGGATCAAAGGGCGATGGGTAATTTCCCAGGAAAGTAATGGTCAGGTCAAATTTCTTACAGAGTGCTTCTAGAGAAACATTTCTGATGTAAATACCTTGCTTCATTGTACAATAGAGTCAAATGAAGTTGTTTTCCATTTATAACCATCTTGTGTTTTTCTTTTCTTTTTTTCTTACACAAAAATAATATCAAATATCATTTAATAGTAGTGCTGGCCACGTCTATGCACTACATTTAATACAAATCACTATGTCTTGCATTCAGATGAACTGTGAACATTGGGTTTCCTAATATATAATGAAATTTTTCAAGACTTTTCTATTTTAGCAGCTAGTGCAGCCTGGAGCTCCAGGATTAATGCAAACAGCTTTTCTGTGCTTCACAATCCACTTTCAAACAAAATTGCTGGAAAAAAGGCAGTGATTTCTTGCCATTTTGAAATAGCAAACATATACAATTATTAATGTTAGAGAATTCATTAATCTCTCTTCTACAAAAGGACATGTGCAACAGTTATTATATATTGCTCAAAAAAATAAAGGGAACATTCAAATAACATATCCCAAATCTGAATGAATGAAATATTCTCATTGAATACTTTGTTCTGTAAAAAGTTGAATGTGCACAACAGCATGTGAAATTGATTGTTAATAAGTGTTGCTTCCTAAGTGGACAGTTTGTTTTCACAGAAGCTTGATTTACTTAGAGTTTTTATTATTATTATTATTATTATTATTATTATTATTATTAATTAGATTTGTATGCTGCCCCTCTCCGCAAACTCGGGGCGGCTCACAACATTATATTGTATTGTTTAAGTGTTCCCCCCCTTTTTTTGAGAAGTCTATATTGTTTGTACTAGAATATAATTTAATAATAATTTATAATATATCAAATACATTTATAGTGGATTTGTTTCATAAATAGGTGTTCTCACTGTTTCTATAGCTGGCTTATTGAAGTGGAAGAATGGGCTGAAGCAAAATTTGGCCAAAACTCAGAGTCATGCAAAAGTCAGGAAATAAAGCCATTTACATGGTGACATATCTTTCAGCTTTTCATTTGAGGTCAGTTATGTCTCAATATCAGTATGGAACAAGTATTTTGTTTCATTTCCCAGTAAGAATTACATCCTAGGGAACGTAATTATTTTTCTATAGAGAAACTACTTTTAGTCATGAAATAGACCATTTGTTCTCTGCATTATTGCTTACTACAAAATCCTTTTTATTTAGTCACAAACTGGGCAGTTAGAGTGGCTATGTAACATAGTCAACATAATGTCAGGAAAATAGGGATGACTGATTTACCATAATATTTTTATATTGTGAAGGGCATATACATAATAAAATGCATTTTTGACAATGGATGAATGGGGGAATTAAGACACCCCCCAAAAAATAATATTAGAGGAGGAAACCAATTTAAAGAAAGGGGTTTCTGAAGAATCGAATACAGCTGCTGCTTCTTATAAATCTTCTTGGGTGGAACAATTTAGGTTATGGGATAAGAAGTTAGAGTAGTAAGCTGATAGTGGCGTATTTTACATTAAAGGGAAAGCATTTAAATATTAAAAGCAACCATGGAAGGAGAAGGCAAAAAGAAGGTAAAGGACCAGAATCATATAAATCTCAGTTTAATAGAAAATATTGATACAGGAATAGATAGAGCAGTGATGGGAAACCTTTTTTTGGTTTGCATGCCAAAAGGATGTGTGTGTGTGCGCGCGCTGTGCGCCATCATGTGTGTCTGTGCCCACACCCATTACTTCCCCCCCATGCATGCACTCTCTGTGCTGCCCCTGCGCATGCGCAAAGGCTTCATTAAAGCCTGGGATGGTAAAAAAATAAGCCCAATGGGCAAACCCAGAAGTTTGGAAAAACGGACTTCTGGTTTGCCCATTTTGCTGTTTTTCGCACTCGGGAGGCTTCAGGGAAGCTTCCCTGAAGCCTCTGAAGAGTGAAACGGCCTTCACTAACGCCGGAAATCAGGTGTACAGGGCGCGCACGCACATTAGAGCTGACACAGGACAATACCTTGTGTACCCTCCAATATGTGTCTGTGTGTCACCTGTGGTATGTGTGCCATAGGATCACAATCACTGAGATAGAGGAGCAAGATTCCAATAAATTCCTGTGATAACAAAGTCTTTTCAGTGAAAAGTGGTGGTGTTTCTCCTCAGAGTTAAGGGAAGACAAGGCTTTCTAGAGAATTTAAACAATGGGAAAATATTACATTAGTCATCACTGTCGGTCACTCAGTCATGTCTGACCGTCAGCCATTCCATGAATCAGCACTATCCAGGCCCATCTGACTTGCACCACCTCCTTCAGAGCTGTTGTGGTCATCCATTATATTGTCCAGTCAATGGGTATTATGGTGGCTCCTTTACTTTTTCCCACTCCAATGTAATTTAACTTTTTAAGTGAGTCAGTTCATAACAATATCAATAGTACTGGAAAGTTGCACTGGAACCTTCTTCTAGAGCAGAACTAAAAATGGGTTTTGATTTCAGGTATATCAACACTGTATCATTTTGATTGTCCCCATAATCAAAAAAGCCAAGAATGCAGTCCTAGACTTACGCTCATGACTTGATAGATCCTAACAATAATCTGCTAAAGTGTTGTCTTGATCTCAAAGATAGATTGCAATGATGACACCGAAAAAATTACAACCTTACATGTAGTGAAAATATGAGATCTGAAGAGTGATCTTAGCAGTCTAAAATATTAATGATCTGTTGAGATTCTATTCATTTTAACCCTATAAAGGACTATACACTTTTTTAGAGGAGATCAAACGTTTTCTTTCTTTCTTTCTTTCTTTCTCATATAAATATAGTAGTGTAGTATGTTTAACATAATATAAGTATAAAGTAGAGATAGAAAAGATAAAAAGACATTAGGACAGAGATGGTAGGCTCAAAGGTGCACTTATGCACACCCCTTACAGACCTCCAAGAAAAAGGATACTAAAATATCTAAGTTTGTATTTTAATACTATTAATTTAATAGTATTAAAATTAAAATTTAATAGATAGGACTGCAAGTAATGCTTTGCTGGCAGAGTGGTAGAATATAAGCTGTTTTGAAACTGAACTCTTAGATCGATAGTAGTTGCAACTTCTTCCCATCTTCTTTCTACTTCTATAAACACGCGGAATGTTCCTCTAGTTTCTGTCTACCTCTTTATAATGAAAGCTATTAGTTCCTGCAGAAAAGTTTGACTGCCAATCACAATATTCTTGAAATACAGATCCAAATCTTCTGGAAAACTGAAAGGTTCCTTCCAATTGAGCTTACCCCTAGTGACTTAATTAACACATCCGTGTAGTTGTCTTGGCAACAGTACGAAAGTTGGTTGCTGTCTTCTTTCAAGATATTTTGTCGACTTCCAAGTTTAATCTAAGATTCTGGTATTTCTTAATAACTTCCCTTCCAAATATTAAATGAGTCTGACCCTGCTTTGTCCCTGGGTCTATTTCAAAATTTGTTTCTATATAGGTGAAAGTGCATTATTGTTATTCAGCAAAAGTCTCAGACTGGGTAGTGTTTATAAGCAGCTTCTGGCTTGTAAACCTGTACTAGTGAAAGTTAATCATAGGCAATATCATTGGTAGCAATTACATTTTTATCTGTAAATGAAAAACCTTTTAATGCTTTCTTTTCTGTATCTATTTTATATTCCTATATTCCTATTAATAGTTTGGCCTTTTTGGATCAATTTAAATTTCATAATTTTAAATTGCTTGTAAAGGACAATCAAAATATTTTTTTTTTAAATGTAACTTCCAAGCTACTGTAGATGACACCAGCAAATTGCTATCAATAGTTATGTTATGAACTAATCCCATTTAGTAGAAATGGAAAACACAGATTTATTTCATTTCCAAGTCTAAATAAAGACGGCCGGGGACTCTATGTATATTTTATACTTTCATTAAATAAGGATTGTGTTAGGTTTCAACAATGGTAGGTTTTTAAGAGAGTGACTGAATTAATGATATGATCTACCAGAAATTAAGACCACATCATGTGACCTTCGGGAAAAATAGAAGTCTTATTTAAAATCTGGAACATGGAAGCATTTTGTCTCCAATCACCTCTCTCTATTTTAAAAAAAAATCTGCCCTTGTCTCTCTTGAATTTGCCTTGACAGAAATGGGTGAGATATAAAGGAAAGGGATTTTTTTCTTCATGAATTAAAAAAAAAAATCTGGGGTTTGCATTGGAATATTATAGCCATGAAATTAAAATCACTGTTTAAAAACAAATTGTAGTTCCTTAATTTTCTCTTCCTCTATTTCTGGCATAAAGGATACACACTTGTTTATCCTTATGCACATGCACCTTATTTTATAATTTCCTTTCCAGGCCTAATATAGGGCTAATTCTCTTTTTCATAAATTATACAATATTTTGAATACACACACAGTTGATTACACTGTATGATAATGTAAACAGTAATTCTCATAGCACTATTGAACATTAAACATTTGAGACAATATTCATAAGATAGTATAGAAGAACTGAATGCAAACAGTAAATTAAACCTTTCTGTTTCATTTTGCCTTTATTTATTTGAATTCTGTTAATTTATGTTCATAATTAAAGAAACTTCCCTTTGCCGGTGTTATTATTTATTTATAACCAGAACTTTTTATAAACATACACAGAAAAAAACATAAAAACAATTCCTATAATAAAACATCACTACCACTCTCCAAATCAAATTAAAATAACAGAAAAAGATGAAATAAGAAATAATGGTGGCTTAGCTACCATTAAGCTTCAAAATTTACTTAATACTTTCTAATGTTACCATACCTATAAATACCCATTGATCTAGTTTGTCCTGTAGGGTCTATTTGTGCCCCAAGACATGTCAAATTTCAGATTAATGAAGATATTTGCCATATACAAATTTGATATACTGTGGAGGTATTTCATTCCTCTTTTTTTACAATAGTCATAAATGCTTTCCTATTTTGATAAAAATGTATTTGTTAATATATGAGAAGAGAAACCCTTGTTTACCAAGGTTGTACACATGCAGAAAAGTTTATATTGAAATACTGGAGTTGTGAATACATACTCCGGCAAACAGATACACCAACTTGAATTAAAATTTACTTTGAGAACTAACATATTCAGATAAACAGTCTAAAAGTCATACACATAATGTCAGAATAACAATCCAAATATTACCAAGTACAGAATCTTTCTTACCAGTTGTCTTTGTCATAATCAGCAACCAAAGATATCAAGCCTTAACTTATATTTTAGCTGATATACATAACTACAATACAGAGAGATTGCAGAGCTAATCTAACAGTGAGTAGCCAGACAAAGAGAAACAAAGAGACATAAGCTATAATACTAGATACTATGACCAGATAAGATGTATGAATGTGTATAGTTTTCAACTTACTGGACATGATTATATTATATGTTTAGTATGAAAATAATAGAACTGGGGTACAGTTACCATATAATGTTTTTGTCTTCATTAGTTCTACTACTAATGCACGACCAGTGGATTAAAACGCTGGTCAAAATTCCCCACGGAGCAAGGGGGCGCTGCCGGCAGCTCACTAAGCTTCGAATTTCCGGGTTTCTTGGAACCCGGAAATTCGGCTTCTGGCTGCGCGCCAAGTGAGGTGCGCCATCTAGTGGTCACAGGAGGAGGTCCTAGATCGCCCTATTTAAGGGCGATCCAAATAGGACCTCCTCCTTGCTTTCCTGGCTCCCGAAAGTGAACACCCGCCCACCCTCCGCTATTAACAGTGTGTCCTAAGGAGGTCGCCTCGGGGCCGAATAGGAATTTTTTGCAGCCTCCCCTTTAGAGGCGGTCGTTTTTTCGCCTATTCCACACTGACGGTACGGACTGGATTGGTTAGGGGGTGTGGCGCACTTAGTTGTTAGCATAGGCCTCCCTTTGGTCATTGGGGTTTGGCAGGTTAGGGTCAGAAATGGGCAATTAGAAGCAACTGCGCATGCTCCTTTGGGCATCCTTAAAGGGTGATGGACTGCCTCTCTCCAGGAACTAGAGGTTGGAACAACTTCGGGGATTGGAGAGAGAATGTCCATGGGAATCACCGGATCCAATTTCCCACGGGGATTGGAGGGTGAACTCCTCCCACATGACGAAGGGGCATGGCTTGGATCCAGGTGAAGGTGGCTACCTTCACCTGGTTCAGCAAGGAGTTTTTGCCCAATGTTGCCAAGGAAGTTTTTGGTAGGAATTTCCGCCCCGTTAGTTTTGGCCTCTGCAGGTCCTTAGTTAAGTTTGAATTTAAATTTACATATTCAAATTTATTTAAATTTATGCTAATTTAATAAAATGATCCTTATTTAATCCACAATATGTCTCAGCGTCTTTACTCTGCTTCCGGGGGGAATATATTTCTTCTTTAAAAGGTCTATAAAGTTGATGAAAGATATGGATAAATCAGATTTACAAAAGGACTGTGATTTGAAAGCTGCAGACACATTGGAAAGTCTGGAAAGAGATATGGACTGTACAGATGCAAAACCAACTGAGTTGATTGTATACCTCTCTCTGAAGTTCAAGCCTACATCTTTTTACACTAGCAGAGGCCTGTATGAATGGAGAAGCGAGAAACTGGTATTTCCTAGGAGAACTGAAATGGGAAATGGATTTGTCACATTTAATCAGAAATCACTTTCTTCTTGACGTTGTTGGGAAGATACAGCCACTGTGGAGACTGAATTTATTATATTTAATTAGACAGCAATGATAAGAGATGGTATTAAGACACAAACATAAATATTTGATCCAGGACAAATTATTCTTGGAATGATTTGGGATAGGTAAGATGCCATGGTAAATTTTCTACAAATTGATTACAATAAGAATTTGTTAACAGAGGGTTTTGAAACTCTAACACTGCCCTTTTTATTATTATTGTTCTTCCCATTAACTGTGTTGTCATTAACATAATTATTAATATAGTTATTAATATGGATGACAAGTCAAAAATTAGTAGTTTAAAACATTTTAATAAATGTTTTCCGAGCTTGTTTTGCAGGAAACCAATACTATACAGAGGCGGATTCCTATTACCGCTGCTACTGTGTGCGCACCTTTGGTTATCTTGTATGCGTGCATATGCATCCCAGCATATTTTTCTTCTGCGCATGCATAGCAAGCAAAATCAAATGAGGGGACATGCACGCATGCACGATTTTGGCTTTTTTTTTCTTTTGAGCATGCGCAGAAGCAAAAAAATCACCAAAATCTCTCTCATGTCCGTGTCTCCGCACAATATTTTGCTTCCTGTGCATGCACAGAAGCAAAAACATGCTGGGGTGTGCGCGAGTGCAAGCAAGATAACTGAAACTGCGCACACAGCACAGCTATTGCTACCGGTGTGGCATCCTATACTATACTGGTAGCAACCCGCTACTGATATTGTAGTAATGTATTAATCAGTATTCAACTAGGCAGTTTTGTATGTGTATATATATATTTTAATACACTTTTTTCAATGTTTTGTTTGTTTTGTGTTTTTTCTTTTTTAAAAAAATTGTTGAAAATTTGTCTTTTTAAAGAGTTTTTAAAAAAAAAATAAGGCAGCCTAAAAAAAAATCAGTTTGAGACTGGTTAACTATATGGGACACCATACTGTCATTTAGTTATCAATGAGTCAGGTTCAACCTCTGTTTTCTTCATGGACAAGCATGTGATGTCTCAACCTGATTTCAGTGACAACGTATAGCTCTACTAAGGATATTCAGTAATAGCTTTAATTCTATCTTCCTAACCCAGAGGTATCAAACTCAAGGCCCAGGGGCCAGATTCGGCCCAAAGGGTACCGAACTCTGTTTTCTTTAAAAAAACAAATTCATTCATTCATTCATTCATTCATTCATTCATTCATTCATTCATTCATTCATTCATTCGACTTCTACGCTGCCCAATCCCGAAGGGCTCAGGGCAGCTTACAAAATGATAATACAAATACAAAAGATACAAAGTAATAAGAGAAGTAGAATATAATATCTAAAACTAACCCCATGATAAACCCCATTTATTATAAAAAGACATAATCACATACATATGCACCATTCATACAGCTTGGCCATGAAAGATATACAATTCATGGCCCCTAGGCCTGCCGGCAGAGCAAAGGTTTTCGTGGCCTTATGGGAGGCCAGTAGGATGGGAGCAGTACGGATGTCGGGGAGGGGGGGGTGTTAGCTGGTTCCATAGAGCTGGAGCAGCCACAGAGAGGGCCCTCCAACCTGCATTGCTTAGTCAATGGCACTTGGAGATGGCCAACTCTGTGTGTTCTTATTGGTTTCTGGGAGGCGTGTGGAAAGAGGTGGTCCTGTAGATAGTCTGGCCCTGAACAATATAGGGATTTATAGGTAATAACCAACACCTTGCATTGTGCCAGGAGACTAATAGGAAGCCAGTGCAGCTTGCGGAGCATAGGTGTTATATGGGTATACTGAGGCATACCCATTGTAGCTCTCGCGGCTGCATTCTGGACTATTTGCAGTCTCCAAACACTTTTCAAGGGTAGCCCCTTGTAAAGCGCATTGCAATAAATGAGACAGAGGGTGATGAGGGCCTGAGTGACTGTGTGCAGAGCCTCCTGGTCCAAATAGGGCCGCAACTGGTGAACCAGGCGAACCTGGGCAAAGGTCCCCCCGGCCACAGCTGAAAGATGATGGTCAAGATTCAGTTGTGGGTCCAGGAGCTGGGGACCCTATCTGAGGGGGACAATGTCTCCCCCCCCCAGAACAATGGACAGACAGATCGAGGAGTCCTTAAGAGGAAATACCCACAGCCACTCAGTTTTGTCTGGGTTGAGCCTGAGCCTGTTGGCCCCCATCCAGATCCTTACAGCTTCCAGGCACCGGCACATCACACCCACCACTTCACTGAATTGGCATGGAGATCGGATGATCTCGCCTAGCGGCTTCATGTAGATATTAAATAGTGGGGGGAGAGGACAGACCCCTGAGGCACCCCACAAAGGAGAGGCTGGGCGGGGTGGACCTCTGCCCCCCCCACTAACACTGACTGCAAACAACTGGAGCGATAGGAGGAGAACAACCATAAAATGGTGCCTCTCACTCCCAATCCCTCCAGTCGTCGTAGACGTTTTCACGTACTTATGCCCCAACCTGGGCATGCCCCCTGCTTCCCTGAGGCCATATGTGGCCCTCAATGAAATTGTCCTTCTATTTTTCAAGTCTTCTTAGTCTTGCCAACCATATTTTTTTTCTACTTCATCATCCATTCTCATCACATGTCCGAAGTATGTGAGTTGTAGCTTGATCTTTATTGCCTCAAGGAAGCTGCCACTCTCTATTTGGTCCAAGATTGATCGGAACTCTTTACTGTCTCTAAACCCATAATTCAGTGGCATCTATTTACTTTCTCTCATTCTGTGTATCCATCTTTCAAAGCTTTACCTTTTTACATGGGGAAAAAACAATTATCCAGGTTTGTCATTGCTCTCTAAGATTAATTTCTTAACTTCTGTAGTATATTGGCCATCTTTATTCTAGAGATCAAGAAAATTAACCTAACTTCATTTTTTTCACCATTAGCTGTAAATGTAGGAAGCTTGCAGTTGGATGTTAACTTTGTCTATTTCACATTTAACATTCACCTGAATTTTTCACTTTGGATAGTTTTAATGTAGTTTTAATCTTATTTACTTTTGATTGATAAAATGATGCTATTCCCTCCATTTTGATTCCATCTATCATAGTTTTCAATTTTAATAATATTTGACTATTAGAAATATTTACATTTCTTGTTAATACCTTTCAATATTAGCTTCAATAAGAAGTTAATATAAATGAATAGAAAGTATAAAAGAAAAAAAGAAAGTAATTTTAAAAATGCACGAGAAGGAAAAAGAAAAGAAATAGAAAAGAAACAAAAAAGTAGCTTCAAATATTCTTCATAGCTACCGTAAGTACAAACAAATTTGACCTCTCTCTAAAGATGTATTCTATTACATTTTTCTACAACCTATCCTGTTTAATCATCAAAACAATAAGTCATAAGTTCATTTTTTTTTCATTTTTGCACATAAAATCCTTAAGCAGATTCTAGTCAGCAATAAATGTAGATAATGCCTTTTCTCTAATCAAATACGTTGGGGCAATATCCATCTTTATCTGATTGCCTTCCTTATTATGAACCTCTCTGTTTCCTAGTTTCAATTTTTGCACCAGCTTTTTTTTAACTGAAAGGATTCTGCAGAAAAATAATTAGGTGTTCTGACACATTTATTAGTGATTGTATGACACACATTCTGACATGATCTTGGCTACAATATGTCAAGGATCTTATTATACTCAATAAAGCAAAGATAAATCTCCATCTTGTACTCTCTTTTTCCATTACCTACTTTTTGTTAGCTATCTTATCCATTTGCCTTTTCTGAAATCTGCCTCCTCCTCCTCCTCCTCATTACTACTACTACTACTACTACTACTACTACTACTAATCATTGCCTAGTCAGCCAGATGTTCAACTGGGTTTGGCATTTTTGTCTACCTATTCTTATTTAAGATTTAAACTTTGATTCGATTCACAGTCTGGGACTGGTTAACTTAACAGTTCAAGTTCTAATCAACAACCTAAGAGCTATTAAGTAGTGTTGGGCGAACCCAACATGAAGTTCAGGTGATTTCGCCGAACCTGAAACCAAACCCAAACCTTTGATTGCAGCAAGCTGCTGCAGCATCCTTTTCTGAAAAAATAAACAAGGAGGTGGGGAATTCCCGACCTCCTTTTGCTTCCTTTTATTTTTACAGAAAAGGATGCTGCAGCAGTGCTGCAAGCAAAAGGAGGTGGGAAATCCCATGAAGGGATTCCGGGGGCGGGGCTTTGATGTCACGGAGACTCCTTCCTCCCCATTTCGGATGGCCAGGAAGTAGTCTCCGTGATGTCAAAGCCCCGCCCCCAGAATCCCTTCGTGGGATTTCCGACCTCCTTTTGCTTGCAGCACCGTAAGCAAAAGGAGGTGGGAAATCCCACAATGGGATTTTCCACTCTCCTCCCAGGCGGTGGCGTTTCATGGTGTTCGGTCGAACCTGAACCCCAACTTTACCTGAACTTTTTAAAAAGTTCGGATTTGGGTTCGGCATGCTGAACATTGCAAAGTGCGGCACGAACCCGAACTTTGCAGGTTTGGTTCGCGCAACACTATTATTAAGGTAATGTCTGAGATGATGATGATGATGTTCTTCATAACCATCACCATCATCTTTATCTTCAATCATCATCTATATTCTTTCTTTGTTGAAAATCTTAACTGAAATATCTTTCCCAGTCTATCTTGCTTGGCATTATAAAGCACATATCCTTCTTCTTAACCAGAGCTTTCATCTTCCAGCTTTCTATGGTGATCATTACAACTTGTTCTAAAAGCCTCGTGGATCTTTTTCCACTCAAAAATATTGGCAATATTTCTCATATGTCCTTGCTTGCACACTATCTCTTATCATAATCCATACCTCCTTACCTTGCACAAGGTAAGCCTAGTCAATCCATTCCTTTCATTGAACTTAAATTATAGCTGCATGTTTCCAAATGATATCTTACTGGCAGAACTTCTTTCTTTAATTTTCTGAGTTTAATCTGTATATTTTACATGAATTATTCATGGGCTGTTCCACAACTTGTAGCAAGAAATGTTCTAACTCACTGGATCACACTTCTTCATCTTTTATATCCTATTATAAGTCTATCCCATGTTTTTAAAGATGTCCTTCCAGTTATAATGTAAAGATATCATAAAGAAGTCATGAGCTGCTTAGGGCTTTAAGGACTAATTTAACAGTTTACATTATTTTCAGCACGGAAGTGGTACCTAATGCAGACCTTTTATTTATTTATTTATTTCTTCAATTTCTATGCTGCCGATCTCCCTAAGGACTCTAGGCGGCTTTTACTACAGGCATCATATGAGTTCAGTTTCTTGCTTTGATCAGTGGTCTGGTCACTTACATTTTCATTATCATTTCTGGCCAGTTTTCAAGGTAGCCCATGTAAAAGTCATGGGCTACTGGGCTGGAAAATAATTGTCACAATTTAAACAGCTCAGAAAGGAAATGTATCTGGCATACCAATAATAATTGTGTGCAAACACATTCCTTGCCAAGGTGTCCATTTGCAAATCCAGTAACAGCTGGGAACCAAAAAGCATACATAAATTAAGAACTTTCTCTTTCTGTTGCAGTGCAACCTTCTTTACAATAGGTTTTGTTCGTATTATGTACAAGACAGTTGAGTTTGCAATATATAAACATGCCAATAATGAATGTTTGTATGTATTGAAGTACTATAGCTTTAAGAGATAGTGTTGCAAATTGCCATAAGAGGGAGCCAGAAAGCATGATTCTCTCTTTCTGCTGATTCACTGTGACTGCTGTAGTAAGCTCTGTGTGTGTGATGATAGTTTGATGTATTTGTAAGCTGTAATGTATGTCTGATATGTAAGACAAAGACAGGCTTGTAACATTATTATTGTATTGAGAGATATTGACTGATTTGAATGTGTATGATTAGACTGTTTAATTTGACTGTGCTATTTCTAAAGTAAACCACTATTTTATATAATGTATCTATCTTGTATGACTGAATAATTACTCATATCGCCTGGATAATCTGCTGGAATCCCAAATTTTCTTCTGTGCATGTCCTTGATAGCTCAAAGGTTCTGCACACTCCTTAACAGGTTTCACTTCAATCCTATATTCTGTTTAATCAACACACCCTTTTGGGGGCTTGGATGTGATTTTTACTTCGTTCTTTGTTCTTCCTCATCTGGTCCATTATTGCTATAAGGCAGGATTTGATATCCTTATAGTCTTGGATCCGTATATCAGCATTACACTGAAGTTTGTTTATTTATTTATTTATTTATTTGTTTGTTTGTTTATTAGATTTGTGTGCTGCCCCTCCCCATAGACTTGGGGTGGCTCACAGCAACAATAAAGCAATGTACAACAAATCTAATAATTTAAAAAACAGTAAAAACCCCATTATTAAAAGCAAACATACACACAAACATACCATGCATAAGCTGTATAGGCCTGGGGGAGATGTCTCAATTCCCCCATGCCTGATGGCAGAGGTGGTTATTAAGGAGTTTAGGGAAAGGGGGGACAGGATCGAAACATTTAAATATGTTAAAGGGTTAAATAAGGTTCAGGAGAGAAGTGTTTTTAATAGGAAAGTGAACACAAGGGCAAGGGTCCTTTAATAGGAAAGTGAACACAAGGACAATCTGAGGTTAGTTGAGGGAAAGATCAGAAGCCACGGGAGAAAATATTATTTGACTGAACAAACAGGCAAGGAGGGTGGGGGCAGTTCTAATCTCCGGGGGGAGCTGGTTCCAGAGGGTCGGGGCCGCCAAAGAGAAGGCTCTTCCCCTGGGTCTCGCCAAACGACATTGTTTAGTCGACAGGACCTAGAGAAGTCCAACTCTGTGGGACCTAACCGGTCGCTGGGATTTGTGCGGCAGAAGGCGGTCCCGGAGATATTCTGGTTCGATGTCATAACCAACACTTCGAATTGTGACTGGAAACTGATCGGCAATCAATGCAGACTACGGAGTGTTGGTGTAACATGGGCATACCTAGGAAAGCCCATGATTGCTCTCGCAGCTGCATTCTGCACGATCTGAAGTTTCCGAATACTTTTCAAAAGCAGCCCCATGTAGAGAGAATTACAGTAATTGAACCTCAAGGTGATGAGGGCATGAGTGACTGTGAGCAGTGAATCCCAGTCCAGATAGGGCCGCAACTGGTGCACCAGGCAAACCTGGGCAAACGTCCCCCTCGCCACAGCTGAAAGATGGTTCTCTAATGTGAGCTGTGGATCGAGGAGGATGCCCAAGTTGTGGACCCCTCTGAGGGGGTCAATAATTCCCCCTCCCCGGGTTATGGACGGACAAATGGAATTGTCCCTGTGAGGCAGAACCCACAGCCATTCCATCTTATCCGGGTTGAGTTTGAGCCTGTTGACACACAACCAGACCATAACAGCCTCCAGGCACTGGCACATCACTTCCACTGCTTCGTTGACTGGACATGGGGTGGAGATGTACAGCTGGGTATCATCAGCATACTGATGATACCTCACCCCATGCTCCTGGATGATCCCACCCAGCAGTTTCATGTAGATATTGAAAAGCAGGGGGGAGAGGACCGACCTCTGAGGCACCCCACAAGGGAGTAACATTGAAGTCGACCTCTGACCCCCCACTAACACCCACTGCGACCGACCATAGAGGTAAGAGGAGAACCACTGAAGAACAGTGCCTACCACTCCCAACCTCTCCAGCCAGCGCAGAAGGATACCATGGTCGATGGTATCGAAAGCTGCTGAGAGGTCAAAAAGCACCAGGACAGAGGATAAACCCCTGTCCCAGGCCCGCCAGAGATCATCCATCAACGCGACCAAAGCAGTTTCCATGCTGTAGTCAGGCCTGAATCCTGACTGTTGAGGGCCTAGATAATCGGCTTCTTCAAAGGACCACTGGAGTGGAGTGCCACCACCTTCTCAACAACCTTCCCCATAAAGGGAAGGTTGGAGACTGGCTGATAGTTGTTAAGAATGGCTGGGTCCAGGGAAGGCTTTTTGAGGAGGAAGCACACAAGTGCCTCCTTGTAGGGATCCGGAAAGGACCCCCTCCTAAAAGAAGCATTGACAATCTCCTGGACCCAGCTTTGTGTGACCTCCCTGCTGGCTGAGAGCAGCCAGGAGGGACACGGATCCAGTAAGCAGGTGGCGGAACTCACAGCTCCAATGGCCTTGTCCACTTCATCTAGTATCACCAGATCAAACTCTTCCCAGATAGGTGGACAAGTACGGGCCCCAGTCATCTTGACTGACTCGTTGTCAGTCGACTCTGTTATCCAATTGGAGTCGAGGTCTGCCCGGATCCAAGTGATTTTATCAGTGAGAAACGTGTTAAAATCCTCGGCACTACTCTGTAAGGGCTCCCCAACTTCCCCAGGGTTAAGAAGGGAGCGGGTCACCCTAAACAGAGCGGCTGGGCGGGAGTCCGCTGATGCAATCAAGGAGGCATGATACACGCATCTTGCCGCCTTGAGCGCCACTTTGTAAGTCTTAATATAAGCTCTCGCAAGTGTTTGATCGGATTCGGACTTACTCTTCCTCCATCGCTTCTCTAGACGTCTCTTCTGGCGTTTCAACTCCCGGAGCTCCTCGTTGAACCATGGAGCTCTACGGGGTCTAGTGCTGTGGAGAGGCCGCAATGAAGTGCTCATTTTAAAGCTCCAAATGATCTTCTCCAGGAAGTTTATATAGATGTTAAATAGCACAGGATAGCAACAGCAATATATGCCGCTTCACAATCCTTTACAGTCCTCTCGAAGCAGTTTACAGTCAGCATATTGCCCCCAATAATCTGGGTCCTCATCTTACCAAACTCAGAAGGATGGAAGGCTGTGTCAACCTTGAATCGGTCAGAATATATAATAGAATCACAAAGGGGGAGGAGGATAAATAACTATGCAGGCAAGAGTTTGGACACTGTCAAAAACAGCAGCTTTACTTTGGCAGAAAAAATATTTAACTAAAACATTGGAGACAGAAGGCTGTAAATTAAATACTGTCTTACTGCATTCCAAACGTATACAGAAAAACTTGTGTAAGAGGGAAAACAGGAGGGACAGATCTAAACAACAATTTATTTTTTTAAACTAGCTGCATGCTGCATAATTATCCCTTTGATCTGAGGGTAGAATTACACAATTTTCCTTTCTTTGTTAGTTTAAAAAAATCAGCTCTCGGCTTACAACAGTTCATTTAGTAACCGTTCAAAGTTAAAACAACACTGAAAAAAGTGACTTACGACCACTTTTCACTCTTATGGTTGTTGCAGCACCTCCATGATCACATGATTTACATTATCCTCTTGACAACTGATTCATATTATGATAGTTGCAGTATTCAAGAGTCATGTGATCCAGTGATGGAATTCAAATTTTATTCCTGGTTCTGTGGGTGTGGCATGGTATGGCTCGGTGGCCATGGCAGGGGAAGGATATTGTAAAATCTCCATTCCCATCCCACTCAAGGGGAAGGATACTAAAAAACATGAGTCAAATGCTCCTGGGACTGTACATGCAATAGAATGTGAGTCCGCATTAGAAGAGGACTGTGAGAGATGTGGTGTGCATATTGCCATTTCCTGTCTTTTGGGCCTGGTGTGGTCTGTTTCCTCGGGACCTTTGGCCACCTGCCACTGCTCTCAGACTCAATCCTATATTAGCAGCAGCAGAAGGTAAGGCTGACACTGGTGAGGGTAAGAATATCTGCTGTGCCTTGGGTTCCAAAGGGTAGGTTGTGCTCTTGCCTGGCATCTCTACCATCCTGGAACTGCACAGCACCAGATAATTTTCCTGTGCGACTGCAGTGGGGACAGAGCTGCCCAGCGAGACTTGAGTGCGGGTTGGTGTGATGTGTGGAGCTTTGAGGCTCGGAAGGGCTCAGAGTGGCAAGAGGGAAGTATTGTGGCCCGCCAGCAGCCTCTGCAGCTGGTAGCGGATCCCTCCTGAGAAGAGATCAATGTGGTGAAGTGCCAGCAACCTGTGCAGCTGGCACCCGAGTTGGGCAATGAGGAGACTGGCAAGGACTTGGTACCAGAAGCAGAAGTTCAGCAGATGTTCAGCCAAAGCCTTCAACCTCCAGCACCTCATATAAGTGATGAGGAAGATGAGAAGGAGCTTATTCTTAATGCATGGGCACAAAGAGCTGCCAAAAGGCAGGAATGGTTCCTCAGGAAGAGGTCTCCTTGGGTGTAAGGCTTGGGGCTAATTGGCCACTCCCCTAACCTATTTATGGGATGACGATGACAGTAAAATCTATGCAGGAAACAATGTTTGTGCATTCAAGTGCCTCCTTCTAGGCATTTTGTCAATCCTTGTAAGCTTCTTGAGATATATAGAACTAATTGCTTAAACTTAATTTATGACTTTATCATTTTATGCTAGCTGTTTATGCCGTTTAATTAATAGCTGTTTTTTCAAGAAAAGACTGTGTTAACTTGGACTTGTATATGTCAACTCTTAAGCAAGATTATTAGTGGTCATTAATTGATTAAACATAGGTTTGAACAAACTTCATGTGTGCTATGTTCTTATTGGTCTGTAGCTAGGGCAGAATAGGAAGGACAGGTGACTGCGTCTTTCTCCCATTTCTTTTGCTGAGCTGAGTAACAGCAGAATTTTGAAGGGAAATAAACCTCAGCACAAAAAAAAAAACCAACTTCCCTCCCTGGAAAGAAGAATCAGGAGAACTTGGTCATTGGTTGTCAGCTCTCGAGTCTCTATAGATTCATGGAACTGGAAGGACAGGAGCCCTTTTACCTTCCCCTGCTAGAAACAAGGAAAGTGGATGTTTTGGGTGCCAAGTCTCTTTCCAGCAGCTAAATTAATGGAGGCACTCTGGATTTTGTATTGTGAAATAATTTTCCTTGCAATTGTTTCCAGATGGCATTTCCTTACATTGTCACAAATCATCTCACCATATTTTCAGGCACTCTGGAAGCTTCAGGAGGAAAGAAAGATGGATAACCGTAGTTCTACAAGCTCCATTTTGTTGACAAATGGATGTAAGGAACACCCATATACACTGTTCTCCACTATATTAGTATACTGATATTACTCATATTTATCATGTTTTATTATCTGTCAGATATAATAATTTTACCATCAAAATATTTTGAGGCTGACAATTCAGCTTGTTTGCATGCTTTGGTCTAACATGGAAAAAATGTTAACTGTGCCTATGTGTCAGAATATAATGAATAGCTTCTAATTACAAACAGCAATATTTTCACTCAATTATTTTGACAAAATTGCATGTTTCAAAAACAAAATATATGACAAAATTGCTGGCTTTAAGATTGATCTTTAATTTGTTTCTGTGTATTACCCTATAAAAGTAATATTTCACCAAGCCAATAAATATTATGTAGACTTACTTCTAGCAACGGTACTTACCCTTTGAGGTACACGGGGGGAAGTGGCAGGGCTAATAGATTCATGGCTCTCCATGACATTTCCGTAATCTGCCATGCCGCCTTTCAGAGGTAATGGTGGAGGAATGTCCATCATTTCCAAATTATTCATGCCATTTAGTTCTGAATCTGAAAATAATAATAATATACCTTATAATAATAAGGTAACTCAACAGATTATTCACATTCACAACTAATCTATAATATTATGAAATAAGAAGAAACCTTTTTATCTTCACACATTCCTCCCAACACCTCTTCTTTGAAAAATGAAAGAGTAGAAACAAGAAACATTCAATAGCATCAAGATAGAGATCTGACCCCCCCTCCGTGGCAGGTTAGGGGCAGAAATTGGGAGGTGTTTAGCAACTGCGTGTTCTCCGTTGGGCATCTTTGGGGATGATTGGCAGACTCTCTCCAAGGGTTCATGGTGCCTTTAAATCGATCTGAGCAATTGGGGAGAACCTGCCTTTGGGTCTCTCCCATTTCAATTCCCTTTCAGGGATTGGATGGCGAGACCTCCCACATGCATGGCATGGCTGGGATCCAGGTGAGGGCGCGGCCCCTTCACCTGGATCAGCATGGAGCTACGCCCAATGTTGCCCCGGAAGTTTTTATGACGTCATTTCCGCCCCGGAAGTATTTCAGTTGACCTCTGCGGGTCCATGTTAGGTTGAATTAAATTAATTATAATTTAATTAATAAAAATGACCCAGTTTTAAATCCAGCTCTGTGTCCGCATTGTTATTCCGCCTCTGCTGCAATAAGGTAACTCAATAGATTATTCACATTCACAACTAATCTATAATATTATGAAATAAGAAGAAACTTTTTTTATTTTCACACATTCCTCCCAACCCCTCTTCTTTGAAAAATGAAAGAGTAGCAACAAGAAACATTCAATAGCATCAAGAAAGAGCCATTTTATCATAATATGTAATTGCTAATCAAGTTAATCTCTATTTTTTGCTCAGAACATGTTAGAAATTGTAATATATGTCCTTGATTGTGACAAGTATTATAATGTGTAAGCATTATAATTTGGTGGGGACCAGAAAGATGCGAAAATGAAAGACCACTTCATACATAAATTCAAGGTTACATTCAGCAGAAATAAACAGTGCACTTGAAACTATATTTGTTATGGTTGCTTTACCACATTCATAATAGCCAGAAATGTCAAGACTCCTGTGGAATGATCACACAGATGGGGGACTAATCAGCTTTCCATAAATGATGTTTGATACTGCAGAGTTATCCATTACTCATCTTTGCCCCCTCTCCAAAAAATCATTCTTAATCAAAGTTAATATTGCGTCCCTTTGTTTCTTCTTTGACAGAGTTGGTTAATACAGCATTTGTATCTCATCTGGTGGAAAAATGAGGAGCATCTATATTGCAAATGATCCTTTGATAACAAAAATGCATCATCTGAGATGGGAATTTCTAGACAGGGCCGCCGATAGACCGGTACTACTGGGAGTGGCGTCACGGGCCCGGCCAAATTGAATAATGGGGGGGCCTGGGGCCCGCCAAAAACTCTCCAACTCCAATTGCGACGAACTCTGCCTCTGCGGAGCTTCTCCGACCACGGCCCGCACCTTCTTCCCACCCCCGCAAGGAAAGAAGGCAGGAAGGCCGGCAGATAGGCAGGGAGCCCCGATGGCAGGCGTGGAAGGAGCTCGGCCCTCCGGAAGCCAAGCTCTCCATCGCTATGGGAAGCCGGCCGCTTCTCCTGCTGAGCCCAGTCCTCTCCCGGTGGCTTTCGGCTCCTCCTGCCGAGGAGCTGCAAGGCTGGCCCCGGAGCCCCGCGTGGGCTCCCCTTTCCTAAACCCCCGCCAGCCCCCTCCTTCCCTTCCCACCCTGCCCTCCTACCCCGAGGCATCCCTTGCCCATCATCTCCTGCCGGGCAATGGGGCCGCGGGACTGCTAGATGGGCAGCTCTTCCGGCGAGGGTGGGCAAGGCGCACCCTTCTCAGCTCTCAGCCTCCATGGCTTCATAATGGCCTTCGCCCGCGCAGAAAGCATCCTTCCTCGCACCCAGCACCGGCCATGGGGGCTTTCGCCGCCGCCTTCCGCAAGGCCCCCCGAGGAGCCGCGTGGGTCTCCAGCCTTCTCCTGGTGAGTCACCGCGGCAAGGATGCGGGCGAGGGACAAAGGGAAGAACCCGGCGCCTCGGGCGCTTCCCTCTTGCGGTAGAGGGGTAGGTGGTTTGTGGGGAGTGGGGGAGGGAAGGAGCCGGCATAGTCAAAATCACAATTTCTTTCGTTTCTTTTTCTTTCTTTCTCTATTTCTCTCTTGCTCTTTCATTCTTTTTTCTTTATCTTGCTTTCTTTCTTTCTCTTGCTTTCTCTCCTTCCTTCCCTCTTTCCATTTCTTTCATTCCCCCTCTCTTTTTATTTCTCTTTCATTCTCTTTCTTTCCTCTTTCTTTCCTTCTTTCTTTCTTTCATTTCTTTTTCTTTCTTTCTCTATTTCTCTCTTGCTCTTTCATTCTTTTTTCTTTCTCTTGCTTTCCTTCTTCCTCTTTCTTTCTCTCCTTCCTTCCCTCCTTCCATTTCTTTCATTCCCCCTCTCTCTTTTTATTTCTTTCATTCTCTTTCTTTCTCTTTCTTGCTCTTTTTCTTTCTCTCTTTTACCTTCCCTTCCTCTATTTCTTCTTTTCTTTCTCCTTCCTACCTTCTTCCCTCCCTTCCTTCAGTCCTTCCTATCTTACTCTCCCCTTTCATAAGTTTCCTTCCTTCCTTACTCTGTTCCTGTCCCTTCCCCCTTTCTTTCTTTCTTTCTTTCTTTCTTTCTTTCTTTCTTTCTTTCTTTCTTTCTTCCTTTCTTTCCTTCCCTCCCTCCCTCCATTTCTTGCTTTCCTTCTCCTTCCTCCCTTCTTTCCTCCCTCACTCCCTTCTTTCACTCCTTCCTCTCTTACTCTCCCCTTTCACACCTTTCCTTGCTTTCTTTGCACCCTTCCTCTGTTCCTGTCCCTTCCCTCTTTCCTTCCTTCCTTCCCACCCTCCGTCCATTCATTCACCCATTCCTCTCTTGATCGCCCCTTTTACCATTCCTTCCTTCCTTCCTTCCTTCCTTCCACCCTCCCTCCTTCCTTCATAGCTCGCCCTCGCCTTTCTTCCCTTCCTTCCAGATGGGAGTGCCCCCTCAAGACACCCGCCCGACTGCTGGTACCCTGCTTTTTCTCTCCCCTCGTACTTTCCAGCTCCTCGCCGGTGGCTGCTGGGTATGGGATCCCCCTCCCCTCTCCCCTCGCTAGAAAGCACATGGTTTTGTCAACAAGAAGGGAGAAGTGCCAAGGAGCCGTAAATAAGCCTCACTCCGCCTGACCGATGCCAGGATGATCTTTCTTTCCTTTGTCACTCCCGCTTCTTTCTTTCTCCTGGACGAGTCCACACAATCGGCTTAACCCAGTTCCTGAAATAGCCTATGGCAGTGCTTCCCAACCTTGACAACTTGAAGATATCTGGACTTCAACTCCCAGAATTCCCCAGCCAGCATTCGCTGGCTGGGGAATTCTGGGAGTTAAAGTCCAGATATCTTCAAGTTGCCAAGGTTGGGAAACACTGGCCTATGGGACCGCCTCGCTTGGCGTGAAGAGGGAAATGATCCCCGGGGGATGGAGTGGCTTGGCGACTTAAAATAGTTTTAAAATGGCGGGGGGGGGGCAGGCACTTAGGCTGTATGGGGCCCCAAAATTCCTGATGGTGGCCCTGTTTCTAGATATTCATTTACAATATCAATGATTGAATCTTGATCAATGTATGAGAAGTGGTCTATACATGCTTTTATGTATTATTATTATTATTATTATTATGAATACTACTATCTATAAGGAAGGAATAACCACTTCTTACACTTTTTTGCCCATTATTCCTTGGTAAACAAATGATTCAGTATTTTAATTTTTTCACCCTAAACACAATTTAAAAGGACTCTTCCCACAAACAATTTAAAGAATTAAATTTGTAACTATATAATTTTACTAAAATGTTAGAAAATGACTGTAATGTTAAATGAGTAAATAGCTACAAATAGGCCTCAATTCACAACCAAGATTGAGCTCTCAGCAAGACAGTTGAAAAGTGAGTTTTGCTCCATTTTAACACCTTTCTTGCCACGGTTGTTAAGTGAATAAACTGAAGTTGTTAAGTTAGTAATACTGTTATTAAGTGAATCCAACTTCTCCATTGAATTATGACCCGGGACAGTGGCTAAATTGTGATCATATAACCATGGGTATGCTGCAACAAATACAAGCATGAAAAACAGTCATGATTCACCGTCATTGATTACTATATTATTGCAGATATATTCTAGTTAAAATTGCCAGAAGTTTGTTCAAATCCTTAATTCCAAATAAGGCAATATTCTGTTACATACAATATGAAATGTGCGATACAGGTTTTTGTAAATGAGGCCCTAAAGATGTTAAAAATCCAACTTCAAATTCTATTACAATAGTCTTTTAGCCTAGTTAGAAAGAAGAAACAGGGATAGAAAAGAATCACATACACAGCCATGAACTTCTTGGAAAGGGGATCAGATATATGTAGTTAAAGAGGGAGAAATGTATTTTACCTGTCTACTATTTCATTTTTATTTTCTACCTCAGAAAAGTAATAAAAATAAACTTCCTGAATTTGTGTTGGGAACTTGCACAATCGAGAAGCAGTCTATCAGATTTTAGGTTCGTTCACATGAAATACATTCATCTCAAACCTTTTAAAGCTTCATTCTTGCATACAACTGCCTTTCTGCAGTATTAAAAGACAGGAACTGATTGTGAGAAGTAGACAGTCCATTAAAGCCTGCCAAAGAGATGAAATCTCAGTCCTCAGATGAGGAAAGCACACTTAACTGGTTCCAAGGGTACCTGGAAGTGGATTCCATATCCAATAAGCAAACAATTTATCTCAGCTTAGTCTGTGCTACCAGGGGATTCTGGAAATTGTAGTCTATTCTGCAATTCTAACTTTTATAGTTTAGACCAACTGGGAATTGAGTTCCGTATACTGTTGCCACACAATCTCCAGGTGGCTCAAGGCTATCAAACACTATCATTTCCCCCCAAATGGGGCAATTTTAAAACTAACTTTCTAATCTTCCTGATATATATTTTATTCTTCAATTTTCTTTCTTTTGGAAATTGCAACTTTTCACACACTCAAAATAATCCTTGCAACTGGGTCTGTTTTTATGTTCCTATAGCTCAGTAATGAGAGTACCATGACTTGGCTCCTTCATTCTTGCTTATTAATAAAAAAAATAGAGCCTTTATTTGGTACAAAAAAAAAATCTTAAATCTCCATATCAGAAAAGGAACAAAAACAAACTATACATGAAGTAAAGCATTTAAAAAAATTATCAATCTATTTAGTAAATGCTAACTTCTTTAAGAAATTGTAATATACTAATTACTAAATTCTTCATGAAGTTGTTTTACTGCTTTACAGTGGTCAAATTATCTTCTCTAATTTCTCGGAAGACATAGGAAATCTGTATTTTTGCACAGTAATTTTAAGCCCCAAATCCTGGTAATGGCTAATGCCAGGAAAAAGTGGACAAAATCTGTTTTACTAACTTACTTCTATTATACCTTTTACTACAATCTCCTCCTTTTCCCCAGACCCACTTCCCTCTCCTCCTCCCTGCCCCCCCTCCATCTTCTCTACTGAGCTATTCTACTTCCAGAGAATAGATTGCTCTTGTCAGAAGTGATCACCTACTGAAGATTTCCTGCCTTAGTTCCTGTGCTTATTTTTGCTATTCTCACTTTTTTCCTTGTTAAAAATTAAAACTGATCACATGAAAAGGACTTTTCCCCCTTCCTTCCATTTCTCTATTTAAGCTCCTTCCATTTGCATGAAATAAGGCTACCTGAAATCAGACTCTTAGGCTACAAATTATCTGTCCCTTTTAAGATAACGGTTAATAGATCATAAACCTGAAAAAGATTCTGTTTCCCATATATTCTTACTTCCTCTCTAATAAACATTTATTTACTGGTTTCTAAGCGGCAGGCATCAGCTTAAATAGACTTAGCTTAAATAGGACGGTAGAGGACAGGAAAGCCTGGAGAATGTTGTCATGGGGTCATGATGGGTCAGACACAACTTTTCGACTAACAACAACATTAAGCAAATACTGTATATACAGCAATATGTGTTAATCAAGAAACTTGGACAGTCAAAAATATAGACAAGGCCATCCTTAAAAATTCCGTAAAGCATTAAAACCAAACATACATAAAGATCTCCGCTAACATCCCTACCACAGTGCCTGGAAGAATGGTGAAAAATTAAAGGACATCCCTATCTCCAGTTGAAGCTGTTTCATAGGAAAAGTGTCCCGACAGAAAGTTTTACCAAGCCACATTGTTTCACAAAAGGGAGCCAGAGCATACCCACCCTGACAGTTATAGTGGAATGAGATAAAGCTACTGTAGATGGGAGTAACCATGCCATGTGTGGCCAGCACTTCGAATTGCCCACACAATAAAAGCTCTCTTGAGTTTGGAGCAGAAAAGGGCTCCACTTACTTTTTGCTCCTGGTATGGTTCCTGAGGCCAGTACGGGCGCACGTGTGGTGAACATATATGTGCATGCCTCTGTGTGAGATTTCGCTTCTTCACATGCACCCTGTAGCTGACCGATGTAGCATAAATGTTAGGATAGGATTTATATATCTGTACTTCTAGCATATATGCCTTATACACTCTGATTCCAATTAGCCAGGACAGGACTACACGTAAAATCACATAGCTGAGTCTGTACTTCTGGTGAAATCTGCTTAAGGAAATGACTGGCCATAAAACGGTTCAACAACTCTCCTCGGATAACAAGAATGCATCAACAGGATGAGAACTGTGTGATCAAGGGATGCAATTTGCATTGCCTGGGGTAAACAGGATGAAGGCTGTGATAAAAGACCTTGCTTATGGTAAACAGGAGATAGCTGTGTTATAGAACAAAGGGTCCCAGGAAACTGGCCATGAGAGACATTTGCTCAGTGGAAATTGGTTACGTGCCATATGGAGATAAGAAGGACTTGAAAGTTGTGTCATGTTTTAGACTTACGTTATTGGATGTTTGTATATCACTTGACACGTACATGTAATCATTCCTATTTGCATATGCCCCCAATAAAAGGAGGTGCACAGCTCAATACTGTGTCACATCACCCAGAGAGAAATGTCTTCTTTCTAGGATTGGCATTCGTGAGTGACCCGCCTGGCTGTGGGTGCTCTAAGTTCCTCTGAAGACATCGTTCCCCTCAGAGACTTTGCAGCACCTCAGCACCCAAAGTGAAATCTTGCATGACGACATTCGGGCAGGTGAGATCTCAGCAATTTTGCCCTTTCTTCTGTATGTGCAGAAGCAAAAAGAGGGCAAAATTGTTGAAATCTCACCCATGCAAGCATTCTCACATGAGATTTCGCTTCGGGCACATGTACAAAGCAAAATCTCACACAGAGTTGTGCACATACATGTCAGACACACACGCGGCTGGGCCAGCCTCCAGAACCCATCAAAAACCGCTAAGAGATTACTGATCCCATCCATACTGGGTGGGGCCTGTCACTGGTGTGGAGGGTGCCATGACTCAGTGGGTAAAGACAATGAGCTGGAAAACTGGCAGACCAGGTTCAAGACCCAAGTGCCACACAATGGGGTGAGCTCCCATTACTTGCCCATCTAGCAATACAAACTGAAATTTGAAAACATACAAATGTGAGTAGATAAGTAGGTACCACTTCAGTGGAAAGACAACAGCATTCCATGTGCCTTAGCATATAGTCATGCTGGTCACATGACCATGGAAATGCTGGCTCCTTCAGCTAAGAAACAGAGATGAACACCACCCCCTAGAGTTGGACACAAATCTAAAGGGGAAAACTTTACCTTTACTTTTACCTGGATATATATGGTGCACCCCAACTTCATGCCCTGCTGAATTTTTGAAAGTGGTGAAGGTAAAGTTCTAAAAGCTTTTTAGCCCTATGTAGAGTGCATTGCAACAATACAACTGTGAAGTATTTAAAACACGAATGACTGTGAATGGTAACACCCAAACGAGGAATGGATAAACCTGGCACATAAGATGGATTTATGCAAAATACCTCCTGGCTACGGTTGCCATTTGCTTCCTAGCCATGAGCGTGGGAAGACTCCCAAATTTCATACCAACGCTAAATATGGAAATGCTATCCAGGCAGAATTAACAGTAACAGGTTGCTAGATTTAGAGTGCTAAATCTCATAGCCCCCCAGTCTTGGTAGGATTCAACTGAAGCGTCTTTCCCATCCAGAATTGCACAGCCTCTAGGTAGTGGGAAAGAACTTTGGCAGCATGGCCTGAGCAGAGATATACAACAGGATGATACATAATCTGATGCAAATAGATGACCACTCCTGGAGGCTTTGTGTAGATATTAAATAGGAGCAGGGAGACAATTGTGGCATCTCTCAAAGCAGAGGCATGATACAATTATTTATTTTCAACCCAAGGTCAATATGACTGTGTCCCTGATGGTCATATTTCTAAACATTCATTTATTAAAATAATATATCTAGGCATAAAATGTTTTTTAGACTTACTGGGCTGTAAAGTGAAAGAAAGCTTGGTTCTTGGAGTGATTGGTGGAGGAATAATTTGAGGAGGTGGCAATGGGGAAACAGATAACCGTTTTTCACTTCCCATAACATTAATAACTTGGCTCTTTGGTCTTTGTGGTCTCAATGGGCTGATCTGATTGGGAAGAAAAAGAGAATGTTAGACAAATTTGAAATATATTTTACACTAAAAATTAAAAACAGTGGTCCACAACATACTGCTAAACTATAGTTCTTAGCATCACTTACTACTGGTCATGATGGCTAATAGAGTTGTAATTCAGCAATATCTAGTAGGTCAAATTACATACTACATTTGCCAAGAAATACAATAAAAACCAATTTGATCTTAGATTGTAGCTATTGGATATAAGATAGAAAACATAAATTTATAAGCTGTCAACATTGTGATTAGTGTTTTCCGATATGTACACCATAAGGTCATAGTGATAAGAATTTTTTTTCTCAAGACAGCATTACTCAGCCAAATTAATAAAATACCATTAATAAAAGGACCTTGGTGTGTCCTTTTCCAAAGATTTTATTATTTTTATTTATTTATTTTCTCCAATACAACACATAGTAAAATACATGATGAAGGTTATAGAGGAGATACTCATCATAAAATATATCTAAGAAAGAATAGAAAAGAAGATATAGTAATAGAACATATCAATGAAAGAATAGAAGAAGAGATATAAGAATAGAAGAAAGGTATAGGAGATATAGGAGAGCAATAGGACAGGGGACGGAAGGCACTCTAGTGCACTTGGACTCGCCCCTTACTGACCTCTTAGGAATCTGGATAGGTCAACCATAGATAACCTAAGGGTAAATTGTTGGGGGTTTGGGGATGACACTATGGAGTCCGGTAATGAGTTCCACGCTTCGACAACTCGGTTACTGAAGTCATATTTTTTACAGTCACGTTTGGAGCAGTTAATATTAAGTTTAAATCTGTTGTGTGCTCTTGTGTTGTTGTGGTTGAAGCTGAAGTAATTGCCAACAGGCAGGACGTTGCAGCATATGACCTTGTGGGCAATACTTAGATCTTGTTTAAGGCGTCTTAGTTCTAGGCTTTCTAGGCCCAGGATTGAAAGTCTAGTCTCGTAGGGCAGTGTTTTTCAACCAGTGTGCCGTGGCACACTAGTGTGCCGCGAGACATGGTCAGGTGTGCCGTGAACCTCAGAGAGAGAAAGAAAACAAGAGAGGGAAAGAAAGCGAGAGAGAGAAAGAGAGAAAGAAAGAGCAAGAGAGAGAGAAAGCAAGCAAGAGAGAGAGAGAGAGAAAGAAAACAAGAGAGGGAAAGAAAGAGAGAGAGAGAAAGAAAGAGCAAGAGAGAGAGAAAGCAAGCAAGAGAGAGAGAAAGAAAACAAGAGAGAAAGAAATAGAGAGAAAGAAAGCAAGAGAGAGAGAAAGAAAGCAAGAGAGAGAGAAAGAGAACAATAGAGAAAGAAAGCAAGAGAGAGCAAGAGAGAAAGAAAGCAAGAGACAGAGAGAGAGAGAGAGGGAGGGAAGGTGGGAGAGAGAAAGACATAGAGGGAGGTAGGGAGGGAGAGAGAAAGAGCAAAAAAGAGGAAAGAAGGGAGAAAGAAAGAGGGATGGAGAGAGAGAGAAAAAGAGGGAGGGAGAGAAAGAGGGAGGGAGAGAGAAATAGAGCGAAACGGAGGAAGAGAGAGAGAGAATTTTTTTGTCCAAACTTTTTTAGCCCCCCCCCACACACACACTCAATGTGCCCCATGGTTTTGTAAATGTAAAAAAACCCTAACCCTAACCCCCCCCCACACACACACACTCAATGTGCCCCATGGTTTTGTAAATGTAAAAAATGTGCCGCGGCTCAAAAAAGGTTGAAAATCACTGTCGTAGGGTATTCTGTTTCGAGTGGAGAAGTGAAGGGCTCTTCTGGTGAAGTATCTTTGGACATTGTCAAGGGTGTTGATGTCTGAGATGCGATATGGGTACAATGATATATTTTTCCTTAGTTTTTTGCATAATAAAATGTTCCGTACAACTAACAGATTAAAAGATAGATGAGGATTTCTATAATGATTCTAATCTTTATGCAACAATCATCAACATCTTAATGTTGAGTTTTCTCATTTAGGCCACTAAACCACATAATTTTGACTGGTATTTTTAGATGGAACATATTGTACAAATAGTTGTACTGAATCATTTGTGTTAGGGAAACTATATAACTTTTAATAAGAGTCAGATAGTGACTGATATACAATGGAAATGCACTTATAATTTATCATGTTTCTTAGCGTAAAACAGTGATACTGCATTCCCCCCCCCCCCCCCCATTACTGAAAGTCAAAAGTATGTTGAGATGGGAGCACTTAGAATGTAGTCTTATTACTTCCAGGAAGTTATTTATTCCCCTTGCTTCCAAATCCCATTTCAGAATATATTTCTGTAAATCTACTATCCCTAAATCTCTATACTTATATAGGCCTTTTGTGATTATTTTTCAATAAAATATAGAAAGCTACTATAGGTGCATAGGCCTGTTTTTGTACCATAAGTTATATACATAAAACTTCAATCTTTTTTCAGCTGAAAAAATGCAATCTACCAAAGTGGTACCTAAGTAGATTTATTTATTTTCACCCTTCTCAAGCCAAATAATTTCAATAGATGCTTAAATACAATTAAGCACTTATTATTTTTTTAAAACTCCGCTTTCTAATAGAAGAGATTGATCTGCAAACTGTCCTACTTCTCAACGATTACTTTAATTTCAACTGCAACTCCGAGGTGGGTAAAATGAGGACCCGGATTGTGGGGGCAATAGCCTAGCTCTGTTAAAAAAGTGCTATTGCTAACATGTTGTAAGCCACCCTGAGTCTAAGGAGAATGGTGGCATAAAAATCAATCAAACAAACAAACAAATAAATAAATAATAACACTAGGGCTATCAATAGATACAAACTAAATGTATGTATCTAATCTTGATTGCAGAAAATACAACTTTTGCAATACAGTAGTAAATATTTGGAACACTTTATCTGATCCTGTTAGCTTCTAACCCCTATACCTTTTACCTTAAACTATCTCCCATGGGCCTTACATGCTTCTTAAGCGGTCCCTAAGGTAAGGTGACCAGATTATAACTTTGGTAAAGTGGGACACCATTGGGGGGGGGGGCGACAACTGAAAAATCTCTACAGACTTTTGCCTCAACGTTTGTTTTTGTATGTTGCTTCCCAGTCCGGCACTTCTATTATTATCTTTCCTGTTTTTGAAAGCATAAAAACTATAATACAAGGGAGAGAACAAAATAACTTCCACTCTTTCCCCCCCCAAAGCTGGAGAGGTACAACCTCGGTCTCTTCTCCAACCCTCCAATCTCTCTCTCTCTTTCTCTCTGTTGGGCATGGCAAAGTAACCCCCAGAGGCCAGAGAAAGGAAGCGCTTTATTTTTTCTGGGCAGTCCAGAGAAAGGAAAATCAGGACTTTTAAAAAACTCCATGGGATGCGGGACAAATTATTTTAAAACGGGACTGTCCCGGCAAAAGCGGGACGTCTGGTTACCTTACCCTAAGGGGGCATGCATAAGTGCAACAGTGTGCCTACTGTCCTTGTCCTACTGTAGCCATTTGTATGTACTCATTTTATGTGTTTATGGCTATATTTTGCTTCCTTATATTGAATAGAATAGAATAGAATTTTATTGGCCAAGTGTGATTGGACACACAAGGAATTTGTCTTGGTGCATATGCTCTCAGCGTACATAAAATAAAATATACATTTGTCAAGAATCATGTGGTACAACACTTAATGATTGTCATCCATTTATTTGTACCATTTTTCATGTGTCCTATCTCCTTGCACTTGTTGACAAATAAAATAAAGAAAGAAATAAACCTGCAGTAAAGCACATTCAGGTCATCCGCCAGTTGTTGACTATGTTCAGTCTGGGAAGGAGGTTTGCTGTAACCGGTGATATTTTTAAGTTTTCCATGTTGGTACAGCATTCTATTGCCTTTTCTGTAGGTTTCCTACAGAAAAGCATTGTCAGGCATACAAAAATGGCAGACAAGATAATAATTTTAATTAACAAATCTTATCCACATAAGATTAATATTTTTAGGAAAGACTCAGTTTAAAAAAGTATAGTATTATCTGTATTAAAAATTAGTATATTGTATCCAGTTAATACAGAATTGTCATGAACTGAGATTCAGATAATTCTGAAGCTGAAGAAGCTATTTCAGCTAAACTAGTAGGATGTCAACCTCAGGAGATATCAAGGCAGGAATCCCTTGAGGCTGATCAAATACAGGGATCATCAGAACAGTTCAAGCAGTCAGATGATGATTTAAATATGCAAAATATATGAAGAATGCATAGTATAAAAAGGCTACTAAAAATAGGGAACTGCTTCTTCTGTTTCTTTTATTAGGTGAAGTTCCAGCCAGAGAACATCATCACTTGCAAAAAAAATTAATCAGAAGAGGCAGATTTTTATGAAGTTGTTCAAGATCAGAATTATTTTCAATTTTCCAGTTAAATTATAGTGGGTGGGTGCTTATGTTCGGTCTTTTTGAAATGTAACTTCCTAACCAATGTGATTATTATAACTTTTCATCATTAGCTTGATTCATAGCTCATATTAAGTCATAGTTTATTTAGTAAAATATTACAATTTTTACTACATGTGCATAATTATTGGATGCATATCATATATTAAACTCTGAACAAGTAAATTACACAATTGCAATATGGGAACTCAACCTATGTTTGACAAGGAATACTAACCTTGTCAAATAGTTTTAACTTCTGTGACCAATATCTATACTGAAACTTCTAAATATTGTGAGTATTAGCCTTTGGAGCTTTCAAAAGTGCTAAATTTGTTGTAAGTTTCAAATGCAAGAGCAAAAATAGCAAGGGGCTATCATGTTAGCCCTGTAAAACCTGACTAAGTTATCTATTAGTTTCTGAGTGCAGTCCGAAGCCTTGGATGTTACATTTAAAGTTTTTTTAAAATAGGTTCAAAATACTTAACAGAATGCTTACATCATTGTTATTCTACATGAGTCCCAGGTTTTCATTGTGCAGCTTTCCTCTGTATCAATCTGAGACTGCCATAGTCAGTAGAAAAATGAAAAGGAAAATTCTGGCTTATTTGGAGAGACTGGCCTGGCAGATTCCTCCATGGCCTTTGTTAAAAAAATTAGGCCTTTTAAAATAAAATAAAAATATATAATTTAAATAATTATTTTGGCTGCCATTTGACTGGTTTTACTGTGATTTTTTCTTTTAGCTTCTTTATTAATTTATTGAATGTAACAATTTTTAACTATTGCCAGCACCAACACACACACACAGAGAGATGAAGGAATTAGATTTTTAGGAAGACGCTAATGAAACTATTCTGGAATTGTGCTAATCCAGTACTAAGTACAGTTTTCAACATAGAGCCACTATGTAACACTATTTCTAAATTTAACAAAGAATCATTTACAATACAGTTGCTGCAACATTGTGGGAAATGACTCTCCATTGAAAAATATATCATCACTTTAATAATAATTAATTTAATAATAATAATTTATCAGATTTGTATGCCACCCCTCTCTGTAGATTCGGTGTGAATGCAACAACTACATAAGGGTAATGAATAATTTCCACACATCTGTAGCTTTAAAAAGAGGATAAACTGATTTACAATTTGTCATGTTTATAAGAATATAATATTTCTGATAAAAAAAATTATATTATTCATACACCCACAATAATTCCTTTGCATGATTTTAAAATAAGACAATGAAGAGGGGCACATAAAATTATAGACAGGAACAAATATTTATCCCCCACCCCTCTTTTCTACATAGAAAACTAAAGTAAATTAGATAATACAGCAGTTAACTATTTGGAAACAATAAGGCATTTGTAAAAATAACCCTAAATGCAATGGTATGGGGCTTCTTGCTATTTATTATTTTTTCTACTTCTTCAGTACAAAAGACCTCTAGGCAGAGCATGGATACCACTAATAAAATAGTTTGGGAAACATCACAAATGGAGTTTTCTCACTCGCTGCTATCCAGTCCAGATTTGACACAACTGGCCTAAGAACATGGATTAGGGAGATACAGTAAAGGCTTTAAGATCCCTTCTAACTCTGTTATTCTGTTGTCCTTTGCTATTTAACTCCCAAATCTTATAATAAATTTGGTAAACCCAGATTAATGTAAAATATATCTACTGTGCCATAAAAAAGCATAGCAGTTATCCAGATCGGTCTTTTTAAAGATTCTGTGCTGGCTTCTCTGAACACTAGACAAGTAGTAGTATACAACAGCAGACAAACAGTAGACAAAACCGTATTACTGTAAAGTAATTGTTTACAATAATTAGATGTAACAGTAATTTCTTTTTATTCTCTCATATCCCTATATGGATAGAGATAATTGCAGATTCTTTTGACTGTGTTTAGAATACTTCCTTCAAAGACAGAATGTAATTTATGATCATTGTAGAGTTTATGGTAGGTGTAGAAAAACCTATTGGATACTGATTAATCTCCACTCCCTGAACTCTCTTTAAGGTGGCACAGTATAAGATTAAAAATACATATGGGATAAAACTGCATAATTTTCCAAATGTCAGCACATGGGATGCACTATTAGATAACTTGGCTAAATGATCTGGAGAAGAGGCTTCTTTAAGTGAATATATTAATTATTCTGCTTCCTCTCTATAATAATAATAATAATAATAATAATAATAATAATAATAATAATAATAATAATAATTATTATTATTATTATTATTATTATTTATTGGATTTGTATGCCGCCCCTCTCCGTAGACTCGGGGCAGCTAACAACAATAATAAACACAACATGTACAATCCAATAATAAAAAACAACTAAAAAACCCTATTATAAAACCAAACATACACACAAACATACCATGCATAACTTGTAATGGCCTAGGGGGAAGAGCTATCTCAACTCCCCCATGCCTGGCAGTATAAATGAGTCTTGAGTAGTTTACAAAAGACAGGGAGGGTGGGGGCAGTTCTAATCTCCGGGGAGAGTTGGTTCCAGAGGGCCAGGGCCGCCACAGAGAAGGCTCTTCCCCTGGGGCCCGCCAAACGACATTGTTTAGTCGACGGGACCCGGAGAAGCCCAACTCTGTGGGACCTTATCGGTCACTGGGATTCGTGCGGTAGCAGGCGGTTCCGGAGGTAATCTGGTCCATTGCCATGTAGGGCTTTAAAGGTCATGACCAACACTTTGAATTGTGACCGGAAACTGATCGGCAGCCAATGCAAGCCACAGAGTGTTGAAGAAACATGGGCGAATCTTGGAAGCCCCACGATGGCTCTCGCGGCTGCGTTCTGCATGATCTGAAGTTTCCGAACACTTTTCAAAGGTAGCCCCATGTAGAGAGCATTACAGTAGTCGAACCTCGAGGTGATGAGGGCATGAGTGACTGTGAGTAATGAGTCCCGGTCCAGATAGGGCCGCAACTGGTGCACCAGACGAACCTGGGCAAACGCCCCCCTCGCCACAGCTGACAGATGTTTTTCTAATGTGAGCTGTGGATCGAGGAGGACGCCCAAGTTGCGGACCCTCTCTGAGTCAATAATTCCCCCCCCCAGGGTGATGGATGGACAGATGGGATTGTCCTTGGGAGGCAAGACCCACAGCCACTCCGTCTTGTCTGGGTTGAGTTTGAGTTTGTTGACACCCATCCAGGCCCCAACAGCCTTGTGTTATATTCACAAGGATTTTTAAGTTTTTAAGTTTGTAGATATTCAAATCAGTCCTAAATGATATAAACTCCTTAGTGATGCCAGATCCTAAGATTATAACACCCCCTTCCAGCATTTTGACAGATTGAATTCTGATATGCACAAGTTATTTTTTTTTAAATAAAGTATGAGTAAATTATAATTACAGTTTCTGAAAGTATCACTGCTTCAGACTGCTGCAGAGAAATATCAGTGGATTTCAATTCTTTCTCGAATATTTCTTGGTGCTTGCTGTTTCTCTTTTCTTTCTTCTTTTCTTTCTTATCTTTATCTGAGTCATCTTTATCCAATTTATCTTGTGATCGAGAATGCATCTTCTTTGGCAGAAGGGGCTCAAGCACAAATCTAAACAATTTTTTTAAAAAAATGCAGTTAGTACAACGAATGCACAGCTCTTTCAACATATTCAATAAAAAATGGAAAAGTGCATAAATGTGTTTGTTTACAGATATGTACTATGTGCAAACATACATTTGGAGATTTTAATTCTCTATAATTATTTTTTGAAATAGTTTACAATTCAATACAGTGGTATCTCTACTTAAGAATGCCTCTACATAAGAACTTTTCTAGATAAGAACCGGGTGTTCAAGATTTTTTTGCCTCTTCTTAAGAACCATTTTCTACTTGAGAACTCGAGCCCGTAAAAATTTCCCAGGAAATTTGAGAGCGGCCAAAGGTCCAACCAGTTTCCTGCCATTCCCCCTGGGTTTCTCTCTCTGGCGCAGTGTATGGGAGGCGTGTGCTCCTCCTCGCCATCTCAGAGTCCCTCTTTTTTTAAAAAAAAACCTTAAGGTTTTGGATTTTTTTTTTAATCCCCTCACCTCACCTTCTTCCTTCGGCAGTGACTGTCCTCCTCCTCCTCTTCTTCCTCCTTCTCCCACCCAAATTCCAAGCTTTGATTTCTTTCCTAATGGGTTTGCACGCATTGTTTGCTTTTATATTGTTTCTTATGGAAAAAATTGCTTCTACTTAAGAACTTTTCTACTTAAGGACCTGGTCACGGAATGAATTAAGTTGTTAAGTAGAAGTACCACTGTATTGTATTTTGTAAATCAAGGAACATTGAAAGGTCCCCTTAGTAAAAATGCAGCTGATGACATCAATCACATGTTATTAACATGTATATGGAACTGTAGGTGATAGTTGATAATATCATAGTATATATTCACATTGTCTGCTTTTTAAAGGAAACCAATCACACTGTAGTAATTGTAATTTTCTGCCAAAAGTTATTTATCTTCTGTTTGCACTAAAATGAAAATAGGCATGTTTGCCTCAAAGAATAGCCAGTTTAAACATACTTTGGCAAATACACAAGTATCATAACCAGTTCCATTTTATTTTATTCTGTGTACTTTTACATGCCAAGATAAAGAACATGTTATTTAAAAAGCTAAAGTAAATACTGTTGCTAAATGCCTATTTTTATTATGTAAATAATAGCAAGTTAGTCTGGGTAAAAAAAATTCATTCCACAAATATATAGGAAATTACTCCCACTTTATCTGTGCAATGGGCTAGAGATCATGGTGAATCAACATCAAACTAGTGAGAAAACAAAACAGAGAAATTCATGTAAGCATTTAATAATTAAAGATAAAACAGTTAGGTAAATTTTATATATTTTAATTTGGGGTCCGTCCTTGTCCATCTGTCTGGGAGGAGTTTGACCTGGTGACACCTGATGAAGTGGACAAGGCCATTGGAGCTGTGAGTTCCGCCACCTGTTTACTGGATCCGTGTCCCTCTTGGTTGGTTTCGGCCAGCAGAGAGGTGACATGGAGCTGGGTCCAGGAGATTCTCAATGCTTCTTTGAGGGGGGGTCCTTCCCAGCTCCCTACAAGGAGGCACTTGTGCACCCCCTCCTCAAGAAGCCTTCCCTGGACCCAGCCATATCGTTCAGTCTCCAACCTTCCCTTTATGGGGAAGGTTGTCAAGAAGGTGGTGTTGCTCCAGCTCCAGGGATCCTTGGAAGAAGCCAATTATCTAGGCTCTCAGCAGTCAGGATTCAGGCCTGGCTACAGCCTGGAAACTGCTTTGGTCACGCTGATGGATGATCTCTGGCGGGCCTGGGACAGGGGTTTATCCTCTGTCCTGGTGCTTCTTGGCCTCTCAGCAGCTTTCGATACTATCGACCATGGTATCCTTCTGTGCTGGCTGGAGGGGCTGGGAGTGAGAGGCACTGTTCTACAGTGGTTCTCCTTCTACCTCTTCAAGCCGGTCACAGTCGGGGCTAGTGGGGAGTTAAAGCATCATCTAGGTCTCTCCCTTGTGGGGTGCTTCAGGGGTCAGTCCTCTCCTCCCTGCTATTCAATATCTGCATGAAACCCCTGGGTGAGATCATCCAAGGGCATGGGGTGAGGTATCATCAGTATGCTGAAGATACCCAGCTGTACATCTCCACCCCATATCCAGTTGGCAAAGCAGTGGAAGTGATGTGCCAGTGCCTGGAGGCTGTTAGGGTCTGGATGGGTGTCAACAGGCTCAAACTCAACCCTGAAAAGACGGAGTGACTGTGGGTTTTGCCTCCCAAGAACAATTCCATCTGTCCATCCATTACCCGGGGGGGAATTATTGACCCCCTCAGAGAGGGTCCGCAACTTGGGTGTCCTCCTCGATCCACAGCTAATATTAGAGCACCATCTTTCGGCTGTGGCAAGGAGGGGGTTTGCCCAGGTCCACCTGGTGCACCATGCCCACATCACCTCGAGGTTCGACTACTGCAACGCTCTCTACAGTACATGGGGATATCTTTGAAGAGTGTTTGGAAACTTCAGATCATCCAGAATGCGGACGCGATGGCAATCATGGGCTTCCTAGATATGCTCATGTCTCATCAACACTCCGCAGCCTACACTGGCTGCTGATCAGTTTCCAGTCACAATTCAAAGTGTTGGTCATGACCTATAAAGCCCTACATGGCAGTGGACCAGAATACCTTCGGGACCATCTTCTGCTGCACGAATCCCATGGGTAGATCAGGTCCTGTCAACTAAGCAATGCTGTCTGGCGGGACCCAGGGGAAGAGCCTTCTCTGTGGTGGCACCGGCCCTCTGGAATTATCTCCATCCGGAACTGCCCCCACCCTCCTTGCCTGTCGCAAGCTGTTGAAAACCCACCTATGTTGCCAGGCATGGGGATGTTGATATACCCCCCGGTTTATGTATGTTTTGATTGAGTTGTATGATTATTTTAATTATAAAGGTTTTTAAATTGTTTTTAATATTGGATTTGTACACTGTTTATTATTGTTGTGCGCTGTTCCGAGTCTCCGGAGAGGAGCGGCATACAAATGTAAATAATAATAATAATAATAATAATAATAATAATAATAATAATAATAACAACAACAACATTAAATATTAAAATTTAATATTTTAGATAAAAAGTGGCTGACAAGAATCTTTGAGCTAAATATCTTTTTTCACTGTCTAGATATAGGAGTGATTTTCAATTTGCCTGTATAGTTTCATGAAATAAAAGCAAATGGACCCAGAATGAATTAGCAAAATAGACCTCCTATATGTTACACATCATGATACCTCTTACAGCTTAGATTTGATATTCAAAATGACAAATGAAAGGGTGCAGAGCAGAACTATAGAACACATTATGGTGCATTTACCCATCTGAGCCAGGTCTAGAAGGAGCACTGTCAGAAGAGATGGAAGAAATTGAAGCAACAGATAGTGGTCGTGAGGAGGACGGCATTGTGAACGATCGAACCATAGACCTTGGCCGACTACCTTGCCGGTCTTCTACTGATGAAGGCTACAAAACAAAACAAAAATGAAAATAAAATAGAACTTCTTCTGTTACAAAGACATAATAAAAAAAATGAAAATGAAAAGAAGTATGGCGACTCATTGCTCTTCTTCAGCAAAGGCCCCAAGAAGCTGGTGCAAAAGACAGAATCGGGAATCTCATCCCATGGAGAGATTCTATTGTTTGAAATGTAAGGAATTTCTTGACAAGGAGCAGGAAAATGGTATGTTATTTGTCCTCACACTCTACTTGGAGAGAAGATACTTGTATCTGCTTCAGCTCACCTCTCCTCATCTGCAGATTGGCAATTTCCTAGATCTAGAAGAGATCTCATGATTTTCTGTGTGAATAAGATTTTATTTGGTAGTGCTCTAACAGTCCATTAAATACTATTACTTAAATGGACCAAAATGTTACAGAAACAAAAATACCAATAAAATACTTTTAACGTTAAATTTTACAGAACTGAATACTAAAGATTTGATAGCTATTGATAAATGATATACACACAAAATATTAGTGCTTTTCTGACAAAAATAAAACTCCTGTGCTCTCTGATCACTGACAAATGGCTCAAAGGAAATCGTTCTGCACAAGTACTGATAAAACAGATATAACATTATCTATTTTAGCAAGATCTTTACTGTCATTAACATAACAGTGATAGGATAGCATCTGGGCATACATAAAGTCATTAATTTTATCTCAATGTTAATCAGTGATGTAGAAGTAGAATTTATGTCCCTATATTTCTTTTCATGTGGAAAATATTTAGGCTGGGTATGTCCAACTGACAATTGCTAATGCAATTCATCTGACTCCAGTGAACTTTATGAAATAGCTGCCTTGAACTCCACTGGGTAGTACAATAATTCTGCAGTTTATACACTTTATGCAATTTATCAATTTTGTTGCTATTATTTTTTAGTAATGGTAATGAATCATAGAATTTAAATAACACTGAAATGAGAAAGCATTAAGCATTTTCTTAGTCTACAACTCTTTTCATTATCACAACTCAAGCCTGATTTATCTTCTTTTTAAGGAATCGACTACTCCTAATCAACTACTCCAATTTTATCATTATTGCATAGAAAACAAAGTGAAAATTGAAGTTTGTACCAAAGATCAACTATAATACTCATACATGATAAGAACTATAGGTGAAAACCACTATAATAAAGGAGGAAAATATTAATAGTTTATGTTTTACTTCTTTTAAAAAAATCAGACACAAATAATATGACATAAAGCATGACTAAATCAATCTTTTATTTTTCCATAAGTTATATTAGTCTTCAAACAGTTGTAGAGTTTACTCTTCCACATTCAATTATGAAAGTTTTATAGTATTATGTGAATCTTATGCTCATATCCTTTACAAACTTCTGTGCTTATCAAAGATAATACTGTATATATATACAACATAATTAACATGGCAAAATCAATAATCTTAGGAGTATATGAAGATTGTTCACCAAGAACAATTCCCTGAAAGTGGTATGTCAGCATATTTTAATTACACATAGACTCATGCGGAAGTTCAGTTTCTGGTTTCCAAAAGTTTTACTTCTTTAAAAAAAATCAGACACAAATAATATGACATAAAGCATGACTAAATCAATCTTTTATTTTTCTATAAGTTATATTGGTCTTCAAACACTTGTAGAGTTTACTCTTCCACATTCAATTATGAAAGTTTTATAGTATTATGCGAATCTTAGGCTCATATCCTTTACAAACTTCTGTGCTTATCAAAGATAATATATATTCGACATAATTAACATGGCAAAATCAATAATCTTAGGAGTATATGAAGATTGTTCACCAAGAACAATTCCCTGAAAGTGGTATGTCAGCATATTTTAATTACTCATAGACTCATGCGGAAGTTCAGTTTCTGGTTTTCAAAAGTATGTACAATTTCTAAATGTAACTCTTAGAAACAAGTAACGATTAAAATTTAAGTAGGTACCTTAAATTAAATAGGTACTCATGCAGAAGTTCAGTTTCTGGTTTCCAAAAGTATGTACAATTTCTAAATGTAACTCTTAGAAACAAGTAACGATTAAAATTTAAGTAGGTACCTTAGGAGCAGGGGTGAGCTGCTGGGGATTCATAGGGGTTTGGCAGAACCTCTAGCTAACATTGTATGTAGTTTGGAGAACCCCAAATCCCACCCCTAGCTGACCCCGCCACCATGCTCTTTCCCTCCCAGGAGTCCCCACACAGCCTCTTTTGGATGCAGGTAAGTGCAAGGCATGTGCGGAGGCTTGGGGAGGGCGAAAAATGGGCCTATCCTAAACAACCCACCTCTGCTTAGTTCCTATCATCTTATCATCCATATGAAAAAAGGCAGAATAGAAATTGGTACCTTGTGGGCTCCAATTAGTCTACTGTAAGACCACTCTTGCCTAGCAGGGCTGTATTACTATTAATCTCATCTTTCCCATCCCCTATTTCCTTAGCTTCTTACAACTATAACTTTGAAGTTTGTGGCTCATGATTTATGTCGACTGCTTTTGTTTAGTATCCTATTATAATTTATGTTGATTGATTATTTAGTATACTATGACTATCACTGAGTGTTGCATCTTATGATTTATGAAGATTATATTTTATTATTATGATCATGATTTATAATTTGTTGCTTGTACATATACTTAAAGCTTATGCACAAATTCCTTGTATATCCAATAACACTTGGCCAATAAAGAATAAAGAATTCTATTCTATTCTATTCTATTCTGTTCTATTCTATTCTACTCTATTCTATTCTGACAGTATTGCATTTATTGGGGAGGGAATTTCCTTTGACTGCCAGAGATACTAAAGCATCATCCATGGTTTTTATTTTTATTTTATTTTATTTTATTTTATGGTATTTATTTTGCTCTGGTAGGAATACTGATTTTGTGAAAGGGATTTAATTACATCATCATTCCTATCTGGGAGATCCCTGGTCTTATCTCAGTGAGTGTGATAGTGGTGCCCTCTAGACTCACATGTATCAGGATAGGGATCGTTATAAGTGACGCAGTGATGGAACCATGCTTATGCTTGGTGGGAACAAGAAGATAGTTTGTCTGCAGAAAAGATAAATGGTCTTCTTCCTTGCTTCTACCTCTCCTTACAGGCAGGCAGAAAAGAAAGAAAGAAAGAAAGAAAGAAAGAAAGAAAGAAAGAAAGAAAGAAAGAAAGCTGCTAGCAACTTTTATAACAAAGGGGTCAAACTTGCCACCGTTGTCACATGATATAGCATGACTTTTTGCCTTTATGGAGCTGGGGTAGAGATGGCCTGTGCTTGACATGTCACCCCTGTTTTATAGGGAAAAACCCTACTTTATCTGGCCACAGTGGTGTACGAAAGGCCTTAAATAAGGCTGTTTCGTACTGTCCACATATGTTCCATGGATATTTAGGGAGTTCATTTTCATAACATAAACTGCCTCTATAAAAGTGAAATCCACTAGTGAACACAAAAATCAACATCATTTTATTTTTATCTATATTGTGATTATTATCTCTTTTATTCATTAAACATGAAACTCAGTCAATGGAACATTTAAAAATGTATCAGAAATATCATTGACTGGCACTGATGGTTAATACAGGTTGCTGCCAACATTCTAGGTATCAAGCAAGTATCATCATCATCACCACCATCATCATTCTTCCTCACTTCGCTTTCAGGTTGAAGAGTATTTTAAAATAGCATATTTAAAGAGCTACTCACAAGAGTTCTGATTCCATATTGTTTTTCAACTTTTTCTTTCAGTTGTTTAAAACAGGCTTCCATTCTCTCATGAAATGGCCTTAGTGCTTCTGTGACTTTATTCCCATGAATTCGGATACCTTCTGTCAGGAAAGGGATCTGTAATGGACAATTACATTTTATTTCATTTTCTGATCTTCTTTCAAATGAAATAGAAACTGTGGTTATTATTTCACCTCAACTGCATACATAAGAGTTACCAGCATAAAAATGCCAGTAAGAATCTGTGCAAAATATCACTGTTCATTATAACAAAAGGAAGATTACAATAATTACCATTACTGTTATTACATAAAGCTCATATTTATATAATGTATATCTCATGTGCACTTTTTCTATTATCCATGTTTTTATGTATATAATTTCACCAAGATAAATACATGTTTTTAAGAAGGCATATACTTAGAATGATAATGATGAGTCTCGTGTTACATTATGACATTCCAAACCACAATATTTCAAGAAACAAAAATATTAAAAAACCACACGCTTTTGGCTAGAGAGAACTATGACCATTAAAATATTTTATATGAATTTGTACACATCTTTGTGTACTTAAATGTATATAAATCAATTTGCTTACTGCTAAATATACATATCTAAACAATGGTTTAAATATTTATTAAAAACAGAAACATTAATTCTATTTTATGACTGAAAATAACGATGCCCAAGGCTGCTGTCATAAAATATCCATGTTAAGATAATTACCTCACAGTATGAAGATAGGGCTGACCTTTAAAATATTTTAAGAAAAACACTTTATTCCACAGCTACAAACCTTCCTGTTTGTTGTTTCCTCTCTTCCTCCCTCTTTTTCAAACTTAATGGGGTGGTAATAAAATGAGATACATGTTTTCAGTGTTTAGTATTCTTCATAGTAATCAAGCTAAGAGGCTTTTTCTTAATCATTCATAATTAAACCCTAATACTGATTAAAACAATTTTTCCTATCATCCCTAAATATCCACCTAAATTAGCAGATTTTATTATTAAGGAAAAGAAGAAAACAAGCAAACTGCACTTATAATGTATTCAAGAAATCTTATAGAATGCAATCTAGAATCTGATTTGAAGTGGAATGCAATTGCCAGTTCATTTGACTTCGAACGAAAAAGACTTGAGAAGTATAATATTTACATATTACAGTATCTGGTATCATTTTTTAAAAAAAAGTCACTCTTCTGCTACTTCAATTAGAACTACTTCCTTATAATCAAACATTAATTATAATCTATTTTGCCATGCTATGGAATTTAAATATAAGGTACCATAATTATAATTACTCTCTTGCTCCTTCTCCCATTTTATTAGGCAGCTAAGGAATAAAATGTTTTATTTTTCAATAAATAAATAACAAGGGAAAAAACAAGCAGAAAAAAAAGAAAGTCTTCAAAAATATGTTTGCTGATGGTTTTTAACTATTGTAGTAAAATACGATAGAAATAATCCTGTATATTAAAAAGAAAACATTGTTACTCCTTAGCTTTTTAGTTATGTCACTTCACAAATCACCATATATTCTAATTACCATATTTTTGGAATCACAGATCCAACTTTCTAGACTAAATAACACCATTTCTGCTAAGTAAGGTCCAGGAGAAAATACAATAGATTTCTTTCCTTATTTTATAATTAATCTATGATTTCTTCCTACCATTTGGACCTATTGAATCCCTTTGCAAATTTCTAGTACTTAATGGTTTGCTTTTTTCATTACAGGTAGTCCTCAACCTACAACAGTTTATTTATGCATCAAGAAGCACACCCCTGACAGTAACTTCAGTACTATATTTTGTGAAAAGGAATCTCTCTTGGTTAAAACTATCTCATTCCTCAACCTACAACAGTTTATTTAGTGACTGAAGTTATAACGGCACTGAAAAATGTAACTTATGACAGTTTTTCCTCAGACAAGACTTTTGTAGCATTCCCATAATCATGTGATCAAAATATAGAACTGCAGAAAAAACAATTGTTGCCAACCTGGCTTCCATTGAGGAGCTGTATATTGCACGAGTCAAAAAGAGGGCGGGGAAAATATTTACTGACCCCTCGCATCCTGGACACAAACTCCTATCGTCAAAACGTTGCTACAGAGCACTGCACACCAAGACAGCTAGACACAAGAATAGTTTTTTCCCAAGCGCCATCACTCTGCTAAACAAATAATTCCCTCAATACTGTCAGACTTTTTACTAAATCTGCACTTCTATTCTACTAGTTTTTCTCATCATTCCTATCACCCATCTCCTCCCACTTAGGACTGTATGACTGTAACTTGTTGCTTGTATCCTAAGATTTTTATTAATATTGATTGTTTCTTCATTGCTTATTTGATCGCTATGACAATCATAAAGTGTTGTACCACATGATTTTTGACAAATGTATCTTTTTCTTTTATGTACATTGAGAGCATATGCACCAAGACAAATTCCTTGTGTGTCCAATCACACTTGGCCAATAAAATTCTATTATATTATATTCTAGATTCTTGACATTTGGTTCATATTTATGACTGCTACTGTATCTCAAGGTCATGAAGATTCCCTTTTGCAATCTTCTCATAAGCAAAGTCAATGCGGAAGGCAGATTCACTGAACAACCAGGTTACTAACTTATCAACTGCAGTGATTCACTGCAGCAACTGTGGCAAAGAAGGTCGTAAAATGGAGCAAAACACATTTAACAGATATTTCAGTTAACAACAGAAATTTGGGGCTTAATTGTGGTTGCACATCAATTATTGCCTGTAGAGGGAATGTTTGGGTTCCCCCTTTTTTCTCTGCGAGCCTTACAAAATAAAAGTTCTCAAATCCGTTTACTCCTGGAGCAACACAAAGGATTGGCTGTTTACAAAATGTAAAAAATATGCTCTATGTGGGCCGTGCTTCATGACGGGGATGGGGAGCAGGAATGAGATAGTTTTAACCAAGAGAGACTCCTTTTCACAAAATATAGTAGTGAAGTTACTGTCAGGGGTGTGCTTCTTGATGCATAAATGCAGTTTCTTGCTATGGACCTTCACCCTGTGAAGGTGATAGTCAATACATTACCATCTTTTCTACTCCTTTTTCTCCCATTCTTGTAATTTATAGCATTTTATAGCATCAGCTAGCCTTGCAGTTATGATATAAAGCTTGTCTTCATTATTGATGTATTGCCACAGCAATGGCTGGATGACTATAAAAAGCTATAAATCATGGGGTGGAACGGCCACTGGGTGTGGCAAGTGATTCCCTGCATACAGTGGTAAAAAGTCAGAAATCCACTGCTTTTAGAAAACTGGAAAGAAACGGTTGAAAGGAATACTGCATGGTATTAGCTTGGGAAGGGATATCCATTTCATCATAGCTCTATCACCAACCCTAACAGAATTTATGATATTGAAATCTGCTTTTATATTCTATTTTGAATTGTGTTTTTAAGTTAAAAGTAATTGTGTTTTAATTTAAAAACACAATTCAAAATAGGATACAGAAATAGGGTATGAAAACAGTCTTCCAATGCTGTAAATACATATACTCAATGAATAGCTGTTTCCCTAAGAATTGCTCCAAATTAATCTGAAGAACTAATAGGATGTTTCAAATGCTACGAATGTTCCATCCCCTTTAAAAATTGAAACTACCTCAAAGAGAATATTTCAAGTTCTTCTTCTCTATTGGGCTATTTACATAATACATAATTATATTTACATAGATAATAATTTATACTGACTTCCTGAACTTTTCTGCAACATATTTTTGAACATTATGTTGGTTTTCTAGAAAATTAGGCACTCAATTATATATAATCTGCAAATATCATAAACAATCACTCTACCTTTTCATTTTGGTCATTAATGAAAATATAGAAGAGTTGTGGACCCCAGACCAGGTACTTCAATGATGAATCAATAATTAATAACAATTACAGTGTTCCCTCGATTTTCGCGGGTTCGAATAGCCTATACCACGGTTTTTAAAAAAATATTAATTAAAAAAAATACTTCGTGGGGTTTTTTCTAAACCACGGTTTTTCCTGCCTGATGATGTCATACGTCATCGCCAAACTAATAATTTTTGCAAATCAATAACAAAAAAAATAATTAGTTAATAAATAATTATGATTATAAATATCAGGATCACTAAGTGTCTTATTCAATGGTGAGTACCAGTAATAATGGTGGGTAAATTATTGTTAAGGGAATGGGAAATGATAATTTAGGGGTTTAAAGTGTTAAGGGATGGCTTGTGATACTGTCCATAGTCAAAAATGGTGTATTTACTACGCGGAAATTCAACTTTCGCGGGCGGTCTCGGAACACATCCACCACGAAAATCGAGGGAACACTGTACATCCAAACTATAGCATCAGAATATCAAAAATGTTGGAATCGAGTTACATGCTTGATAGATTATCCATAATCTATTAAGGCTATTACTCAATCGAATTGTGAGAGAAAACTGATCTGTTAAGATTAGTTACAAATCCATGGTAATGTCTAAAAATTATTACATTCTTTTTGATGTACTTATGAAGAGACTTGTTCATGATTTTCTCTAGAATCTACTTAGGGATAAATGTAAGGCTGACTATAAAGATTTCCTGGATGTTCCTTTCTCCAATTTTTGAAGATAGAATATTTGCAAATCAGCTGGAATTTCAGTATTCTAGGAATTTTTCAAATGTAATTTATTGAGGTCAACTGTTAGTTCCTAGACTGCCATAAATATAGTCTTGGAGACTTAACACATTTGAAGAAAAGTGTTATTGTATGATCATGTTTCTATCAATCTTAAGCTTTGCCTGCTATGTCATAATTTCTTGGTGGAACATATAGTCTGTTTTTGAAGTAGAGTGAACTGACATATAGTATACTAGGAGGATTAACTTTGCTTTTTAATGCTACCTATTAGCAGTTTGTCTTGAGCATCTGGTATTCACCTTTCTCATCTTTATTTCCTTTCATACAACTAGAAAAAGTCTTTTTGGTTATTTTTAGCATCCTTCACTAACTTCAGCTCTCTATTTTAAATTTACTGATATCAGTTTCTCTGTTTGTGGCCGCCTGTCCGTACTCTTCCTTTGTGATTTAACTCTTCTTTTCTGCATGTGTTCCTTTTTAGTTTGCAGGTCTTCCCTAAGATGTGTGTGTGTGAGAAAGAGAGAGAGAGAAAGAAAGAGAGTATTAGATTCTTTTGCTGTCAATTTTTTTCCTCAATAGAATTATTTGCATTTGTGCTTCATATTGTTGGGGATGGATTTTAAAGCAGGACTTCAGCAGGCAGGAACCATAGTGAAAACAAACTGTGAAAACACACAGCAACACTTTAACTAAGGAGAGTCTCTGTTGGCTGGCAATCTCAGCGTGACACATATGTCTTCCTCATTTAAGAACTCCCCTCTTTCTTGAGTTCCTTTCCCCTTTACTGGGACTTACTAATCATTGTTTTGAAGCTATTAAAACTCAGTTTTATGAAATACACAATATATCTTTCACTACATTATTTTAAGGTTATGACTCAGTGGTTAATGACACTGAGATTGTCAACTGAAAAACTGACAGCTCAGGTTTGAGTCCCAAGCACTGCACAATGAGGTGAGTTCCCTTTACCTGCTTCAGCTCCTGCCAACTTAACAGTACAAAAACATGCAAATGCGAGTAGATAAATAGGTACCACTTCGATGGGAAGGTGACAGCCATTCCATGCACCTTGGCAGATAAGATATATTGACCACACAATCATGGGAATGTTTTTGGACAATGCTGGCTCCCTGGGCTAAGAAATGGAGATGAGCCCTAGAGTCAGACTGGATTGGACAGGAAAAACCTTTATCTTTACATTATTTTAGTTTCCCTTAAAATGGAGACTCCAGCATTACATAATCACTTTCTACTAATTTCCTTGCTACTTGTAATTCCTCAGCTAAACCTTTCATGTTGATTAGTATCATGTCAAAAATATCTGATCCTCTTGAGAAAATTGTCTAAAGGATTTCCTGCCTGGCACAGTTTGTCTCCTGATATCAGGAAACCTTGACCAGTAGGTTTGTGTTAAGAGTTAGTATTATTATGGCATGGGATACATACACACTTAAACGGTAAATGAAATAACCTTTGATAAAAATAGTAAAATTTTAGCTTAAAAATCTTTAAAATAATCCTAATTTTGGTTTTATTCACTTAAAAATGAATAATTCATGTTAAAGACAAAAATGTAGGGAGAGTTTGTTTAACTGGATGGTGTTTGCATTGTTAAATGTTAAGTAGTTGTCTATTATTATAGAAAAAATTAAAAACACTGGACTGGAGAAGAATAACACCTAAATCTTCAAGGTCTTTAGTTTAAACTCATTCTTGAGGTTTCAAAGTCTATTGTGATATAGTTGTAATTCATTGCAGTATCCCTTTTCTTACATGTATCACCAACAGAAAATAATCAATGGACTTTTAAAATTATTCTGACATAATCTTGCAGATAGATACTTCACAAGCTGATAGGCACAGTTGCTATAGAATTGTTTTAATTTATTATAGTAATGAGTTGCCACATCCTATACTGTAGCTCTTCTCTTTGTACCAATAAAGGAGAAAATTGGTAGCTCAGGGTTCAAATTCAGAGTCCTTGGTGCTCTCTGAACCAGCACTGATTATGTTACCTAGTTAGGTTAATGAAACTCCTGCAAGAAAACAAGCAAGCTCAGAGAACACCAAGGACCCCTCTTCTCTTTGTTTTTAAGACACATTTATTATTGTTGTTGTTGTTATCTCTTTTATTCATTAAACATGAAACTCAGTCAGTTGAACATTCAAAAATGCATCACAAATACCATGGCTGGTGCTAATGGTTGATACAGATTGCTGCCAGCATCCTAGGTATAAACCAAGTACTTTCTTTCGATGTTTAATATTCCAAGTAGCACAGTTTTTTCGCAGTTCCGCTAGTGTTATTGCAGGAAGGTGCAATTTGTTCATGTGTGTTATAAAATTCTTGGGCATGGTACCAAGTGCCCCAATGACAATGGATAGAGTCTAGGACTATTTGCCTCCTCCACTTCACTGCATCTGTTTCATCCCAAGCCTTCCGCCACCCACGCACCCCAGCTATTTGGCGCTGCCTTTTCTCCCTGGTCCTTTCGCAAAACGGGCTCAAAAAGCACTTTCACCCTGGCCTTTTGGACGCAGGGGACATTTTGCTGCCAGCCGATCAGAGGATTCGTTCCTTTTCATTCCCTTCCACTCTGCCTGCGTGTGTATCTGGAAGGAGCCTTTTTAGGAGAAGGAATGGGAGTTTTATATTTTAAACATATTAACATATGAAAACAACTGAGTAGCCTCACATAAAATAGCATTGTTAATAAACCCAAATCCTTATTTAAATCCCTTGAATAAGAAATAAATAAACAAAAAATAACTACAGTGAAACTTCCATTTAGTGGACTTCAATGTAATGGATTTTTTATGCAATGGAGCAAATTTGTGTGGCAACTTACATCATTTTCATCATTTGCATAATGAAATTGGGCATCATTTGCACATCACATAAATCACTATAATGACATACATTTATATTTAATAGATATTTTTGAATTACAAATATCCTCTAATGATTTAGTCATTAGAAGGTTTTACTTTTTCCCCCTCCATCTTTCTGCAACATCAACTTCATATTACTTTTCCCTTTCAGTGGACTTCTTCCCTTTTCTTATTCTGTTTTTATTTATACTAACCTGTTTTCAGCAGTATTTGTAATTAATTTTCTAATTAAGTAATTTTTAGTCAAAACTCACTTTTAAATACAAGATTATATAGGAGAACCATATAATTTCATAATCTCCAGAAAGTTACTAAATCTGGTTAAGAAAAATCATTTAAAAAGCTCAATAAAGTTTAAACATATTCAATATTTTCTGAAGCCTCAGGCAGACTGTTTTATGATGCAGAAAGCAATGATAAAACCTGAAATATAAACCTGTTTTCTTACTTTTAGTTACTTTGGACAATGCTACAACAGTTTTTTCCCGAACGCCATCACTCTACTAAACAAATAATTCCCTCAACACTGTCAGACTTTCTACTAAATCTGCACTTCTATTCTACTAGTTTTTCTCATCATTCCTATCACCCATTTCCTCCCATATTGACTGTATGACTGTAACTTGTTGCTTATATCCTAAGATTTTTATTAATATTGCTTCTTCATTGCTTATTTGACCCCTATGACAATCATTAAGTGTTGTACCACATGATTCTTGACAAATGTATATTTTATTTTATGTACGCTGAGAGCATATGCACCAAGACAAATTCCTTGTGTGTCCAATCACACTTGGCCAATAAAAAATCTATCTATCTATCTGCTAATTCTAATTTCTTATTTTTAATATTTTACCTTTTTTGGTTCCCTAACTTGATGCCCAGAAGATATATTGGATTAGTTCTCTTAAAATAAAAAAACATATAAATTCCAAACTTATTGTGAGATTTTAGAAATTAAAATACAACTCATTACAAGGGCAGCACTTGGGGAAAAGCTGCTCTTTTATTTATTAATTATATCTTCCATATTCTGTACTTTAACCTGGATCTAGTACAACTTGGTCATGAAATATATGTAATTAATGTTTCTGCTATCCCTACATGATAATTTACATTTGGAAGTCTAATTTATATCTCTATATTCTTTTCATCATTAATGGAATAAATTAGTCCAGGTAATAAACATATGCACTAGAATGAATTCTTTCATGCCTCATTTTTGTCCAAAGTGACAATAAACTATTTGAAAAAAGACGTTTGATTCGGATGTCAATCGGATTTACCTGCCATGCAATTAGATCCTTTAGCTTTTCCATCTTTTCATGATCTTCTGGATGTTCATATATGTATTTTTCATTAAAGAAAGCCTAATGGGGGAAAATCCAGCTGTTATTTAGTACAGTAGCATTTATACAGCACATAATAATAGGTAAATATAATATTTAACATTAACATTGATTCTGAGGAAAATCTTTGTGAGAAGGAGGAAAGTAGACACCTAGCAGATGCCTATTTCACTTGTGCTCTTCTCCTCATTTCCTTAAGGGCCATTGCCACCAACTGAGCCATGGGAGCTTAAGGGCCATTGCCACCAACTGAGTCATGGGGGACTTGGAAGGAAGGAAGGCTAATGCTGGCTATATCAGAAATTGTTTTATCTCAGCCCGCTTCCTCCTCCAATGTTCTTCTGTTAACAATTGCCTTTTGGGAAACAATATTTCTGTTTTATTAGTAATATTTTTAAATAAATAAATATTGGTAAAGTTAAAAGTTTCCTATCAGTCATGTCTGACTCTAGAGCACAATGCTCAACTCTGTTTCTTGGCTGAGGGAGCCAGACAATTTTCATAGTGATGTGGCCAGCATGGCTATTATCGTATGATGGAAGTGATACCTATTACTGTAATCTATTTGCATTTGTATGCTTTTGAATTGCTACATGGGCAGGAGCTGGAGCAAGTAATGGGAATTTTTGCGTGGAATTTTGCGTGGAATTTTAACATTTCAAAAGGAGGTTCAATCTCTAACAGGCATAATATTCAATATTATTGTTATTAAGAATTATCCTCACGACAATAATAGAGAATGAAAACTGGAATCATGCTTTGTTAATGATGAGAGTATTTTTATGAGTGAAAATAAATATATAAATGACAACAATCATTTAAAAGCCCCTTAAATTATTTCATGTTGTATTTATGCACTTATGCTTCATCTTGGGTTATATTTACTGGTGAGATCTTTGCTAGAATGGTGCCAAATGCTATGATTCTGAAGCACTAAATGATGTAATGTGTATGTTAGATAGTCACTGAATTAAACCAGCACATATTACTACAGGCTATTTGAGAAAGCATAATTAAATAAAACAGTAAAAATAGCATACTTTTGTCTACTTATCAATAATTAATCATTATTGCTGCCGAATTTGAGGTTAATTTAAGCCTTTTCAATATCAATACATTATTCAGGGAATATAAACCAGCTTTCAGTCTAGCAAGCTGATTCATTCTCTGCCCCCTTTACAGGTAACAAAACTTTGCATATAGTTGTTGAATCCAATAACAGCCACCTAAGGCTCCTTGGTCTCCCTTCAGGACAAACACACCTGGGTCAGAAAAGGTGCTTTTATTGGCTTACCTTATCAGCCATTCACAGCATTCTATACTTGTATCTAGCAGCACAAAGTCACTGTAATAATGAAGAATCTATATCTAATTTATTCAGTCCTGCTTAATATAATGAGGCTCTGAAACAGAAGTGTACTGCCTGTTGTTCTTTTACAGAATTTTATACTATCACATAGATGCATGATTTTGAGATATCCACAACACAGGTGGACAATTTAAATCACAACTACAAACGGACAATTGTAAACCTGCCAACTGAGTCACAATTTGGGGTTAAATTGCTGGTCCCCTGGCTCACTATTGACTGTTAATAGATTCATATGACATCTGGCTTAAGCCATTGTAAAAATATGGCTGAAGGGCTCTCCTCAAAGCCTTATCCTTGGTGCCAAGGGGCCCAGTGGTAGATTAAATATGGCTTTCAAATAAGATTTAATTCTTTGGGTTGTCTGATAAAGAGAAAGAAACAAGACCACACAAATTATTACTTGATTTTCTCTCCTGTCTAACAATCCTCATTACTTGTTCATCAAGCAAGAAATGGCTCCCCCTAGTTTCCGATTTCAGTGACTCTTTGACTTACCTGAACTAACTACTGCAAAAAATGTTTTAAAAGTACTTATATTAGCAAATGATTACCCGTTTTTAATATGTAATATTATCTACTAATAATGGATACTAATCAGTTTATTAGTAACTTTTCAGTTGTGTCATTGCCATTAAGCTCTTTATTTTTCATCTCTATGGCATCACTACCATAGTACCATATTAGTGGTAGTGATACCATAGAGATGAAAATAAAGAGTGATGCCAGGTAGTGAAAGAACAAAAACCAACCAAACCTTTTCATAATTTGTGAAGCCTCCCATGACTGCAGGGTCCACAATGCCATTTAGCAGCATAGACAGAGGATTAATAGGTAGATTTGGATCGTTCAAATGTTGCTGAACCATATTGTTAATTTTATCGTTTGCTAACTGCATCGTTTCAATTGCATTTTCAAGTGGACTGATTTCAATCTGAGAAAACAAAGGTTTAACAAAAAATGATTACAAGAGCTGCAATAGTTTGAATTCAAATATTAACTGAAAACAAGAGATTTTTGTTCCTGAAAAAAATTAATGTAGTTTTAAAACACAATATTGAATAGTGATGCTCATGCTCGAAAATTTGGACCAATAAATACAACAAAGAAAAATGTATTTGTTTAGCTCATCACTGATGTAGAGTAAAACAAAAACTGAACACATCAAAAGCTGCATGGCAGCTCTTTGTACGTTTGATGGACAAACTATTGTCACCTTTTACTTTCATGCATTGTATCACAGGGTGGATTCTTTTTAAAATGAAAAACCTGCCAGATGAAGAGGACTGAAAGATAATAAAAATGCTTAATCTCTAGTGTGTATTTCATGTTACAAAGATTTTTCATTAAGCACACAAAATAGTAGGATTATTAAGCACAAAGACAGTATTTCTGTTTGAACCAGTAATACAGTTCTTTCCATTTCCTATCAAATGCAGTTGATTCAGAAGCTGCTCCTGACGATGCATGTGGTTGCAGTTTTAATAATGTTAATTTTATTTTAATAATTTAAAGAGAAATCTTTTTCTTCTCCAACCCAACAATGACATATCCTTTTATATAATAACGACATATATTTGAGGTATGCCAAAATGGAATTTTATATCTGTTTGCTATAATTTTCATAAACTTGTAGAAAAACACCAGGAGTTTAAGATATTTCTGAAAGGCACTTAATCAAGTCTTTATAACTGTCACTTACATACACACATTGATTACTTCCAACCTGTGTTAATTAACTGTCATAATTAATTACGCTTCCAAAATATTTAAATTTTAACTTTGTTATTAATACTTCCAGCAAGTTATATGCTTTTAATTCTTCTAGTACTGAATGAGTCTTTTGGTTGAAAGTATTTATACCAATATTCTACACTAGTGCCTCTCAACCTTTTGCGCACGAGGGATCAATTCCTTGGAGAGAAATTTTTACATGGATCATAGGGGGCATAGTTTCACATATTCCCTGCATCCCATGGGTGGTACTTTACTGGCTTGTATGGCCCAGTTTCTGACATGCAGTGGACTGGGGTTTGGAAAATCCCCCCGCTAAAATTAATTTTCAATGGATACATCAGAATTGGATATAGAAGGGCCTTTGGAATATGTATATATATATGATACCTGCCGTAGTCTTTCTCACAGACGTCTCTTTATTTCATGACTACAATCACCATTCTTGTGAATTTTTTAACATAGTCTGTTATTACTTCATTTCTATTTGCAATGGAGCACCATTGACATAATCTTAGTTTGTTAATTAGAAGCAGTATAGTGGCCTATGAAGAAGTTTATCTTCCTTCACCTTCAATAAGAGGTTTATTTTATGTTCTCCTTGCTTACAGCCATCAAAAGTGTATCATAGACATGTTCTTCAAGTTGTTGTTGTTTCTCCCAGCATTTTAGTTCCAGTTTTTATTTCCTGTAATCCAGGATTTGTCCTGCATATAACTAAATAAGGAGACAGTTTGGTACTGTCTTGGTACACTAATTTCTTAGATTAGAACCATTTGGTTGCTTCATATTGTATCCTGTCGCTTTTTGCTCATTGTAGTTTTTTTTTCCAGTAGAAAGATATGGTGACCTGATACACCCATTTTTCTAAGGGCTGTGGGCAATTTATTATATAAATAGAGTAAGAAGTCTTAGAATAATCAATAAAAATGTCTTTAGGGAGACTCTAGCTTTCTCCATTATCCAGAAGTTATTAACAATGTGAGCTGCCTCATTTGAATCTAACTTGTACATCTGACAGTGTTTGTTCCATGGACTGTTGAAGCATGGAATGCAAAACCTTGACCATTTTCTCATTATCAGGTATCTGCAATTGTTTGGTAGCTTCAACAATTTTTAGCACTGAAGTTTTTCTGATGCTGAATTTAAATTGATTTTTTCCACTTCCTTAATCTTGCTGTATTTGCCACATCTGTTTACTAACTGCAAATTAGTAATTATCGTGCAACGCTTTAAACAGTTCGATTGGTATTTCATTTCTGCAGTTTTGTTGTTAGCAATGGTTTTTTTTAGTCCTTCATAGGTATCATCAACTTGTAGATTGCGGGGGACACTTCTTACATTTATTTATACCATTTTTAATTGTTTTGTATAGGAAATGTTTATCTTTTTTATTCTTGATATTGCCCATCTTTGCACAAAAGATTGCTTTGATATCTGAAATTGGCATCAATTCCTTGCTTTGATTTAACTCCTTGTTTCTTCTTTTTAAAAACTCAGTATTTGGTGAGGGCAAAATTTTCCTCTGTCTCATTTACTATCCACCTCTATTTGGGTATTTTCAACATACCAGCTGAAGGACAATTTTGCATCTTTCACACACACACACACACACACACACACACACACACACACAAAGATTTATTGGGTTTTATTTTAAAACATATATCATCAATACACGAACAGTGTGGCCTCTAGGTATGGTGAATAGAATAGAATGGAATGGAATTGAGCGGAGCGGAGCGGAACAGAACAGAACATAATTCTTTATTGCCCAAGTGTGACACACAAGGAATTTGTCTTTGGTGTATATTGTCTCAGTGTACATAAGAAGAATAAAATACATTCATCAAGAATAAGATACAACACTTAGTGATAGTCAATGTTACTAATAAGTTATCAATTTGTATGAGAAAACAAATAAAAACAATATAAATTGAAAGATACAAGCAGCATGGTTATAGTAATAAGTGGGAAGAGATAGATACTACTAAGGAAGAGTAATAGTAATACAGTCTTAGTAAATTATTTGACAGTGTTGTGGGAATTGTTAAACAGAGTGATGCCATTCAGGAAAAAAACTATCTGTATGCCTAGTTGTTTGGATATGCAGTGCCCTATAGCCTCAAACAATTTATGTCCAGTGTGTCTATCGATATTTTCACAACCTTCTTTTTGACTCGTGCAGTATACAGATCCTCAGTGGAAGGCAGATCGGTAGCAATTGTTTTTTCTGCAGTTTTAATTATCCATTGAAGTCTGTGTTTGTCTTGTTTGGTTGTAGACTCAAACCAAACAGTTATGGAGGTGCTGATGACAGACTCAATAATTCCTTTGTAGAACTGAATCAGCAACTCTTTGGACAGTTTGACCTTTCTGAGTTGGCGCAGAAAGAACATTCTTTTTTTTTTTTTTAAAAGTATTGGTTTTTAAAATAATATTTTAAACAAACAATGTCTTAGATATACTGTACTTTCAGTAAATCTGCATTGATTTATAAGTAAAAGAAAAGTAATCAATTACATACAGTATCTCTTTTTTAACATGGTATTTACATTCATACATTATGTTTTTTACACATCAGTCAATATAGTTATATAAAGAGCATTCTTTGTTGAGTTTTTTATTATGTTTTTGATGTTAGGAGTCAAGATATGATAAAACTTAGAAACGTGAAGGACTTTACTATTGATACTATGTTGACTAGTATTGTAAGAGTTATATTTAGTTCAATAATTTTCTGGATGTACCACAAGGCTACTTGTTCAATCTCCTGTCTGTATGCAGATTCATCATTGTCTTGAATGAGGTCAATCACTGTTGTATTATCTGCAAACTTCAGTATTTTAACAGAGAGATCGTTTGAGATGCAGTCATTGGCGTACAGAGAGAAGAGTAGTGGAGAGAGCACACAGCCCTAGGGGCTCCTGTGCTAATTGTGTAGGTATCTGATGTGATTTTGCCTAGTTTCACCAGCTGCTTCCTGTCTGTCTGCTTATGATCCATTTACAACTGTGTAGGCAAACTGCAAGGGATCCATGATGGTTCTCAGGTGGCCGAGCAACGAACCCATGATGGTTCTCAGGGCACTAGTCTTTTAAAGCTCTTCTTCACTTCATAATTACAGATGTTAGAGCAACCAGTCTGAAGTCATTCAGTTCCTTGACAAAAGGTTTCTTCGGCTGATGATAGTAGAGCATTTGAAGCAAAAAGGAACATAGCGCTTCTGTAGTGATTTATTAAAGATGCAGGTAAAGATGGGGGCCAGTTGGTCAGCACAAGTTTTTAAGCAAGAAGGAGTTATCTTGTGTGGACCTGGTGCTTTTTCTGGCTTTTATCTATGAAATAGGCTTTGCACCTCATTCTATGTAATCACCAGAGGTGGTTGATCCAATGAGACAGGGTACTGAGACAGGGTAGATTGTAGAAGGCTTGGCTTTATTATTTTAAAGTAGTTATTTAATTATTTCAATGGTCCAGTATAATGTCAATGATAGTAATACCATCTTTCAACCTCTCATCTTTCCATCTAATTTCCATCTAGCGGGCCCAGGACAGAGGTTTATCCTCTGTCCTGGTGCTTCTTGACATCTCAGCGGTTTTCAATACCATCGATCATGGTATCCTTCTGCTCCGACTGGAGAGGCTGGGAGTGGGAGGCACCGTTTTATGGTGGTTCTCCTCCTACCTCTCTGGTCGGTTGCAGTCAGTGTTAGTGGGGAGGTCAGAGGTCGACTCCTAGGTCTCTCCCTTGTGAGGTTCCTCAGGGGTCAGTCCTCTCCACTCTGCTGTTTAATATCTACATGAAGCCGCTGGGTGAGATCATCCAAGGGCACGGGGTGAGTTACCATTAGTACGTTTATGATACTCAGCTGTACATCTCCACCACGTGTCCACTCAGTGAAGCAGTGGAAGTGATGTGCCAGTGTTTGGAGGCTGTCAGGGTCTGGATGGGTGCCAACAGGCTCAAGCCCAACCCTGACAAGATGGAGTGGTTGTGGGTTTTGCCTCCCTAGGACAATTCCATCTGTCCATCCATTTCCCTGGGGAGGGGGATTATTGACGCCCTCAGAGAGGGTCTGCAACTTGGATGTCTTTCTCGATACACAGCTAATATTAGAGCACCATCTTTCGGCTGTGGCAAGGAGCGAGTTTGCCCAGGTCCGCCTGGTGCACCAGTTGCTGCCCTATGTGGGCAGGTAATCTCTGCTCATAGTTACTCATGCCCGCATCACCTCGAGGTTCGACTATGCTCTCTACATGGGGCTACCTTTGAAGAGTGTTTGAAAACTTCAAATCATCCAAAATGCAGTGGCGCAAGCAGTATTGGGCCTCCTGAGGCATGCCCATATCTCAACATCACTCCATGGACTGCATTGGCTGCAGATTGGTTTCCTGACACAATTCAAAGTGTTGGTTTTGACCTATAAAGTCCTAAATGGCACAGGACCAGATTATCTCCGGGACTGCCTTCTGCTGCATGAATCCCAGCGTCCGGTGAGGTGTCACAGAGTGGGTCTTCTCAGGGTCCCGTCAGCCAGACAATGCCAGCTGGCGGGGCCTAGGGGAAGAGCCTTCTTTGTGTGGGCCCCAGCTCTCTGGAACCAGCTCCCCCCAGAGATTCGCACTGCCCCCACCCTTCTTGCTTTCCGAAAAAGCTTGAAAATTCATCTTTGCCACCAGGCCTGGGGCCACTATATATCTCCCCTTGACCAACTAATGTGTTTAAAGTGACCTATTGAGTGAATGATAAACTGAATGTTTTTAGGTTTTTAGGATCTTTTAAAGTCTTTTAATCATAATTAATTGTATCAAATTGTTTTACTATGTATTCTATGTTTGTTGTGAGCCGCCCCTAGTCCACGGAGAGGGATGGCATACAAATCCAATAAACAAACAAACAAACAAATATTTTCAATTTATATAAACATTGTAACTACTAATATTCCCCCTAAATCTTATTTCTACCTCTGTTCTGGCTTCTAGTCAGGTCACTCTTACTAATCCTAATATTAAGACACATATTTATGTTAATATATAGGAAGACAATGAAGAGACTAGAAACCAAATCTTACAAAGAGAAATTGAAGGAAGTTTGAGAAGAGAAGAATGACAGAAAATATATTTCTTCTAAAAGCATCATAAAGAAAATGGACAAGATCTATTCTCTATTATGTCACAACTCTAGGACATGATAAGATGGATTTAACATACTAAAGCCAGATTTCATTTAAATATTAGACAAACCTTCTAAAAATCAGATCTGAAGGCAGCTAATTTGGCATGTTTTAATTTGGATTTTTGTGCAGAGCACGGATTTGCATCTAATTGCTTAAAATTTCAAATTCCACTGCTATAGTTCTAATGTTAGACTATCTGACCCAGGGCTGAAATGCTACTGGTCCGGTCAGGACCGGGTTTACCAATAGAGGAAGTCGCTGGTGGTTTGGAGTATATACCTTCCGGACATTGACATATTCTTGTTTTTAACCCTCTGCGCATGTGCAAAGTGTTCTGCACATGTTCAGAAGGTGAAAAAGTGTGCGTAAGATAAGAGCATGCATTTCCAAACCAGTAGGAAATTTTCACTGCTGATTTAACCTGTTCTGATATAGTTTAGACCAGCGTTTCCCAACCGGTGTGCCGCGGCACACTAGTGTGCCGCGAGACACAGCCAGGTGTGCCGCCAAGCTCCTAGGGAACTCCAGCTGGGTGGGGTGCTGCCAGTGCCTCGACCTGGAGCTCCCACTCGCAGCTGTCCCCCGGCTCTGGCCCATGCCGCTGCTTCTGGCGCAAACCTGCTGGGCCCCAAAGAAGGAAGGCAGGAAAAAGGAGAGCTTAAGGAGAGCCCTGCCCAGCTGGAGATTCCCTGGCAGCACCAGGTAGAAGCCGGCAATGCAGCACCCTTTTCCAGTGCCGCGCAAGGAGATGGGCGTTGGAGTTTGGGGTGGGGAGCAATGAAAGTGCGGAGGCCGGCGCCGCGGCTGCCCCCACCCCCCAGTGCCTCCATTCCCCTCGCGCCCCTGGCTTCTCGCCGCTGACGCCCGCCCTCCCGCCCGATCTGCCCGCCCGCCCGATCTGCCCCCTTTTCCAGCTCCTCCGGCAAGCGCTCGGAGAAAACCTTCTCACAGCGGAGGTTGGAGAAGGTTCTTTGGAACGTCGGGGGTGCATGCGTGCGCGCGCCCTATCCCCCAGCCAGCCTACCCGGAAAAGCTTTGCCGGCCTCCGCAGAGAAGGAAGAGAGAGAACAAGAGAGAGAAAGAAAGGAAGAGAGAGAAAGAGATAGCCAGAGAGACAGAATGAGAGAGAGAGAAAGAGAAAGAAAGAAAGAAAGAAAGAAAGAAAGAGACAGCAAGAGGGGGGAAGGAGGGAGAGAGAAAGAGAGCCAAAGAGAGAGGAAGGAAGGGAGAGAGAAAGAGATATCAAGAGAGACAGAATGAGAGAGAGAGAAAGAAAGAAAGAGACAGCAAGAGGGGGGAGAAGGGAGAGAGAGAAAGAGCAAAAGAGAGGAAGGAAGGAAGGAAGAGAGAAAGAAAGAGATAGCAAGAGAGACAGAATGAGAGAGAGAGAGAAAGAGAAAGAAAGAAAGAAAGAGACAGCAAGGGGGGAAGGAGGGAGAGAGAAAGAGAGCCAAAGAGAGAGGAAGGAAGGAAGAGAGAAAGAAAGAGATAGCAAGAGAGACAGAATGAGAGAGAGAGAAAGAGAAAGAGAAAGAAAGAAAGAGACAGTAAGAGGGGGGAAGGAGGGAGAGAAAGAGCAAAAGAGAGAGGAAGGAAGAGAGAAAGAGAGAGATAGCAAGAGAGACAGAATGAGAGAGAGAGAAAGAGAAAGAGAAAGAAAGAAAGAAAGAGACAGCAAGAGGGGGGAAGGAGGGAGAGAGAAAGAGCAAAAGAGAGAGGAAGGAAGGGAGAAAGAAAGGGATGGAGAGAGAGAGAAAGAGGGAGGGAGAGAAAGAGGGAGGGAGAGAAAGAGGGAGGGAGAGAGAAATAGAGCGAAAGGGAGAAAGAGAGAATTTTTTGTCCAAACTTTTTTTGCCCCCCCCCTCAATGTTCCCCAGGATTTTGAAAATGTGAATAATGTGCCGCGGCTCAAAAAAGGTTGGGAAACACTGGTTTAGACCAGCGTTTCCCAACCGGTGTGCCGCGGCACAGTGGTGTGCCGCGAGACACTGTCAGGTGTGCCGCGGCGAGAGGCGGCGGAGGAGAGTGGGTGGATCGGGCGGGCAATGGGGCAGGGCGGAGAAGCCAGGGGTGCGTTTGGCCGGAGGCACCGTGGGGAGGCAGGGGCAGCCGCGGCTCCCTTTACTCCTACTGCCGCACCACCCTGCCCCTGCTCCCCACGGTGCCTCCGGCCAAACGCGCCCCTGGCTTCTCCGTCCTGCCCCATTGCCTGCCCGATCCGCCCACTCTTCTCCGCCACCGCCTCCTGCCTTGGGGCGAGGAATCCGAGAGTCCGGGACTGTGTGGCTTTGCGCCATGAAGAGAAAACGGCCGACTTTTCCCTGCTGCCGTTTTCTCTTCATGGCGCAAAGCCAGGGCCGCTGATAGACGGGTACTACAGGGAGCGCGCTACCGGGCCCCGGGCAAATTGGGACCCGCAGTCAGCGGCTCCTTGCACTGAGCTCCCGCTCGCAGCTGTCCCCTGGCTCCTGCTCGATGCCACGGTTTTCGGCGCTGTCCTGCTGGGCCCCAAAGACGGAAGGCAGGAAGGAGGAGAGCTCCATTCTTCTCGCCTTTTTCCCGCCTTCCTTCTTTGGGGCACAGGACAGCGCCAAAAACCGCGGCATCGAGCAGAAGCCGGGGGACAGCTGCGAGCGGGAGCCCCAGGAGGGAAGTACCGGCAGCGCCCCGCCCAGCTGAAGCTTCACTGGCGTCGGCGGCAAATGTCCTTTGTGGCCCGGTGGGGGGGGGGGCTGCAGCGGCCGCAGGCAGTCGCAGGGAGATGGCTGCGGCGAGAGGGAGCTCCAGGCGGCGGCGAGAGGGAGCGCTCTCTCTCTCTCTCAGCTGACTGCAAGCGGGAGCCCTGACGTGGCGGTCAATTGAGAGAGAGAGAGAAAGAAAGAAAGAAAGAGAGACATATAAGAGAGGCAGAGAGAGAGAGAAAGAGAGACATAGCAAGAAAGAGAGACAGCAAGAGAGGCAGAGAAAGAGAGAGAGAAAGAGAGACATAGCAAGAGAGGCAGAGAGAGAGAAAAAGAGAGACATAGCAAGAGAGGCAGAGAGAGAGAAAAAGAAAGAGAGACATAGCAAGAGAAAAAGAGAGACTTAGCAAGAGAGGCAGAGAGAGAAAGAGAAAGAGAAAGAAAGAGAGACATAGCAAGAGAGACAGAGAGAGAGAGAAAGAGAGACATAGCAAGAAAGAGAGACAGCAAGAGAGGCAGAGAAAGAGAGAGAGAAAGAGAGACATAGCAAGAGAGGCAGAGAGAGAGAAAAAGAGAGACATAGCAAGAGAGGCAGAGAGAGAGAAAAAGAAAGAGAGACATAGCAAGAGAAAAAGAGAGACTTAGCAAGAGAGGCAGAGAGAGAAAGAGAAAGAGAAAGAAAGAGAGACATAGCAAGAGAGACAGAGAGAGAGAGAAAGAGAGACATAGCAAGAGAGAGAGAGAGAAAGAGGGACATAGCAAGAGAGGCAGAGAAAGAGAGACAGCAAGAGAGGCAGAGAAAGAAAGACATAGCAAGAGAGGCAGAGAGAGAGAAAAAGAAAGAGAGACATAGCAAGAGAAAAAGAGAGACTTAGCAAGAGAGGCAGAGAGAGAGAGAAAGAGGAAGAGAGACATATAAGAGAGGCAGAGAGAGAGAGAAAGAGAGACATAGCAAGAGAGGCAGAGAAAGAGAGACAGAGCAAGAAAGAGAGACAGCAAGAGGGGCAGAGAAAGAGAGAGAAAGAGACATAGCAAGAGAGGCAGAGAGAGAGAGAAAAAGAAAGAGAGACATAGCAAGAGAAAAAGAGAGACTTAGCAAGAGAGGCAGAGAGAGAGAGAAAGAGAAAGAAAGAGAGACATATAAGAGAGGCAGAGAGAGAGAGAGAAAGAGAGACATAGCAGGAGAGGCAGAGAGACAGAGCAAGAAAGAGAGACAGCAAGAGAGGCAGAGAAAGAGAGAGAGAAAGAGAGACATAGCAAGAGAGGCAGAGAGAGAGAAAAAGAAAGAGAGACATAGCAAGAGAAAAAGAGAGACTTAGCAAGAGAGGCAGAGAGAGAGAGAAAGAGAAAGAAAGAGAGACATATAAGAGAGGCAGAGAGAGAGAGAAAGAGAGACATAGCAGGAGAGGCAGAGAGACAGAGCAAGAAAGAGAGACAGCAAGAGAGGCAGAGAAAGAGAGAGAGAAAGAGAGACATAGCAAGAGAGGCAGAGAGAGAGAAAAAGAAAGAGAGACATAGCAAGAGAAAAAGAGAGACTTAGCAAGAGAGGCAGAGAGAGAGAGAAAGAGAAGGAAAGAGAGATAGCAAGAGAGGCAAAGAGAAAGAAAGAGACATATAGCAAGACAGTGAAAGAGAGAGAGAAAAAAGCAAGAAAGAGATAGCAAGAGAGACAGAGAGACAGAGCAAGGGAGAGAGAAAGACAGAGGAAGGGAAGGAGGGAGAGAGAAAGAGAGCAAAAAAGAGAGGAAGAAAGAAAGACGGATGGAGAGAGAGAGAGAAAGAAGGGAAGGAAGGAAAAGAGAGAAAGAGGGAGAAATAGAGCGAAAGGGAGGAAGAGAGAGGGTTTTTTTGTCCAAACTTTTCTTTAGCCCGCCCCCCCCCTTTCAATGTTCCCCAGGATTTTGAAAATATGAATAATGTGCCGCGGCTCAAAAAAGGTTGGGAAACACTGGTTTAGACAATAGAAAACTATACAGATATTTAGCAGATATTTTTCAATTTTTAATATTTTTTTTTAAAGTACACTGCTAAAAAAATAAATAAAGGGAACACTCAAATAACGGATCCTAGATCTGAATGAATGAAATATTCTCATTGAATACTTTATTCTGTACAAAGTTGAATGCGCTGACAACAAAATGAAATTTATTGTCAATCAGTGTTGCTTCTTACGTGGACAGTTTGATTTCACAGAAGTTTGATTTACTTGGAGTAATATTGTTTTGTTTAAGTGTTCCCTTTATTTTTTTGAGCAGTATAGAATATTTCATCTATAATCTTATATTACAGATATTCTGTATTTTTTCCTCCATAAATATCCTTTACTCTACTTTTCTATTGTTTTACAGCCTATCAACATAGCTATGATCATACTGTTATTTCATATATTCAGTGAATATATAAATCCTCTAATCTCAGTGCCTTATGATCTGTCTTCTTTCCTCATTGTAAATATATGTGCATGTTTCACTTGAGTTATCACTGCTTACTCCAATATTTCCCTAGGTCAAAGGGAAAAGAGTTTTATCAGAACTTCCAATCCTACAATTCATGATTGAGACTTTTGAGAATAAACTATTTTTGTCAGAGTAAAAATAAATTACTGTACTACAATAAAGCACGAATTTGTGATACCTGTGTATAGTCACCAACAGATATGGAGAAAATGAACAGAGAGGGAAACAGAGATAGAAATACATAGAAATTACATTCAATTTTAATGGAATTTATTTGACTTTGTTGGAATAATTTCTGTTAATTAAATGTTACTGTTTAATCTATAACTCAAAGGACAGAACTAAATTTGAAGTAATGTGTTTATTAAGGAATACATTTCAGAAACAATCATGAATTTATGTTTACGAATACCCTAATTACAAATTTAGTGATAAGATTAACTCCTACTCAGAAGAAAGAAACCCAGTTTAGCATTTAGACTTATATACCACTTCACAGTGTTTTACAGCCCTCTCTAAGTGATTTATAGAGAGTAAGCATATTGCCCCCCAAATCTGGGTCCTCATTTTACCGATCTTGGAAGGATGGAAGCCGAGTCAATCTTGAGCCTACTGAGATTTGATATGCCAAACTGCTGGCAGCTGGTGATCAGCAGAAGTAGCTTGCAGTACTGCACTCTAACCACTGCACCACCGAGGCTCTGGGAATCTGCTGAGTATATTGTGATATCAAGCTATGTAAAAAACAGCCCTGTACATGTTGATGTGCTCCTTATATTCTCTGACCATCATGTATATATCTGGAGATCTGAAAGAAAGTTGTATTTCTTTGAATGAATCTACACTCTTTGCTTGGTATGGAAACTTAGGTTGTTAGGGCCTGGTTCACAGTTGTGTGAATGTGATACATATGTGACTACAGACATATCTTAGATCTCCAGATGATCCTCTAGAGCAGGGGTGGGTTCTAACTTATCTCCCCACTTCTCACACCATGTGGCCACTCTGCACAGGTGTGCATATGCAGTGCTGAAAATTTGCAAACCCCCTTCCCTCCAAAAGCTAAAAACAAGATGGTGGTGCATGTGCAGTACCGGAAACTCGGCTTCTGCGCATGTGCAGAAGAAAAAAATCAGCAAAAATCCCCCCCCCATTTTTTTTTCAAAAAAAAAAAAAGGATGGTAGCATTCATGGACTGGCACCAACAGAACTAGCTCCATGATGTCACCAGCAGTTTGCTACTGGTTCTATTGAACCGATGCGAACCAGAAGGAACCAACCACTGATCCAGAGATTCAGAAGATAGGTGGATATGCATGAACAATGTGCTTGAATGTTTGAATTTACTATATGTTCAGGTCATAATTATAAACATAAATAGTCAGGAAGATTAATGTGTTGCTTCTAAAAACTAATCCATTTCTGTCAATCTGGATAATACATTTCCACTTCTGATTGTTTTATTTTGTGATAATTATAAACTCCAGAATCAGTATTTCTTTGCATAGCTTCTTCTATTATTATTTGCAAATAGATAACTAATAAAATTAATCTGGAGAGCATAATGTTCATAGCATAATAAAATTTTCTATTCATTCTATCACAAATACTAATACTAAGAAGAGACTGACTTTAGACAGAAATTAGCAGAATATCTATTTAGACATAAAATACTAGCAAAACAGCTGTTTGCTAAATATTATTTCTGTTTCCAATAGCTTACAATGCATATAATTTATTTCATGTTATTTTCTACTTTGGACATCATGTTTATGCCAAGTATTAAACATTTTTGAATAATAGAATTATGGAGTACACAATTGCGTTAGTAGCTTTCTATTCTTATATGATAGTCTGAACAGGTGCTATGACATTGGTGTAGCTATATTAAAAAGTTAAATGCTCTATTTTGAAATATTAATATTGGTTGAGGTGATGTATTGATTTCAATTGTGTATCATTATAATTTTTATTTACAAACAGTTTATAAAAATTAGAAACAATTATGCATACTTATGTGATATGTGTAAAATTGATCTGTTTCATATTGTCATGGCCTATCTAAAGAAAGCTGATTTTATAAGAGGGATTTTAATCAGATAACATATAACTTAAGTCATCAAATAAACTATATTCCATCAATATCAATGTAAAATTAATGCAATGCATCCTTTGTGTTTCCATGTTTGCTCATTTAGTTTTCAGTGATGAATTTAACAATGCGGTAAAGTTCATTTTAAAACATATTTAATTTGATTTTGAAAAAAAAAACATTTTAAAATTATATTACCATTAAATTTCTATGCTTCCCATCATAAATCTCTAGGTAGTTTATTTAGAAAATACAATATCATGATAAAAAATAAATGGTAAATTCCATAAAACAATTAAAAGAGTATAAAACAAATGTATATACAAAAAGAAATAGACGTACTGTATTCTCAATCCAAATCTGGAAGGTGAAATGTCAGTCAAATTATGTTGAAACAAGTTATTTTCACCATCCTCCTAAACCCTAGCAAGGAAGTATCCAACCCAAATCCATAAGGCAAATTGTTCAGAAATGGAGTTACAATAGGAATGTTCTATCTCTAAGTCCCTAGCATCTTAATTTCTTGTGGAAAAGAAAACTGAAGCATCTCCTCCCAAAATAATTTTGTAGGATGGGCAAATTCAATTTGGATAGATGTTATGTAAATTACATGAGTCTTAAATCCAAAACCATTCTGCTCTAACAGAAATCCCTTATACAAAAATGCAAACCGATTGCAATGAAAGACTTGTAATTTATTTTCAAACCTGATGTAGGTAGAAATTGTGTTTCACCCTAATATAAAATGATTTTTTGGAATCCATAGTTCATCCTTTTGCAAACTCCTTAAAACCCACCTTTGCCGTCAGGCATGGGGGAATTGAAACATCTCCCCCGGGCCTATACAGTTTATGTATGATATGCTTGTGTGTATGTTTGCTTTTAATAATGGGGTTTTAGTGTTTCTTTTAAATTATTTGTTATATATTGTTTATTATTGCTGTGAGCCGCCCCGAGTCTACAGAGAGGGACGGCATACAAATCTAATAAATAAACAAACAAACAAACAAACAAGCAAATAAATAAATAAATAAATAAATTCATGATAACATTTCAGAATCTTTAATTTCATACTCATAGCACACAAGACTATTTTTAATCATTTCAGATGTCCCAAAAAACACTTCATAGCAAAGTGAAGCTCTGCTGTCCACCATTTTTTAAATTCTATAAATGGATCTTTGTCAAAATGGTGCCCAGATGGAACAATGGGAATGACAAGCAGATGAAGTATTTCACAATGAAGCACTTGTTGCCTTCTAAAAAGCAAGGCATTTCCCAAAATATTTAAAGTGTAATGTTCTAGTTGTCATGAAGATAGAAGGAGAGGGGAAGCATATTTAAACTTGCAAGAATTTATAATAAAAGTAAATATTGGCCTGAATGGTCTCCCTAGAGCAGTGGTGTCAAACTCAACTGGCCCATGGAATGCTTAAATCTGGTCTGCGGGGCTGGCCTAGAAATTTCAAAGGACCGGCCTGTGTGGCCTCTGAAGCCAAAATGGGCCGTGCAGCCCCCCGCCTGCAGCATGTTTTGGCCTCTATTGCCTTCAGCAGCATTCTGCTGGCTGAAAATGAGCCACGCGGGGCCTCATCATTGCCCATTTTCAGCCAGCAGGGTATTGCAGGAAGACTAGATTGGACTGGATTACAATCATGCCACCTCAGGTAAGTGTCTGATGTGAATAGAAAGCAAGCAACATTCTATGTTAATACTACCATTTAATGCGAGATTTCATATAATATTGTTCCATTTAATCTACAATCAACAATCTATAATCGACAGCCATTTCTATTACTATCCTGGAAATCTATCTCTGCTGTTATATCTTGTATTGTAGTGTTATTTATGCTATTGTATTTTTATTATTAGTTGAAAATACAATAGTATAAATAGTTGTTCTGCCTGGAAAGCAATTTACTATTAAAAAATGGGGTATAAATTTAGAAATAAAAAGTTTAGTGGAGTATGAAGAAAAAGTAATAAATGTTTGCCAGTAATATCTGGTAGAAGAGATAGGAAAATGGTTATAGTAAAGAACTATGGAAAGAAAGAAGGGAGAAAAATGCATCTTGAGTCTGTGTCAAACACCCACCATGGCCATGCCCATTCTGGCCATGCCCACTATGATCCCTCTGCACCCCATACATACCCTTAGCCCTTTGATGTCAAATACAACCCTGATGTGGCCCTCAATGAAATCAAATCTCACATCCCTGCCCTAGAAGGTCTGATGCAAATATAAATGCATGGAACATTTCTGCAAACATTCAAAATATAATCATCAGCAATTTATATACACTTTGATTTGTTTAAAAGTAACGCCCATCTAATAAAGTGACCTTATTAAACATCTTCTGACTCAAACTTACCATAGATACTGATTTGACTTCAAACCATCTTAAAATACCAGGCAGTTTATACGCTGTCTTATAAATAGTTCTCTCAATCCACATATTCTGTAATTTAAGAGAAAGGTTTTGAAGGAAAATGCTTATAAACTAGTAGACTTATCCTAACCCAAAATTTGTACAAAAGACTAGTAGCAAATGTAGCTAACACCACAGAGGCAACACAACCACCCCAAATTAGTAAAAAAACACTTGTGCATCAGGGCAGATTGCTCTTACTTGCTGCTACTGGTGCATTGTGCGCGTAGCTTGAGTCATCTGGTATGCATGTGTGCACTATGCTTCTGCACGCATGCACATCCCCAGAGTGATTTTGCTTCTGCTCATGCGCAGGAAGCAAAATTGCATTGAAATCTTCCAAGGGGACACGTGCACATGTGATTTTGGTGATTTTTTGCTTCTGTGCATATGCAGGAAGCAAAAAATACTAAGAATTAAAGAAAAAAGATGGTAGTGCCAGAAGGACTGGCACCGGAGCAGTTGCATGCAAATTGCACAATTTGGCAGCTGCTACCTGTGCGCAGTCGCCTACTGCACTGGTAGCAAACCATCCTGGTTGTGTATCCAGTTTAATTAATGTTCTTAATGTTTTGTCATGAGCTTTTGTATTCATATAGAAAACACATGAATTATCTCTCCCTTCATTTCAATAGGAACATAGACAGTCTATACTGCAAACAATTATTTCATCCTCTAGTATTCTGTAGACAGCTATTTATTTAGGATAAAATTGTAGAGAGCTGTTTCTTAGAAAAGGAACATGATAAAATCCCCAACTGGTACAAATATCAGTTTCAAAAGATGGAGGGAAAGAGTTTAATTTCCTATTCTGACTCCTTTAATTATTTCTCTCTCCCATCCAGTCGATACAAGCTGTATATATTATGTGCAAAGAAGCTTTTAATATTATTTGTAATTTAGCTTCAATAAAGTGTTTGTGATCTTTGTTTGGCAATAATGTGATGCATATAGGGAGCCTAACTCAATGGAGCCATTTTAGTTTTTGAGTTAAGTATTTTAAAGCATAAATTAGTTAAATGAAACGGGGGGAAAACTGGTATTAATGAAAATCATTCATGCAGGAATTAATTTTTCATGACTAGAATCTTAACATTACTGCAACCACTTTTTAAAAAACAAAACACTAAATGTTTCATATTTTTGTTCATCTAACACAAGAAACTAAGTGTCACATATTCATACAAAGTGTAAAGATTTACAGAAAGCCTATTATGCTTTCTCTTACATATTATACAAGCATATTTAAAAGACATTAAGGAAAGTGTATAACATGTTAAAATTACCGCAAATTCATTGTCTGGATTTTTCTCTCCTTTTCGAATGGGTCTTGAATACTCAAACCGCTGTACCTCATTTACCCTATAGAAACTAGAAAGAGAAAAACATATAATTGCATTTATATTCTCATATGGTCACAATACCTAAGAATTAAGTTTTATAGGGGAGTATATATGTATCCTAGTAGCCTAAAATTTGGATTTTCAAACTGCAATATCACAATCCTAAACAGAATTGGGTCGTCCCCAGAGGTGGGTTTCAGCAGTTTCTGATTAGTTCTGGAGAACCAGTAGCAGAAATTTTGAGAACCGTTAAATATCATCTCTGACTGGCCCTGCCCCCTTCTATTCTCTGCCTCCCAAGTCCCAGCTGATTGGGAGGTAATGGAGATTTTGCAGTAACCTTCCCCTGGAGTAGGGTGGTAATGAAGTTTTTACAGTATCCTTGCCCTACCACACCCATCAAGCCATACCCACAAAACAGGTAGTAAAAAAAATTGAAATCCACCACTAGGCATCCCAAAGTTCCGCCAAAAGTTTGAGTGCCAGGTTCTGATAAGAAATAAATATGTTGCTTATTTTTCATAATTAAATTTTAATCTATGTATAGCAAAGTTTTCTGGCTCTGCAGTATCACAACTACCCAGTACTGCAGGCTTATGCAGGAAAATTAAAAAGCAAAACTTGGAGTCATTTTTCTCTCCTAAAGCTATATTACGAGATAGTGATCAGTCTAGGGCCACTATGTCAGGTAACGGTTGAATGGAAATTCTGCATTAGGACTCTCTCAACTGAGACCTGAGAGAGAGGATTCTTATTTTCAGAGTATGGGAAAGAATATGGCAGACTGAAAAACATATATTCATTATTCTATTATCTGGAAACTGAGAAGTAGCTCATATGTTCATCCTTAAAAAGGTTCCCCCCACAAGAGAATGAAAATGAACTCCCTATAAATTGGGTTCTAAAAGCATTCAGTTGTTGAGATTTCTGTAATCAAATCCTTTTTCTCTTTTAATAAATCTGGTTAGAAAAGCTTTTTCAAGAGTCTTTTTTTGTGTGAGTGGACTAGGCTGTCAAGAGTTTAATGCCATTGACACTATCAGTATTCACTACAAATTATTTGGCAAATTGTACCATGACATCTGTGGCCTATATGAAATTTAAATCAACTTAGTGATGACATTGTGACACATGACATGACTTCACCCCTTTGATCCTTTTGAGAATGCATACGGCCATATTAGTTTTTCAAATAAATAACAATGCTTTAAACATAGTTTTCAGAATATTAAGATATGTTCTTTTAATGGTATACCAAGGCTTTAGATCAGGGGTGTCAAACTCACGTCATCAGGGTAGTGTCACATGACGTATCAGGACTTTCCCCCCCTTTGCTAAGCTGAGTGTGAGCGTGGCCAGTGGGTGACGCATCTGGCCCACGAACCAGGAGTTTGACAGCTGTGCCTTATATAAATACTCCATGATAACTTCTCAGGAAATGTTTCATTTTGGTTACTAGTGGTATACCACATTCATTATTTTATGGGAAACTGTCTAGAAGGAATTAAAAGGAAGCATAAGTCATTTTGAGTTGCAAAAATCCCTTATTTTGGTTAAGAAATACGAAAACAACTGAATGAAAGTACTGATTTATCAGGGATATGGCCTTGTATATGAATGTAGAAGAAATTGCACTAACAAAAAGCCAGGCACAAATTACTTTTTATCAATATTGAAAAAATAAATGAAAATAGAGAATGAGGGACAGAGCAGCATGAAATCAAAAGTATTATTTTTTCCCCGAGATAAATGGAAAAAGGATAATCTCTTGCTGCACCTTAAACTGTCTTTCTTTTTATGTTGATGAATTTAGATGCAATTCTTCAGGCCATTTAGCAGGTAATACATTTAACCAAGTGCAGTCTACGAAAGCTATTCAGAGTAATTGCTCATTTCGAATGTCTGTACCTTAAAATTTGCTCCGATACAGGCTTGTGAAATTTTGATGGTAAGTCGAGTTTTGGCTTTACTGTAAAACACTGGATAGCTGTGTTACATGTTAAGAATTACAGTGATGTCCAATTAAAATTATGCAGCTAGGATACCTAATTTATCACACACACACACACACACACACACACACACACAAACTGAGTAAAGGTAAAAAAATAATTCACTCAAGTTGTGCTCAACTCTTTAGGATTCCTTGACCACTATATGGAAAGGAAATAGTCAGTGGGTCATTGGTTTTTTATCCAATTTCCATTCTAATCTATACTTCTGGGATTTCTTTTTGATGCATCACTCAAGTATGATCCAAACCCAAAGTTCTTTAGCTTACTTCATGATCACCCAAGTTTGACTAAACCTCACATTATTCAAGAGAAGGTAGGTAAGGTAAGAACACCATAAGTTGTCAACATTCTTATTACATCAAAGCCATAAAAACTTTTAAAGGATACATTGGCCAGGAGAATTTTTAATATCTTCACCAGGAGGTGATGTAGTCTTCATTTTTTCTGCATTAGGAAACTGTGTTAATAATCTTGCTTCAAAATCCTCACGGCGTTCATATTCTTTTCCTCGATAAATAAAAGCTTTGCTCTATAAATAGATATAATATATTTCAAGTTTTTGACAGTTCCACTTAAATATACAAATGCACACAATTTATGATTGAGAATATCTTTGATTGCTTCTGCATTGTAAAAGTAAACATTTCTAGAAACCAAAAGAAAAGAAAATTCTACACAAATCAATAGCTTTTTAATGATCTTGAAAAAAGAATATGCTTCTACTTCTACATATTTACTTAACATTCACCTTTTTAAAATTCTGATACTTTTTTATTAAATGAGTTTAATAAACTTAATAAATTAAGTTTATTTGTATTTCCATTTAGCACATATGCAATTTGTATTATATTTCTACCTTAAAAGAAAGAAATAACGCACTTATTTACTTACTAAGACTCATTTCTTAGGATAGCACTGTTATTTTACATTCTACTCCTTACTCAAATTCAAATATTTTGGATAGCTTTGCTACCTCCCAAGCTGCATTTAGTTATTCAACATTATTAGCATTTATCTATCTCTGTGAAGCCAGCAAGGAAATATGAATCATTTTCTAGCAATATTTTTTAGTAAAACACAGGTAGACTTCATGATTCATTTGGATTTTCATCCAGAGTTCAATCATGGGAAATAAAACATTGGCGAATGACTTACTCAGCTTATATAAACTGGGATGGAAGCACAGAGTTAAATTCTAGAGCATCAGAAAATATCTGAAAATGCATCAAAAGATTAGCCAAAATTCAAGAAGAAAACCAAAATGAGTATTCATTATTCTACCATGACCACCCACTGTATCTTCCACTCTATTTTATTCTCAATAAAATGGATTTATGAACATTTGGAATACTGTCTTTCATTCAAAGTGTATAGAATACATAATGTATTTTTCTGGCCTGCAGCAAAATCAAAGTAGAGAAGGTTTTTTTTTTTAACTTACCCGTAAAAATGTTGGAAATCCTTGTCCATAATAACCAACTGCAAAGTAATCTGGCTTAGGTCTTATTACTTTCACAATATTTTCATAGAACTGTGCTTGTTTTTTCTGTGTTAAAAAAAATATAACTTTTAGAACATTATTTTTCTAGAGATTGTATTTTCTTTTTCTTTATAAACTTTCCCAAACATAGCTACCTACAAATAAGTAACATTTAATGCATTTCACCCTAGGTCTATAGGATGCTACATTAGCAAGGTAAGTTATTTTGTGTGCAAAATATAATCAATAAATGGAAAAGAGAAGATCAATTTCTCTTAATTTGTTTTATTTATGGATTGTGGTGAAAGGTTTTTTTTGCAAATGTTTGCGTTTGTAGTTAAAAGGAAAAAAATCTGAAAAAATTGCAGTTTTTATAGCTGAATCAGGTGGAACAAATATATAATAGTATCTTGCCAAACAGGGCAGACTTTTAATGAGAAGATAAATTAAACTACTATTGGAAGTACTTCTTCTACCTCATTATACTACTGTATGCTTTTGAATGCACCAAGAAAGAGTAACCAAATGCTCAACTCTTAATAATCTAATACTCTACTCTTGGCACTACTACTAAGAGTAGAGCTCAGTGATGGGCTACCAAAATTTTTACTACCACACTGTAGGCGTGGCTTATGCATTTTGTTTCAACATCTTTCAGTGCAAATTGGGTGCTCTGGGGTGGAGCTCCAAATTTTGCTACCGGAACTGCATTCTTGACCATTCCCTTAGGAGATTAGATTAGATTCATTAGATTTATATGCCGCCCCTCTCCGCAAACTCGGGGCGGCTCACAACAAGGTGAAAACAATACATAATAACAAATCCAATTACTGGTAGTGCCCCTTAGTCATAATGCTGCTTTTCTTTTCTAATGTATCTTTTCTAATATCCAGTACTATGTTCAAGAATATTCTTCCCTTATACTCAATTCTTAGATGTGAAACATGTCTGTTTCCTCTGTGGTAACACTGACGCTACAAGAATTGATTGGAAAGTTCTGCATCAAGAGGCCCCAAAGCATTATGTTTATACATTTCTTATTTATAGTACACTTAATCCAGCATCTGATACTGTTTTACCACTTCATAGGTTGCTTTTCAATAGTTCATTCTGCCATAAGATGTTGACTGCCTTGATCCCAAGGGATTCTAGAGAGTATTTTATACACATGCATTTGTATGGGCAACTGTCATTGTATAAACAATGGGATGAATTGGAAACTTTAATTTAAACTTACTTCATCAAATTTATATCCCCTCTCCTCCTCCTCCTCCTTTTGGTGGGAAGAGAGCAGTGTAAGGGTATAGGTGCAGTGTGTGTGTGTGTGTCCTTACTATTCAAGCCCAACATGTTTAATGATATAGGATTTGGGGGCTTTATAATTTGAATAAAAATGTATCTTTACTTTTTATCAGACATAACTTTGAGGTAGCTAAGATGTTTTGCATTTTTAGACTATAATTATGTTAGGAATACATTTCTGGTTCTAGTTTGCTGCTTAGTACAATTCAGATACAGTATCGTAATATTCTTTTACACCAACTTTTACTTAACACTATATAGAAATACTATAAGAGAATGACAGCGCCGGACTTACCCGGCGGCAGGCTTTGCTGGAGGGACCGGGAGACACGGTCCCTCATGGCGGCCGCCATCTTGGATCCCGGGCGAAGTCTCGCGACGCGAGACTTCGCTCGGGAGGTCAGGCCTGATTGGCCAGGCTCCTGATTGGTCCGGGCGGGGCCTGCTGGCCCTATATAAGGGCGAGCAGGCCCGGGGCTCTCCCTTTTCGCCCGGACTGCAGAGCCTCGAGCAGACATTTGGTAGTCTGCTCGCGGCCGCCATTTTGTGGACAGCCTCGTGCGAGGCGCCATTTTGTGGCCTGCTACATTGCGAAAAGCCTTCTTTCACAGCGGAGCCAGCATCGGCTGGGCTCCGCTCCGGTTTGGAGCCCCATTGTGCCCATTGGGGGTGGTGGTGGTGCTGCCTTTTGGTGGCCTTGCGCGTTCGCGGGGGTTGCCTGGGTGGATTGAGGCCTTGTATATAAAAGGCCTGGTGGTGGGGCCTTCCTGCCACCGTATGGAGGGGTCGTGGTTTGCCTCCTGGGGGGTTGCACTTCGGAGGCCTCCTTTTTAGTAGGCCTTGCCTTGTGAGTGCACGGTCCTTTGGGGGGGGTTGTTCACACCCTTTCCCCTTCCTTGTTAAACAACAGTGAAGTCAGGGTTAATGGCCCCAAAAAAGCGGCCAGCTCAGGCCCTCCCGGCCCAACCAGTGGTGCGGCCTAGGAGGGCTGCCAGGCCGTCTGCCCGGGCTCGGGCTGCGGCAGATGGGCCCCCGGTGGTGGTCCCGGTGGTGGGGGGGGGGTTTTATGCCCACGGTCCCTCAACCCGAGGTTTCCCCTTCTCTTTCTTGGGCCAGGGTCCTGGAGCGGCTCGATGACCTGGAGCGGTGGCGGTCGGGTGCTGGCCCGGAGGGGCTTCCCATGACCGCTGCCGCAGCCTGGGGTGCCGACCCCGAAGAGGAGTCATCCCCAGAGGGGCAAGTGGCCCACAACATGCAGACGGCCCACACCACGCAGCTGGCACACACCGTGCAGATGGCCCCGGCGGGGCAGGTGGCCCAGTCGGGGCAGTGGTCATCGTTGCAGGGACCAACAAGGATGGGTCCCCCGTGGATGGCTTCTACCCCTTATGGGGCAGGTGAGGTCGCACCACACGTAGGCACTTCACCGCTCCTTCCCGTGCAGGGTCCCGGGTTCATCCCGCCCGCATTGGGGAGTGGCACCAGCTTCATGGGGGCTGCTGCGGGCACCTGTGGACAGGTCTGGTCCCCGCCGGCTCCGCCAGTAGGGGCCCCGGGGGTATCTTTCCCACCTGGGGCGGGGGTGGGGGGTTGGATCCCTCCTCAGTCGGCCATTATGCCACCGCCCCCTTTTGTGTATCCATCTGGGCTTGGTGTGCTGGGATCGGGGGCCACCACGGTGTGGGACCCGTTCGCCAGCATCAAGCCAGGGGCCATCCCTTGTGGGTTGCCTGCGACGCCTTTAGGTTACCATCTTCACCCGTCGGTGAAGGAGGCAATATGGCGGGGGGAGTATGTCGACCTTTTCTCCATTTTAAACAGGGAGGTCCCTAAACAGGACAAGGAGGTGGTCCCTGGGGAGAAGGTTAAGAAAACAAAGGTAACAAAGTGTTTCAGTTTTTGGCTGTACGCTTTTCTGACCTTTGCGTCGGTAGTAATTCAGAGGCAGCCGGGTAGGGCCGCTGCCTTGCTGAAATATATCGACCTCATTGCGAGGGCCCACTTTGAATATGGGGGAACAATATGGAGGCATTACGATAAGGGGTTCAGGATGCGTATTGCCCATGACCCCTACTTGCCCTGAGATATGGTGGTTCCGAACCTTTGGTTCCAGGCCACGCATATGTCGGGGAAGGAGGGCTGCGATAGGACTGATAGCGGTCACTTTATGGAAGAGGAGCCCGCGACGCCCGCGCCGGCCAAGGCCGTGGCGGGCGTCGTTGGGAGAGGGGCCTCTTTGGTGTGCCACGAGTTCGCTGCAAAGGGGGCGTGTTTTCGTCCCATTTGCAGGTTTCGTCACGCCTGCGGGAGTTGTGGGGGGAACCATTCCGCAGTCGTGTGCCCCCGCCCCAAGAAGGGGGCTGAAAAGAAGGGCGGGGGTCCCCCAAAGCCTCCCCCACCTGTTGGGGGAAAAGGGGCCCAGCCCAATTAAGTTGCGAGTGCTTGAGGGTTGGTTGGGTGACTACCACCCTCGCCTGAGAGCGGACGCTCTCTGGCTAGGCTTCTCAGAGGGGTTTCGGATCCCTTACATGGGCGTTAGGAAGGCCTTCCTGTCTGACAACCTTAGGTCGGTTGTTGGTCATGAAGACATTGTTAGGGAGAAGATTCGGAAGGAGGTGGCCGAGGGCAGGGTCCTCGGGCCCTTCCCGGAACTGCCCTTCCCGAATCTTCGTGTGTCTCCCTTAGGTGTGGTCCCCAAAAAGGCGAGTGGTGAATTTAGGTTGATTCACCATTTGTCTTTTCCAAAAGGGGAGTCAGTGAATGATTTCATTCCTGACGAGCTGTGTTCAGTCCGGTATGCATCCTTTGATGCAGCCGTGACTATGGTTAGGGAGTGTGGGGTGGGAGCCCTTATGGGTAAATGCGACATTAAGTCGGCATTCCGGCTCCTCCCCATACACCCAGACGACTTTGAGCTGTTGGGCTTCCATTTCGAAGGGGGTTATTACGTGGACAGAGCCTTGCCCATGGGTTGCTCTGTCTCGTGCTCTCTTTTCGAGAGTTTTAGCACCTTTTTGGAGTGGGCGCTCAGGAGGCAAAGTGGTCTGGGTACTGTCGTTCACTACCTTGATGATTTCCTGTTGGCGGGGCCTGCGCATTCGGAGCAATGTTTTGCTCTGATGCGGGGCTTCGAAGCCCTTTGTGCTCAATTGGGGGTGCCTTTAGCCTCTGAGAAGACCGAAGGCCCCGCTACCAGGATTACCTTTCTGGGTATTGAATTGGACTCAGAGGAGCAATCTTCCAGATTGCCCCTAGAGAAGTTGGTCAAGATTAAACGGAAGCTTGATGAGGTACTGGGCTGCCGGAAGGTTACCCTACGGCAGCTTCAGGAATTGGCAGGCATTCTTAATTTTGCCTGTCGGGTAGTTGTTCCTGGTAGGGCTTTTTCCAGGAGGTTGTATGATGCGATGAAGGGGCTCCGTTTGCCCCATCATCGTACCCGCCTCTGCGCTGGGGTTCAGGGCTGACCTCGGTGTGTGGCGAGATTTCTTGGTCAGGTTTAATGGTCTGTCTTTCTGGCGGCACGAGCTTCTTTTGGAAGCTGAGTTGCAGCTCTGCTCTGATGCTGCGGGGACTTGTGGTTTCGGGGTAGTGTTAGGTGACCAGTGGTGCTGGTCGGCATGGCCTCCGGAATGGAGTGCCTCTTCGTTGGTTAAGGACCTGACGTTCTTGGAGCTCTTCCCCTTAATAGTGGCCTTAGAGCTTTGGGGGGAGCAGTTTAGGGACAAGACCGTGCACTTTTGGTGTGACAACCTAGCGGTTGTCCATGTGGTGAATGCCCTGTCCTCAAAGAGCGACAGGGTCATGCGGCTTGTCCGCCATTTTGTGCACAGGTCCTTGTCTCTAAACGCATTGTTTTTGGCTAAGCATGTCCCCGGGTTGGAGAACGGGGTCGCTGATGCCTTGTCCCGTGGTCAGTTGTCCAGGTTTCGGACCCTGGCCCCGTGGGCCCGAGAGTTGCCAGAAGCGTTCCCCAGCCACCTCTGGAGTCTGGGGGGGATCCAGAGTGGTGGAGAGACGAGGCATCCCGGGCAATCTCCTTGTCTGTAGCGCCCGGCACCCTCAGGGCATACCAGCGTGCAGGTAAGGAGTTTGGGGAGTTCAGGAAGGGCAGGGGTTACCAGCTTAGTTGGCCTGTCCCTGTAGAGCACTTGGCCGAGTTTTGCGTCCAGCTTAGGCAGCGTGGCCTGTCAGTTAGGACGATCCGGTCACGGTTAGCCGGCCTCGCCTTTCTGTCCGAGGCGGGGGGGTTTGCTGATCTTTCGGGTGACTTTCGCATCCGGAAGATGCTGGAAGGCTGGCTTAGGGAGCAAGCGGGGGCCCCTGGTGACACTCGTCAGGCTCTGATGGTGGAGCAGCTGTCTTTAATCAACGTGGTTTTTGGCAGTCTGTGTTCCTCATTGTATGAGGCCCGTCTTTTTAGGGCAGCGACTTGCGTCATGTTTTTTGGGGCCCTTAGGGTCAGCGAGGCCATGGCTTCATCTCAGGCTGACATTTCGCTCCGAGCCTTCCAGTATGCTGATCTGGCCTTTAGACAAGGGGGGGGTGTCCCTTGTAGTAAGGCGGTCTAAGACAGATCAGCTGCACAGAGGGGTTACTATCCAACTTAGTGCGGCCACCGACCAGTCGGTGTGTCCGGTGGCCGCCCTACAGCTTTATTGTGGTATGCGGGGGTCAGGTCCGGGGTACCTGTTTAGACATGGGGATGGGACCCCTCTGACCCGTTTCCAATTTTGGGTGCTAGTATCCAGGGCAATGGCCCAGGTGGGCATGGATCCCTCCGGTTACGGAACGCATTCGTTCCGTATCGGCGCCGCCACTAGCGCGGCACTTTCTGGTTTCCCGGCCCATCGGATTCGGGAGATCGGCCGCTGGCGGTCAGCGGCATATTTGGGTTATGTTAGGCCCGCTGAGGATCCTAGGCAGGGCTTAGGCTAGGTAACCTCTGTGTGTGTGTGTGTCCTCTTGCAGGTCCCCAGGCTAACATGAAACCGACGGCGCTGCTGTGTGGCCACAGCATGATTTTTTGGGCCGGCTGCTCGGCAGCCAGGAGCGCCATCGGGACCCAGCTGTCCCTGGGGCAGTGGGTCAGGGTTGCCTGGATGGGCCGGAGAGGTATGCGGTGGGAGGGTCTCCTACCGGCGTTGCTGGGCGGTCAGCATTCTGTGGCTGCACCCGGCAGTATGGGGGGCGGCTCCTGGAGTCGTGCCCAAGTGGGTTTGGGTGGGCAGCGTCCTGTGGCCGCACCCAGGTGGCTGGTATTGCATTTAGGTGGCAATGACCTGTGCATACTGGGAGGCCTGGCGCTGATCATTCAGGCACGCGAAGACCTTCGAAGGCTTCGTGAGGTATGGCCCACCACGCAAGTGGTGTGGTCAGAAATATTACCTAGGCTTGTGTGGAGGGACTCCTCTTCCCTTAGGGCCATTCACCGGGCTAGGCGACGGGTGAATAGGGCTATGGGTAAAACAATTAGGGAACTAGGTGGGGTTGTAGTGCCCCATCCCCTTATCACAATAGACCGGCCATGGCTTTACCGGGCCGATGGCGTTCACCTGTCTGAGCAGGGGAACGCCATTTTCTTACAGGACCTGCAGCGGTCTCTGCGTGAGCTGGTGCAGCTAGAGGGGGGAGTCGGGGGGCCAAGATAGAGATCTGATCCCCACTCCTGTGGCAGGTTAGGGGCGGAAAACTGGGGTGGTTTAGCAACCGCGCGTTCTCCCTTGGGCATCTTTGGGGATGATTGACAGGTTCTCCGCAAGCTCATGGAGGGAGTTTCTGCCTGAGCAGCTGGGGGGAACCTGTCTTTGGGCCCTGCACCTTTAATTCCCGGATTCGGGTTAGCCGGTGGGACCCCCCTCATGCACAGCATGGCAGGGTCGCAGGTGACGGCCTGGCCCTCACCTGGACTTGCATCGAGATACGCCCATGAGTTGCCCAGGAATGTTTTTGGCATAACGTCATTTCCGCCCCGGAAGTATTTGTTTGACCCTGCAGGTCCATTTCCGGGTCATAGTTGATTATGCTAATTTATGCAAAGTATTGAATAAATTATGCAAATTTATGTTAATAAAAATGACCCAATTTAAATCCAGCTCTTGTGTCCGTGTCGTTACTCCGTCTCTCCAGCAATGACAGCGCCGGACTTACCCGGCGGCAGGCTTTGCTGGAGGGACCGGGAGACACGGTCCCTCATGGCGGCCGCCATCTTGGATCCCGGGCGAAGTCTCGCGACGCGAGACTTCGCTCGGGAGGTCAGGCCTGATTGGCCAGGCTCCTGATTGGTCCGGGCGGGGCCTGCTGGCCCTATATAAGGGCGAGCAGGCCCGGGGCTCTCCCTTTTCGCCCGGACTGCAGAGCCTCGAGCAGACACCCGCCCGCCCTCCACTATTTTGCAGTGTGCTTAGGGGTCGCCCTTAGGGGGCCGAATGGGAATTTTTTGCAGTTCTGCCTCTTAGCCGAGCTGTTTTTTCGCCCATTCCACACTGAGGTGATGGATGTGCGGTTAGGGGGTGCTTGCATTTTATTAGGTTAATTGGCTTACCTTTGGTCATTTGGGTAAGCAGGTTAGGGGCGGAAAACTGGGGTGGTTTAGCAACCGCGCGTTCTCCCTTGGGCATCTTTGGGGATGATTGACAGGTTCTCCGCAAGCTCATGGAGGGAGTTTCTGCCTGAGCAGCTGGGGGGAACCTGTCTTTGGGTCCTGCACCTTTAATTCCCGGATTCGGGTTAGCCGGTGGGACCCCCCTCATGCACAGCATGGCAGGGTCGCAGGTGACGGCCTGGCCCTCACCTGGACTTGCATCGAGATACGCCCATGAGTTGCCCAGGAATGTTTTTGGCATAACGTCATTTCCACCCCGGAAGTATTTGTTTGACCCTGCAGGTCCATTTCCGGGTCATAGTTGATTATGCTAATTTATGCAAAGTATTGAATAAATTATGCAAATTTATGTTAATAAAAATGACCCAATTTAAATCCAGCTCTTGTGTCCGTGTCGTTACTCCGTCTCTCCAGCAATAGGAGGTACTTGAAGGTATATCACAATTTAGTATACGCAAAGAACAAGAGAGACCATAATTACATACCCATCTGAAAATATATGCAAAGAAATTTGCTAAACCTTTCTGTGTACAAAGTTTCACAAGCTAATTGTTTAGTAATAAACATTTCAGTATAACTATGTGGTAAACTCTGTTCTTAAAACACGCAGAGACCACTACTGAAGTCATCCTCACTTAATAACACAAAAGATTCTTGCTTAACAACAGCAACCAGAATTGTTTAGAATTGTTATTGCTAGATGATTTGATCATACAATACTGAGTTTTATTATTTCTGCTTAGTAACAAAAATTACGATCCTGATTATTGTGCAATGACTACCTAAACTCTAAAACTGGTAGTAAATACGCTTTGTTAAAAGTCATATTTCTAATTCCAATTACTTTTTTGGAATTACTTTTTAATATGTTGTGAAATATGCTGTGTTCAGATATCACCATAGCCCTATGTGAATTTGCTTTGTAATTAATACTGAGATACTTATGTTAAGTATTGTGACAAGAGTCATTTACAGTGAGTTAAAGACAAACCTACCAGTACGTCACTAAGTTGTTCATAATCAAACATTTCATTTTCATATTGTTCTGCAAGCTCTTTGCCCAAGACAATGGCTTCTTCCCACATCTGTGAAAAATATAATTACAATTTAATTACATTAAATTAAAACATCTTTTTAAATTTTCACTGTTTAAAACCAAAACCCAGTTAATATTTTTTCAACAACAGCAATAACAATTTCAATATTATCTCTGCTTACTGACAGATTCTAGTTAGTCATTCAAGGTGACTAATCAGAAAGATAAACATAAAAAGTTATATAAAGACACTTAAATAATGAAAGTATTAACCAATTCAGATGAAACTGCCCTGACTAGAGAGAAATATTCTGATTAGTGTTGGGCGAACTGAACTTGCAAAGTTTGGCATGCCGAACCTGAACCCAAACTCTTTTAAAAGTTCAGGTTTGGCGTTTGGCGTTCGCTCAAACACCACAAAGCACCGCCGCCCGGGAGGAGAGTGGGGAATCCCATTGTGGGATTCCCCACCTCCTTTTGCTTGCAGCGCTGCAAGCAAAAAGAGGTGGGGAATCCTACGATGGGATTCCGGGGGCGGGGCTTTGACATCAGAGAGACTCCTTCCTGGCTGGCCGAAACGGGAAGGAAGCCCTGCCCCCGGAATCCCATCATGGGATTCCCTACCTCATTTTGCTTGCAGCGCCACTGCGGCATCCTTTTCCGTAAAAATAAAAGGAAGCAAAAGGGGAATTCCCCACCTCCTTGTTTATTTTTATGGAAAAGAACGCTGTAGCGGCACTGCTGCTGTTCGGTTTCAGGTTCTGCAAACTCACCCGAACTTCACGGCAAAGTTCGGGTGAGTCCGCCAAACCCGAACTTCGTTGGGTTTGCCCAACAATAATTCTGATTAATTTCATAAAAGTAGAAGTATGGAACTCAGTTATCCTACACTACCTTTCACAGTATGGAAGAAGTATAGAAGGTGACCTTTTTACAAAAAGCTATGACTACATATAACCGAGTGTATAAATCTTACAAAGTGCTGTTATAACCTAGTGTTGCAGAGATTAGCAAAAATGTATTCCTACAAAGCAACAAGAATTATTGAAGGCTATTGACAGAAGAAACAAGAATATCAGATTTATGGGCATGGAAATAACAAGTTGCCAAAATAGGAGAAAATAGTCAATCCAGGTCATGTATAGGCTTGTTTTCCTGTTCTTACAGTTCTCCGAAATCATTTTATCAATTAGGAGCTGGTCTTTCGTACCTCTGCTTTGTCTTTTATTGCCCTTTTGCTCCACTGGCATAATGTCAGTTTCTTCTAGGTAGTTGTGAATTCTGTCAGCTTTGATACCTGTCAGCAGTTTGAGCATGGTCGGCAAACATGTTATTGGCCTGTAATTTCCTGGTATGGCTCCTTTCACTGCATCTTTTTTTATTAAATATGTTCTGCCAGTTGTAAGCCATTCACTGATATTTCCTGTCTGCAGCATTTTATTGAACAATTCGGCCATTTTTCCATGCAGGCTGGTCAGGTATTTCAGCCGAAAACCATGCACCTGATCAGTGCCAGGGGATGTCCAGTTATTTACTTTCTTCACTGTTTTTGCGATCATTTCAGGTGTTATTTCCAGCTGCTGCATATTGCGCTTTGAGAATTTTTTCTCAAACTCCTTTATCCACCCAGCAGTTTTGCTATAGTCCTTTCTGACCTCCCAGAGATCTTTCCAGAACTTTGTTGTTATTTTCACCTCTGGCTTTTCAATTTTCTTATCTGTTTTCTGATGCAGGTTTTGGTAGAACTGCCTCTGGTTGGATTGAAATGTTTGATTCTGCCTGTACTGGGTGATCCTAGGTTCACATCGCTCAATTTTCCTGACTGTCGCTGTTATCTGCTGCTTTACAATTTCCAGAGCTTCCTCGATCTTTCTTGTACTAAGCCAGTACTTTTTTGTCAAATAGTCTTTGATCTTCTGATTGTTCAGTTCTGCTCTTTAATGTTCTTCAAGTTACTTGCATCTGATCTCAAGCTTTTGATTTTCAGTTCTAGTCGGATTTTCCATTTTGGTTTTCCAGTTGGTTTTCCGATTGGTTTCTGTTGCAGTAATTCTAGTTCTTCAGTTACTATCACAGCTGTACTGTAGGCAAGCTGATTCAATTCTTCAATTGAAGTTACATTGACAGTTGCAAGTGCAGAGTTAATATCTTCCATTAGTGGGACAAGTCATTTCTTGCTTATGTTTTTTAAGGCTGGCAGTCTCTTTCACTCTGCGAAATTATTATTATTATTATTATTATCATCATCATCATTATTATACATTTAAAATTCAATTGAAGCAGCTATATGCATTTTTTGTTTTCTTTAGTTTTTGTCTTTAAGTCAATCTTCCCTCCTAGTGACTTTCTGGCCATGTCATTGTAATTATCTTTGCAAATTTTTTAAAAAGTAGATTGCAATTGTCTCCTTTCTAGGCTGAGAAGAATTGTCTGCACTAAAGTCACCCAGCTGTCTTTGCGCGTAACATGGTGTCTATAATGCATGGTCTATAATGCATGAAGGCATGATTGTGTCTTTATCCATAAAAAGAATATATGAACTTTGCATCAGTATTGACATTTCACCCAACAGTACTGAATATCCAGGGTAGGGGGTAATACATCTATATGTCACAACAAACTGCGTTACAGTAGGTAGTTATCATAGGGGAAATATGATCCATCCATGGGAAAACTCCTACCATAGTTAAGTATGAACTAGTACTGTGTTTAATATGTGAGAATAACCAGGTTACAAATCAGAAGACTGAATAGTCTTCTCTTAGACATGAAGGCTTTGGGCCAGTTCACCACCTTGAGTTATTTATAAAAATAAAGTTGGGATATAAACCAATAAAAAATAAAGCTCATGTCAGTTTAATTATGCTTTCAGGATTTCTATTTTGCCTTTCACTATAAGTCAATAAAACCAATAAGCAAATATCATTTTGTTAATTAATAGCCCCTGTAGTCAAAGCAGAGAAATTAAACAGAAAAGGAAAACTTAAAAGGAATATTTGGAAAGGTTCATTTGAGTCAGTATGAAGGGAAACCAGTGAGAAAGAGCAACTGTATTAATGAAAAAAAAAAATGAAATGGTAGAAACTAAAAACTTGAAAAATACCTGAAATAAGGGAAGCATTAGTAAAACTTGTGAAGAAACTATTACAATTTGCACATTTGACTGGCAAAACATTGGGTTACTTACTCTAATTAAAGTAAAAGAGCTATATAATTTATTCTGAAAAGATCAGACATCAATAAAATTATTTTTTTTTAATGGCAGGAAATCAGAAGAATATATTAAAAAGATCTATTCGTTCAGCTATATTATTTCTTTGGTTTATAGTTTACTTTTATCAAATTCAAATGCAAGTTGATACCTCCATGGTTTCCTTTAAAATTACATGCAGATCCTACTGTAGGAAGAGTGGCTAATTCAGTATTTCAGGTAGTTTCCTGCTGAGACCTACATGAAAATTACTTTTTTAAAACCATGAGTTGTATTGGTGAAGTCCTCTGCACTTGGGTTAAAGAAATTGCTTTTCTCTCTCATATATTAATGTAAATAACAGTGGTGTACAACTAACATTAAATGGATTCTCAAGAATATTTTATTTTTATTTTACTTTTCTTCATAACTTCCTTAGTCTGTTGCCCCCCCTTTTTTTCTATTTCCCTTTCTCCTGTATTAATTTTTTTACTCTCCTTTGTCTTATTTGCAGCAGTCCCACTTTGAAAAGTAGCCATTTTAGCTTATGTTTCATAAAAATAAGTTTCATAGGCATAAATAAAAATAAATAACTAGCATTTTATTCCAAAATTGTTTATCTAGTCATTAGAAGTAATAACGTTAAAATGGATAGACAAATTGCTCTTCTACAGTATACAGTACTTGTAATCATCAGTAAAGTACAAGATGTACTTCAGTTGATAATTAGAGAATATCTCAGTGGCTTCCTAATCAACAGGAGTGAAATATGGAATGATGAGCACTCTCAGGGCATCAGTTTTCTAAATATAGGTCTATTTTATCTTTCTCTTATTATCAGTATTTAGATGGAAGATTCCCAAAGGTGCTACCCAAAGGTGTATATTTCAGTAGTTGAATTTCCTTGATCAATGTACTGATGACAACTTTAGGAAACAAGTGCTGTATTTTCATTTTTTCATTCCCAACTGAGAAGCTGAGATATTTTCTCATCTTATTTATTTCTGTCCTCTACTGAAAAGATCTTCAGAAGTTTCCTTCACTTATTTCTTATAAATGGACATAAATGCTCCGTGGGGTATCATTTAGATCTTCACACAAACTTACATGAAATTTTCTTTAGCTTTACGTGCATGAACTGTGGGAAAAATGCATTTGAAATGCTTCAAAAGAAATGTTTTCAAAACTCTGAAACTACCATTGCCAATTTGAATTTTATTATGAACTGTTTTTATCAAGTAGATATAAAAAAATCTTTACATCACTAATAATATCCTCCTGTCTTTCTTGGATTTATCTCTTTTGCGTATTTCCTACATATGTGCAGTATATACAGCCCTAATATATGTAATTATACAGTTTATGCATAGTATGTTTATGTGTATGTTTTGCTTTTTAGTGACTTTTAATTATTAGATTTGTTATACATTGTTTTATTATTGTTGTGAGCCGCCCCAAGTCTACGGAGAGGAGCGGCATACAAATCTAATAAATAATAAATAATAAATAATAATAAATTATCGTTTGAAAGCTAGATAAGGATCCTTGAGAAAATGTGAAGCACTCAAGAAATAATGTTATCTGAAACTTAATTTCATTAAACACATGTACAGTCAAATGTCATATGTAATCTGGTTACTGAATTAATCCATTTCCTGATTTATATCGACTCACAAGTTAACCCAAAGGATCAGGCTTGCAGATCAGAGGAAGACACACAAACATACATAACAACCAACTAATGTTAAAATTAACAAAGGTCACATGCTATGAAAATATGGAGAATAACATGATTGGAAGGGAATTTGGCAGTCTTCTAGTCCAACCTCCTACTTGAGCAGGAAACCTATACTATTCCAGACAAATGGTTGTTCAATATCTTCTACAAACCTCCAGTAATGGAGCACCCACAATTTCTGGAGAAATGTCATTTCATTAATATTGGATAATGATTAATTATCCTCGCTAGGAAGTCTTGGCTCTCTCTTTAATGCTCTTCCACCTGTTACATCCTTCCCTGAAGTTCTTTGGAGAATATGTTTCTCTTTTCTTTCAGAGCTCCTCAAATACTGGAATATTGCTACTATATCATCTCTACTTCTCTTCATAAGTCTAGAACAGTGTTTCCCAACCTTGGCAACTTGAAGATATCTGGACTTCAACTCCCCGAATTCCCCAGCCAGCAAATGCTGGCTGGGGAATTCTGGGAGTTGAAGTCCAGATATCTTCAAGTTGTCAAGGTTGGGAAACACTGGTCTAGAATATCTATTTCTGTTGATTCAGCCTAGGACTTTTTTTGGCAGATGCAGCACAGTGATGGTTCATAAAGTGATGGTCTACTAAGACACCTGGATCTCTCTGTTGAGTCAGGTACCACTATTTTATACATGTGCTTCCCCCCTTGCCTAAGTGTTAGGCTTTCCTTTTCTTATCACTGAACTGAATTTTGATTGGTAGGGCCAAGTGATCAAATCTGTCAAGAACCTTCTGAATCTTGAGTTGGTCTTCCAAAATGCTAGCTATTATTCCTAGCTTGGTGTTGTTTGCAAATTTGATGAATTCTCATTCTACCCCCTCATGTAGATCATTAATGAAAATGTTGAAGAACAGTGAACCTAGAATAGAACCTTGAAGTACTCCACTACATGCTTCCCTTCACTAAATTGTGTGTTAAACTCACGGTCTGCAGGCTGAGTGCATCATAGGCTGACCACCTTCCCCCTGGTTTATCATGTCCTTTGTGAATCATGTGCTGATTCCATTTTGCTGAGTAACACATATGGAAGTATGAAGACAACCCATGAAGGATTAAAATCTATCCCATATGATATATTGTAGACCAGATGCTGATCTTAGATTACTAATTATTGGCTATAGTATTGGAGGTTTGGGCTGTTATACTTCTGTAATATATGGGGATTTAAGAATAATTGGAGTAAGCATTTATCTTACTGTATAAAAAAATCAGCTCAACATAATCATCATGGTGCCATGGATACAAAAGGCTTTGTTAAAATCAAGATACATCTACTGCATTTGCACATTCTATTAAGTAAATTACCCAATCAAAAATGAGATTAGGTTACTCTGGCAAAGCTTTTCTTGGAAAATTCATACTGACTTCTAGTAGCTATCACATTGTTTTCAAGATGATTACAGATATATCTCTTTATGATATGTTACAGAATCTTTCCAATAATTAATGTCACACTGAATGGTCCAAGGCCTTTATTTTTTCCTTCCAGAAGGTATGAATATCATTGCACCCCCTTCTTCAATTGTTTGGTACTTCACCCTCTCACTATATTTAACACAGACATTAAATAAAGATTTAACCAAAGTATCTGTTATTTCCTTCAGAATTCTAGAATGGAATCATATGGTCTACCAATTCAAGGTAAACAGACATTACTTGACCACATTTCTGTCATCCTCCTTCATTCTGCTCTTTATTATTATTTGTGGAAAAATTACTCTCCTGAGACTGAATGTAAGATGGAAATTGAGTAGTTTTGTCTTTCCTTTCCTTTCCTTTTCTTTGTGAGCAGCTGGTATAGAGATTCCTTTCTTCTTCCTTTTTAAAAAACACACTTGAAGAAGCTCCTTTTTTGTTGTTCTTTTCCCCCCAACTTCAGCTCATTCCGAGCCTTAACGTTTCTTAAACAATCTTTGCAGTATATAGAAGAATTCTTCCTTGGTGACCAATCATTTTTCCACTTATTATATGTATCCTTGTTTAAAAAGAACTGTACATTCAGGTTGACAGAGGGCAATCTACATTTTAGTAGCTTCTTCCCAGTATCCAGTAAAGATTATTATCACTTCAGACAGGGTTGTGAAACCCAGAAGCTGATTTCAAGCCTTGAGCCTAACCAAGCCATGACAAACTGAATGTGTGAGATTTCTTCTAAAGTCATGTCTGAGACTCTGACAATATCCTTCTCCTTTGCACAAACCGTGTTTCAGGGCTTCCATTGCCAATCAATACAGTTTTCATTATAAAAATGGCTATGTGTATTCAAACTTCTCACATTTTCTCAATGCGAAGAGCCACATAAAGCAAGTTCAAAGTTTCAGATAGAACATTCAAAGACAATGAAATACTAATAACATTTGTTACATAAATGCTAACAAATAAATAAATAAAATTGCTGATCTTTTAAAATGCAAAAGGAAGGAAGAAAAGTAAATACCTAGCAGCGCACAGACTAAGCTGCCTTCTACTCCTTTTTATTATTGATTGATTGATTGATTGGATTTGTATACCGCCCCTCTTCGTGGACTTTGGGTGGCTCATTTTTCTATTTATGACTACACTACTATACACAATTAGGGTCCAAATAAAAAATGAAGTTGTTTGAGAAAACAATGTTCTTGCAAACTGTGAATTCCTCATTTTGTAAAGGTTAAGATATTATAAACAGATACTTTTTTTGGTGTTCATAAAGAGTTCATTAATATCAATCCAGCTTTCTAATTCAGTTTATTTCACTATCCGAAAATTCATCTTTAAAAGCTATCCCTGTTATTTCCTTTTAGAGATAGCTACATAGAACAGATTGGATACGTTTTGCTAACCCCCAAGCCTATCATTAATTATTATTTATCACATTTGTACATTATTTTTCTTTTCAGACTTACAGGAAAGACAACATATGAATGTGATGAATTACATTTCTTACTGTTAACACAAAGCAACTCACTGAAAATATATATATTTTCTCTACTGAGAAGAGGAGGTTAAAAATGAATTCTAAAACCTGAAGTGTTCAATAACATCTGGTCCATCTTTAGGTTTAAACAACTGATACTGATACTGATAATAATAAAAATATAATAATGGAGATTTTATTTATTGGATTTGTATTGGATTTGTATGCCGCCCCTGCCCGAGTCCACGGAGAGGGGCGGCATACAAATCCAATACAAATCCAATAAATAAAATCTCCATTATTATATTTTTGTCAAAATAATCATGCAGACAACTTGCACTTGTCTCAATAATAATTTGTCTCAATAATAATAACTCAATAATACTTGCTAGTCCAATTATGTAATTTCAGGCTGAATGTTATATTTTTATATTCAGATACACAAAATGGCTCAACATCCAAAATTGTTTTGCTACGCTGCCCGGAAGCACTGCAATTTTGAGATGCTTAAGCCTTTCCTTGCCTGAGCAACAGCCGCTATCCTTCCTGTTGTTGTCACCAGTGGGTGACTTAATGATGAGCTAGCAGAAAGAAATCTACTTCCAAGGTAACTGCACAGTAACAGCTTCAGGGGGCAAAGCATTCAAATCAGCTTCTCACCCCGAAAAGACAAAACAGATTTTGGATTTTCTCTATTCCAGGGGTTGTTGTCACTAGCCTGAGGATATAAATCATCTCTGGAAAAGTCAGAAGAATAAATCTAGGTAATCTTCAGCATGCATGTGATAACCTGGGGCTGGACATGGAAAAAAAAAGCCAGAATGAAGACTTAACTCCATTTTATTCTTCCATATTTCCCCTAAAGGACTTCTGGGGGAGTTAAGCTTTCGTTCTGTCTTTGTTGTTACTGTGCCCAGACACTATTCACTGCAAATCCAGAGCCAACCTCTGGCACATCAGGTAGAGTGCTGCATTGCAGGCCACTGAAGCTGACTGTCAGTGGTTCAAATCTCATCACCAGCTCAAGGTTGACTCAGCCTTCCATCCTTCCAAGATTGGGTAAAATGAGGACCCGGATTGTGGGGGCAATATGTTGGCTCTGTTAAAAAGTGCTATTGCTAACATGTTGTAAGCCGCCCGGAATCTAAGGAGAAGGGCTGCATTTAAAAAAATCAAATAAATAAATAAACAGGTACCTGTTTAGTCCTATTACCATGCAATTCTCTTAACAGCTGCCTTGCTTATCAACAGAAATTCTACTCCACTTGTGGTCATAAGTTAAGAAATGCTTGTATGTGCCTAGAATTAAATATATTTTATGAATGAAAGCAAATAATAGTAACTGAATTTAAACATGCTAACCCACATTCTGTAAAGGACCTTGGAATACTAATATCGAATGACCTAAGTGCTAAAGCCCACTGCAACAATATAGCCAAAAAAGCCCCTACAGTTTTTAACCTGATCCTATGCAGCTTCTGCTCAGGCAATCTCACTCTACTCACAAGAGCCTACAAAACTTTTGCCAGACCCATCCTTGATTATTGCTCATCTGTCTGGAACCCATACCACATCTCAGACATCAATACCCTTGAAAATGTCCAAAGATATTTCACTAGAAGAGCCCTTCACTCCTCCACTCGAAACAGAATATCCTATGAAAATAGACTAACAATCCTGGGCCTAGAAAGCCTAGAACTACGGCGCCTAAAACACGATTTGAGTATTGCCCACAAGATCATATGCTGTAATGTCCTACCAGTCAATGACTACTTCAGCTTCAACCGCAATAACACAAGAGCACGCAACAGATTCAAACTTAATACGAACTGCGCCAAACTTGACTGTAAAAAATATGATTTCAACGATCGAGTTATCGAAGCATGGAACTCACTACCAGACTCAATTGTGTCAACCCCTTACCCCCAATACTTCTCCCTTAGACTCTCTACGATTGATCTCTCCAGATTCCTAAGAGGCCAGTAAGCGGCGTACATAAGTGCACTGGTGTGCCTTTCGTCCCCTGTCCAATTGTCTCTTCTTTCACCTATCTTATATATTCTCTTCCTTTCATTCATCCTCTCCTCTTAGTTCACTTTCACCCTCTTTTATATTATCACATGTCTATTTTTCTTCCTATGTATCTGTTTATTGGACAAATAAACAAACAAACAAACAAACAAACAAACAAACAAACAAACAAACATATATCCATCCTAAGATAAAATACAGAAAATAGTATAAGGGCAGACTAGATGAATCATGAGGTCTTTTTCTGCCGTCAGTCTTCTGTGTTCTATGTTTCTAAATATATGGGTCGCAGGATAATGCTGCAGGAGCCAATCTGGGTCGGTCACCAGGACCAGAGGTTTCGTCTTCTGAGCTTTCATTGTTGTCCTGGAACCCATCCTCAGGGAGCTTTTTTCTTGTTAATTGTCACTTAACAATTCTTGAAAAAAGTTGTACAACATATATTATTTTTTTTTCACTCTGGGTAATCTAATACTGAACTGGGATAGAATGGGGAAAGGAGGAGGAATTTACTCATGAGAACTGGAAATATTTAGTCCACTGCTCACATATGTATATATGCATGTATGTGTGTGTGTGTGTGTGTTTGTGTGTGTATACACATATATGTGATTCTCATATAATATCTGATTCTGTTTTTAGTGTCTGTTTAAGACAGAGAAGAAAGTCTTTCATGTTCTCAAAATCCAAAATGAGCAATATCACTTTTGCATCATTTTTTAATATATTTTCAGCAAAGAAAAGCAACTCACATGTTGTTTTTAACACTGTTGTTAGCCGCCCCGAGTCTACGGAGCGGGGCGGCATATAAATCCAATCAATCAATCAATCAATCAATCAATCAATCAGTCAGTAAGTAAGTAAGTAAGTAAGTAAGTAAGTAAGTAAATAAATAAATAAACAAACAAACAAACAAATAAACAAACAAACTAACTCAAGGTTGGATATCTTATCACTCCAGCTCTTTAGGTTCAGAATTAGTAACAATAATTCAGAAGGTTCACTTTTGTAGTAAGCCCACATAGAGTCTCATAAAAGCAAAATATTTTCTTTAGAGTGAAACTTAGTTTTCTGAGAAATCTTATCAGCCTGCAGAGGTTATTCCTATAAATGTGTAATAACTGTAACTATTCCTGGCTAATTGGAAATGCCACTTTATTCTTCCTCATGTCTAGAATACTATTCATAATTATTGGAACATACTATTATTCTCATACAGAGTTTGCAACTTTTGGTCAAAGTAATGTAATTGTCATTTTTTCCCCTTATTACCTTGCCCTTGTCAAAATAATGGATAATTTCTTGATAGAGCTGATCTTTGAGTTGTCCTTGTGTTGCAGCCTGGTAGCCATCTCGCTGAGTAAGATGTGCTGCACATGGTTCTTCAGACCACTATATCAAATGAAAGCCACGAAGAAGTGAAACATTAATAATGATTTATGTGCATAGCTTTATCCTTTAAACAAAACAAGGAATTTATTTATTAATTTATTTATCAACCAATCAAGTTTATATACCTGCCATCTCACCAAAGGTGATTCTGGGCAGCATACGTGTCGTGCAACAAACAGGTAAGACCATAACCGAACCCCACAAATATTAATTAAAACATTTTAAAAATCAACTAATGGTAAATATAGGGGTGACTTGATACTCTGACTGCTCTGAAATTTGACAAATTTGCTACTCAATACATTTTTTTAAATTTTTTTAATTGATTTTAAAATAGAATTAAAAACACGCACACAATGTACAAGTACTCTGTGATTGGTGCCCACCACCAGACAAACATTCACACCCCACCACCAAATTGGTGGTATATATACCATTTTAACTCAAGAGCAAAATATCTATTTACATATTATAAAGTGATTCCAATTTATTCCTTGTAGCTTGGTCTCGCATTCTACTAACCATATATCGTCTTACCTTGTCCCATCACCCCATCAGTTGTTGCAAATCAGTTTCATTAACTGAATTCATCCTTTTGCCCATAATCTCAAATTGAATATGATCCACCATGTACCGGTACCAATTTTGCATTGCCCATTTTGTCGCATCCTTCCAACCCAAGACTATTACTGCCTGAGCGCTTTCTATCGCTGCTTGTTTTATTTCTTTAAATTCTCCCATCGCATTGCTTTTAACGAATATTGCCATTTCCTTGGTAATTATCTATTGTGTATTTAACATCCTATTAATATCCTCTGGCACTTTTTGCCAAAAGTTCTGCACTCCCAAAGCATGTGCATAAACACTCCTTTAACTTGACACCCATACCAACAAGTATTTTTAACATTCTGCTGGAAATGCACAAGTGGAACGGGTGTGTAATACCACTTATGTAATATTTTTCTTCTCATTTCCCTAACCCTTGTATTCTTAATTTTCTTTATATTCTCCACTATATTTTTAATCTCCTGCACATCTACTTGTATTTCACTCTGCCATCATTTAGTCAATCCTTGGGTCACATACCCATCTGACTGCACTAGCATCTTATATATATTACTTGCTTGCGCTACTCAACGCATTTTGATGGCAATTTCTCCCCCTGTACTAATCATTTGTTTGGTACTCAGTGCACAAGCTAGAAGTTGTCGGTATCAGCTGCCTTGTGACTCACTACCCTTTCCAGTCAAAACAAAACATAACATACTAGTCATGTAGTTGTCTGCCATTTATTATTTTACTACTCGTCACTCCTTCCTTCCTTCCTTCCTTCCTTCCTTCATTTATACTTCTATGTCGCCCAGTCCTGAAGGACTCAGGGCGGCTCACAACAATATAAAATTACAATAACAATAAACAATAAAAATAAATCAATGGGGAAAAAACAAGCAATTTCTAAAATACTAATTAAATTTTAAAAAACAGTTCAACAACACACATGCTAATCATTCAGAACAATTCATATACATGGACAAGCTAGTGATTGATTTAGGGCCCCTAGGTCTGCCAGCAAAGCCAGATCTTCATAGCCTTACAAAAAGCCAGCAGTGTGGGGGCTGCATGCATGGACTTCGGGGGGGGAATTAATTTCATAAAGTCAGAGCAGCAACAGAGAAGGCCCTCCCCTGCGGTCCCGCCAACCTGCATTGTTTTGCTGACGGAACCTGAAGTGCTCTAATTGATCTCTGGAGATATGTGGCTGGAGACAGTCCTGTAAATAATCTGGCCCTGAGGCCTATAGGGCCTTATAGTTGATAACCAATGCCTTGAATTATGCCCAGAGACTAATAAGAAGCCAGTGCAGCTCGTGGAGTATGGGTGTTATATGCATATACCGAGGTACACCCATGACAACTTGCGCGGCTGCATTCTGGACCATTTGGAGTCTCCGAACACTTTTAAAGGGTAGCCCCATGTAGAGCGCATTGTAATAATCAAGATGGGAACTGATGAGGGCCTGAGCGACTGTGCATAGAGCCTCCGAGTCTCAATAGGGCTGCAGCTGGTACACCAGGCAACCCTGGGCAAAGGTCCTCCTGGCCACTGCCGAAAGATGATGTTCTAGGTTCAGCTGTGGATCCAGGAGGATACCAACTTGTCATGCTTCCTGGAACCAATTAATTATCAGTAGTGAGGTACCACTATACTAAAAAATACAGAATTAATTTGTGAAGAATTTTTTCAGGATGCAGAATATGACATCAGTACTGGAAGTTCAAAGTTCACCTCCTGTTGTGGTTGACTCTGGGTCAGTTCCTGATTCGTGATTCGAGGACTGTGGGGGTTGGTGTGGGAGAATCCTCACATTATCAGAGGCCGGTTTTACTGCCAACAGCTTCAGACAGTGAAGCTTCTGTGTCAGGGGAAGATTCTGGGAGTGAAGCAGGATCGGATGAGGAGGTAATTAGAGGCAGCCCATTAGCTAATTACCTGATTAGTGAACCATCATCATCATCATTAGATTCGGAAGAGGAGGTACTGATAGATGCTCGCAGACGCAGGTTTATGACAAGGAAGGAACAACTGCTCTATTGAAGAAGGAAGCTGCTGATGCTGTTCTGAGGACCCAGGCAGAGGTCTGATGGGACCTTTTTAATCAGGGTTTCCTCCTTCTAGTCATCGGATTTCAGGCCACCTGCCATGTCAGATGGCACCAAGGCAGTGGAAACCAGGCTTGCCACAGGGGAATCCACAGCTGGGAACTAGAGTAGTGCCTCCATTTCAGGATCAAAAGAGTATTTTTTTTTTTCCTCAGAGGTTGTTGGGCCCAGTGCCTCTGCTGGATGTTCCCAGGGACATTTGGCATTGTCCACAAAGATGGGAGATGCAGGGAAATTGTCTGACTCCTTTTGAGGCTCTGTGAGGAGTCCTGTTGCTGGCTGGATGCCCACTGAAGAATGCGCTGGCTGGGTGGTGTCTGCTTGGCCTTGTGTAAAAGGATCCGGGACAGATTAGGCTTAAAAAGGCCAGTGAAGGCTGGCTGTTCGGTGGTGGTGGCCTCATCCTCCGAGAGGGCATCCTCAGGTTTGCTCCCCATTTCCTGCAGCCCAGTGTCCTCATTGAAAGAGTCCTGAAGTGACTATGGAGGAGGAGGGGCTGTTGGAGTGGGTATGGCATACTGTTGCACCACAGCAGCAATTCCATGTGAACAGGCTGTAGCAATCATCTCCTGAATGGATGGAGACATAGTTTGCCAGGCCTCTTGGGGTACATGTAGGCCAGCTGCTGTAGGGCTAAACGTGGCTGATGGTGTACGGGATTTTTGAATGCCTTGAGGTTGAGGCCAGGTCTAAGGAGGTAGGCCCAGGTCCACTTGAGGTGGCAGGATGTCCTTGTGTAATTGAGGTGAGGCCTCCGTTGGGATGGAAGGGGGGAGGCGGCAGCAGCAGCTCTGTGGGGCTTTGAGCTGATGTCTCTCCCCCCTGTTGCCCCTTCTTCCGCCGCCGCCGCAGCAGGCAGCCCCCAGCACGGTGGCAGAAGACGAGGCAAAGCACGTTTATCTATCTATCTATCTATGCCGCCCAGTCCCGAAGGGACTGCCACTCAGACACTATACTTTTCCGCTTACACCAACAAAAAATTAGAGGGAACATTGGGTCTAATCACTGCGAGACTTGGGGCGATTAGACCTTAGACCCCTGGCCGACGAATGTTATGCATGGTTGTTGTTTGAATGGGTATAATTGATTGTTAATATTTAATATTTTTAAGGATTTATATGGCATCCCAAGTTCTAGGAGGGGGCGGCATATAAATCCAATAAATAAATAAATAAATACCACACTTTTTTGCTCATGATCTTGCTTATTACTGGGTCTTTTCCCTCTTTGTTGGCTACCTTCATAATGGAAGGCATGGTTACTGTCAAATTCCAAATCCAGTTCCACATAGCATCATTGCTGCCAACTGAGGTTTTTCCAAACAGCTAAAACCTTTAGAATTCAATCAGTCTTGTTATCTTGCTTGCACAGGTACTAGCTGCTGCCACTGTAACTATTGCTCCAACATTGCATTCATTCATTACTGTCATTTTTTTCCTCCCATCTTGTATCAATACCTTCCCCTCACTAAGTCCTTCTTATTGGAAGAACTTTGAACCATAGATCCAAACAGACTATGGGTACAGCTGCATTCTTGAAAAGAGGCAATTGACACTGGGAAGGATACAAATAAGATGGGGCTATGTCCTGGTTTTTGGGAGGAAAGAAGAGATGCTATTTACTTTGGAAGCACTTTTCAATATTTGTTTGGGAAATGGCAGCAAAAGAAGAAGAGAAAGCCATCTGAGTGAATGTCAGAAGCTAATGTAGAAGGACTAGTTTTCATCCTCTCAGTTAGACAGACTGGTCAGGCCTCCCCAATTTGGCTTTCAAAGTTTGCCTGAGCAGATCTCCATGGTATAGCTAATCAGAAGGCAAGATGACTGACCTTGCAATAGCAACCACTTAAACTGCCAAAATGAGCTGCTTTATCATATTTAGTTGACAGTTCAGGTTTGTGTTTGAATGCTACTAAAAGGTATAAACGCACTATCTCACTTTTTGTTAGTCTAAAGTTTATAGCTTTACCAGAAACTTAGGCTAGGTGGCAGTCCTAAATTTCTGGAAACAGATGGACCACAATTCTCAGGAAATGTGAAATGAAGTATGTAGAAAGGGAACTTTTTGTCTCCGATTACCTGCACATTATTACCTGATTACCTGCACATTATTGTATTTTCTTTTCTTAAATAATCTATTTCTTATTAACAATTAGAAAACTTACAGTTTTAATAAAAGCTCTTTGGAGACAGCTTTATCCTTTAAGCCTGAACTTAATGTCATTGACATTTTCTTTTTTATAATAAAATCACAAGAAATTTTAGAGACGATTGGTACATCAATTGAAAAATGTCTCTGCACTGCTCTTACAAATCTACTGTAAACCTTTTCAGTTTTCACACTGATATTTTCTTACATTTAATATAATTCACCTGTTTTTTCATTTTCTTCTTATTTAAAATCCTCAGAGTCCTCGGAGAAGGGCAGCATACAAATCCAATTAATAAATAAAGGTGCTCTTTCAATATCCAATAACCTATTTTTGTCTCAATTTTTTCTGAAACATCTTTCTTATATAATATAAAAACAGATCACAGACTCGCATGGTTCATATCAATGATTTTAAAATGAACCATAAATCCATCAGAAAATCATTTTCATAATTAATATCAGTAACATGATGTTACATGTGGATTTTCCCCCAAATACTATATGGTATTTCTACATTTTTAACATGGCTTACAAACATTAGGATATTCAACACTTAGAATATGGCCCAGGAAACAAATATTACATTGAAATGGTGATATAAAGAAATGGTCTTTCTGCCTCAGGGAAATGCACAAATCCCACAGGCAGCCAGTTGCTGGGATATTTGAGAACTTGAAATGGAGGAAAGGTGAGTAACACCTCCATTTGCACAGAACTCCCAACCAGTGTTCCCTCTAATTTTTTTGGGGTGGTGGTGGAAAAGTATAGTGTCTGAGCGGCAGTCCCTTCGGGACTGGGCGGCACAGAAATAATAAATAAATAAATACATAAATAAATAAATAAATAAATAAACAAACAAACAAACAAACTAAAAAACCCACCCTGTTTTGCCTCAGAGAATTTCAAAATAAAATACTGTACTGTGTGTCTATAACAGTGAGCTCATAATAGGGCAACTCTATCAATATCAAAATGCCACTTAAATAGTTGAGCTAGTTTCAAACTAGATTTTGATTTTCTTTCTCTCTTCCTTACTCCCATTCTTTTTCTTTCTCTTTTCCTTCCTCTCTTTTTTCTATCTGTTTCTCTCTCTTCCTCTCTTCCTCTCTCTCTCCTTCCCTCTCACTCTTTCCCTCTCGGCTTCTGGGCAGGTTTGGAAAACTCTGAGTTGATGATGATTTTTAAGTGAGCAATTGCTCACTGCTCAGCTTAGAGGGAACCATGCTCCCAACTATGCAGCATGAATCCAGAGTCACAAGAGGGGTTCTGTGCTTTACTTATGTAAATGTAGAATTAAATTCCCCGTCAGACTCTTGTGATTCAGCAGGGATCTATTCTTTGTAGAAACAAAGAATAGGAAAGCATGCCCCTTACTTCCTCTAACCATCCCAAAACCAATCCCCAACACAAGACCAAACTCAAATGTAAACTATTAAATGCTAGAAGTTTAGTCAACAAGATGTCTGAATTCCTCCTTCTACTTGACACCTCCAATTTTGATATAATTTTTATATGCGAAACATGGCTAAATGCTTCCTACCCAGACTCCATTATCACATAAAAAAACTACCAAGTTTTCCGCTCAGACCGTCAATCCCGCAGAGGAGGCGGAGTAGCTATATTCTACAAAAAATCGCTGAACCTAAAAATCCTCAAAGTTGCACAGGATTTATCGATACCTGAAACTATTGTCTGTGATTTATGCCTAAATACCACAGTTCATTTCTTACTCTGCTACAGAGCCCCGGACTACGACATCGAACATGCTAACAAATTATCCACATTACTAACGTGGGCAACCAACTGCCCATAACCCATTATCTTCCTTGGAGCCCTAACCTACCACACATTAACTGGTCCTTAAATGAATGCAGCACAGAACCCATCCATTCTACTATATATAATACCGTCACCTATCTGGGACTCGACCAACTAGTAACTAACAATACCAGACTTGATAACTGTCTGGATCTCATCTTCTGCAACAGCAAAAGTGCAATATATGGCTTACAAATAACAGAACCATTTTCCAACAGCAACCACAGCATGATAAACTTCAGTCTCAACCTAAGCCACACTATGATCCATCAAAATAATACAACATCAAAATTCAATTTTAAAAAAGTGAACTACGAACTCATTGAAACCCATCTCTCAACATTAAACTGGAAAACTCTATTCTCTGAATGCTACACTACTAATGACCTCTACAACACATTCCTACTCGAAATGAAAATTATCATCAGACTTCATGTACCTCTAACATTTTACCATAAACAAAAAAAAATAACCTCCCCATCTCAATAAGAAAATTACAAACAAGAAAAAAATCTCTCTGGAGGAAAAACAAAAAAGGACAAGTTTCCAACTTCAAAAGCCGATATAAAAGCATTTGCAATCAAATAAAAGCAGAATGCCTTAACTACTACAGCAAACATGAGGAAAACCTCCTACGCATCAAATCTAATAGAGCTTTCTACAACTTTGTCAACAATAAACTCAAAGATTCTAGACATATCCCACCTCTCAAAGGACCCAACAACAAAGAATACCACGATGATTCATCCAAAGCCAACCTCCTCAACTCTTTCTTTGGCTCTGTCTTTTTTAACAGCAATGGCTCATCCCCCAATTTCATCAATCACACCTCAAACTCCTTCAACGACTTAACCCAAGTAGACTTCACTGAAGACCGAGTTGAAAAAGCATTACGTGACCTTAAACCTTCTCTATCAGATGGTCTATGTGCTTACTTCCTAAAAAAGCTCTCTTCTGCCATAGCTGAACCACTAAGCATAATTTTCAAAAAATCCTTCAGAACCAACACACTTCCTAAGCTATGGTCGAAAGCAATGGCCATCTCCATCTTCAAAAAAGGAGACCCCTCTCTTGTCGATAACTACAGACTAATTTCACTATGCTGAGTCCCATGCAAAGTCATGGAATCAATTATAAACAAATCAATTACTCTCCATCTAGAAACTAATAATTTGCTCTCTAACAAACAATTTGGTTTCAGAAAAAAACTATCCTGCCACCTGCAGCTCCTCCACTGCAAAAATATATGGACAATTCATCTAGGGAAATCTATAGATGCAATTTATATTGACTTCTGCAAAGCCTTTGATTCAGTGGTCCACGACAAACTACTCCTAAAACTCAAATTCTATGGCATCTCAGGATCCCTCCACAGCTGGATTACAGCATTCCTGTCAAACAGACAACAAGTGGTCAAAATAGGAAGCACCATATCAACCCCCGTCCCAGTTAAAAGCGGTGTTCCCTAAGGTAGCATACTGGGACCAACGCTCTTCATTCTCTACATCAATGACCTTTGCAATTACATCACAAGCAACTGTGTCCTCTTCGCCGACAATGTAAAACACTTCAACACCACTGATAACACAACTACTCTCCAAAAAGACCTTGACACTGTTTCAGAGTGGTCTAGCACATGGCAACTCCAAATCTCAACTAGCAAATGCTCTGTCCTACACATTGGGAAGAAGAATATGAACTCCAAATACGAACTGAATAATCAAATTATCACAGATAATCCCCACTTGGTTAAAGACCTTGGTATACTAATAACAAAAGATTTAAGCGCCAAAGCCCACTGCAACAACATAGCCAAGAAGGCTTCAAGAGTTGTAAACCTAACCCTACGTAGCTTCTGCTCTGGCAACCTCACACTACTTACCAGAGCTTACAAAACTTTTGCCAGACCCATCTTCGAATACAGCTCATCTGTTTGGAACCCATATCGCATCTCAGACATTAACATCCTTGAAAATGTCCAAAGATACTTCACCAGAAGAGCCCTTCACTCTTCCACTCAAAATAGAATACCCTACGAGACTAGACTTTCAATCCTGGGCCTAGAAAGCTTAGAACTAAGATGCATTAAACAAGATCTAAGTACAGTCATACCTCGTCTTACGAACCTAATTGGTTCCACGGGGAGGTTCGTAAGACGAAAGGTTCGTAAGACGAAACATTGTTTCCCATAGGAAACAATGTAAAGTCAATTAATCCGTGCAACCAAAAAAACCCCCCGCAAAAAAACCGCTGCTGCCCAGCTGTCACCTTTTAAAACAGCTTGGGGGCTTCTCAGCAACCTCCCGAATGCGGAAGCCAAACCCGAACTTCCGGGTTTGGTGTTTGGGAGGCCGCCGAGAAGCCCCCAGGCTGTTTTAAAAGGTGACAGCCAGGCGGTGGGGCTTCCCAGCAGTCTCCGAACACCGAACGCGGAAGTTCGGGTTTGGCGTTCAGCTTCGGGAAGCTGCTGGGAAGCCGCGCGGCTGTTTTAAAAGGTCACAGCCGGGCTGGGGGGCTTCCCAGCAACCTCCCGAACCCCGAACTGTTGCCGAACTTCCAGGTTCGGGGTTCGGGAGGTTGCTGGGAAGCCCCCCAGCCCGGCTGTGACCTTTTAAAACAGCCGCGTGGCTTCCCAGCAGCTTCCCGAAGCCGAACGCCAAACCCGAACTTCGGCATTCGGCGTTCGGAGACTGCTGGGAAGCCGCGCGGCTGTTTTAAAAGGTCACAGCCGGGCTGGGGGGCTTCCCAGCCTGGCTGTGACCTTTTAAAACAGCCGTGCGGCTTCCCAGCAGCTTCCCGAAGCCGAACGCCAAACCCGAACTTCCGCGTTTGGCGTTCGGAGACTGCTGGGAAGCCGCGCGGCTGTTTTAAAAGGTCGCAGCCGGGCTGGGGGGCTTCCCAGCAGCCTCCCGAACCGAACCCGGGGTTCAGAAAAATTTTGCCTCTTCTTACGAACTTTTTTTGAGTTACAAACCGGCATTCGGGAGGCTGCTGGGAAGCCTCGCCGCCCGGCTGTCACCTTTTAAAACAGCCGGGGGGCTTCCCAGCAGCCTCCCGAATGCCGGTTCGTAACTCGAAAAAAGTTCGTAAGAAGAGGCAAAATTTTTCTGAACCCCGGGTTCGTATCACGAGTTGTTCGTAAGACGAGGGGTTCGTATCTTGAGGTACCACTGTATTGCCCACAAGATCATATGCTGCAAGGTCCTGCCTGTCGGCGACTACTTCAACCACAACAACACAAGAACACACAACAGATTTAACCTTAATATTAACCGCTCCAAAATTGACTGTAAAAAATATGACTTTAGTAATCGAGTTGTTGAAGCGTGGAACTCATTACCGGACTCCATAGTGTCATCCCCAAACCCCCAACACTTTACCCTTAGATTATCTACAGTTGACCTATCCAGATTCCTAAGAGGTCAGTAAGGGGCGAGTACAAGTGCACTAGAATGCCTTCCGTCCCCTGTCCTATTGCTCTCCTATATCTCCTATTCCTTTCTTCTATTCCTATATCTCTTCTATTCTTTCATTGATATGTTCTATTACTATATCTTCTTTTAGATTCTTTCTTAGATATATTTTACTATGAGTATCTCCGCTATAACCTTCTTCATGTATTTTACTATGTGTACATAGCTATATACCCACTAAAACCCTCATTGTGTATTGGACAAAATAAATAAATAAAAATAAAATAAATAAGATCTGAAAGAAATAGAAATGATGCCATCCAAGAGGAATCAGTCAAGTATTTTAAGGCAGATGAAACTGAAAATATTATGATATACAAGCACATAATCTGGCCTACATATTCATGCAAACAATATTATAGGGATAATTCCGCTTTATACAAGAATGACCCCTTTTGTGATAGATGCACAATGAAAGGTGACTGAAGTATGCAGTTATACCATGACTCTTAGTCCCTCATCTGCAGTTTTCTGTGTGCAGAAGGAACAGAAGGAAATGAGAATTCACATATTCTAGTCTTCCTTTTACATTTATGGATGCCTTCAATCAGAAAGGAACACTTATTATTATTTTTTATTTTTATTTATTCATTTGTCCAATACACAATACATATGGAAGAGAATAGACATGTTTTCAGCAAAATAAAATGAACCTCACAACTTTGTTTTCTTTAGCTTTTCAAAAGTAATTTGTTTACTACTAATTTACCCAAAGGATTAGTTAGCACATTAGTATATCATTGGTCAAAAACACTTCTGAAAATCTTCATTCAGATGACCCATCTGATCAATTAAAAAGATAATGATATAATTTTTATTACTGTATTCATGTATCATCTATCCATCCATCATCTATCTGTCATCTATTTTGCAATACACACACACACACACACACACAAACTCTACAAAGTACAAATATTAAAGAATGGGTTTTCTATCTATACATATAAATATTCTCAGAAACATTCAGTTGACTTAATAGTATTGTAATGTAATTATAAATAGGTGGAAGGTTAAATTGCAAGAAAACAACTATAACTACAAAGACTTGTCCAAATCATCTCCCACCCCCTTGATTATTATAAAAACAGGAAAAACTATTATGATTTCTTTTTATACCAAGTTATATTTAAAGATACTTCAAGACAAATATCAAGAGATGTTCATGTTGTGAACAATTTCTAGTATTTTGAAGTATCATATTTAGAGAAGGGTACAAAGTTTTAATGAGTCACCCTGCAGTGATAAAAAGTCTTCTACCTAAAGAAAAAAACAATTAAAAACAAAGCAGGTAGCAATCTACAAAGATACACTGGGAATATTGTTTATAAGTTTCAATATCTTACTTGCAATATTTAGATCCAAAGTGGGAAAGATGTTTCAGATCTAGCATGGCTGTTTGTTGTACTTGTCAGCATATCTTTAAAGAAGTCTTGACTTTTCCTGGGCTCACATGGTAGCCACTTGATTCAGAAAAACATGTGTTAAGAAGGCATTAAGGAAGAGTAAACAGAGCAGTGAGATATGGTTGCATCATGTTACATTTCCTTAATTCAAACACGTATTTTCTGCATAGCTATCATGCAAACCCTGGAAAAATTAAGGCATCTTTAAGGCCATACTAATAAAGATGGTGAAATATGCCCCATGCTGAATCCAGGAGAGATGATAAATCGCACCATGGTTTTAATCAGTTTAAATTAAATTTTTAAATTAAATGTTACAGAGCCCCTGACTACGACACCTCACATGCGAACAAGCTAACCACGCTGCTAACGTGGGCGACCTCCTACCAACATCCTCTTATATTTCTTGGAGATTTAAACCTACCACATATTAACTGGTCCCCAACTGAACCCATCCACTCAACCTTCTCCAATGCTATCACTAGTCTAGGACTAGTGCAACTAGTTACAGACAACACCAGACTCAACAACTGCTTAGACCTCATCTTCTGCAGCAGTTTACACTCAATTTATGGACTCAAAGTAAGAGAACCCTTTTCCAATAGCGACCACAGCACAATCGACTTTTGCTCAATGTACTTCTTCAAATAAACAACCCCAAGAACAAGACAACCAATTTCAACTTTTAAAAGGCCAACTATGAAAACATAGAATCTTATCTTTCATCTCTTGACTGGACCACAATATTCTCCAGCTGTATCACTGAAGATGACTATTACAATATATTTTTGCTTGAGATCCAAAGAGTCATAAAATTATATGTACCTCTAATATTCACCAAAACCAAGAAAAATAAATTACCCATAAAAATAAGAAAGCTACAATCCAAAAAAGGATTACTCTGCTGTAAAAATAAAATGGTTGCAAATTTTTAAAAACAGCTATAAAAATTTATGTCATAAAATAAAGACTGAATGTTCCAACTATCACATTAATCAAGAAGAAAACCTCCTATGTACACAATCAACTCGTGCCTTCTATAACTTTGTAAACAATAAACTCAAAGACTCTAGATCCATTCCACCCCCTAAAGCAGCGTTTCCCAACCGGTGTGCCGTGGCACACTAGTGTGCCGCGAGACATGGCCAGGTGTGCCGCAAGCTCCTAGGGAAGCTCCAGCTGGGCGGGGCGCTGCCGGCATAGATCACTGTAAGCTGCACAGTGAACTGGGGCATGGGCAAATTCCAAGCATGGCGCACCCTTTTTCAAGCTAGCACACAGTAGCCCGCCTTCCCCGCCCAACAGCTGATCTGCCCCTCCCAAGCTGTGGGCGGGGGAGAAAACCCCGGCTTCTCCGGCTCTAGTAGGCTGCAGTCGCGTGCGCCTACCTCCCCTGCGACCTCAGAAGGCGGCAAAACATGGCCTCCTTCCCTGCCAAGCATCAAGGCCACAGAGGAGGCACGGAAACTTTTACAAACATTGGAGCCCGGCTTGGCTCCTACCGCGGAGGTGGCTGCAGCTGCGGCGGAGCCTGCGACTTCTCCTATTCCTTCTCCTCCTCCGGCCGCCGTCCTGCTGTGCTCCTTGTCTGAGCAGTCCCATCGCCTGTGTCCCGGCGCCCCTGCCTGAGTGTCGTCCTGGGCGGGAGAGAAGCGCGGGGGTGGGAAAGGAGGAGAGCCCCTCAGCGCTTCCCTTCCGCCAAGCTGCCTGCTTTTCCTCGCGCCTTGTTGCTTTGGAAGGAACCCAGGGAAGGGGGGGGATTGGGGGTGGCTGCAGCAGCTTCTCATCCTCCTCATCCGGCTGCTAACACCCGCCCGGCCCCTCTTGCAGTCCTTTCACTGAGCGTTTTTGTCCCAGGCTGTCAGCAGGCGTTCTTCTCACAGCTGAGGCAGGATTTGGAATGTCGGGTGTGTGTGCATGCGGGCTCCGCATTCCCCTGCCACCCGGAACATTTAAAATAAGAAAAACCTTCGCCGGCCTCTGCAGAGAAGAAAGGAAGAGAGAGAGAGAGAGAGAGAGAGAGAGAGAGCAACAGACAGAGCAAGATAGAGAGAAAGTGAGAGAGAGGGGGGGGAGAGAGGGAAGAGCTAGCAAGAGAGAGAGAAAGAGATACAGAGAGAGAGAGAGAAAGAGAGCTAGCAAGAGAGAGAGAAAGAGAGACAGAGAAAGAGAGAGAAAGAAAGAGCTAGCAAGAGAAAGAGAGACAGAGAAAGAGAGAGAGAGAGAGAAAGAGATAGCAAGAGAGACAGAGAAAGAGAGAGAATGAAAGAGAGATAGCAAGAGAGGCAGAGAGAGCAAGGGAGAGAGAAAGACATATAGGGAGGGAAGGAGGGAGAGAGAAATAGAGCAAAAAAGAGAGGAAGAAAGAAAGAGGGATGGAGAGAGAGAAAGAAGGGAAGGAAGGAAGAGAGAGAAAGAGTGAAGGAGAAATAGAGCGAAATGGAGGAAGATTTTTTTTTGTCAAAACTTTTCTTTAGCCACCCCTCCTCCCCCCCCCGTGTTCAGTGTACCCCAGGATTTTGAAAATGTGAATAATGTGCCGCGGCTCAAAAAAGGTTGGGAAACACTGCCCTAAAGGACCTAATGGTAAAGAGTATAACAATGAAACAATTAAAGCCAACCTCTTTAACATCTTCTTCAGCTCTGTCTTTGTTAACAGCAACGGCTCATGTCCAGTGTTTCCTAGTCGCAACTCAACTAACTTCAATGATCTAACACAAATTGAATTTACAGAGGATAATGTTAAAAAATCATTACACAACCTAAAACCTTCCCTTTCTATCGGACCAGACGGATTATGCTCATACTTCTTTAAAAAGCTCTCCTCAACCCTGGCTGAACCCCTAAGCATAATTTTCAAAATATCTTCTACAACTAGCTCCCTACCTAAACTCTGGTCTCTAGCCACAGTCATCCCTATCTTCAAAAAAGGTGATCCAGGCAACGTTGAAAACTACAGACCAATCTCCCTTACTTGTATCACTTGCAAAGTCATGGAATCCATTATAAACCAATTCATTACACTTCATCTTGAAACTAATAACCTACTTTCCAACAAACAATTCAGTTTCAGGAAAAAAATCATTCTGCAATCTACAACTCTTACACTGTAAAAACATATGGACTACCCAACTTGATCAGGGTAGATCAATAGATGAAATCTATATAGACTTTTGCAAAGCCTTTTAACTCAGTAGTTTATGACAAACTTCTTCTGAAACTAAAATCCTATGGCATCTTTGGATCTCTGCATGATTGGATTTCAGTGTTCCTGTCCAACAGACAACAAGTGGTCAAAATAGGTAATGCCATATCTGCTCCAGTTAACAGTGGTGTCCCACAAGGCAGTGTTTTAGGACCTACTCTCTTTATGCTCTACATAAACGATCACTGTGACAACATGACAAGCAATTGTGTTCTCTTTGCTGATGATGTTAAACTATTTAATACCACTAACAATACTTCTACCCTTCAAAAGTACCTTGACCATGAATGGTCTAACAACTGGCAACTTCAAATCTCTACCAACAAATGCTCCATCCTACACATTGGTAAAAAGAATCCGAATACTAAATACGTACTTGGTAAAACTGAACTAAGAGCAGACTCTCACTCAGTCAAACACCTTGGAGTACTCATTTCCAATGACCTAGGTGCTAGAGCCCATTGTAACAGCATTGCCAAAAAAGCATTAATAATCTTACATAGCTTCTTATCTAGAAACACTGATTTATTAACCAGAGCATACAAAACATTCATCAGACCTATTCTAGAATATAGCTCACCTGTGTGGAATCCACACTGCATATCAGATATTAATACAATCGAAGGAGTCCAGAAATACTTCACAAGAAGAGTCCTTCACTCCTCCTCACGTAACAAATTACCCTACTCCTCCAGACTTCAAATACTAAACCTAGAAAATTTACAACTACCTCGTCTCCGAACTGATTTAACTGTTGTTTATAAAATCATACATCATAATATATTCCCTGTGAGTGACTACTTCACCTTTAACAACAACACAAGAGCACGTAATAGATACAAACTGAATGTAAATCGCTCCAAACTTGACTGCAGAAAATACGATTTCAGCAATAGAGTGGTCACCACCTGGAATTCATTACCTGACTCTGTTGTTGCTTCCCCCAACCCCAAAATCTTCAACCTTACATTATCTACAATTGACCTCTCCCCTTTTCTAAGAGGTCTGTAAGGGGCGTGCATAAGTGCACTTATGTGCCTAATGTCCCTGTCCTACTGTCTTATTATCTTTTCTATTACTACGTTCTACTTATGTTATGTTATGTTAATATGTACTATAATACTATACTTGTTTGACAAATATAAATAAAATAAATAAATAAATATGAGACAGGGGGGGGAAATTCAGGCAAACATCCAGTAACAATTCTATACTCTAGCTTTTTGTTTCATTCTTATAAAATATTCAGTGCATTTTGTATGCAGGTATTATTTATTTCTGAAGAAATTTTGCATCTTAAATTTTAAACCTTCAAGATTAAAAGTATTTGAAGTACTGTATATACCTTAAGAAGCTTTGCATGGAGAAGTAATGTGTAGGCGGCTTCAGTGTAGTTATCACATTCTTTGTGCAGGTCGCAAAGTTTGTACAAATACCTAAAGTAATAAAATATAATTTTCAACAATATTACAGAGTAATTATGGTTCAAGATCCCATGAATTCTAAATACTGAAATATGAAATAAAATCAATATGTTTTTAATATCATATTCAAATCAAATAATACTTAGTACCTGGTATTCAAAAGAAGTCAGCAATTATATGAATAATGCATTTCATAAAGTTATATTTTCCATGGTTAAAAGATTTATTTTAAAAAAACACACTGATTTTCTGAAAAAGTTTAAAATATCATTTTAGTAAGTATATAACTGAAAAAACCCTATTTTTCAACCTAACTTTAGTTCCTTGAAAAGTAATTCCAAAGAAACAAGAAGAACTTCTTTGCTACCTTTGAAAAAAATAAGAATCTACCACAACATAATAAAAATATGATTTTTATGAAAATAGCAATTATATCTATGGAATATCTTTATTGTATTTAGAAGCCGTGGTGCAATGGTTAGAAAGCAGTATTGCAGGCTAATTCTGCCATCTGCCAGCAGTTCAATCCTGACTGGCTTAAGGTTGACTCAGCCTGCTATCTTTCTGAGGTCATTAAAATGAGGACCCATATTTTTGGGAGCAATGTGCTGCCTTTTGTGAATCACTAGCATAGTACTATGGTATATAAGTGCTATTACTGTACAGTATTTATGCTGATAGCATTACTATTGTTGCCCTAGTTCGTGTCATTGTTATTCATAAGTTTGATAGTGTTGCTAATTTTAAATCGGAGTCTGAATCAGAATCTCATTCGAGCTGAAGGGACCTTGCAGATCTTCTAGTCCAGCCCCAGAAGAGCAGAAGAGCCTATACCAGTGATGGTGAACCTATGGCACAGGTGCCACAGGTGGCACATGGAGCTCTATCTGCTGGCACACAAGCCGTTGCCCTAGCTCAGTTCCAACATGCATGTGTGTGCCAGCCAGTTGATTTTTGGCTCACACAGAGGCTCTGGGAGGGCACTTTTGAGCCTATATACATAGGATTAAAAAGTATATTTTGGATCTTCAGTAATAGTAAATAGACAGGAAAATTGTATCTCATTGAGGCCTTTGAGGTGAGGAGAGGCCAGGCATCCTAATTCTAGTGACATCAAGTTGGCCATGCCCATCCAGTCACATGACCACCCAGTCACATGACAAATCCAGGAAAAACCCCAGTCACATGACCACAAAGCCACTCCCCCAATAATATAACTGACAAATCACTCCTACCCAATCACATGACCATCAAGCCATGCCCACAAAATAAGCCCTGCCCATAGAATGGTAGTAAATAAAATTTGGAACCCACCCTTGTATATGTAAAATCATGTATTTATTCTTAAATAATGCCTAATAAAGTTCATATTTACAAACCTTATGTACATTTCTTCTCTTTCAATCTCTTTGTAGAAATTCTAAGAAAGAAAAAAAAGAAGTATCAGCCACTAGTAATGAATTGTGCAAGGATTTTACACACACTGTATTAGGGATTTATAACTCTATAATATTATAAGGTGATGCTTGCATCTTCTGGAACTCATTTTTTATCTATGAAACATGAAAGCATTGCTTTTTAAAAACATTTTATTACAAGAACTCCATATGCCCCCAATAGGGCACTTTCAAATCCTACATCATTAGCTCTTCTTACTTTTGCAATGTACTAGTCATGGTAATGTACTGAAAAACAATTTAAAACTTTAAACAAAAATTAGCGTTAAATCATCTGTTCTTGAAATCTAATAAATTAAAGAGCATGCTAAAAACATAACTAGCTTCAGGTAGGAAGGAGGATGAGTGCTGATAACTGGAATAGATTACTGGAATAATATATTCCTCCCTTCTGATGCAGAACTAAATAAAACTCCTCCTCTGTAATATGTTTTTTCATTAAAAATACAGAAAGACTACATTTTCCCCTTTATGCCTGCTATAATTCCCATAATTATCACACCCACAGCACTGGTATTATTTGTTATTTGTTAGAAAACTTCACTTTAGCTGGAGAACACATTTGAGGTTAGGTTCAATTTGTCTATTCCTTGATTTTTTAAAAAAAGCATCCTCTTAGAGCTAAATCATAAAGAATACTATTAATATAAATGATCAGTCTATTGAGAAAATATTTCTAGGCAGGAATCTTGTCTAAGAAACCCCCTGTGTGTAGGGGTGAAATGCTCCCACCGGCCATCAGAGAGCCGGTAGTGATCGTAGTGTGAGGCTTCACCCACCGGCTTGGACGCCGCCATTTGGGTTCTTTTATCCTCTGCGCTGCGATCGCTACTGGCTCTCTGATGACCGGCGGAAATGCCAAACCAGGAGGATTTTACCCCTGCTGTGTGTTATGTACAATTGTGTACAAGCTTTGAGCACAAATTCTAAGTTGACAGTGTTTCCAATGGATGGGTTATCAAGATTCAAATCATGTAGTTTTTAGCCATAAGTGAAAGCATAATATGTTTTAGTTTAGTTTTGCTGGATTAGTGCTTTGATACCACTGATTTGGTACCACTAATAGTGGGGTGGTGTTGGTTTTGGTCAGTAGCATCATTTTGTAGTAGCTCTGCTTATTTCCATTTTCCTGCTTAGCATAATGAATTGATGAGTTGCTCTGGATTTAATAATGCAGTGCAATAAATTTGTTGATGACACTCAGTTTTATTTCTATTTTATCAAATCCAGGAATGATACCTAACTTTTCTCCATGAGTTGTTTTTTTAAAAAAATCAATAGCTCACTTGATGAGGGTGAATCAACTTATGTCAAATACAGGCAAGAAGGCTGATGATCAGAGGCCTGAATGGACTGCATAATTGAGTAATTTTCTCTCAAGATAGGAATATATACTTTCTATTAACAGACACAGAACACCACCACATGTGAATTACCAATAGGAACATAATGGTGTGAGCCTATTATCTCAGTGTTAGGAAAGACTGATTACTATAAAAATATGTGCTCTTTCTGGACAAATATTATTCTGCATTGTGTCCAATGTAACTTTTTTTTAATCATGAGATTTCTAGAGTATGTGGTCAATGTGTGGACCATATATAACTGTTCAGCCCCAGTTTTGTAGATTCGAGCATTTTGCAAAATCAAGTAGCACAGATGTTGCCATCCAATAGAGTCATTGAAGAATGTGTGGTCCCCCCCCCCTTAAATTAAGAAGCTGTTGATAGATCCAATAATTTTGGGCAATTTTCATACAGGCTGGCAGGTGGCTGGATAAGAAGGTCAACCAAATGACTTTGAATGCTTGCACCATTTGTAACTGAAATCTCACTTCCCTATTTGAGACTGATGCACAATTTTGGAGTTATCCTAGGCCCCTAGCTCTTGTAGTACTGGTAGTAGCCAAAGATTAATGATATGTATCATCTGCATCCAATTTTAGATCTAAAGGCACTCCAAACAATTATTCATGCTTTCATGAGAGGGGCGGCATACAAATCTAATAAACTATCATCTTGTACAAGGACAATTGCAATGCGCTCTACAGGGGGCTGCCCTTGAGGACCATTTATAACTGCAGCTTGTGCATAATGCAGTGGAATAAGAAATGATGACCATGCCTCAGTCTGACTGTGTAACATTGCTTCTTTTGTGAGCTACACTAGTTACTAGTACGTTTTAGGTGCATTTCAAAGTGCTGGTTATCATCTTCACAGACTTTCATGGCCATGAGCCTGGATAACTGAGGGACCATCTATCTCCTGTAGCATCTACCCATTAAGTCTTGTAGACTTGGCATGCTTTGGGTCCCATCAATGAAATAGTCCCACCTTTTTGTTGTGGCACATGCCATTGTAATATCCTGCTTGAGTTTGATATGCACTTAGGCTCATCCCATTTAAATACACCCTTGAAAACTGGCTTCAGACTTTGAGTTGGCTGGTTGGCTGGAAAATGCTGCATGTTGAGAGTGTTGTTTCTTAAACCTTCTCCATAATTCTCTCTTTGTTTTTGCTATTAATTTTGTTCTTTCTATTGCAAACCACTTGGAGTTACCACTTTACAAATTTTAATTTAATCAAAATATTTTTCACCCTACAAATCCCTTTATCTCGCCTTCAAAAATAGTGTGAATATTTTATAATTGCTCATTCTTGTAATACCTTCTTGACCCAAGACTTGCCTCTTGAAAGTAATTTTTTTCAGCAACTTGAAAAAAAGTCATAAACTTTAACTTTAGAAAATGGTCTATAATAGGGGTCTGCAACCTCATTTGGACTCTTTTCCCACAGAAAACACCGGGAGCCACAAAACCTGGGTGGGCATGGCAAACTCAACATCACTCCTACCCAGTCACATGACCCCCTTCCAGCCACACTTACCCAGGTTTTGTGGTTGCTAATGTTTTCTGTGAGAAATGGGTCTCTCTCTCTCTCCCTCTCCCATTCTTTCTCATTTGTTTCCTTCTCTTTTCCCTCTCTCCTCTTTCTTTCTTTCTTTCCTTCCTTCCTTCCTCCCCCTCTCTCTCTCCTCTCTCACTGTTTGTCCTCTTTTCCATCTCTCATTCTCTCCCTCCAGCTCTCTCTCATTTTTCTCTCCCTCTCTCTCCCCCTTCTCTTTCCTCTCTAATTCTATCTGTCTATCATTTTCTTATCTCTCACTCTCTTTCTTTGTTTTTCTCCCCTTTTCTCTCTCTCATCTCTCTCTCATTCACATTTGCATGTGCATGTGCACAAGATGGATGCCCTCCTGGACTGGGATCAGAACGGCAGTGGCAATTTCTCCTCCCACTGCCACTACTGTGCACTCAGGTGTATAGCCAGCCACACTACGCAGAGCTCTTCCCTCCATTCATCTGGCAGCGGTTGCTCCTCCCCGTTTCCCTCCTTCCTGAGCAGACATGAAGGGAACTCTGGCTGGTGCTGAGCTGTCCATGAAGGATGCGGAATTGCAAAAAGCAGCTGGTAGTGGACAGTGTGGGGAAAACAATAGGGGAGCTGCGTGGCTCTGCGGACAGGCTCGCAACCTCTTGGGGGGGGCAGCAGGTTGTGTGACTGGATTGGGCCAATGTCTCAGGGCAGAGAGCAGGTTGTGTGACCAGGTCGGCAGAGAGCTGCAGGAGACAGATAAAAGAGCCACATGTGGCTCCGAAGCCACGGATTGCCGACACCTGGCCTATAATCAAATCTGCTCAATCTTAGCCTCCTACCATTAAATATTTTATAAACATGATGTCCTCCTTTATTCATACAGGTAATTACACAAATCCAGCCATTTTTTTCCTATAGAATGAAAAACTTCTTGAGGCTTATAAAATAAATTTTCAATCATTTCATCCTTCAACACCTGTCTTTTTTATAAGTTTTAAATGTGAGTGCCTATTAAGCTGATGATTCCCCAGGGTTTCTAAATGTGCTCAAATAAATTTTCTTGTGAGTTAAAAATAGTTATTCCACAAATTAGAGAAATAGTGCATTAATCTACTGCATACATAATGTACTTCTATGAAAGCACATACATTGCACATGTGAGTTTGCTGATGTTCAGAGCATGTCTATCACAATTACAAAAAAAAGAGTAAAAAAAGAGTAATCCATAGTCCATATTTTCTAATGAAAAACAAAGGGTTCCAGTAGCTTTTAAAGAACCCAGTTAAAATAATTCTCCTTTTATTTTCCAGGCTGGATTCTGATCTCCACAATGGGTCAATTTGTAGGGTAGAGGTGAAATTAAGTAACTTTTGGAGAAGCAATCCAGATAGGTGGAGTAAAGGACTAATAAAAATTAGGAATTAGATATTTTTTACGAAGTAAAGTAGCAAAATAGGAAGATAAACAAAAGAAAAACAATATCAAATACTTGTTTATTTATTTATTAGATTTGTATGCTGCCCCTCTCCGCAGACTCTTTTGTTTATAATCAAAGAAATAAACTCTCTTTAATGATAGACTGAATCTGTCAATAAAATGCTTCAAGCAATGAGTCCAGAAGTTGAAAAAGCAAATTATTTATTTGTTTGTTTGTTTAGTGTGTGTGTGTGTGAGAGAGAGAGAGAGAGAGAGAGAGAGACCTATTCTACAAATAGAAAGGTTTATACAAATGTTGGACTGCAGATGTCTGAAGGATAAAGGGAGTTCTGAGAATTTCTGAATTCAATGCAAAATAGGAACTGAGCAACCAAAATAAATGCATTAGCTGCTTCTGATGTTTGAGAATTGCAAATTTATATGAGACCCAGGTTCTCTTCCTACTCTGAGTCTTCGGAGAGGGGCGGCATACAAATTTAATAAGTAAATAAAATAAATAATAAATAGAATATAATTTTAATTAAAAATGCAAAATAAATTAAATTAAAATCTTTTAAAAGTGGTTTATATTGACAAATATTTTTTGGTTCGCATGCCAAAAGTGTGTTTGTGTGTGTGTGTTTGTGTGTGCTAGTATGCATGCACATGCCCACATCTCTTCCCACTCCCCCTCATGCATGCGCACCATCCCTAGCTGCCCCTGCACATGTGCACAATTTCCCCACATCTCCGCGCATGTGCACAAGCCTCACTGAAGCATGGGATGGTGAAAAAATAGAACTGGAAAACGCACTTCTGGTTGCCCATTGTGCTGGTTTTTTGCCCTTCAGAGGCTTCAGGGAACCTTTCTGATACCCCGGAGTGCAAAAAACAGCACAATGGGCAAAACGGAGGTGTGTTTTCTGAACATCTGGTTTGCCTGTTGGAAGTTTCCCTAAAAGCCTCCGAAGGGCAAAATGGCCTTCCTCAAGGCAGAAAACCAGCTGATTAGCAAGCACATATGTGTTGGAGCTGACATAGGGCAGCATCTTGTGTGCCCCCAATATGCTTCCAAGTGCCATCTGTGGCCTGTGTGCCATAGGTTCGACATCATGGGCATAGGGCCTTGATATTGGAGACACCAATATCTTCTGCCCATCTAGTGCTTCTATCAGAGTGGGGCACATTTCAGCTCTCTTCCATTAAATATTGCCAGCTTGTGGGACCTAGGAAGTATGTCTGCTCAGGTGCAACCCCACCCTCTACAAGAGCATCCCTCCAGAGATAAGGTGGAGCCCTCCTGAACTTCAAGGAAGCTTTGAAAACATGGCTCTGGTCACAGACCTGGGATTTATCTTTGTCATTGTTTAATGGCCCCTGTTTGTTTCTTGGCTTTTTGTTAAGAGTATTTTAATTGGACTGCCTATGTTATTGTTTTTATGAGAGGTTTAAGCTGTAATAGTGGTTAGCATTCTAGACTAGAGGTGAAAACATTCAGATTTTTGTCCAGTCCTTATCTCTTTGTTCAAGAGTAAGAAGTTAAAAAAATGTTCTCTATGGAAACAGTGTGGCAGATTACTGTCCATAACCTTCACCAAAGAGACTTGATTTAGGAATAATAATGATGATGACAATGTTGTTACACCATGTGTCTGGAATGTCTGGAACTATAACAGTTGTAAAAGTCATTTAATAATATATATGCCTAACTCAGGGGTGGGTTCTAATTTTTTTTGCTACCAGTTCTATGGTCATGTGACTGGGTAGGCATTGTCAACGATGTCACTCACTCCTACTGAGTCACATGACATCCCCCCAATCCACGCCTACTCAGGTTTTGTGACTCTCAGTGTTTTCTTTTTTTACATTATTTTTATTGTTTTCAAAACCAAACACAACACACATACATAAAAATACAAAACAAAACACATAACACAAAAAGGAGCTACAATCTCTCTCTCTCTCAGTGTTTTCTATGGCAAACAGGTATATCTCTTTCGCCTTTTCCCCCATGTCTCTTTCGCTCTCTTTCTCCCTCTTTCCCTCTCTCAACTCTTTCTCCCTCCCTCTCCCTCATCTCTCTTTCTCTCTCCTTCCCTCTCCCAATCTCTTTCTCCCTCTCTTTTATCCTCCCTCTCTCTTGCTCCCACTCCTTCCTCCATCTCTCACCTATTTCTTTCTCTCTCTCTCTTTCTCTCTCTATCTCCCTCTCTCTCTCCTCTCTTTCTTTCATCTTAAAGTCACTCATTGCTCACGTAGCAACTATCATCTCCAGTCATAGTCATTAAAAGTCATAGGAGCTGTATTTTACCCTTTGCAGAAAGCATCATGGAGTTTGGGAGAAAGTATTCTAATGTAAAATGCCGAATGAAGAATAAATAGCAAGACATAGATTGTTGTGTTACATATTTTATAAATCCCTGTCAGGATTTTAGGGAGAATACTCTCTCTGTGTCTCGGTTTCTGTCTCTTAGAGGTCCTTTATTAATGGGGATGTCCCTTTGTGGACATTGTTTCTTTTCTTACACAGTCAATTAGAATTATTCCATTCTGTGCCAGATCCACCCTGATGCTTCGCAATTGTCTTTTTGTGCCAGAGAAATCACTCTTCAAACTTATCATTTCCATATTTTCTTTTTCTTTCTTTTTCAAAAAAGGGGTGGGGGCAAGCATCAGCTCCCCAAACCCTGTGAATGTCATTTCCACCTCCGGGATTGAAGACTGCCAGGTTGGGAGGGAGGTGGATCCCCAACCTCCAATGACAGATCCTGTAGGAATGGCTATTCAATCGCCCAGTTGGGTGCGAGCATAATCTAGTTGATCCCTGAATTAACTTTGGTCGGACTGTGTGTTGCACATAGATCTCCACTCCAGAGAGTCAGCATGGCTCCTGGTCTTTGGAAATCTAGAGGAGGATCAGCTGAAGGAATGGGCTGCTTCTGTCCATCCCCCCTCTATAATTCCTATATAAATATGAGATGAAGTAGGGGGGGTTAGAGGCAGAGAAAAAAAAGCATAGCTAGGCAAGGTGAAAGAAAACAGCTGCAGCAGCAACAAAAGCTGCCAGACAGGAGTTATTGGGAGGTGGGGGAGAGGGCTGGGGAAAAGTAGAATCTTCTGGATTAGGAGGGATCCTGGAAGATCCTCTCTGCCTGTTCCTGATTCAGCTGAGGGTTTTCCTTTTTTCCCTTCAGATGGGGTGTGTGTGTTTCTGTCTGTGACCCCCAAGTCTTCGCTAGCAGAGGGGCTGCCTCTTCCCCCTTGTCATCCAGGCAGCAACTCTTTCTACAGAAAAATCTTTACCTTAAATGAATGGGGTGGGGGGAGGAGGAAGGGAGTGTTCTATGCAATACCAAAAAATCAGATTTTTTTTTAAAGCCAAAAACAAGATGGTGATGCATGCACAGTAATGGGAACTCAATTTCTGCAAATTCCAAAAAATATTAATTATTTTTTTAAAGATGGCAGCACCCATAGAACAGCAGCCATCTAACCAGTTATGTGATGTTATTGTGACATCATCAGCAGGTCGCTACCGGTTTGGGCAAACCAAACCAAGAGGAACCTACCTCTGGCCTAACTTTTGTTTAGAGTTCTTTCTTGAAAAAAGAATAATACCAAATCCAAAGGATGTTTTCCCCCTCTATTTTTCTTGTTTAAATTAGCTTTATGGTCTCTTTTTTCTCCCAACTGATGCATAACCCACAAGAGGGATGACAGGTAAAGAGTTCTGGAAGCTGTTCTGGCCCCATGGGTTTATGACTGTTTGCAGGGATTTAGTAGCATAATTCCTGGAAGACCATAATAAATGATCCCAGCAGATAATCAATGTCAACAAGAACCAACAGACTATCTTAAAAACTTCATGCCTGCTTTAGTGTGCATTTATAAAGGTATTGAGGTTTCTGTTTTATTCTGTATAGGTATATTTATGGATCATTTTCCTGTATTATGGCAGACGAGACACCAAGGAAAAAGATTTTCGACTTGACAGTTAAATGCAGAGGTGATACTTTAATTAAATTAACAGTATGCTGGTTACCATGCTATTTGATTTTTTTTTAAAGTTATAATTGTCAGCTTTCTTCTGGTCTGAAGTTATGTTTTTCATTTATCTTTTATTTTCTAGAAAATTGTAATAAACCAAGGCATTAATGATATACATTCTCATCAACTTTTCAGAACTGTCCCCTATATACACCTAAAAAAATTTACTACAAAGGCTAATGTGCTTTTAAGATACCACATTATTAACCAATCAAGCTTTTTTTTGCCAAAATTGGAGTTTATCATACTACATTTCCCCCTTCATTGATAGCTTACTTAGATGAATTATGATGGTGTAAACAGAATCATATATTTAATTTAGACTTGATTTGTTTAATTCTGATTTCTAAAGTAAACCCCAGTTTTAAAGAAAAAGAAGTTCTCAAGTTTCATTTTTGTGTGTGAAATATCCAGCAGACAGAATCTTATCCACTTAATTGTAGTCATTAGATTAGGCAGCCTAAAAAAACAAGAGACTGTATAGAATTCTTCTCTATCCCACATATAACCATCTCATTTCTTACCAGAACATTGACTGTACAGCTCATGCGGTTTTCCTTGTTTTCATCATGCATAATAGTTCTGTAATCTAGAAGTCTCTCCATCAGCCGTACCACAAGTTTAACAAAAGTTTCACCATTTTTGGCAAGGTACATATGTTTTCTGCAGTGTTCTAAAAGACTGAAAAGGTGATAGTAAAAAAAAAATCTTATTAATCAAACTTGGAAACATCTCTTTCATGAAAGACTAGTTTGAAATATTTTGTATCAACAAATGTTAATTAATCGTCATAAACCCAGCTGTTATGAACACTTACATTTTGTCAAATAACACTTTATATTGTTCATCTCCTCTTCCACCTTCCACTTCATGATCCAGTTTTGTGATTATTTCATTTTCAAACTGTAATTAAACAGAACAAGCATAAATAATTAACACTCCAAATATGTCATCATAGCAATGCTCAGGTTATAAAGTTGTCTGGCTTCACAATAAATACAATATTTGATTGAATTTTAATAGTTTGACATCTTCAGTACTACCTCCAGCTTTTATATAATGATCTGTTGCCATATGAGCATTTGGGAAATGTTTGGCCATATTGTTAAATGGAGCTTAGGTGATTTCTTTTAAAGCAAATCTAAATAAGATGGTTAATTACAGTAATAAGAGACAAGAAAACATATTCAAGGCAGGCACACTCTATCCTTCACAATAATTATAATGGCCACAAATGCAAGCAAATTGAAAGCATTATTATGGATGATATATTAGGCTGCACTGCCAATTGCATCATTTGGTTAGATGAAATACATTCACATTTATTTAGAAGACTACAGAACTTGGCTCACCTCAAATATATCAAACAAGGAACTTCAAAGTCATTGCATTAGGGGAGGGAGGGGAGGCAGAAAACAGCTAGTAATGAGGTTAAAAATAAAGCTTTAACATGATTGTAATTTAAAAAAAGAACTTAAACAATCAGTTCAACAGATTGTCAGTATCTTTTTCCAGCAGATAAAGATGATTACTGTTATTGTTGTTGTTATTGTTATTGCATTGCAATGAACATCAATGTATATGAAACATCTCTCGTAAAATCAAACAAACAGCCAAATCTTTTTCCAGACTTATACAGTTTTTATGTGTAATGCCATAAACAGAAAAGGCTTTTCTGCAGGCACAAACCATTTTCTTAATTTCTTCCCTCTTCTGTGTTCCCTCCCACCTTCCTTCCTGACTATTAGTAGTGCAAAACGGCTGTGAGCTACCTATAGTCTAAGAAGTATGCAAGGGCTTCCTAAAGCAATCAATTATATGTACCTTCATTTGGAAAATGTCACTAGAGTGTCAAAACAATTGAATGGCCATAAAATGGTAGTGTGGTGTATTTTGTAGATAGTTGTGGAAAGAGATGCAGAAAGAGTCAATAAACAGAAGCACAAGAATTTAAGGTACAAAACCTAGAATTATTTATTTATTTTACAGGGTTTTACAGGCCAACTCAAAACAACTGAATGGGTGCAACATAGCGATAAAACAGATCAGTATTATATAAAAAAACCCAACAGTACAATAATTCAATAGTAATAAAGCAACCCTCTTGTGGGATGGATGCCAATAAACTTAGCTCAGGTTGGAAATCCTGGATATAAAGATGTCTTTAAAGATCTTCTATAAGCCATGAGGAATAGATCTAAATGACTAGGATGGCTTACTGTGTCGACTCTGTGATAAGAGTGCAGTATTGGAGGCTAATTGTGCCAATTGTCAGCAGTTCAGTTCTGACCAGCTCAAGGTTGACTCAGCCTTCCATCCTTCCAAGGTTGGTAAAACGAGGACTCAGATTGTTGGGGACAATATGCTGATTCTGTAAACTTCTTAGAGAGGGCTGTAAAGCACTATGAAGCAGTATATAAGTCTAAGTGCTATTGCTATGGCCATCTGAATTACTGAATTTTTCTTGCTTCTAATTCTCATTTCTGCTTTTGATATGCCTGCCACTGACAAAGCAAGTTTCATCTTCATACTGTAATAAAATATCAAGTATTTGTAAAATAAGAAATTATGCAAATTGTATATGCCCCCCCTCCTGACCCCGGGTTGGGTGTCTTCTTGTATCAACTGGGCCCTAACTGAAGGTCTCAAGGCCCTCCTGGGCCGAGCCCCCGTCTCCATGGGTGGTGGTAGAGGCTTCTGCCGTTTGGGAGCCATTGAGTTAGGATCAATAAACAAATGAAATCAAATAAAAAAAAACCCTTCTATGGGAATTGCTCAAAGGGAATTACTCCTGGAGAATCAGCTTAATAAGGCCAAAATGGCCTACTATAAACAGAAGCTCACCTCCGTGCCCTGGGCCTGAATGCAGCAGGCCCCGACCCGGCCTACAAAGCCGCACCCCCCCCCCCCCGCGTCAGGCCAACTAGGCCGAAAAAAGAGGGGAAAAGCCCCCAGAAGGGAAAGGCCCCTGCTTAGGAAGAATCCCCCTTTGAACCCAAGGGGGGAGGTCTCAACAAAGCTGTCCATCCCCCCGCGACTCCAAACCAGGCCTCCAGAAAGTTGCAGCCTCCTAAGATGGCCGACGCCATGAGGCTGATTCAAAATGGCCAAGCTGGAAAGCGAACCCCAGCCGGGTGTTCGCTACTTGTCATCGTCGGGGCGAAAAGGAGGCCCAAAGCCTGCACAGCCCCTTTTATAGGGCTGGCAGGCTCCGCCCCCCCCCCCCGATGACATCATCGGCCTCGGCCGATGCTCCCAAAATGGCCAGGATCTCACAAAATCTCACGAGATCCCGGCATCCAAAATGGCGGCTGCGCCGAGGGCCGTGTCTCCCTGGCCCTGCAGCAAATCCGGGCCGGGGGGTGAGTCACGGGCCGCGCATTATGTACAGCGGAGGGTTGTTCACAGTTTGGACTGGTCATTAGAACTGATATCGCCAGTGCCAGTAGGTTCCGTCCACCCACCTGGGATGCTTCTGCACAGAAGCATCATGCGCACATGCGAACCAGTAGCAAAAATATTTACTCATCACTGATAATGTATTTAACCAGAAATGATTAGAGGTTTGGGGTACACATATCACCGAGACAGTTTTTGCATTAGAAGTATGAATGACATAAAGTAATCCTGCATTATAGTACCTTAACAATGCAAAATCACCTTTACTTGAGCAGATAACCAAAACCGAACAGATAGTAGCTCATTTTAAAAACATAGCACCAAAGATGGTAATACTGTACCATGAATTACGGATAAATGCAAAGGGACAATAGGTTTTAGCAATGAAATTGTATTGTAAGTACACCAATTCTTAGTTCCTAATTATAGGACAGAATGAATTTGCCTGTATGTGTACCCTTAAAACTCTTTCAACATCAACAGGTTTCAAAGTTGTGATATATTGGACACTGCAGGAGAGAAAAACACAAGCACATAAATGCATGTCATAAATGTGCCTTTAGCACAATGCAAACATATATCTAATCCAGAGGAATCCGCTTAACTGAAATAATTCATTCTCATTTCATTTACAAAAAATTACTTAACTGCGGTGTAATTTTTAAAAGAATACCAGAAATTGTTTCTTTTTAGACATTATACTTTCTCTCAATAACATTGTCATCTGGAATAATCTTTTCCAAAATCCACATGTTGACAATTCTTTTAAAATATAATTTTGTATGGCGTATACTTTCAGTATGCCCTCATTCTGACAGATTAGGAAAAAAAGAATAGGGTCTGCAAGCTGGAAATACTGAGGAAGTTCACAATAATGTTGTATGTATTCTTAGGTAAGCTAGTGAAAAATGATTTTGCAACCACCAGTCATATTCCAGCATACCTAGAAGTTCAGACACCAAAACTGAGCTGCAAAAATCCAGAAGCACAAGATAACAGAGATGAGTTACTTATTTCCTAGATCTCTTTTCTGGCATCTAATGATTTTGGAGCCAGATTTGATATTTTAATATTAGATGATTGCATAATGCAAATGCTTAACACTGTGAACCCCGATGTCTGGTTTGGAGCAAAATGCACTCCCTCAGACATACCATATGAATGCCATGAACTGCTCAAAGAGAAGACAATAGGGCCCCTTCCATCTAGTTATCCCTCTGAGAAAAGAAGCTGGGACAACAGGCTGCTGAAAAAGCCAAGTTTGCACTATCTGAGTCCTGACAGCACTGAATTCATCTCTCTGCTGATATTCCCTGCAGGCTGCTTAAGGATATTTCTGCAAGCAATTGCACCAGCAATATGCTCAATTGATCAAAAATTCTCAGTGGAGCCTATTACATCTAAGCTCATAAAAAATTTAAATATCTCCCTCATATCCCATGTATAAACAAACAATATTCAGACCGCAAATGTTTCTTGGGAGACACAAAACAGCACCAGGTATCATTCTGTGACTTTATGTCAGCTTATTCAGCTTATCAGGGAAAGGAGGCTTGTTTCCATCCTTGACAGAGTCAACAATCAAAATGCATGTATTGTATAGCTCAATTTGGATGAAGGTTGTGAGAGTTCTTGTATAATGTGGGGCTAGAAGCATCCCAAGGTCTCTGCCCTCCTGCCCTCTTCCACTCCAGTTGAACTTCATTGTCTTGTTGCTTCTGCTGCCATCAAGGCATACCTGCCTTGACCTTTGGTGAAGACCTGCTGGTCACATGAGGCTATTTAACATGTGATTATATGGAGCCATAGAGCCATGGTGGTGCAGTAGTCCAAATGCAGTATTGCAGGCTAATTCTGCTGACTACCCACCGCCAGCAGTTTGAGTCTCACTGATTCAAGCCTTCCATCTTTCCAAGGTTGGTAAAAATCTAGGACCCAGATGGGGTAATATGCTTAAATTGACTACCTGCATACAGTACACATTCCTGTGAGAGTAAGTATTTTTCTTTCTTTTGCAGGGTGGGATAGAGTTGTTTGTTTTACTTCTTTTTTTGCAATGGCTGTGGTTTTTATGGGAAGCTCTTTTGTTTTATTGAGTCTTAATTTTGTTAGCTTTATCTCTTACATTCTCTGCCTAAGTGATTAAAGTTTCCATGGTTGTACAGGGAGCTGTTTTGCTAAACAATATCTTTTAGATATGCATTCTCTTGCCTGCAGATGTAAAGAAGAATTGCCTTGGGTTTGGTTCTGGCTAGCAAAGCCTGCAAAGAGCCTTCAATAATCCAAGCTACATGAGCTTTTATCAGAAAAAGGAGCCACAAACATAAGTGGAAATGAGTCTCTTCTATTAAGTAATAAATATAAGGAGTTAAACCAGCCAAGGCTACACAGACAGTATGATATCTTTGTCTCACCTCTCTTATTGCAATGTGGCACAGAGGCACAGTTACAGCAAAATGAAGAATTGTCAATATTGGATTCAGCCTTTAAATCACCCTGGGCAGTGTTCAATTCTGACAACCTGATTGGTCAAACAGTATATATCAACTCTGAAAACAAAGCTATGATTTTTCAAGAGCTGTCTGCAATCACAGATACATTAGACAAGCTCCATACTCCTTGATCCATCTTGCTAGGTTAAATTTAAAGTAAGCAGAAAGAGCTTATTCCTTTCTTTAAAATCTGGATATAAATTAGAAGGCAGTATTCAAAGTTGTTATTAAAGAACTTTCGGATCTTGTGTTTTACTATTTGTTCATTGTTCCTCATTAAAAGTAATAATAAAAGCAAGAAAATATCTATTGCAGTCTTTGGGTGAACCATTGTGCTGTCAAATGTACCAAATACATATAGGAGGAGCTATGTGGCTACCCAAAAACAGCAATGATTATAGAATTTTGCTAAAACTTAGCAACACAATTATCTCTTTAAATCACCGTAAAATGAGGATGCTTTTCACTCTGTTCCAAGTGTATTCATATTATGTCTTTGTAGATTAGATCACTGATATGGAATGTGAAAAGTTTGCCTGGAGCCAAACCTTCCAGGTGTACAGGAATAAAAAGTGAGTTTAAGGTCTAATAAAGCAGGCTTGAAACTTAGAATAAATTGGCACCCTCTTTAACAACTATCAAGGATATCATTTATCCAACATAATTTCCCATTATGTTTTTAATTTTATGTATTTGTACTATATTGTACTGTATTGTTTTTTGTATTGTTATTGTGTACTTTTATATGTAAATAAAAATTATAATTAAAAAAAGAATATAATTTAACTATTTAAAACATCAAGAAGCAGGTGAAAATTCTCAAAAAAATTAATCAATTGAAAAGTTTAGCTATCATCTATATAACACCTTGTAAAATGAAATACGCTTCACTCTGGATTACAGCATATATATATGGGTTATCTATCTAATGTCTACTGGAAAAAGCTCGTGCTGATCCCTTAATTGTCTGGATGGCATCCCCTTTGCCAAGTGCAAACTTTTCTCAAATTCATTTGCCTTTCTTTCAAGCAACCACTCCAAAAGGAAAGAGTAAGGATGATACCATTTGCATGAAGAAAATATTCAGCTGACATAAAGAGGAAATGTTATTAACTCTTATCCTGGTGCATCCGCTATGTTTACAATGTCATATCTTAATTTTGAAAAACTCTTATATTAAATCAAGTCTTTTATTAGATCAGTATGATGTCCAGGCTCAAATGTGTGAAGACACCGAAAGTCATGTCAAGTCTACTACCATTTACTCGATATTATTTTTTCCCAAGAGAAATAGAAATGTGAGCCACTGAAGCTTGAAAGTGTGATGGTGGGCACCTACAAGTACCAAGAAAGGGTACCACTGAAGACCTTAGTACAATACATTTAGATAAGTCATATTTAATTGGCTCAAAAATGTATGCTTAGTCCCTGCCCCCAATCTCATTTTGAATCTGTCAATAGACATTCAATATATATAATGATGTATGGGACCTCATTGAGGAATGCATTTAAAACAAATCTCTATTGTTCCCTGATGTGATTATCTTAATGGTCAGGAGCTTAAGCACCAGACTTGAGTCCAGTGTTGAATTGCTGTTTCCTCAAAAATAAGACAAAAATGTAAAGAAAAACTTATTGCGAGTTTCTCTTCTTTCTCGCACTCACACGAAGTTTTTCTTTACATTTTCTTTTCTTTACATTTCAAGGAACTGCAAAGACTTGCTGAGAAAGAGAAGTGGTGAGCTGCCAGGCTCTGGTAAGTTGTTTGGGCACAATTTAGAGATGGCAGATGGGGCAGGGGAAGCGCGTCCGTAGCTCAGGAAGGGGGCTTATTTCAACACATGTCCTGAAAAACCCTGTAGGGCTTATTATTATTTTAATATAGGGGAAATACAGTATAAAAACCATGGAATAATTGATTCTCATTGTTTTCCAAATAGCAATCCAATACTATCTTTTTTATCCTAAACAGATCAGCTGAGGGGAATATGATGAGTAGCCTACCTGTTTGAGTAGGCTACTCTACTTCTCAAAGTGGAGATGGTTCTATTGACTTTTTAATGGTTTCTTCAATTCTATCTTTGAACATTAACTCCTTATACAGTAGATTAAAAGGAGCCTATCTGCCTCTAGCCACTAAACTAGAAGATCAATGAACTCTTCTGTTCACCACAACTCTCAAGGTTAAGTAAATTCTCATTTGGTAAAGGATATGAAAATAGAAACTCCAGTATTTGGTTCAAATAAAGCAACACATCTCAGACACTCCATGTATAACGGACTATCTACTATCTAATGCTATCTACCATCTACTAGTACTACCATCTACAATGCCTCAAGCCCAAGTATTACATTATGTTTTTATTCAATAGTACATGTACCAGAGCTAGGGCAAAATTAATTGGAAAAAAGTCAAGGCTCTTACAGCTACTAATTTTAATTACATTCACATATATTAAAGAAGAAAAACGTATATAATAAATCCCTGTTGAAAAGGGAGAGAAAGATCAGAACGATAACTGGAAAACTTTATTTTGGTACTTTGTCTTACCTGCCTTCCCGAAAGATATTACTGGTTCATTTAGATCACTCCTCAGAGGAAGATCAGCATGATTAGCACTGTCATGTTCTATTTAGCAATAATGCTAGTTCCATACCTATACTAGATATTTGTCTTACAATATTCTCAGCTGGACCTCTTGTGCCTGTTTCTAATGCTGCTAAACTTGTTTCTCAGTTAAAACAAGGCAAAACTGTAGAGGTGACCTACTTCTGATAGAATTATTTAAGGCAAACATTAACTAGCAGGCACTCATCCTGGCTAATCTATTTATGCATATTTATGTTCATTCCAGATGCCAGCAGACTGGAATAAATTTATCACTGTCCTGTTGCATTAAAAAAAGGAGACAAAAGCATTCTATCTCACGCTACTGCTCAATCAGTCTGGTGAGTACATAAAGTTGTATGACAAATGCCTTATGGAATACGGTTGAAGGGAATGTCATGGGATAAAATTTTAACAGAAGATTAGCCAGCTTTAGGAAAGGTAGGCCAACTTTAGTTCATTGCTGTTCTTCTGAATCTAGTCATAAACTATGCTCCTCCACCTGAGGAAAATTATATGTTGACTTGACAAATTTAAAGGCAGCTTCTAAAGCAGTCTACAGAAACAAGTCCTGGAGGAAATTAATTGCCTTCTTCACTGACAGATTGTAGAGATAAGGCCATGTGAAGGTTGTGTGCTGCAAACTGCCTACCTCTAATGGGTCTCTCATGCCTACATGATCTCACCTAGTTCACATAGCCAGAATGATTTAGAACATTATCCCTGACTGGTACTTGATTTCATCTACGTTGTATCAACAGGATGTTCTTATGGATTGGCAGGGAGAATTTGCCAATAAAAATGCTGTTATTTTCTTCTACCTTTTGCTGCTTGGAAAACTATACAGAAAGCAATAAACCACTGTGAAAGCAGTCAGACATCTTAGCATCCTGCAATGCCTGGTCTCTAACTCCATCAACAGATGTGTCCCCATTTAATTACTTAATTCCATGAGACAATATAGTGCAAGTTTGATATGGCTTTCAAGGGTATTCTACAGCTTTCCTTTCACTATGTGTTCAGAAAGGAGTGAAGTAGTGCTGTATTTTTGGAACTTTTTTTAAAAAAAAAATTGTACATCAACTGTGAAATTGGTGTAAGACCTCTCAGATTTTTCCTCTACATTTTGATTGGTAGAACCATTTTATTGTATGCAGATGACTCAGCCATTTCACCTATATTGCTGCCAACCTGCCTTCCATTGAGGACCTGTATACTGCACAAGTCAAAAAGAGGGCGGGGAAAATATTTACTGACCCCTCACATCCTGGACACAAATTGTTTCAACTCCTACCCTCAAAACGTTGCTACAGAGCACTGCACACCAAGATAACTAGACACAAGAACAGTTTTTTTCCGAACGCCATCACTCCACTAAACAAATAATTCCCTCAACACTGTCACACTTTCTACTAAATCTGCACTTCTATTCTACTAGTTTTTCTCATCATTCCTTTCATCCATTTCCTCCCATGTTGACTGTATGACTGTAACTTGTTGCTTATATCCTAAGATTTTTATTAATATTGCTTCTTCATTGCTTATTTGATTCCTATGACAATCATTAAGTGTTGTACCACATGATTCTTGGCAAATGTATCTTTTTCTTTTATGTACATTGAGAGTATATGCACCAAGACAAATTCCTTGTGTGTCCAATCACACTTGGCCAATAAAAAATTCTATTCTATTCTATTCTATTTTAATGAGCCAGAAACAGTGCCTCAGAATTTTTTTCCATTTTAATTTTTTATTTTTTGCCACTGAACATGTGCACGAGCGCGCCCACGCAGCACAGGAGGAAATGAACCAGCAGCGAGATAAGTTACCCACCCCTGAGTGTTTAAGCCTCCAAATGTTGTAAAGTGGCTCCTCAAGAAATTGCTGTGTCTTTTCTATCTATGCCCTGCTATGCAGCTAACAGTTCATTACAACTGGAATTTGGCAAGATTTCAAAAGAGGTTCACACTTGCTTTGCCTCCAAAATACTAGATTACTTTGAGAATTATCTGGGCATTGATCCTTTGGGATAATGTAATATCTTTATGGATCACTGAGAGAAATTTAGATTTGATGTCCTGTCGCCTTTCCATTTATGAGCTTGGCAATCATTTATCTCTAAATTGGTTGCCCAAGCCTCTACCATATTTCTTTAAGGCTTCTAAATGCTTCCCCCCCACCCCCCAGCATTCTGTTTTATACAGCACAAGTGAAAATTATTAATTTTCAAATTTTGGTAAAAATAGAAGACAACTGACAACTATGTCAGAAAATGCTGCCTTGTTGATATTATAATTTAATGTCAACCTTAAAAAAATGAATGGAAATATCCTCTGTTCTCACTGGCAGCTTCAATTCAATTACCTGCTTTGTATAATAGAACTTAAGCCGGAGGTTCTTTATTTGCATCAGTAGTTTTGCATTAGCAATCACATGTATTATCCATTTGTTTATTTTGCAGTTACAGTATTTGTGATGTTTCTCTCTTATATTATAGGCATTTACAAATAAGACACATCTTATTTTGATGTTTAAGTTCAAGTATATATTGCATATTAGATAATATTATTAAACAGATTAGCAAGAATAGCTAGATGGAAGCTTCTCCTCAATGCAAAACATGAACGGCCACTTGGAGTTTGCAAAAAAGCAGCTGAAGGACTCACAGACTGTGAAGAACAAACTATAAGTGGGCTTTCATGTGTTTTGCACTGAGGAGAGGCTTCTATCTAGCCACTCTTCCATAAAGCCCAGATTGGTGGAGGGCTGCAATGATGGTTGTCCTTCTGTCCCATCTCCATATAGGATCTCTGGAACTCAATCAGAGAGACCATCAGGTTCTTGGTCAATTCATTGTCTAAGGCCCTTTCCCCCCAATTGCTCAGTTTGATCAGGTGACCAGCTCTTGGAAGAATCCTGGTTGTGCCAAAATTGTTCCATTTGAGAATTATGGAGGCCACTGTGCTCTTAGGAAACTTCAGTGCTGCAGAAAATTTTATTGTAGCCTTCCTGTCTTGCAACAATCCTGTTTCTTAGCACTCTTAATACAGCTGTCAGCGTGGATAGCTTCAAGGCAGGATTAAACAGATTCATGGATGCCAAGTGTATCGGTGGTTATTGAAACGGATGTCCAAGTACCACCTCTATGTTGGTTGAGGCATGCAGGATTCCCTTGGGTACCATTTGTTGGGGGTCAGGGGAAAGGGAGGGTTTTGCCTTCTCTTTCTGCTCAAGATCCCCATGTACAATTGGTGGGCCACTGTGTGACACAGAATGCTGGACTCGATGGACTTTGGCCTGATTCAGCATGTCTCTTCTTATGTTCACTGCAGACAGTTTCTCTGACTTCGTGGCTTATGTTCTGCTATAGTATGCATTGTCAGCTGTGATACCTTCTATAGAGAGATGTGTGCCTTTCCAAATCATATCCAATCAATCTAATTTACCACAGGTCTACTCCATTCAAGGTATAAAAACATGTCAACAATTATTAAGAGAAATGGAAAGCATTAGAGCTAAATTTTACATGTTATTTTACATGTTATTGCAAAGGGTCTAAATACTTATGCCAGAGGTCTTCAAACTTGGCAACTTTAAGACTTGTTGTCACTGTTCCCTTTAATCTGTGCTATGCGCTATAGCACAGGAGATTTGAGAGCTTGGCGCACGAATTTTAAATTCTGGCACCGAGGTCTCAAACCTCTTCCCCCCTTGTCTCCGTCCCCCCGGTGGGCGTAAAAAATTGGAAGGTGCGAAGAAGGAAGCTCAACTTTTTCTCACAACTTTTTGCTGAGGGCGTGAAGAGCAAAAAGTTTCGAGACCGGAAGCTGAGCTTCCTTCCTCACGCCTTCCAAATTTTCCCGGCGAGCTTGTTCCTCCATAGAAAGCCACTGACAGCGGGTGGAGGGTGGAGAAACAGGAGGAGGGGGAAGGAACAGTCACCCTTGCTCCAAGATAGCTGAGGAGATGCCACTCCTCCATTCCCGGAATGGCAGCTGCCGCGACAACAACAACAGTGCCATGGTGGCTGCTGATACCGAGAGCTGGTGCCCCCTCTCAAGAGTCAATGCAGGGCTTTGGCTGAGGAGAGCTGTGCAGCAGCGGCGGGAGCCAGCGGGGAGGCAGACGTGGCGCCTCTGCCAGGAAGGGCTGTCAAAGAGGCCCTGTAGGGGGAAAGGGTGGTCCCCGCCGCCTGTGTCAGCGGTGAGGCGGGAGAAGGCTGGAGTTGCATGGAAAGAGGCACCAGCTGGTGAGGCCTGGTCTTGGGGGAGTCGCTGCTGTAGCCACACCAATGGTAGCTGCCATGGGGGCAGAGCCAAGGGAAAGGTGCGGAGGCGGTGCCGCCGATTGCCGTCCATGGGAGGGAGGGCAGATCCACCGGCCCATCACCAGCCCAATGTCCATCCATGGTGGGGCAGATCCACAGGAGAAATAAAGGAAAGAAAGAGAAGGAAGGAGGGAGGGAGAGAAAATAGAAGAAAAAGGAGAGAGAAAGAGAGTGAAAGAAAGCGGGAGACATAGAAAGAGAGAAAGAGATGGAGAGAAAGAAGAGGGGGGAAGGGGAGAGATAGAGAGAGAAAGAGAGGGAGAGAGAGAGAAAGAAAGGGGAGAGATAGAAAGAGAGAGAGGGAGAGAAAGAGAGAGAGAATAAATAAAGAGTGAGATAGATAGAAAGAGAGAGGAAGAAAGGGAGAGAGAAAGAAGAGAGAGGGGTGAGAGAGAGGGAAAGAAAGGGGAGAGATAGAAAGAGAGGGAAAGATAGAGAGAGAAAGAAAGAGAGGGAGGGAGAGAAAAATGAGAAAATGATGGAGGGAAGGAACGAGGGAGAGGAAAAAAACAAATGATAGAGAAGGGGAGAGAAGGAAAAAAGGAGAGGGAAGAGGGGAGGGAGGGAAGGAAGGAAAGAAGGAAAGAAGGAAGGAAGGAAGGAAGGAAGGAAGGAAGGAAGGAAGGAAGGAAGAAGAAATGGACGGAATAAGGAAGGAAGAATGAAATGAATGGAGGGATGGAGGAAGGAAGCACTTTTTTGGGGGAGGGGTGTATGTAAATTTTTTAAAAATTTTCTCTCAACATACATTCAAACAATATAGTGCACCATCTAATTTTCCATGAATAAAATGCAGTATTTTGTTAGTAACTAATATCAATCATCAAAAAAGTTGCAAAAGTTTTTTTTTCTAATTTTGTCACCCAGGTACATAATTTTCTTTTAATTAAATTCCCTCCTTAATGTTCCTTCAAAAAGTACAACACCAATTATATTTCTAACTTATTAACCATTATGCCAAATTGCTTTCTTCTTTCTATATACATTTTTCTATAAAACAAGAAAACCTTGTCTAGCCAATCAGATGTATAGATTATATACTTATTTACTAATGTATGACAATTTCGAAGAGCAAGTTAAAGGATGTATGATCACCTGGGCCCAGAATTTCGGCTATACGATTAATTTAATAGAATGGGGAAAAAACATGGACCACAAATTATAAGATGACTATAGCAATGTCTTATAAAGAAAATCAATTGAAAATGTTCTACCGATGGCACCTCCCTGTAGCAAGATTATCCAGAATGTTTCCAAATTTGTCCCCTAACTGCTGGAAATGTAAATAAAATCAGGAACATACTACCACCTATGGTGGACTTGCACCTATGCCAAAAAAAATTGGAAAAACATTAAAAGTTTAATAGACCAAGTTATGTCGATTAATTTACTACTTAAACCCGAAGCATACTTGTTAGGTATATTTAGGCAGAAACTTACTAAACCAGAAAAATATCTCATCTTACAGATCTTAGGGGCTACAAGAATTTCATATGCCCAACGTTGGAAACAAGAAAAAACTCCCTCAATGTTAACAATCATTACTAAAATTATGGAATGTGCGGAGATGTCCAAAATTACAATGGAGATTAAAAACAAAAAGGAGTCAGATTATTATAAAATATGGGGCAACTTGTATAAATGTATTACTGCAAAAAAATATCTATCCTTCATTTCCTAAAAGTAATAAACTCATTTCATTTTTGACCATTTTAAGTGAAAACAATATGTATTGATAAAACAATTCCAATACCGACTACAATAAAACTTGATTCAAAAATGATTCTGGTAACATATTTCTCTTTATTCGTCTTTAAACTTATTGGAAATAATTATTCCTACCATAACATTCTAATATAACTACTCATTCAACCTTACACTAAACTTCTATATCCTTTTATATATTATTATATAATTTTTCAAATTCAGCAAAAAAACATGTGACATTATATATATATATATATATATATATATATATATATATATATGTATATGTATGTTTTTTTATGTCGGATCACCCTGGTATATTGAAGGAACGTCACAGCTCCTTTTTGCCTCTAGGCCCAACCCAGGACCATTTCAAGGCAGTTAATTTATTTATAGCCGACAACTATATTCTGTATGTAGCTAAAAACATTATATATATATATATATATATATATATATATATATATATATATATATATATATATATATATATTCGTAGATTTTCACAGGTACAGGTATGACGGTCTTGGTATATTCGGGTTTCTTCCCGTGTAGGATTTTGAAATTTTTGGCGACGTTTCGACGAGGTCTCACTCGTCATCTTCAGGCTGGTGTTTCTGTCCTTGTTCTAAGGCGAACGCTGCGAGACCTGAGCTGCCTTCCTTCTATAAATACTGGTGGCTGGCTGGGTGGCTTCAAGATAGAAAAACATCGAGATAGAAAAACATCCCCAAAATATGAACAAGCGGGATGATACCTCCCGCTTACCAGACATCTGGAAACCAGCCCTCAAACGTATCCCAGCCATAGAAACCAGACTCAGAACACACATTGTAAAACAATCAAGTAGCCTGCAAGTTCCAACTACTCAGGATATCACGCCTAATCTACAACCATTAACTAATCAGCATACCTCAGCTACATCAATGACCCCAGATGTTACCCCACTGACTCACCAGGAAGTTTCTACACAGCAGGCAATTGCTGAGCCATCAAACCACACCCAGCCACCAGTATTTATAGAAGGAAGGCAGCTCAGGTCTCGCAGTGTTTGCCTTAGAACAAGGACAGAAACACCAGCCTGAAGATGACGAGTGAGACCTCATCAAAACGTCGCCAAAAATGTCAAAATCCTACACGGGAAGAAACCCGAATATACCAAGACCGTCATATGTATATATATACACATTCTACATATACACCCACTATTCTATTACTTTACTTTGTCGTATCTCCTGAAAACGTCTGCGATCACAGGTTTCCCTTTCCCATCCCCCACTTACCCAACCCTTTTCTATTTATATTTCCCCTTCCTTCAATTACTCCTCCTATCTTTAAACTTCTTCGTGTTTCCTTTCTTCCTCATAAATCAATTTTACTTACCTATTATCAGCTAGTATGTATTTATACGTTAATGCATATATTATGAAATGTAAATTGAACAATAAGATACTTATTTCAATGGCAAAGACAACCTTTTGTACAGCTTAAGACATGCAGTATCATTACCCACTACTATGTAACAATATTTTTATTTTCCCATATCCTCTTGACTTTACGTACCCCCTCCCCCTTCCCCACTTTACCATTTGATATTTAATAAACTTTATTTAAATAATAATAATAATAATAATAATAATAATAATAATAATAATAATAATAATTTTAACAACTATAAAATCAGCCTGCAGCATAACAAAATTGAAAAAAATGAAGCAGGTCTGAATAAATTCTAAATGCACTATAAGTCTATTGTACTACTCTAAGTGCTGTGTATAGTATACTACTCTATTGCTATTCTATACAATTAAGGGTTTTTCTATTCTCAAAATGAAACCGAGAATACAAATTTCAATTCGTTCTATATGAGACCTTTTTTTTGTCCAAAACATTCAGCTTATAAACATTTCAGTTGATATGTCTCCCCACTTACATGACTGGAGAAATATACTTGCATTGAATGAAAATGTTAAAGTAGGAAAGTCATGATAGTTTCCAAATGAGCTAAAGCGGAGATAAAACAGGATTCACATTTATATGAATGCCAACATAGCCCAAAGGCTCTACTTCTGCCTAAAATACCCAATGTCATAAAAATGATGTCAACATAGAGTGGAAGATTTGCCAAAGCAAACAGATGGTAGGAAATTAATAACATCCAAGTTTTTCTATTGGCACTTTAGCAAAATTATGGTAGAGATACACCAAATATGGAAAAGTCTCCAACATGAAGATTGAATCCAATCAAACACATTTCCCTAACCTCAGGGCCTTAGAGAGCTAGCTTACCTTCTGTTCTTTTCAGAAACTCATTTCAAATGATTTACTTCAAAGTCAGGGGTGGCATCCACCCAGACCGGTAGCGATCCACTGGTGATGTCATCATGACATCACTAAATCGGATCAGTCAGTGCCAGTTTGTGGGTGCCATCATCTTTTTTTGAATTTTTTGAATTTAATTTCTGAATTTTTTGAATTTTTTTTTCTGAGCATGTGCAGAAGCCAAGTTCCAACACTGTACATGCAGTCACCATATTTTTTCAGCTTTTTTATTTTTATTTTTTATTTTTCTTTACTGTCCATGGCCGTGCATGCAAGGCTTGCCACATGGCACAGGAGGGAAAGAACCAGCGCAAATAAGTTGGAACCTACCCCTGTTCAAAGTGACTATTAATTCCTACACATACCAAATACAAACACACACACCAAATACAGAAATTGAATAAACCATTGTTTCAGGTGTTCCAAGTCCTGTTTTCCTAGTTGGGAAAACAGAAGAAGCACAAAGCTGAGTCTGAAAGTACTCAGTCAAAGCAGACCAGCCCAGAGGTGACAATCCCTTTTGAGTCCCATGACATTCATGGGTAGGAAGGCAATGATATTATATGTCTCCTCCCCAAAAAACAACTCTGGAATAAAAAAATATTGCAAAATTGAATTTGCTAGACACAATTGTGGATTTACAAGTAGTGCAGGCCTATTTTAAAACTTGATATTAAACAAGTTTTTCACATTCACCTTGATGAAAGCGAACACATTTTGTTAAGAAAACAGCTCTTACCATCTGAAAACTTCTGGTGGAATGAAACTCACACTGCATCATATCAAAGAATATGGGAATTGTAGCTTTTCTCAGCTCAGTTTCGGGAATCAAAGTCATTTCTAACATCGGCCCCACCATCTCAGGAATGAACTTGATTTTATGCTGACCTGTTGGGAGAAAAAAACTCAATGTAAGGGGAAAAAACTAATTGTAGTCTATGTAGAGACTGCATTTGTTATGTATGAAAAGTACAACCCGTGATTATAAGAAGCAGGACTTTCATGCAAAAGGATGAATCTCAATTATATTAGGCCATTCTTTTATAGCTAAAAATATTTTCTTCCCTTAGAAGATGCATTTCTTGATCACAGAACAAAATGAGAGAATACATCAGAAGTATAGTTTTTGTTCCTCTTTCATACATGATCTATCATAAAGAGGAAAAAAAGGGTATGTATTATTTCAAACATAATCTTTCCATGAATTCTGCATTAATAAAAAATAATTCTGTACAAGGAGAGCAACACTGTTGCTATTGGAGGTAAGAATTGGGTACATTGTTGAACTTTGATGCATTCTTACATCTATATATCGATCATTTCTATCTTTCGTGGTGGCACGGTGGTTGGAATGCAGTATTGCAGGCTAACTACTCAGTCCCAAGAGTTTGATTCTGACCAACTCATGGTTCACTCAGCCAGGGCCGCCGATAGGGCGGTACTACTGGGAGTGGTGTACCAGGCCCGGCCATGAGGGGGGCCCGGTTTTGCCCGCCGTCACACATGCGCAGTACCGGCCCTCTCTTGCTGGCTGCCTGCCTCACCAACGAAAAAGGCGGGCCCTCTGGCCCTCACGAGGCAGGACTCGAAGAAGCCCCGACAGAGCCTTTGGCAGCGCGGTCCTCCAGTCCCAGAGTAAAGCTTGCGGCAAAGGTAGGAGCCCCTTCGGGGTGGCGGTTGCAACTTGCGCTTGTGTTAAATTTTGTTTCTTTCCTAAGCAGCCTTCTGTGTAAAAAAATCCATTTGGGAACGAGTCGTTCCCAAATGGATTTTTTTACACAGAAGGCTGCTTAGGAAAGAAACAAAATTTAACACAAGCGCAAGTTGTAGGCTTCGCACGCGTGCGCCAGCGTCCCCCAAAATCCCCCCCGCACACCCTTTTCCAAGGGCGCACACGAAGCCGCCCCCGCCCCCGCGCCTCTAGCCTCCTCGTGCCCCCGTGGCTACTCGTCGCTGCCCTCGCCCGCCCGTCCGCTCTGCCTCTCTTCCCTGCAGATTCTCACAGCGGGGGCCACCGCGCTCTCTCCATCTCCCTGCTAGCCCGCCCGTAGCATTCAAAGTAAGAGCGAAGGTTTTTCTTACTTTGAATTTTCCGGGTTGGGCTGGCAGCAGGAGGGTGGAGAGAGCGCGCGTCAGCCCATGCGCCCGACATTCCAGGCGCCGTCCCCTGACCCCGGTTTCCTGGATTCCTGGTGGCGGCGACCGAGCCCTGACCAGCGGGCTCCCGACCGAGCCCTGACCAGCGGGCTCCCGGCCGAGCCCTGCGGCAGGAACGAAGTGAGTGGGGCGCTCCCCGCCCGGCTGCAGCTCTTGTAACTCGGCCCGGTATGGGTGTGACTCTACGGGCTGCCCTCGTCGGGGAAAGGGAGCGGAGGGGTGGCGGCGACCGAGCCCTGACCAGCGGGCTCCCGACCGAACCCTGCTACAGGAACGAAGCGAGTGGGGCGCTCCCCGCCCGGCTGCGGCTCTTGTAACTCGGCCCGGGATGGGTGTGACTCTACGGGCTGCCCTCATCGGGGAAAGGGAGGGGAGGGGAAGAGAGGGCCAGGAGGACACAGAAGGGAAGGAAGGAAGGAAAAATAGGGAGGGAAGGAAGGGAAAGACGGAGGGGAAGGAAGGGGAAGAGGGAGGAGAAGGAAACAGGAAGAAGAGATAGGTTGGTTGGAATGAAGGAAGAAGGGAAAGAAGGAGAAAGGGGAAGGGAAGGAAGGAAAGGAAAAGAGGGAGGGGGGAAAGGAAGGAAGGAGAGATAGGTTGATTGTAATTGAAAATTACAATTGAAAGTAATTGAAAATTACTTTCGCCAGCCTCCGGAGAACGAGAGAGAGTGAGAGTGATGACAGAACAAGATAGAGAGAAAGTGAGAGGGAGAGAGAGAGAGAGAAATAGGGGGAGAGAAAGAGATAGCAAGAGAAAGAGAACGAGAGAGAGAAAGAGTGTGAGAGAGAAAGCAAGAGAGAGAGAGAAAGAAAACAAGAGAGGGAAAGTGAGAAAAAGAGAGATAGAGAAAGAGAGAGAAAGAAAAGAGAGAGAGATCAGAGGAAGGAAGAGTGAGAGAGAGGAAGAAAGCAAGATAGAGAAAGAGAGAGAGAAAGAAAGTAAGAGATGAGAGAGGAAGGAAGAGAGAGAGAGGAAGAAAGCAAGAGAGAGAAAGAGAGAGAGAGAAGGAAAGAAAGAGATGAGAGAGGAAGGAAGAGAGGAAGAGAGGAAGAAAGCAAGATAGAGAAAGAAAGAAAGAGATGAGAGAGGAAGGGAGTGAGAGAAAGAGAAAGAAAGCAAGATAGAGAAAGAGAGAGAGAGAAAGAAAGACAGAGAGGGGAAGAAAGCAAGATAGAGAAAGAGAGAGAGAGAGAAATGAGAGAGGAAGGAAGAGAGTGAGAAAGAGGAAGAAAGCAAGAGAGAGAAAGAGAGAGAGAGAAGGAAATAAAAAAAGAAAGAAAGAAAGAGATGAGAGAGGAAGGTAGAGAGTAAGAAAGCAAGATAGAGAAAGAAAGAAAGAAAGAAAGAGATGAGAGAGGAAGGGAGTGAGAGAGAAAGAAAGCAAGAGAAAGAGAGAGAAAGAAAGAGATGAGAGAGGAAGGAAGAGAGTGAAAGAGAGGAATAAAGAGAGAGAGAGAAGAGTGGAAGGAAGAGAGAGAGAAATGATAGAAAAAAGGGGAGAAAAAAAGAGAAATGAGAAAATGATTGAGGCAGAGAATGACAGAAAAGAGAGAGAAACAGAGAGAGAAGTGATTCTTGATTTAAAGCATATGGTAAAAGCACTTAAATAATAACAGAGAAAAAAACCCAGCCCTCACCTGTTTTTATTAATAGTTTTGCTGGTTGTTTTAGTTTTAATAGTAATGGATTTTGGTTTTTTAAAATTATTATTGACAAAATTGAACGGGTCCAAAGACGGGCTACAAGAATGGTGGAAGGTCTTAAGCATAAAACGTATCAGGAAAGACTTCATGAACTCAATCTATATAGTCTGGAGGACAGAAGGAAAAGGGGGGGACATGATCGAAACATTTAAATATGTTAAAGGGTTAAATAAGGTCCAGGAGAGAAGTGTTTTTAATAGGAAAGTGAACACAAGGACAAGGGGACACAATCTGAAGTTAGTTGGGGGAAAGATCAAAAGCAACCTGAGAAAACATTATTTCACTGAAAGAGTAGTAGATGCTTGGAACAAACTTCCAGCAGACGTGGTTGGTAAATCCACAGTATCTGAATTTAAACATGCCTGGGATAAACATATATCCATCCTGTTGTGATTCCGTCTGAGGCCCCTCAGGGAACGGCTGATCCTCTGCCGGCTTCCTGCTCAGAGGGGGAGGATGAGGAACAGGAGGTTCAGGCAGACGGGGAGGAGGAATCTCAGGCTGAGGGAGAGGGAGGATAGCCAGAGTCCCCCGAGAGGGAGCTCTCCCCAGCAAGCAGCCTGGATTCCGTAGATGAAAATGCACAAGCAATCATCGATCTCCAGCAGAGAAGAGCAACACAACGAAGGGGACAATTAGCCAGGTACTTTCAGCACTAAAGAGGCAACAGCTGGGTTTGGGTGTGGTGCTCTCTGGAAAGGCTGAAAAGGCAGACCCACCCTTCCTGGCTTGTGGAGTATTATCTTTGGGAGTCCTGGGACCTGGCTGTGATCTTTGGCGTCTTGGAATTCTGGTTTGTGACTTTGAATACTGAAACCTTGGGGGGGAAAGGTGTGGGTCTTATTCTCTACAGTGGTGGGTGTGCCAGCAAGAAGTCTGCTGTATTGTCTGGCCATCAGGATTCTGCTGGGAAGTCTCATAGCCTGCCTGTTGGGAAGAACAGGTTTTTCTCTGTGTTTATTTTTCAAACTATAAAGTGCCTTTGTTTGTACCAGCGTATCTGGCTGTTTTTTTCAGTTGGTGTTGAAGTCTGGGGGCACCCAGACAGAACACATCCTAAGATAAAATACAGGAAATAGTATAAGGGCAGACTAGATGGACCATGAGGTCTTTTTCTGCCATCAGTCTTCTATGTTTCTATGTTTCTATTAATTTCTTTTAATAAAAAAGAAGGGATTGATTGATTGATTTATTTATTTATTTATTTATTATTTTATTTTTTTTAATTTCTATGCCGCCCAGTCCCAAGTTTTTCCTTATTTCCAGATTGCATTTCTTCTTGGTGAGGTTCCGCCCATTGCTTCTTGTACTACCTTCAGGTGGCATGGAGAATAAATAGATGCCATCTGCTCTGTGGCAGCCCTTTAAGGATTGGGAAACTACTATTATATTCCCCCTCAGTTTTCTATTTATTGAGTTAAACATACTCATTCTCTAAGCCCTTGTTCATAGGATTTAGCCTCTAGGCCAGGGGTGTCAAACTCAATTTCATTGAGGGCCACATCAGGGCTGTGTTTGACCTCAGAGGGCCGGGGGAGGGCTTGCCCAGGGAGTGTGGCCATGGTGGGCATGGCACCGGATTTGGGGGGCAGTAGTTTTAAAATGGCCAGGGGGGGGGCAGACACTTAGGCTGTATGGGGCCCCAAAATTCCTGATGGTGGCCCTGCACTCAGCCTTCCATCCTTTCCAGGTCTGTAAAATGATGAGCCAGGTTGTTGGGCAATATGCTCACTCTGTAAACTGCTTAGAGAGAGCTGCGAAGCACTGTGAAGCTGGATATAAATCCAAGTGCTATTGCTATTACTATTTCAGTTCACAACAATAGAGAATTTTCTTGCCTCAGCACTGTACTACTATCATACATACCGTGTTTCCCCGATAGTAAGACCCCCCCGATTGTAAGACATATGGGGGGTTTCAGGGGGGTCGGCTAAAATAAGCCATACCCCGAAAGTAAGACATATGTCTTACTTTCGGGGAAACACGGTACGATATGCCGGAGAGCCGGAGAAGGGGGCGTCCGGACCCCCCCCACCCCCAGCAGAAGCCAAGGGGGGGTTCCTTTCAAGCGGCATTGGGCGAAAGAGGGCGGGCAGCCAGCAGCAGAAGGCGAGAGGTGCCTCCTTCTCCGGCTCTCCGTCAGATCGAGCGCGCGAAGAGGCACCTCTCACCTTCCGCCGCTGCTGGCCGCCCTCTTTCGCCTAGCGTCGCTTCGGAAGCCACCAAACGCCGTCAGGGGGGCGCTTGGTGACCGCCTCTCCGTTCGCCAAGTGCCGCTCGCCAAGCACCCCCCTGACGGCGTTCGGCGGCTTCCGAAGCGACGCTGGGCGAAAGAGGGCGGCCAGCAGCGGCGGAAGATGAGAGGTGCCTCTTCGATATGCCGGAGAGCCGGAGAAGGGGGCACCTCTCGCCTTCTGCTGCTGGCCACCCACCCTCTTTCGCCCAGCGCCGCTTGAAAGGACCCCCCCCCTTGGCTTCTGCTGAGGGTGGGGAGGTCCGGACGCCCCCTTCTCCGGCTCTCCTGCATATCTCAGAAGCCAAGGGGGGGGGTTCCTTTCAAGCGGCGTTGGGCGAAAGGGCGGGCGGCCAGCAGCAGAAGGCGAGAGGTGCCTCCTTCTCCGGCTCTCCGGCAGATCGAGCGCGCGAAGAGGCACCTCTCACCTTCCGCCGCTGCTGGCCGCCCTCTTTCGCCCAGCGTCGCTTCGGAAGCCGCCGAATGCCATCAGGGGGGCGCTTGGTGACCGCCTCTCCGCTCGCCAAGCACCTCCCTGACGGCGTTCGGCGGCTTCCGAAGCGACGCTGGGCGAAATAGGGCGGCCAGCAGCGGCGGAAGGTGAGAGGTGACTCTTCGATATGCCAGAGAGCCGGAGAAGGGGGCACCTCTCGCCTTCTGCTGCTGGCCGCCCGCCCTCTTTCGCCCAGCGACGCTTGAAAGGACCCCCCTCCCTTGGCTTCTGCTGGGGGTGGGGGGGTCCGGACGCCCCCTTCTCTGGCTCTCCGGCATATCGCAGAAGCCAAGGGGGGGTGTCCTTTCAAGCGGCACTGGGCGAAAGAGGGCGGGCGGCCAGCAGCGGCGGAAGGTGAGAGGTGCCTCTTCGCGCGCTCGATCTGCCGGAGAAGGAGAAAGAAAGAGGTCGGGTTGTGTGAAAGAGGCCGGGGTTGGGGGAAGGGGAGACGTAAGATGTGTGTTTTTTTTTTTGCAACGCCGCTCAAAAGGTGCCTTGGCTGGAAGAGTAGCTGGTTTCCAGGGCATAAACTGGCTCGCTTCCGGGGATGGTAATGTAAGACATACCCCGAAAGTAAGACATAGTGGGGCTTTTGGGGGTAAAAAGAAAGTAAGACATGGTCTTACTATCGGGGAAACACGGTAGATTGCTTTTAACCTTGGCACGCTTTGCTTTAATGCTTTAAATGTGGCACACTTTCTACAAACACTGTATACAGAAAAGTTTACCTCTGAATTACTAATGGCACTTCAAAGAACTCTCATGTTTACTTTACTGAACATCCTAGCTTGCAATCTCAGCATAATCAGTGAGGAGCCTTCAAGTAAATTAGGAAGTGGTTTTAAAAATATGAAAGAATGGTGAGGATTTATTTCTAAAACCTCATTGTTATAACCAATTCTTCTGCACCCTGCTTAAGAAATCTGATAAAAAAACACGTTATGAGGCCACCACATTATTTGTTAGGGCCACTCTCCCTGCCAAGAAATTACTCTTATTTTGCAAAGATTTAAAAAGATTATATTTGAATTCCAAAGAGAACAGACAATTGACCGGTTTGAAGTAAATCTGCTAAAGAAATATGTTCCTGTGATGATTCATTTAAGCCACATATTACTCTTGTTCACTCTTTAGGCATTTAATCTAAAACTATTTCTTATTCATTTCAATTAAGAAGAAAAATCCACAACTGAAATACTCTATTTTCATTAAAGAGGCAAAGTGAGGGGAAAAAAGTGGACAAGCCAAATTCACAAAGAGTTGGTGCATCAAGAGGTGTATGTTTGCAATCGATATATGTACAGAGAATAAAAATAATGATTACATTCAAAATGTGTTTAGGTCCAAGTAAACTTATAGGTCTCTTTGGGAATGCTCTAAGCCAGTAGTTCCCAAATTGCCCCTACAGGGGGGCAATTTGATATTTAAATGGGGGCAATTAAAAAATGAGCTATTAACTGAATTTTTGAAAACCCACTAATTGTTCTTATATGTTTGTGATGAAATAGCTGTGTTTCATTTACCTATTGTTTTCTTTGTTAAAATGCATTTCCCTGGGCCTAGTCTGAAAAGGATCTCTCAGGGGTAGGAGGGAGTCTGAAAAGGATCTCTCAGGGGTAGGAGGGAGCAACTGCCAGCCTATCAGATATGTTTCCACTAAGGATCTTGGGACTAGCAGAGTCTCTTGCTCTCTATTTTTTGTGGGCTTTGCTGCTATGTCATTCACCTCCACCTATCGAACTACAAAGCATTTTCCCACTAAGCTGCAGGTTCAAACCGAATGGGCGAGTAGGAGGAATCATAGATTACAACCCCCCTTTTATTCATGACAACCTTCTTATTCACAAGTTAAGAATGTTTTTCAAGTTGCCCCTTTTCTGCTCTATCTTCTTTTAATAAAGTTTCTTTACTCATTGCTAAATCTGGGAAAAAAATCATACCATAAAGGAGGATTTAATTAAACCATAAATATCAGCATTTCTTAAAACAGTTCTGGAAAAAGATGACAAATGTGTGAAAGCCATGCAATTCAGAAACAATACTTTTAGAGAAGAATAGATGAAATGAGTGAAGATATTATAACACAACTTGTTGAAAAGCTGAAATCAATAAAATTCTAAGTATAAATGGATGAATCAACTCAAAGAGACAATGAGTTCGTATTGCTAACATATGCAAGATGTATTGATAAAGGTGAATTTGCTGAAGAAATGTTATTCTGAAAATCATTAGAGACCACCACAACCGCTACTGATATATAGAATAAACTAAACAATTACTTGGATGTCAATAATATATCAATGGAAAACATAACATCTTGTGCAGCAGATGGTGCTCTTCAAGCAATTTTGTTAAGATAAAAATGCAGACCCTGTAAGAATTGTATTTCAAAGGGAAATTGTTTGAAAAGATTCATGGAACTATTTGATGTTCTTAGTGACTTTTTAAATGACAAGCCTACTAAACATTGATGGTAAAGCACTTATGAGTTATTTAGCAGATATTTTTGAAAAACTGAATATGTTGAATAAACAACTTCAATGAACAAATAAAATCCTTGCTGATGCAAATACGAAGATATTTGGCTTCATTACATTTTTAGAGTTATGTCAAAAACATATTTCTGACAAAAATTTGACATGTTTCATTGGCTTTAAAAAATGTGATGTGACTGATGCTGCTATAATTGTCATTGTGAATCATTTGAAAACACTGGCCTCTGATTTAAAAGATTTTCTGATTTAAACAAATTGATTTTACAACATAATAGTGCAGCCAGTGCTGGTGGATCTATCTGATGTTTCAATGCAGTGCCAAGAAGAACTCTCGGAATTGCAAAATGATATAAAAGGAGCGATGGCATGGCTTTATGATGAGACACAAACTAAATACCAAAATTTAAAACTTCTTTGCAAGAAAACTGTTGTTACCGTTCCCCTCTTCATATTTAGCTAAATGTGGCTTTAGTGCTATAAATGATTTGCTACTGAGGAAATTGACTGGATATCACTGAGCGAGGAGACTTGAGGATGAAGCTAATTAAATTGGAGCCTAATATAAAATCTCTGCAGCAGGCATCAAGCACAAGGATCTCACTAACTTAAGTAGACAAAAGCTACAACATTTTCCTGTGAGTAAGTACCATTGAAGTCAATGGTACTTATTTCTGAGTAGACATGTAAAGGATTGCATTGTAAATAGGAGCTTGAGGTGAGCTCAAATTGTATTTTGAATTTGCTAGGAACCTTTATTTTAATATGTATAGTAATTACAGTAATTATATTAATTCCAGAAAAAGCTTTCATTAAAATTATTTTGTATTTATGCATTTAGTTCCCTAATGTTTTGAAGCTTTATTTGCTGTTTTTATATCCCTTCATACTATTATCTTCCCATGTTGAAATTAGCTCATTTATTTATTTATTTAATGGATTTATAAGCCAGTTAATATATATTCATGTTGAACTGTATAACACAGTGATGGCAAACCTTTTGTACCCCAGGTGCCGAAAAAGCGTGGGCATGTGCCATTGCACATGCACGAGTGCCCACACCCATAATTCAATAGCTGGGGAGGGCGAAAACAACTTCCTCCACCCTCTGTAGGCCCCAGAAACTGCCTGTTTCCCAACATCATATTTTGGCTGTGGCGAGGAGGGCGTTTGCCCAGGTTCGCCTGGTGCACCAGTTGCGGCCCTATTTGGACAGGGAGTCATTGCTCACAGTCACTCATCACCTCGAGGCTCATCACCCCTCATCACCTTGAGGCTCGACTACTGTAACGCTCTCTACATGGGGCTACCTTTGAAAAGTGTTCGGAAACTTCAGATCGTGCAGAACGCGGCCGCGAGAGCCATTGTGGGGCTTCCCAGATTCGCCCACATTTCTACAACACTCCGTGGGCTGCATTGGCTGCCAATCAGTTTCTGGTCACAATTCAAAGTGTTGGTTATGACCTTTAAATCCCTACATGGCATTGGACCAGAGTACCTCCTGAACCGCCTTCTACCGCACGAATCCCAGTGACCGATAAGGTCCCACAGAGTTGGCCTTCCCCAGGTCTCATCGACTAAACAATGTCGTTTGGTGGGCCCTAGGGGAAGAGCCTTCTCTGTGGCGGCCCCGGCCCTCTGGAATCAACTCCCCCTGGAGATTAGAACTGCCCCCACCCTCCTTGTCTTTCGTAAACTACTCAAGGCCCACCTATATCGCCAGGCTTCGGGGAGTTGAGACACCTTCCCCCACGCTTTTTATATTTTATGTTTGGTATGTATGTGTTGTTTGGTTTTAAATATGATAGGGTTTTATATGCTTCTTTTTAATATTAGATTTGTTTCACTGTAAAATTGTTTTTTATTATTGTTGTGAGCCGCCCCGAGTCTTCGGAGAGGGGCGGCATACAAATCTAATAAATTATTATTATTATTATTATTATTATTATTATTATTATTATTATTATTATTATTATTATTATTATTATGGTGGGCCCAGTAGGTTCTCCAGGCTTTTCCTGGAGCCGGGAGAGGTTAAAAACACCTTCCCACATCCCCCTGGAGCCTCTCTGGAAGCCAAAAACGCCCTCTCAGAACCTCCTGTTGAAAAACAAATAGTTGTGGCTAGAAAGACATTTATAAAACATTTATGATTTTTTTTCTGGATCAATTGCATCTGTTTCTGTGTTGGTAATATCTGTTTATAGTTACTCATGCCTTAGTCATCTCCTGGTTGGAATTTTGCAATACATTCTACATGGGGTTGCTCTTGAAGACCATCTAAAAATTGCAGCTGGTCCAGGATATGCTTCAGAGCACCCAGGTAACATCACTATTTTGCAGCTACACTGGCTCCCAGTGAGCTTCTGGGTGCAATTCAAGGATTGATTCTTTTCCTCAGCAAAAATGGTATATAACAGCAATAAATGAATAAGTAGATAAAGAAATAGTCTTGTATTGATGTGCTATGGTACCTGTTTTCGTTTTTCCTATTTTGAATCTTTATTTTATTTTTATTTTTATTATTGTATATCAGCCAGAGCTACAAAATGTGAGGGCTGGCTTAATGATGTAAATGATGTAAATAAAAATGAATTGTCAGCATTTTTTAGTGTTATTCCCCAAGTATGTTGGAATACCTTTACTACCAGTTTCCTACTTGGGAAGGCATAATGATGAAAAAACATCCTGCTCAGGGTTGGATTTCAATTTACCTCACCGCTGGTTCTCTCCCTCCTGCTCCTGACAAGAGGGAGTGCAGAAAACCAGGTTTATACGCAGAAGAAGAAAAAGCATTTGCGCATGCGCAGAAGCCAAAAACAAGATGGCGGTTAATAAGTCGAGACCGGAGCGGAGCGAACATCAACAGTCTTTATTAGTCGGAAATAACACATAACAAGAACAGGGCTTTGACAGCTGACAGGGTATTTATACCCGGCACAAATATTACTTAACCAATGACTAACCAGTATTCCTCCCGCCACCCAGAACAACCAATTACAAGACAGCAGCTATATCTAGGCAAATACATTACACTCCTTCCCCCTTACTTGGGAAAGTACATAATCCCTTAAATAAACTGGAGGACGCCTCTCTCGTTCGGATCTCCGCAGAGGGGGTTCACCACCCGCCTGATGTTGATTGTCGGGGATAATTTCCCGGTCGTTGAGGCTAGAAAAACTAGTTTCCCCAGGATCCAACCCACTGGGGGGGGGCACTTCCCGGGGAAGCAGAGGAAGAGCAATGTTTTGCCCCCTAAGACTTGCGTTCTCCTCCTGGCTACTAGGAGGATCGGGGCAACTGCGACGTCTAAGTTGATCTACATGGCGGTGCCATGTTCTCCCATCACTAAGCTCCACTACATAAGACTTTGGACCTTTAATACCAGTGACCTTTGCTGTCACCCAGGGAGGGCCTCCATCATACGATCGGGCAAATACAGGTGCATCAACACTAAAAGAGCGGTCAGGGTCCGGCCAAGTAGGACTATGAGCATAATTCGGGTTTAGCCTATCCAACGTAATTTGCAGTTTCCGACCCATAAGAAGCTCGGCCGGGGACTTGCTTGTCGGAGTTGTCGGAGTAGAATGCTGAGAGAACAGAAAATCTGCAAGCTTTTCCTGCCAAGTGCCCCTGGACATTTTCTTTAGCGCATCCTTGGTGGTTCGGACCATACGTTCCGCCTGCCCGTTAGACGCGGGATGCCAGGGGGCTATAAGGCCGTGCCGGATACCCGCACCCGCTAAGAATTCCTCAAATTGAGAGGACGTAAATTGCGGCCCATTGTCGGATACTATCAAATCCGGGTAACCGTGGGTTGCAAAAAGGGAATTTAGTACCTGAATAACCGACATAGAGGTGGTTGAGTGTAACATGTTAACTTCTAACCATTTTGAGAATGCATCAACTGTTACAAGAAACATTTGACCCATAAAGGGTCCTGCCAAGTCCACATGTACTCTGGTCCAAGGACCTGCTGGCGGTTCCCAGGCTAACGGGACCCCCTGCGGTGGTGACGGTCTCTGCTCTTGGCAGGGCCAACATTGGGATACCTTATGCTCCACGTCTTTATCGAGGCCTGGCCACCACACATACCCCCTTGCTAAAGCTTTCATTCTCACCACCCCTGGATGCCCTTTATGCAGGAGAGAGAGAACCTTTTCTCGTAGATGTGGGGGAATACAAACTCGACAACCCCTTAGAAGACAACCTTGTATGACTGACAGCTCGTCCTTGCAGCGAAAAAATGGACTATAATCTTCAGAAGGGGAGACCCTGGGCCACCCTCTTAAAACCCATTGTAAGACAGTGGACAAACACAGATCCCGTTTGGTCTCCTCAGCTACAACGGATGCAGATAGTGCTAAGAACTGGTCCGTAATGGCTAATACAGCGGACGCTGGAGCTGGGTCCAGAAGTTCCCGAGGCGAGGGACAACGGCTCAGTGCATCCGCATGAGCAATATTTCTGCCCGGCCGGTAGCGTAGGTGGTAAGAGTAATTGGCCAAAAAGACTATCCACCTGGACATCCTTGGCGACAAAATAAGAGGGCTCTGGCGATCACCAGACAACAGGCCCAGTAGGGGCTGGTGATCTGTTACAATATCAAAAAAACGGCCATACAAGTAATCATGAAATCGTTTAACCCCGGCTATGATAGCCAGAGCCTCCCTATCAATATGGCCAAAATTCCTTTCGGCCTTGGCCAGTGTCCTTGAAAAGAAGGCCAGTGGAACTTCATTACCATTCGGAAGTTTGTGGCTCAGTACAGCGCCCACCCCATACGGGGATGCATCACAGGTTAAAATCAAAGGTAAGTATGGGGAATACTGTGCCAGAACAGCGTTAGATGTGAGAACCTCTTTAACGGCCCCAAAAGCAGCTGCCTCTTTGGGCCCCCAAGCCCACTTCCTATTCCTATCAAGAAGCCTATGTAGGGGCTCGGCTAATGTAGCTTTATGGGGGATGAAAACAGCGTAGAAATTCAATAACCCCAGGAAGGCTTGAAGCTCAGCCTTAGAAGTCGGAGTGGGGGCCTCCCAAATGGCCTTGGTCTTTTCAGGGGTGGGGTGGATTCCTTGCTTGTCAATGGTAAACCCTAAAAATTCCACCTGTGACACTCCGAAAACGCATTTATGGGCCTTGAGTTTCAGACCCGCTTCCTTAAATTTGGACAGCACTAGTTTGACCCTATCCAGAAGATCCGCCTCAGACTGGGCGGAGACCAAAACATCATCGAAGTATGGAACGGTGCCAGGAATCCCATACAATAATCGCTCCATAAGCGCTTGGAAAATTCCAGGGGCCGTGGACACTCCAAACTGTAAACGTTTGCACCTAAACACCCCTCTGTGAGTTGAAATAGCCTGTGCGTCGGCCGCCTGAGAGTCCACGGGCAGTTGTTGATACGCCTGGGATAGGTCAAGTTTCGCAAATACCTTACCCTCCCCCAACGAGTGTAATAGATGTTGCACCACCGGAACAGGGTATGAATGGTGTGCAAGGGCCCTATTAATAGTACACTTATAATCACCACAAATTCTTATTCCACCTCCCGCCTTAACAGCTACTACAATCGGGGTCTCCCACGTGGATTGATCAATAGGTTCCAAAACACCTTGAGCCACAAGGTGATCCAATTCCGCATCAACTTTGGGACGCAAGGCTAAAGGTACCCTGCGTGGTTTAATCCTTACCGGCGGAACCAGGGGGTCTAATCCAAACGAGATAGGGGAACCCTTATAGCACCCCAGATTGCTATCAAACACATCTGGGAATTGTGACTCCAGTTCAGAAAAAGCTTTCCCCCCAGACACTAAATTAACCCCTGAAACGGAAAGACCTAGGGATTCGAACCAATTAAGGCCCAATAAATTCGCGAAGGGCCCATCAACAACAATAAGAGGTAAATGTCCTGAAAATTTCTTGAATTGGACCAGAAAACGGCCCTGACCCATAACTGGAATCAGGGACCCCTGATAGTCCCGAAGATTCAGAGGACAAGCAGAAAGAGACCTCTTAGTCACATGTGGAAAACAACTCTTGATCGTTGACCATGGTACCAAGGAATGGGCAGACCCTGTGTCAATCAGCATCGAGCAAGGCTTTTTCCCTAGATTGACAGAGATGCAGATTTTCTCAGTTGCCGGGCCCGTAGCGGCGATCCTGACGGTGGTTTGAGAGCGGAGGCGGCAGCTAGAAGAAAAAACTGAAGAATAAATGGCGTTACACTGAGACCGCCGGTACGTTGAATCCCTTGGCGGATCACGGGAACCACCAGCCACCGGATCTTTGTAGCCTGCAGTAGGAGTAGAATAAGGGCGGCGGAAATTACAAACCCGGGCGATATGTCCCCGACCCCCACAGCGGCGGCACGTCACGTCCTTAAAGGGACAAACAGCCCGGAAGTGATCGCCGCCACAGCCTCTGCATGGAGAAGGAGGAGGAGGGCGGGGTCGGGTGGCAGGCGGGGCCTCCCGCGGCCTGGAAACAGCCAGGCGACAAACCTCCTCCTCAGACGCTACGGCATTGTCCACATCCTGAGGTAATTTCGAAAGCTGCTTGACTGGGGCTAGCGAAGTAGCGTTGACAGAAACGTCCATAGCGGCCAGGGATTGGCTGGACATCTCGAAAGCTCTCGCCTCCGCGAGAGCAACTTTAAACGATAGCCCCTGGATAGCTAGAAGGCGGCGCTTCAAGCGCCCGTCCTTTACCCCAAACACCAAACGATCCAGCAGATAATCTTCCAAGTCGGCAAATTCACAGTACAGGGCAGCTCTCCTGAGAGCAGCTACGTAATCGTTGACCGACTCGCCCTCTTGTTGATTACGATGAAAGAAAACATAGCGCCGAGCACAGCGGGATGGGGCAGGGGCATAATGATCCTGGAGGGTGGATAGAAATTGCTCCCAAGGCACGTCGTGAATTAGAGTCGGAGCAAAGATAGCCCTGGCGGTCTCGAACATTTCGGCACCGCAAAAACTCAGGAAGTACGCCCTTTTTCTGTCCCCCGAAATTTCGGTAAACCCGTTAGAGATGAGGAAACATTCGAACCTTGCGACGTAGGAGTCCCAAGTTTCCACCCGTGGGTCGAACGGTGCGAATGTCAGTTGCGTAGACATGCTGGAAAAGGAAAAACTAAGCAAAATTCGAGATGACACAATCCTCGTCGCCACTAATAAGTCGAGACCGGAGCGGAGCGAACATCAACAGTCTTTATTAGTCGGAAATAACACATAACAAGAACAGGGCTTTGACAGCTGACAGGGTATTTATACCCGGCACAAATATTACTTAACCAATGACTAACCAGTATTCCTCCCGCCACCCAGAACAACCAATTACAAGACAGCAGCTATATCTAGGCAAATACATTACAGCGGTGCCTGTGGTACTGCCATTAGAGCCAGTTCGGGGGTGTGGCCAAATGGAGATTGCTCCCATTTCAGCGAGCAGGGAAAATTCCCACTATAGGTTCTATAAAACCAGTCTGAATCAGGAGCAACCCACCTCTGATCCTGCTTGGTTTAAGCATTAGATGGTACATTTTCTCCATAAGTACCTGTTTATCTAGTGGAAGTGCTGGAGACTGGTCATGTGCTGACTTAAGAGATATTATCTTTTTGTTTAGTTTTGGGATAAACAAAAACTTCATTGTCATCTGGTCTGATCCTGTTGTGCAATGTTTTAGAATTGGTAAGAATTATTTTTATTTGGTTATTAAATGTGTGTGGTTCCTGATTACCAACACATATAGTGTGTGCCCCGATTACCAATAATATAATTTTCCAAAATATAATTTTGAATATATTTTAAGTTTTTAGTCAATTATTTCATTGCTTTTATTTTATTGTATTATTGCATTTAAAGATAGTATTTTGCTTGTGAAGAAAAAAATTCTGATTAAGAACAGTATGGATAAATAAATAAATAAATCACACACCCCACACACCTACACACATTGTAAATATGCCTCTTGGCCTTAGTTATGGGAGACTAGAAAATCCAAAAGACTTGAAAAAAATCATGTTGAGTAGACATATAGTCCTTAGGCACAGTCATTCAATTGTGACAGTAAGATAAACTCATCCTTGTCTTTTACACTACTTTAGTGTCAGTTCATAACACTGTACTTATTAATCTTGGACATGTTCAGATGACATATACTGTTAGGCTTCCAGGCTACATAGATACCACCATTCAATAATTTGCACTAAGAATTATATACAGTCAATGCTAGACTATTCCTCTATTCCCAGAAGCCAGGCACAGCCTAAAACACTAATTTTATATTCACATTCCTCCTACACACTTAAAAAAAAAGTGACAGGCACAGCAGCAAATTTAACACTCAATCTTCTGCAACCAGCAGTAATATCCAATTACTTATAGTGGCTGTGAATTTTAAATTTCTTCCAGGATGTCTTTTTCCAACTTACTAATTATAAGTTTGACAGTATTAAGGCAGAGAAGTTGTAGATCAAATGTCAATAATTAGTTCAAGGCACTCTCTCATTGATTACTTTATTAGGATTATTCAACTGTCTTTCCATCATCTATTAAAATTAGAGATACTGTCTCTGTCTGAAAAATAGATTTATATAATATCATCAACTTGATATTATGTCAAATCTATTAGGTCAACACTTTGGAAACTGAAGTTCTGGTTGAAGAAAACTAATAATCTAAGTACAAAATTAAGATAGAAGCCCATGAGGGCATAATAGACCTACGGATGATGTTACTAGACATTTGATTAGGTGCAGAAATAACATCATACTCTCCCTAAAAAAAGAAAAAACGTGAAAGATAAATTCATATAGTCTTCTTGTTGAAATTAGTGATAAATGAAACTGCTAATGTTTGCAAAAACTTTTGATGAAAAGTAAAAATATCTACAAACTATGCCATGTATGTGCGTGTTTGTACAGTATATGCAATTTCGTTTACTGTTTGTCTTATAACAATGATTCTGGATGGTATACAAGAATTAAAACCAAAATAATAAGAATCCAAATATCAATTGTTCAAAATCACAAAAAAATAATCTGATTCAATTTAAAATATCAACAGCAGCTGAGCTCATTTAACCTTTCAGCACTCATACAAGACATGTTCTTCATAAAAAGTAATGCTGAGGATAAACTTTGTGAAGGGCAATAGTCTTACAATGAATTAGAGAGATTGCCTTTGAAAAATGCCAAGCTAAAGTGAGCAGAAGGACGTTTACAAAATCCTGTGCTGTTCTGCCAGAAGAAAGTTCCTGAACAAAACCGAAGAGAAATTATTATACAGAACATACGCCATCTGAAACCCCAGATATCCCAAATTCAGTATTAACTGACATAATATAATTAAAAAGGAATGAATGACATTAAAATCCTGCTGTATTCTATACTCCAAGTAAATCATAGAGCAATTACAGAACTCCTGCTTAGACTCCTCCAGTGCAGCTTAGAAAGGTTCAGCATTTTAAATAACTAAAAGCTTATAATTGGATGAAACCTCAAATATAAATTCATCCAGTCCAAATCAGGAAAATCCTGACATCTTACCAACTAGACTTTTTAAAAATTCTGGCAAATGAGAACTCAAAGCTTGTTATTCCATAAATTAATAAGTTGCACCATCAGGAAGTTGTGTTTTAATCCTTCCTTCCTTCCTTCCTTCCTCCCTCCCCCATTCCTCCCCCATCCATCCACCCACCCACCCACCCACCCACCCACCCACCCACCCACCCATCCATCCATCCATCCATCCATCCATCCATCCATCCATCCATCCAACCAACCATGCCTAATCTCAACTGTATTTCCTTTTTCTTTTTGCCTGTTCCTGTTCCCATTTCTGAACTCTTTGGGAAGTTCCCAAGAGATACTTAGTCTGGACGCCTGGTGACTGTTTGGACTATTCCCTGCAGATTTTTTTTAAGCAGGATTGTGAGAATTAGTGGGCATTTGCCTTTCACTTAGGTTTGAGCAGAGTGATTAGCCCAAAATTACCCAGTTGACTTCATGTCTAATGCAGGATAAGATCGCATGGTCTCCTGATTTCTAGCTGAGAGCTTTAAGCAAACTGTTCTCAAGTTTGTGTCATAAATTTAATTAATTATATAACCACTCTGTTATATAATAAGTTAAAGTTAGCTATAATATTTTATTTTGAAATCATGCAGAGTAAGTATACCTAACACCTAACCAAAAAAACCCAAAAAACAAAAACCCCAAGTTGTACCCCACTCTTCAGAAAGAAGAAGAAAAATAAGCAGCTACCAATTGTCAGTTTTTTAAGAATATCTTATAAGAGTGACAGAACATATCATTGAACAATCTGTTTCATGTCCATTCTTCTGCTTCAGAACAAGCCCACACTTTCTTCTTCCCAAGGTACTGTACTTTTCCACATTTCCGAACATTAGCAAACCTCAGCCATATCTATATTTTGTGCATTTCTTATTGTTTATATCTTACTGTGAACCTGATCTTCTCACATTGCTGCACAGGCCCGTTTTTGGCTGGCAGAGTGCTGCAGGAGGGCATGGAGGGCAAAAACGAGGCACGTGGGAGCCGTGCATGGCCCCCTTGTACCACTTTTGGGACAATAAAATGTTGCAAGAAGCTGTTCAGGCTGAAAATGAGGCAGAAGTGGCTGCACATGGCCACCACGCACACCATTTTGGCAGGCAGTTTTGCTGCATGAGTTGCAGAAGACAAGTACAATGCTGATCTGGCATTCAAAGAAATCCAGTTGGATACCCCTGCACAAGACTTAAGGATACTAATGAATAAACAAAGGTAAATAAACACTTACATATTTAAAATACTTAAAAACAAAGCCAAAATTTATATTAGACTGCAATCTCCTACTTTCAAAGAACTGTTCAAACTATATACTAATGAATACATTTCAGGAAAGGTAATTCCTGCAATTAGTTACTGTATGGATCTGTCATATGAAATCTGTCATATGAAAAATCACTGTCAATTGTTTTCTTGCACAAGCCATAACAATAAAAAGCCTATTGTATGTATATTTTCTATATATCAACTACAACATTACAGAAATAAATATACAACCATATGTCCACAAAATTTACAAACCAAGCATAAATTCACATAAGCAAAATATCTAAAGATCAAATATTGGGATTCTTACCCAGATTATACCACATATCCCGAATCTCAAAACCAATTTGTCTTCTCATATCACCATACCTAGAGAAAGTGCAAATTTTTATTAATTTTTTTTCATATTTTTAATTGAAATTCTTTAATACTTTTAATAGTTTTGATAGGGGCTGTCCCTATCAAAACAAGGAGCATTTAGAACTAACTTTGTTATAACTAAATAATGGCAGCTTTTTCAATTTGTTAAGTAATATTTCCACTGTTATCAACAGGAAAAATGTAAGCCAACAATATATTGACATTCATAAACAATACAAAAGAAAATGATTAAATAAAAAATAAAAAACAATACTAAAGATGCATCCTAGCTCCTACTTTAACATCTGTGTTTCACAACTTTTCTTAAAGGAAAAAAGAATTCCAGTGGGTATCATTTTTTCTGTAAACATTTCACCTGTGGGATTTTCAGTGGCATATTGCATAACTGTCCCTTGTGAATCTAAGGTGACAGCATAGATTAATGAAAGTATTTTTCATTTCCCAGTCTCTGATATCTGATATCTGAATAAAACAAATTCATTACCCTTAGGAAATATTTTATGTTTAGCTTATTTTAGCATATATGGAATGTAGAAAATGGCAAATGATAAATAGCAGCAATCAAGAATATCCAATCCAGCAATGGGTTGCTTCCAGTTTGGATCAGTTCTTAGAAACCCATAGCGGTGACAACAATGGGAGGCTCTGCCCACCCACTCGGGACACTTCTGTGTATGCGCAGAAGCGTTGAATAAGTGTGTGTGAGAGCATGTACACAAATCAGTAGCAATATAATTTAGCACCCGCCACTGATACAATCATTTTAATTATAAAGTTCTTTTTTAAAGCAACCATGACACCTGCTGCTGCCAAAACACTGGTGTAAAACAATCAAATCTTGTTTGTTGGAGAAATGACATTCGAATATGGAAAAAATAATTTGGGACACACAGTTTCAAAATATAGATTAATATAGATTAATATAGATTTAAAATTACAGATGAGTAACAGTAACGAGCGATGCTGAAAAATTTCACAATGGTTTTTAAAATGACTTGGGAATCACTAGAAAATGAAAAGTTGATAATGTCTTCTAGAAGATATCTCTGCTCCTGAGTAGTGATGGGAGAACCGAACCCGCACAATTCGGGTCCGTACCGAATTTTGTGGTGTTTGGCATGCTGAACACGAAATTTTTTCAAACTTTGGGCAAAGTTCGGGGTCGTGTTCGGTGTTCGGAACTTTGATGTCACTGGCAGGTTGCTAAGGACGCCAAGGTGATCCCTTCCTGGATTCCATGGAATTCAGGAAGTGATCACCTTGGCATCCTTAGCAACCTGCCGGTGACGTCAAAGCTCCGCCCCCAGAATCTCTTCATGGGAGGGATTCCCCGTTCGGGTTCAGTTACGGTTTAGCCGAACTTTGCATAAAGTTCATCCGAACTTGCCGAACCCGAACACCATTGGGTTCACCCATCACTACTCCTGAGAAATAAGATTGTAAATATGGTAGTGAGATTATTAGTATAAAAATACTGATGAAAAGAAAACTGAAAAACAACAGGTAAATTATAAAATTGTCAAAAGTGCATTTTCCCATTAATTTAGGGACATTTAATTTATTTCCTGGGCTCAAAATTCAGAATGAAAATAATCTATCATCGGATATCATGGTATTTATACATTCTAGAAACCCTTGGGTATTCAGCATTTACATGAAAGGTCTGAATAAGATCACTCAGTGTATTGTTATCTATAGCAGATGGTCTGTACATTAGAGCTTATGTATTATCTATACCAGTGATAACGAACCTTTTTTTCCTCAGGTGCCGAAAGAGCGTGCATGCACGCTATCACGAATGTGTGAGTGCTTATACCCATAATTCAATGCCTGAGGAGGGTGAAAATAATTTCCCCCACCTCCTAAGTCCCTCTGGAGGTCAGAAACGGCCTGTTTCCCAAATTCTGGTGGGCCCAGTAGGCTTATGTTTTGCCTTCCCCAGGCTCCAAAGGGTTCCCTGGAGCTGGAGGAGCGTAAAAATGCCCTCCACCCCCGAAGGCTCTCTGGAAGCCAAAAAACCCTCCCAGAGCCTCCATGTGAGCCAAATACCAGCTGGCGGGCACACACATGCACGTTAGAGCTGAGCTAGAACAACAGCTCGTGTGCCAGCAGATATGGCTTCGCGTGCCACCTGTGGCACCCATGCCATAGGTTCGCCATCACTGCTCTATACCCATGTATTATATGAAGTATATATCACACCTCTTTTTTGGGGGGTAACTCAACCAGTAGGAAGACATAGTTACTGATAATAATGACTAAGCAAGATATCTATACTGAATTAATGGAAAATAAAACAAATTATATTCTAGTCCTAATCGCATACCTATTTTACTTTAATTGTGTTTTGTTTTTAAAAAAGGCATGGTAGCTTCGATTTGTCAAACCAGACATTTAAGGTATAACGGATGGGTTGCTGCACTGATAGTTAAGTTCTGGGTGTAATTCAAAGTGTTGGTTATCACCTTGAAAGCCCTAGCGTTGTGTTATATCGGGATTCACTTTGCTTTGACAAACATCCTCTGTGATTGTACCAAAGATTGACACTATCCCCTTGCTGGAAAGCTCTAGGATCTCTTTTTTTTAATCTCACACTTAAACTGAGAATGAGTTAGTAACCATTTTACTTAAGTTCAAGGTTCAAACGGGACCATATCCAGGTTGTATACTCCCAGAGTGTGAAGAAAAAAACCCAAATAAAACTTTTAATTTTAACTTTAACACAATAAGAGCATTTGATATTGAATATAGTTATGATTTAAATCACATTGATGTAGTGTAGTTATTTTCCCCATAAACGTATATAAATTTTGCTTTAACCACATGCTTTTATTGATTTCCTTACAATTAACTTTCTTAATTCATTGCTTACAGATATCTGCTTTTAATACTGTTTTATACTTAGTTGCAAGTATAATCACTTGCAAATACCCAATTATTTATCAAATAATCATTTATCACTTTCAAACAAATAACCACTTTTTTATTTATTTAGTTATTGCGTGCCATATTATTACCTCGGTCTTCTCCAATTCCTATATTGTACTAGAAATTTATGTATTGTATGTTTATTTTAAAAAAATAATTCTATGTGGAAGTTTATATAATCCAATGCAATAATTTAAAGAAGTTAATTAGGATACTATAAACAATTCAAATTAAACCAAATAATTTGTTCTGTTTGATTTTAGAAGACAAAACTGCAATCTAGATAATTTACATTTTATGGCATAAGCTTGAATTAAACTAATTCAGGTCAAATACATGGATCATGACCCTGATCCATCATCAGGGGTCATGAACCAGAAGCATAGGAAGAAAACGCAATCAGAACTAAACCAGAACGAGAAAAGCATTTTAATTTTCAAACTGAATCTAGCCATACTTTCTCAGCTACAATATTCTCTTTGCTGTAGACTCTTTACAGTAATTTATGGACCTGCTTTTATTTTTATGCACACATAAACACACCTGCCAACTGTTCTCAATTGGCTGGGAAAGTCAGGGCAGTGGGAATCATTGTGTTTGAAAAATTCATCATAAGAAATCTAGACATGGCAACAGAGAGGACAAAGCATAGCAACCGAGAGGACTGGAAGTACACTCAAGAGTCAGATTAGTTGGACTCCGTGGCACAATGATGAAACACAGATTTCCTTATTGTAAGTCTCTAGGCAGAGAAAGGAATTGGAAGCAACCAGGTGGGGTACTTTGAGAGCCTTGATACAGAGAGACTAGTTTTGCTATAATACTAATCATGTAAGGTCAGCTGTTATAACTGACATATTTATATTATATTAAGAACATTACTTCAGGGATTGTTATTTTTTAATGGACGCTTAGATCTTGTTAGAAGAATAAGTCCTAAATTTAAAAAATATAATAACAGGAAGAAAATATGGTGATTAATAGTCTACTAGTAAAAAACAGTTATAGCAATGTATATTAACCTATGATTATAAAGTGGCTGAATATGTCAACTTAAGCATTGGTATTTATGTGTTTATTTTATTTATTTATTTATTGATTGATTTTGTCCAATACACAGTGAGGGTTTTAGTGGGTATACACATAGTAAAATACATGATGAAGGTTATAGAGGATATACTCATAGTAAAATATATCTAAGAAAGAATAGAAGATAAGTTATAGGAATAGAACATATCAATGAAAGAATAGAAGAAGCGATATAGGAACAGAAGAAAGGTATAGGAGATATAGGAGAGCAATAGCACAGGGGACGGAAGGCACTCTAGTGCACCTGTACTCAGAGGGCAGAAACCAGAAAAAAAGGATTCTGGTTTCCTGAGAAGATAAAAGGTCTTGACTCTATTTATTTATTTATGCATTTATTACGTTTATATGTCAGAAATTTAAAGGGATTTTACTATCAACTGCCACCATGATTAGAGTTCTCCTAAACAGCACTTCCCTATATTTCCCATGTTCAACTTGATTTCTACTTCAATAAGCAAATCAACTAGAATTTGCCACTTTTAATATTCAAAGTGGCAAATTTCAAATTTATAGTACTGTATATGGTGTTCTTACAAATTATTAGGAATCAAATGCATCTTGCATTCGGAACCGAAAATGATATTTAGCTTCTGTGTGTTTACTTTACCTACTTGTTATTTAGTAAAATTAAAACTTCCCACTCAATTTTTATTTATTGATTAAAGCTATGTGATACAATATACTGAGGAAACCTCCTATGTTTAGAAAAGAAATAAGGAAGGAAAACAGCATCCTGACAGCTGAGCATCAACTCCCTGAAGCTGTCATCTTAACAACTGGCAGGAAATGAAGGTTGTCATCTGTGATTGAGAGCTTAGGAGAGTTCTCTAAAAAAACAGGTACTGGATGTGAGGTTAAGTACTTTGAATGTCCTGCTATATTCTAGGTTTGGGTAGAAACTGATGTGCAATCAAGAAGGTTTATTTGTAACCTTCTTATTCAGAAGAGTATTGTAATCTATTTAAGTGCGCTAATCATAAGACTTGTTAATTTTAAAATAGTATATTATTTTAAAAATTATATATTTATCTTTTTTCAAACAAAATTCTAAGCAAAAACAATAGAACTATATTCTCACATTCTATAGGCCATTTAGACATACAATATATGCTTGTTTTTTCTTGATCCAATCTTCAAAAATTAGCAACAGAGTGGGGAACACCAAAAGTAGTTACTTTCTTGATGTGTGACTGTCCATTCATCTTTCTGAATATCTATTTTGTGCAAATTGTATACAACCATGAATGGTAGAACATAGGAGACCCATAAGGGGATTGTTCTCAAAGACTTTTGCTTATATGGAATATGAAAACATAGCAAAATTGAAACCTCTGAAAAGAGTCAATTTATTCTCTCTCAAAAAAGATTGTTCCCATGGGAATTGCTTGAGGTAATGGCAGTCAAATAAAAACATGCCACGAAAAGTTACCAGACCAAACTGGGGCTTGCCAAGGCTTGTTAGAAAGTATAACAGTGAATGGGAACTTGAATTTAGGAGCTATAAAACCAAATGAGGTACTTTACACAGTGGGCTTCCTGTCCTGCTTCAAATTTTCTGGAACTGAAATACAGTGATACCTCATCTTACAAACACCTCGTCATACAAACTTTTCGAGATACAAACCCGAGGTTTAAGATTTTTTCCCTCTTCTTACAAGCTATTTTCACCTTACAAACCCACTGCCGTGGCTGGGATGACCCGCCTCTGGACTTCCGTTGCCAGCGAAGCACCCATTTTTGCACTGCTGGGATTCCCCTGAGGCTCCTCTCCATGGGAAACCCCACCTCCGGACTTCCGTTGACAGCGAAGCACTTGTTTTTGCGATGCTGGGATTCCCTGGTGGGATTCCCCTGCAGCATCGCAAAAACACAGAAGTCCAGAGGTGGGGTTTCCTATGGAGGTGAACTTCAGGGGAATCCCAGCAGTGCAAAAATGGGCACTTTGGCAGGCAAAAGGGGTGAATTTTGGGCTTGCATGCATTAATCACTTTTCCATTGATTCCTATGGGAAACATTGTTTCGTCTTACAAACTTTTCACCTTAAGAACCTTGTCCCAGAACCAATTAAGTTTGTAAGACAAGGTATCACTGTACTGGTTCGTCAAAATCTGAGCTTCATAAATGTGTGAATAAGTGAAGCTTTTAATGCAGAAAGTGACCAACAGAAGTCGTAAGCCTGAATTTGTTTTTACACAGTCTCAGTTTTTGGCTAAACAAAAACAAATAGTGCTTGTGGCGTTACAAAGGCCTTTGCTATATCATTCCATTTACCCTAATAACCCCATTGTTCTAAGCTAGGGGATGACTGCCTCCATCACATAAAACACTAATTCAGTTCCAATTATTAATATCTCATTGGGTTAGATTTTTACATTTCTAAAGCTGTAACAAACTGCATCAATAAGTCAATATGGAAGTTTGTAATGAATTATGAACAAGACATTATGCAAACATGTATTTCTACAGTATGTTCAGATCTCTTATGCTGGCAAATTGGCATCACTACTATAAAAACGGTTACTGTTACAAGCATATGCTTATAGGCTACAAGCTGGTTGCTATCTGCTAATTCATAAACATCTCTTTATTTAACATTTTTGGTGCTCTATTAGTGACAGAATTTTTGTTTGGATCCAAAAACCAGTCAGTTAGTCAGTCAGTGTGACTGTCTGTCCTTTCAATTTTATTTTGAATAATTCAGTGAAGCATATATCGCCTCCTATTTTTTCAACAATTTTGAGAGGATGTAGGATTGTGAGAACTGGACTGAAAGAATGAATTAAACATGGATAAAGTTCCATGTTGTTCACTTTTAAAAGTAAAAATAAGGGGAATATAATTCTATTATTTACAGCCACTCTAAAAATCTATGAAGAGAAGAGGGACAGACAGGGAAGGGAAACAAGGGAAATAATATGCAACACAGTATGAATATCAAAATATTTGCATTCACAAAATCCTATTGGCCATGGAAAGATGTATTGTCTCTGTGGACATTCTCCTCCTAGAGGTGAGGTGGGCCCCCGTTCTGTGGCCTTGACTAATTGTAGTCTCCGAATGCTTTTCAGGGATTGCCCCATGCAGAACATGTTGCAATAGTCCAATTGCGAGGTGATTAGGGCATGGGTGATTGTGATACAAGCTTTCTGATCCAAATAGGGTTGAAACTTGTACACCAGGAGAACCTGCTCCAGAAAAAAGAATGGACAGACGGTATAGACCTTTGGAGGCAATACCCACAGCCACTTGGTCTTTTCAGGGTTAAGCCTGAGCCTGTTAACTCCCAACCAGACCCTCTCTGCCTCCAGGCATTGGCACATCACCAGCATATTGCTGGTACCTCACCCCGTGCCGTTAGGTGATCTCACCCAGATGAATTAAATAGCAGAACTCTGTGGAACCCCACAAAGGAGGGGTCTATGGGTCGATCTCTGTCCTTCCATCAACACCGACTGAAACCGGCCGGAGAGATATCAGGAGAATCACCATAATATGATGCCCCTCACTCTCAACTCCCCTAGTCATTGCAGGATACTATGGTCAACAGTATCGAAAGCCACTAGAGAGGTCAAAAAGCACCAAGATAGAGCAATGACCTTTATCTCGAGCTTACCAGAGGTCATCCATCAGTGTGATCAAAGCAGTTTCTGTACTGTAGCCAGGCCTGAAGCCAGATTGAAAGGGTCTAGATAATCAATTTCATCCAATGACCATAGGAGCTGGAACACCACCACTTTCTCTGCAACCTTTCCCACAAAGGGTGGCTGGGAATGAATCCATGGATGCAATAAGTGCAAAAAATGCAAACATTTTTTCACCTGTATCACAGCTAGATAAGTCCTAATAAAGGCTCTTAACAGTGTTCAGTCAGATTCAGAATTACTAGTTCTCCAGCATTTCTCCAGATGTCTTTTATGGTGCTTCATCTCCTGGAATTCCTTGATGAATCAAGGAGCACCTCTGGATCCATCGCCACGGAGATGTTAGTATGGTTGCTAAAGATCTGTAGTTTGTAGTCTCGCCTAAGTTCCCTTACTCTGCTTGGAACCTGTTTCAAGATGTTTTCTTTCTCCCTGAACCCCTTGCTTTTTTTCATAATTCTGTCTAGATCTCTCTCTTGTCTGTTCCTTGATTCTGTGAAAGACCAGTTTCGAAGTTTTGGGTATGATCTGTTATAATCTCCTCTTCCTTATCCTTGTGTGGTGCGCTGTGGCTTTGGGCCTGCCATACTTCAAAGAGCAGAAGCGGGCCCTTTCGTCCTCAGATAGTGAGGGTGCCTATCACTCCAGCAGGCAAATGCCTTCACATTGCTGTTACCCGGGTTAGCCCTCCTCAACCACACAGTCCTCCTAACTGTCTGTGCCTTGAAGGGTCTCTGAGAATTGAAGAAAAAATAGCCTTAAAGGACAAGTATTGTCCTTCCACAGCTGTCATCCCCCATGTCACCATCAGAAATCTGAAATGTCTGAGATTTATTTATGGAATTCACATTTAAATCAATCTCAAAATTAGCTACAAGAAATTTTATTATGTATTTTTTGTAGGAAGTTTACATAAAACATAAAATCTAACACAAATTAATAAAAATAGTAAATATATTAGCAACAAATATAAGTACAATTACACAATTATCTCTTGCTTTATGATTACAAAAGAAAGGGGTTTTTTTCTGATCATCAAACCAACAAATAATAAATACTTCATTTTCTCTTTTCTGCAAAACAATCATAAGGGGTTTTCACTCAGTGATAAATATAGACATCTAATCAAAGAGTTTAATGTATTCATAATAGAAAATTTCCATCATCTCCACATTACAATATCTTATAGAAATATTATTTATTTATCAATTTATTTATTTATTTATTTATTTATTTATTTATTTATTTATTTATTTATTTATTTATTTATTTATTTATTGTTTGGATTTATATTTTATAATATAAAAACTACTGTTAAAATGAGATTAAAATGAACAGAAAAACTAGATGATTAAAATTGTGTTTTCCAATGGTAATTTTGAAGCACTTTGACTCCATTTAAATGATGTAAGGTGAACGTTTGCTTTATACTTTAATTTTGGATTCTAACTTCATGCTAAAATATGATAAATACTTGAATCATAGTTTCAAATCTAACCTTTCATCATGCTATGATTACTTGTCAACCTGTCTTGAGTTTTCTGAGCATCTCAAGTAATATTATGCTAATAAACTTTCACCTTCCTATTCATGATTTTTATCTGACATATAACTTACTTGTTAAGTATTTTGCATCTTTTAGTACTTGAAAAATTCTCCAGTTGTAATGACTCTTGGGTAAGAAAAGCAACAGCAAGATGAAAATAATTATTCCAAAGCTGAAAATAATAAAAAAGACAAAAATCATCAACATTTTAATTATGAAATATGCGGGTAAGTTAGCAAAGATGTAATTTATATTGTGTATATTAAGAAAACATTAAGCTACTTGATGGCTCCCTGCTTGCTCTCTGTAAGTAATGTCTGACATTTAGATTGTCAACTGTTAAAGTTTTTTTTTCAAAATGAGAATAAGCCTATAGAAATCAGCCACACATTATTTCTACTGTTTATTAGGACCGTTAGGCCTCAACTTACAACTGTTTGCTCCAGCCACAAATGGAGCTTTGTGTATACTATTCTAGTAGTACTGTGTTTCCCCGAAAATAAGATGTACCCCGAAAGTAAGGCATGTTAGAGGTTTTGCAGAATTTGTTAATATAAGGCACCCCCCCCCCCGAAAATAAGGCGTAGTGGTGGAAAAACATACGGTACCGTAATATGCTTCCTTTCTTCCTCCCCCTCCCTCCCCCATGCCTGGTTTTACTTAACCCCAAAATTGAGCTACTTGGTGGCTCACAGGACCTCTGCCGCAACAGATCTTACCACTGTGTCTTCTGTTGGCCGCCGCGGGATCAGGAGGTGCAATCTAGGCAGCAGCGGCCAAGGCTCAGCCCCCTCGCCAGACCCGCCTTTTTTTGACGCCGGCGCCGCTTGGGGCGGAGCCCTCGGTGGCCATGGGCATTCCTCCGGATCCGGAGGCAGAAGACAGCCCGATGGATGGGTGGCTACCTGCCTGCAGCAGCAAAGGGTGGCGACGGTTTGGGCTGGTCAGCGTCGGGAGCTGCTCCTCCGATGCCACTGCCGATTTCACTGACAGAAGACACGTGGGCTACCAGACAGCTGAGAGGTCCAGCGGCAGCGAAATTGGCAGTGGCATCGGAGGAGCAGCTCCCGACGCTGACCATCCCAAACCGTCGGCCCCCTTTGCTGCTGCAGGCAGGTAGCCGCCCATCCATCGGGCTGTCTTCTGCCTCCAGATCCGGAGGCATGCCCATGGCCACCAAGCGCTCCTCCCCAAGCGGCACCGGTGCCAAAAAAAGACGGGTCCAGTGAGGGGGCTGAACCTTGGCCGCTGCTGCACCAGATTGCACCTCCTGCCCCCGTGGCGGCCAACAGAAGACCTGTGGGCCGCCAAACAGCTGAGGGGCCCAGCAGCGGTGAAATCGGTGGCAGCAAAATTGGCAGCAGCGGGGGCAGTAAGGCTCTTCAAGTGGAGCGTACCAACACTCCAAGAATTAAAGGGGAAGGATCAGAATATAAGGGCCCCCCCCTCCCCGAAAATAAGACATAGCACAACTTTTGGAGCAAAAATTAATATAAGACAGTGTCTTATTTTCAGGGAAACACGGTATTTGAACTAGTTTTGTACTTAAATGTCTTTTCATTTGAAGTAAGGAATTTTTGTGAGGTTGTTTTCTTTAAAGGAGAAAGTATCCCCCTTTGTCATGTTAAATTTTAGATTTTTATCTTAGTATCCTGGAATTTCTTTATGTTTCTTAAATGTGGTTTTTAATCTAATTAAAATTGAGAGATGGAAAATTATTTGAATAGGACATGTTTGGGGTGATTCTCTTTTGATTTAATTGACATCTCACAACATTTATTTTATGTATTCTAATCTGATATCTTTTAAATTGACTTTATATTTAATTGTACTTCCATTTACAGTGAAGGATATCTGTGATCTTAAAAAGTGAAACCACTTTTTAAATGTTGATTTGTCTACAGTTAAGAGTTAAAATATGGAATATTGAGTTGAATACATCTTATTCTAATTATCAGCAAAGAGTCCAATTCTTTGCTAATAGCTGGATTGAAGAAAATGTTACTTATTAGTAACCATAAGTGAGAGATGAGGTATGGGATGAAGATGAGGTGAAGGGATAGTGAAATTTTTTATATTTGTCATGAAAAAAGTCGAGATTGCTTTTTAAGGGGGATATTTTTTCTAATTTTCCCCCTTGCTTTTTTGCATCTTCTTTCTCTTTTAGCCTATATTATCTTTTATTATTGTAATCAAAACTTTTATTAACATTATTATAAAAATAAGGTTTTTTAAATTATTTAATAACAATTTTAAATAACATAGACAAGGAACATACAGATTGTCATTATGTCCAAAATTTGTATAAACTCTATATACCTATAATATACAAATTCAGTCTATCATAAATAATTACATACATATATCTTATGCTATACATATATAGATAGCACATTCAATGAGAATCTTAAAAAAAGAGGACCACAGAAATATACAGTATATCGAGAAGGACTTTTAGAAATAAGGAAGACAATATTTGGTGTATGATTTACCTGTAGCTCAAAGCTGGTTTGATCAAGGAATTTTTTGTTCAGCATATCTGCATACTGATTAATTGCTCGCAAAAAGACTCTGAAAGATCAGAAGAAAATTACATAATTACACATTTAAGACTTTAGTACCTTTGTAAATGTGGCATTCCAATTAGTTATAAATCTAAAAGTGCCAGGAAAATAGATGCTATAGCAATAATTTCAAAATATGTGCAATTTTACCACTATTAAGTATATAGAATTATATGCAGATATTTCAGAATCAATCAAGGAAATTAGCATATGTAGAATCTGATAAACAACTGGAAGCTTTTGGATGAATTCATTTCTCTTTACCATAAGATCAAGAAAAGATCAACAATTCTACGTATGTATGAAGCAAAAAAATATTTGCTCCACAAAGCCACAAGTTTTCATTGTTAAAAATCAATAGCTGATGAACAGTGCTTTGAAAATTCTACTTGTCAAAAGCTTTTACCTTTCTGTATATTTTATGCATAGTTTATCATCAAAAAGAGTGTAATTGGATAAAAACCTTCCAGAAAAATATTTGCTTTGAGCAAGAACAAATGTTACTATTTAGTAACATAATGTTTCAAGTGAAACTCCCTGGCCCTCAAATCGAAGCTTTCAGATCTTCACCACCATGATAAGAAAACTGAAGTCCTAAGCCCAAAGCAAGGCTGCAACAAGTGAAGGGAATAGTAGCAAGGATAGATCACATTTCAACCTCTTTCTCACTACTATTATGGCAGGTCTGAGTTCACCTGAGGTGGAATGGGAGAACTAGCCACAGCCAACTCATCACAGCCAACCTGCCATGGCCAACTCACTGCAGGACAACTTGCCATGGGACAATTGAACCATTCAATTTAATTATTTAAAATAAATTAAAAATATTTTATTTTTTGTCATTCACATTTCATTTTGTCCATCCTTTTGTATTTTTTATTTAATCACATCAGATATTTATACAATTAGCACAAGCCCCCCCCCCCCCCGCGGCTGAGGCTGTGTACTCTCACCACTTCTCTCTCTATACCAATGACTGCATCGAAAACGATCCATCATAAATCATAAAGGGCAGACTCATTTTGATTCTTTCCTTTTAATATTTTGAAGAGGATCCTTAGTCAGGGACTTTACTTTTTAAAAAATGTCCTCAGAAAGTTATTTCTTAATCTGTTAAATTACTAGATGTTGTGTTTGGCTCTGGGCCAACTCCTGCTCCAAGGACTGTGGGGGTTGATGTGGGAGAATCCTCACATTATCAGAGACCAGTTTTACTGCCAACAGCTTCCAACAGCGAAGCGTCTGTGTCAGGGGAAGATTCTAGTGAAGTAGGATCAATGGAGGAGGTAATTACAGGCAGCCCATTAGCTAATTACCCCATTAGTGAACCATCATTATCATTGTTAGGTTCAGAAGAGAAGCCATTCATAGATGTTTGCAGATGCAGGTTGATGTCAAGGAAGGAACAACTGTGCAAGTATTATAGGAAATAAGGGAGAACACCTGTGGCTGGGGCAATTAGGCTAGTGGGACTGCTGATAAATTGCCAGTGTTGTTGCCTCTTGGCATGGGAGTTTATTTGTTTTGAGAGAAAGAGACTTGTGGTTTGCTTCAGAAATTTACAAAGACTTTTGTGAACGACTTCAGAATTTACAAGGACTTTGTGGAACAAAATTCACAATTAAGTTTAAGCATGAGGACTCTTGAAAGGGGGGTGGCTGTGATGTCTTCACAGCTGCTTTTTATCTGCTTTGCTCTTGTTTTATGTTTTTCACAGCATTCAAGGCTTGTTGTATGTGGGAGAGCACTTTGGCTGATTAAAAGTGCATTTTGGATAGTATTTTCCTTTTCAGAAACCAACTTTGTTTACTTTACAAACGTGTGTGTTTGAATTTTTCCTTTGGACTTAATTGGGGGGCTTGTAACGTGAAGCCCAACATAACACTAGAGAAACCTACTAAATTAAAAACTAGGTAATTAAAAAAAACACTTCCTTTTCATCTAATTAATTATTTTTGAAAGAAGCATAATTATACATATACAGTATATCACTGTTCAAAAAAAATTATTCTACTAATAAAAAATTATTAAGATGCAAAGCAGCCATACTGAGTTGGACAATTCCTGAATTCAGACATCACTCTTAAGTAAAAGCAAGCCAGGATTTGTACGTACAATATGTTGCATAATAAATCAGGGTTTATAAATGACAACTTCTTAGTCCATATAACATACTAAGCCATGACCAAAAAATACCATGATGTATAGTATAAAGTAGTGGTACATAATAGTGTTCTGCCGGCGTGTCCCAACCGCCCGTAATTACAGGATAATTAGTTCAAAAAGACACACATCACACGATAGAAGGAAAACCAAAAGTCTGTATCAACAGAAAAGCAGAAAAAACTCCCTTTTTAAATGTCAAAGGGATTTTCTGGTACATACAAGGCACAGGTTAAATGCAATCCAATTTCTCACCCAGTAACTGGGAAATTGAGTCCAATTCCAAAATCCAGAAAGGCCACACACAGTCTTGAACAGGGAAACAGCAAAACTACGATCTTGACGAAACTATGAATCAGATAAACTTCCACAAGGCTAAACCAGCACACTGCTCTTTTTATCTGTAGCCCTAATTGCAGCAGCTCCACCCAACCACAGGTGGCCTCACTTATCTCCTGTAATAATCCTTCAGTTGTTCTCTCCTATGCATCACTCTACGCATGCGTGGGTCCATCATACATTTTTGTTCAGAATCCAGGGATGGTAAGGATGATTGATCTCCTCCTGGGCTGTCTGTCAAACTCCCATCTTCCCTGCTACTCACGCTTTCTTCATCAGAGGAGCCTTCATCGGAAGATTCTATCGGGAGAAAAACAGGCCTGTGGCATGTGGATGTTTCCCCCACATCCACCTCCACATTTCTTGGGGCAGGAGCTGGGCCAGAGCCAACCACAACATAATAGTATGAAGTAGTATAGCATAGTCCCTTCATGTTGGTATATTATTTTTTGTCATAAGGATGGCATAGAAAGAAGAAATTTACCTAAAATATAGCTGAATATTTGAAAGGATCAGATGGAAACTGCTGTAAAACTAATCCTTTAAATACAATCACATATGATATTCCCAATATTTTATTTAGTTTATTCACATATTCCTATTTAGTAGACAGCTGACTTTAGAGAAGAACAGCAGGCATGATATCTAATTCATAATCAGATACAATTAGTCCTGAACTTATGCCAGTCATTTTATATCAATCTCAAATGCAAATTATTAAATGCTAGAAGTATAGTCAATAAGATGTCAGAATTCCTCCTTCTTCTTGACTCCTCAGTCTTTGATATTATCTTTGTCTGTGAAACATGGTTTAATGCATCCTACCCAGACTCCATTATTACAACAAGGAACTATCTTGGCTCTCATTATGACTGTGAATCCCGCAGAGGAGGCGGGGTAGCTATATTTTACAAAAAATCTATATGCATTAAAAACATCAAAGTTGCGCAGGATCTATTACTCCCTGAAACTATTGTCTGTGATTTATCCCTAAATACCACAATTCGCTTCTTACTCTGCTACAGAGCTCCTGACTATGACATCGCACATGCAAACAAATTATCAGCACTACTAATGTGGGCTACCCACTGTCCACACCCCATCATCTTCCTTGGTGACCTCAACCTACCACACATTAACTGGACATTAAATGAATGTAGCACGGAACCTATCCACTCTACTATATATAAAACAGTCACCAGTCTGGGACTTGACCAACTAGTAAGTGACAATACTAGATTAGATAACTGTCTGGATCTCATCTTCTGCAACAGCAATATATGGCTTACAAATAAAATAACCTTTTTCCAACAGTGACCACAGCATGATAAACTTCACTCTCAACCTAAGCCACACTAAGATCCACCCAAATAACGCGACTCCGAAATTCAACTTCAAAAAAGCGAACTACAAACTCATTGATGCCCATCTTTCAATATTAAACTGGCAAACTTTATTCTCTAACTGCAACTCTATCGATGACCTCTACAACACATTCTTGCTTGAGATGAAAATAATCATCAGACTTTACATACCATTTGCATCTACTTCAATCAAGAAAAATAACCTCCCCATCTCAATAAGAAAATTACAATGAAAAAAAATCTCTCTGGCGTAAAAACAAAAAAGGACAAGCAATAAACTTCAAAAGCCATTATAAAAGCATATGCAAACAAATAAAAGCAGAATGTCTCAACTACCACAGCATACAAGAGGAAAATCTTCTACGCACCAAATCCAATCGTGCTTTCTACAACTTTGTCAACAACAAACTCAAGGACTCCCACCTCTCAAAGGACCCAACAACAAATAATACCACGATGATTCATCCAAAGCTAACCTTCTCAATTCATTTTTTGGTTCGGTCTTTGTCAACAGCAACGGCTCATCCTCCAAATTCATCACTCGCACCTCAAACTCTCTCAATGACCTAACCCAAATAGACTTCACTGAAGACTGAGTTCAAAAAGCATTACGTGATACTAAACCCTACCTATCAGTCAGAACAGATGGTCTATGTGCATACTTCCTAAACAAACTCTCTTCTACTATAGCTGGACCACTAAGCATAATTTTTGAAAAATTCTTCAGTACAAGCACACTTCCTAAGATATGGTCGAAAGCAATGGTCATCCCCGTTTTCAAAAAAGGAGACCCGTCTCTTGTCGATAACTACAGACCAATATCACTATGCTGCATCCCATGTAAAGTTATAGAATCAATTATAAACCAATCAATTACTCTCTACCTAGAAATCAATAATCTGCTCTCTAACAAACAATTTGGATTCAGAAAAAAACTATCCTGAAATCTATAGCTCCTTCACTGCAAAAACACATGGACAACTCATCTTGATCAAGGAAAATCTATAGATGCAATTTATATTGACTTCTGCAAAGCCTTTGATTCAGTGGTCCATGACAAACTACTCCTAAACCTCAAATCCTATGGCATCTCAGCATCCCACCACAGCTGGATTACTGCATTCCTGTCTAACAGGCAACAAGTGGTCAAAATAGGAAGCTCCATATCCACACCCATTCCTGTTAAAAGTGGTGTCCCCCAAGGTAGCGTACTGGGACCTAGCTCTTCATTCTCTACGTCAATGACGTTTGTGAGCTCACCACAAGCAACTGTGTTCTTTTTGCAGATGATGTAAAACTCTTCAACACCACTGATAACACAACTACTCTACAAAAAGACCTAGACTCAGTTTCTGACTAGTCCAACACATGGCAACTCCAAATCTCAACCAGCAAATGCTCTGTCCTACACAATGGCAAAAAGAATCAGAACTTCAAATACAAATTTAATAAACAAATTATCACAGATAATCCCCACTCGGTCAAGGACCTCGGAATACTAATAACTAAAGATCTAAGTGTCAAAGCCCACTGCAACAACATCACTAAGAAGGCCTCAAGAGTTGTTAATCTAATCCTATGTAGCTTCTGCTCTGGAAATCTCACACTACTTACCAGAGCTTACAAAACTTTCGCCAGACCCATCCTCGAATACAGCTCATCTGTTTGGAACCCATATCGCATCTCAGACATTAACACCCTTGAAAATGTTCAAAGATACTTCACAAGAAGAGCCCTTCATTCCTCCACTTGAAATAGAGTACCCTACGAAACTAGACTTACAATCCTGGGTCTTGAAAGATTAGAACTACAATGACTTAAACATGATCTAAGTATTGCCCACAAGATCATATGCTGCAATGTCCTGCCTGTCAAAGACTACTTCAGCTTCAACCACAACAACACAAGAGCACACAACAGATTCAAGCTTAATATTAACCGCTCCAAACTTGACTGTAAAAAATATGACTTTAGTAATCGGGTTGTCGAAGCATGGAACTCATTACCGGACTCTTTAGTATCATCCCCTAACCCCCAACATTTTACCCTTAGACTATCCACGGTTGACCTCTCCAGATTCCTAAGAGGTCAGTAAGGGGCGTACATAAGCGCACTAGAGTGCCTTCCGTCACCTGTGCTGTAGTCTCTCCTATATCTTGTATTTCTTCTCTACTATATCCTCTATAACCTTCATTGTGTATTATTGTGTATTGGACAAAATAACTAAATAAATAAAAATAAATAAATATACAACAGCCTCAGAATGGGTGCTTTACGGCCCATAAAGTACTTCCGGCTATCGTGAAATGTCACACATATCCCTACAATCATGTGAAGGCATTTCAGGCATTTAGCAAATGCTTGCATTTATGACCAGTTACAGATTCTTATGGCCATGTGACCATGTAAATCCGTGATTATTCTCCTTCCCTCCTGCTAGAAACCATAAAAACACCACTCATTCAAAATAATGGGATCACTTTACAATCACCCTAAAAGATGATAGAAAAATGGGTCCAGTCACATGGATGCCTTGACTTACAATCAAATAACCAAATTTCTGGCCCCGATTATGATGGTAAATGTAAGATGAAAAGCTAAAATTAATTATGATACATCAATATCTGATAGACAATCTCTCCAAGGCACATAGACACATAGACACATACCACACAATGAAGTTTTGATTTTCATCCTGTTTCTGCCATTTTTGTTCTTGATTAAGCCCCAAAATATAAACAAAACTCATTGCCTGGAGGAGAAATGATTGAAAGTGAAGAGAAAAAAAAAGAACTTGAAGTTTCTACTCTAGCATTATAATCAGAATTATAATACAGGTGTAGAATCTTTTCTGCTACATTAGTCTGAGAATACTTGTATGGCAGACACTGCTGAAAATGGATCACTATTTCCTGGAAAAAGAAAAAGAAATATTCTGAAGCTTTAGATAATCTTCTGACTGAGTCACACAAAAGCTGACATAGTTTCATATTTTAACAGAAGGGAGAACATAGAGTAGTTTTTTAGAAACAATAAAGGATATGATAAAGTAATTCTGGAGAGAAAGTATTCTATATTATTTGCATCAGTTTCACCCAAAAAAAGAAACAGCAGCTCAACTAACCAGTAACACGACTGTAAAAAACAGATTTGAAACAAAATTTAACATAAGCAAAATTACAGTAAGATCACTTATCTGAACTTGATGAATACAAATTGCCAGGACCAGATGGATTACACCCCAAAGTTCTAAAGGAGCTAGCAGATATCATTTTAGAACCACCACACCACATCTTCCAAAAATTACGGCACACAGGAGAACTACATGAGGACTGAAAAAGAGCTGACATGGTCCCAACTTCAAAAAGTGGGGAAAAACAGGCCCAGGTAACTATAGACCAATCAGCCTAACATCAATACCTGGGAAAATACTGGAAAAAAGAAGAGTAATAACCAGCAACTAACATAGATTTGTCAAGAACAAATCATGTCAAGCTAATCTCATTTCATTCTTCAACTCTGTGACCAAATTAGTAGACTAGTGAAATACAGTGGACATTATATACTTCAGCAAAGCATTTGACAAAGTAGACCACAACCTATTTCTTCACAAACTAGAAAAAAGTGAGATAGACAGTTACACAACCAGATGGATTAACAACTGGCTGACTAACAATACACAACAAGTAGTCCTAAATGGGTCTAAGTCCACATGGAGAGAAGTCAATAGTGGGAACCACAAGGTTCCGTCCTAAGCCCAGTATTCTTCAACATCTTCATAAATGACCTAGATCAGTGGTTCTCAAACTGGGGGTCGGGACCCCTTTGGGGGTCGAAGGACCATTTCACAAGGGTCGCCTAAGACCAAGGGAAAAGACAAAATTTCCATGGTGTTAGGAACAAATGCTTCTATTCTGTCGCCTTGGAAAATCCGACCCACCAGGTGTTTACAGTGGGGGTATCCCTCTGAACCTTCCTGCCAATCAGCTTAAAGCTCTGTTGGGAGAACTGACGCTAGGCTTGTGATTGGTGGTCACCACAACATGAGGAACTGTATTAAGGGGTCGCGGCATTAGAAAGGTTGAGAACCACTGACCTAGATGATGCAATAGAAGTGGAACTAACCAAATTTGCAAATGATACCAAGTTGGCAGGAGTAGTTAATACCCCAGACAGGCTGAAGTTCAATATGGATCTTGACAGACTTGAACATTGGGCCCAATCTAACAAAATGAAAAATAATTCCTACGCCTAGGTAAGAAAAACCAAAGATATACATATGAATTGGGTGAAACCACAGTCAATAGCAGTGATTGTGAGAGGGATCTTGGAGTCTTGGTGGACAACCAACTAAATATGAGCCAGAAATGTGCAGCGGCAGCCAAAAAAGCCAATGCAATCCTATATTGCATTAATAGAGGTATACAATCTCGGACTAGGGAGATACTAATACCACTTTATAAAGCCATAGTTAGACCACACCTTGAGTACTGCATCAAATTTTGGTCACCACACTACAAAAAAGAGATTGAGGCTCTAGAGAAGTGCAGAGGAGAGCAACCAGGATGATTAGGGGACTGGAAACTCTAACCCACGAAGAGCAGTTGCAGGAACTGTGCATGGCCAGTCTAGCAAAGAGAAGAACCAGGGGAAACATGATAGCAGTGTTACAATATTTGTGGGGCTGCCACAGAGAGGAAGGGGTCAGGCTATTTTCTAAGGCACCAGAAGACCAGACAAGGAATAACAGATGTAACTAGAACCTGGAAATAAGGAGAAACTTTCTGATGGTGAGAGTGATCAACCAGTGGAACAGCTTGCCTGTGAAGATTGTGAGAGCTCCAACACTTGAGACTTTCAAAGAGAGATTGGGCTGCCATTTGTCCAAAGTGGTGTAGGGTAAGGTGACCAGATTTTAACATTGGTAAAGGACACCATTGATTGGGTGGTAGTGGTGGTGGTAGGGTATTTCTATAGCTGTATTTCATGTAAAAAAAAGTGTGTGTATGGGTCCTTCTGTGTTTGTGTGTAATTAAACTAACATAGATAATATGTTGTTTTCCTTTTTTCAAAGCATGGTGAAGAAGGAATTCTGTTTTTTTAAAAATGAAATACTTTCCCATTTTTATTCTATAAAGATACATAAAAACTGTGAAAGAACTAGTTGGAATTAAGAATGACAGAATATCAAATCCAGAAATACATTAAATAACAGAAAATATTATTTTCCTTATGAAAATAATAAGTGATTTAAAAAAATACACCCAGAAGTAGTTGAAATTACTGATAGCACTGTACCATTATATCAGATTCAGAAAATGAAATTGGTTAAGGAACAATTGACAACAAGAGTATTTAAAGCCTTCTTTCCCACCTCCCACCTTTTTGTATCTTTTTCTGAAAATTAAATATTTTCTATGCTTTTCCCCCCAACTTTTTGTACACCACACTCTTACAGGCACTCTTGAAAAGCACAAAAACAGTAAGTGTTAGGGTGTGGCTTCACCTCAAAGAAAGTGGTTTCCCTACTCTTTTTCCCCAATGCGCGCTCGGTCTCTCTCTCTCTCTCCCTCCCTCCCTCCCCCCTCTTCCCCCCCCCCCGCCAAAAGCGGGACATCTGGTCACCTTAGTGTAAGGATTCCTGCTAGAGTGGGGGATTGGACTAGATGACTTACAAGGTCCCTTCCAACTTTAATCATCTTTAATAAGCAGCTACTGGGGAGTTGGGTCCACCATCAGTATCTGCTTTTTTAGGGAAAGAAACTTGTAATAGTCCAATTGTTTCATCTATTTTCCAACTCTTTCTTTCTAGATTCTGGGAAGTATTACAGCAGGGGTGCTGGAAGTTAGAGATTATCTAGACCAGGGTTCCCAACCCCCAGACTGTGGCCCACTACCAGACTATGGCCTATTTGGAATTGGGCTGCATGAGTGGCTGGCCAGAACATGTGCATGCAAAGCTCAATTTGTGCAAGTGGTGGAGGCCCTGTGTATGCAGGCCAGACCACTGCTCATGCAAGGTCTGCGTGTGTGCACTGGCCCACCATTCTCATGACCCAGTTCCCTCTCACCCCAATGGATTGCCAAGCTGCAAAATTGGGGGACTGCTGATCTACACTGTTCAGACTAGTTTCCGACTAGGGAATAATAACGAGGCAGCACTGTTGAGGCCAATCATTCTGGCTCTGCCTATCTTTCCCAATATTATTGATCATGGTTATGTTTTGGACCACCTAGGAGATTCAGTAATGAGGGAATGTTCCATAGCACTTTTTTCTCTATGATTGGGAAATTTGATAGGGATAACAGACCAAGTGAGAAATTCTATCCTACGTAAGGTATTTCAAAGCTTGACACTCTCAGCCCTCTTACTTAAAATCCTCCCAAAGCTGCTGAGGGAGATCATCCATCAATTTAGTATCCAATATCATCAGAGGAGATCCAGATGTACTATATATCTTGGCCTCAGGCTGATCAGGTAATGCTGTAAGATCTTGCTTTTGCAGATTTGGACTTGGAAGAAAAAAGTCCAGTTACTTCCTGAAGAAGCACCTTTGGAACAACCATGACCAGGATGACGGAGAATCTCTACTGATGTTTTCTGTTGGTTCCTTACATTTGCCTTTGCTCTTTACATGGCAGAGCCCTTGAAAGTACTTGCCCACTGCAGCTGATCCAGAATACAGAATAATTTAATACCTTTGCTTCTTTTAACAAACTTCCAGCAAACGTAGTTGGTAAATCCACAGTAACTGAATTTGTTTATGCCTGGGATAAACATATATCCATTGTAAAATAAAATACAGGAAATAGTATAAGGGCAGACTAGATGGACCACGAGGACTTTTTCTGCCATCAGTCTTCTATGTTTCTATGTTTCTAACTACATCCCTATCAGTAAGCCCCATGGTACAATTCAAAATGCTAGTTATTACCTATATAAATAATATAATCCCTAAGTTTTTGAGGGATTACTTATCCCCAGAACTTTTGGACAGATTTGATATAGTTGATTAAACATTGTTTAAGACCTAAGGATTATAGCAAAGCTTTCTGCTAGGTCAACTCTGTGAATATGTGGGATGTTCTTATAAAAATAAGAATCCAAAAGCATTTAAATATTGTCATGAAAAGTTTATACACTGGACAGGAAGTCACAGTCTAGAAAGAATATACTACTCTAGGTTGGCAAAAGAATAAGGTTACATACTGTCTTGATTCAACCAACAAGCTAAATGCATATCAAGGGATGCTGGATTGGAAGAATATGACAGTGGTTTTAAAATTGGAGGAAGAAACATCAGTAATCTAGATACCTTAGTTCAGATCAGTAGCATTTCTGATTGCTAAAAAACTGAAATTTAATTTGGATCAATATGTTGTCACTCTTCAAGAGAAAAAAAAATCAATAAAATTTATAAATCTTCTAATTTAAAATGCGTACCAGGGGTGAAATCCAGCAGGTTCTAACAAGTCCTGGAAAACAGGAGTGAAAATTTTGAGTTATTTGGAGAACCAGCAAATAGCACCACTGGCTGGCCCCAGAGTGGGGTGGGAATGGAGATTTTGCAATAGGCTTTGTCCGGGAATGAGGGGGAATGGGAATTTTGTAGTGTTTATTTATTTATTTGTTTGTTTGTTTCTATTTTTATGCTGCCCAACTTCCCAGGGACTCAGGTTGGCTTACAACAAAACAAACATGGATCAATATAAAACAGTACAATTTAAAATAATTGCAGCCATCCAAACATTCATGAGCCAACCTTGCTAGTAGCCCCTCTGAGGTCAATGGTCCCAGGCCTGTTGGAAAAACCAGGTCTTTACAGCTTTCCAGACGGATAATAAGGTGGGGGCAATGTGGATCTCAGGAGGCAGCTGTTCCAGAGGGTCAGGGCAACCAAAAAAAAAGGCTTTCCCCCACGGACCCATCAGCCGACACTGTTTAGCTGATGGGACCCAAAGAAAACCAATCCTGTTAAATCTAACTGGTCACTGTGAGGTATGTGGTAGAAGGTGGTCTGACCCTGAGCCATGTAGGCTCTAAAGTTAATAACCAACACCTTGAATTGTGACGGGAGGCCAGTGCAACTCACCAAGAATTGGTGAAGTGTGGGTGCATCTGAGCACACCCACCAAGCTCATGCAGCATTCTGTACCAACTGTGGTCTCTGAACACTATTCAATGATAGCCCCATGTAGAGCACTTTGTAATAATCCAGCCAGAGGTGATCATGTGCATGAGTGACTGCGATTGATGCACTCGTCGAACCTGTGCAAAAGTCCCCATAGCTACAGCTGTCAGGTGTTGATCCAATCTTAGCTGTGAGTCTAGGAGGACATCCAAATTGCAAACCTGTTCTGAGAGGGTTAATGTCTCTGCCCCCAGAGTCAAGGAAGGACAGTCGAGAGAGTCCTTCGGAGGCAATATCCACAGCCACCTGTTCTTGTCAGGGTTAGTTTTGAGCCTGTTGACTCGCATCCTAACTCTCACCTCATCCAGGCATTGGCACATCACACCCACTGCTTCACTGAATTGACCTGGGGTGGAGATATATAGTTGGCTGTCATCAGCATACTGCTGAAACCTCACCCCATTTCTTCGGATGATCTCACCCAGTGGTTTCATGTAGAAATGTTAAATTGTTAAATGTAGAAATGTTTCATGTTAAATAGTAGGGGAGAGAGAACCAAGCCATAGACACCCCAAATATGTTGATTAGGTAGGTTTTCAGATTTTTATTCAAATCAAAATTTTCAAAATATGTTGATTCTATCTTATTAGTCCACAGAAGTCTTATAATTAATTTGAGTTTAATACATACATAAGATTTTAAAGAAGATTGTTCTTAGTTTTCAACAAAATATGTTTCTTGGATAAAAAAAATACAATTGTTTTTAAACAATATGGAAATATTAAATTGTTTGTTGCCACTTGTGAGACCAAGTGTTCCTTTTATATCATATTAGGCAAAGAAAATAAATACAGTCTGACACTTATCATGACAAAGTGAATGCTATTTTTATGTGTTCCAGTTCTTAAATATGCTCAGCAATCACATCACAGAATTCCAACTGCCAGGAATTGATTATTGTCTCTAATCTTTGTAAAACTGTCATATTATTTGATATATATATAAATAATACTTCAATTATAACTGCAACAAAAATATAAACTATGAAGATCTAATTAGATTCTTTAAAAATGAAGATACTATAATCATCTGTAAATTTTATTCCTTTTCTATCTTTTTCTTCCCCTTTAACAAGTGATAAATCTGCCAACTTGCTCGGGTCATTAAGAGATTGTAGCATTATATTTTGCATGTTTATTGAAGGTTATAATTTCATTTCACAAGTGGGTTCAGCATACTCTTAAATCATAAAGTCAGTTGACTCTCTTTGCTCTGTGGCTGTTCCTGTGTTTTTGAAGCCCAGTGTGTAGAATCACTCTTTATGATAGCTTTTGTAGCTACAAGCAAAGCAATTTAGGAAACACTTTTATAGTAGCAATTTCTATATACTGCCTGCAACAAATTGCTTTGCTGCGGAAACATTTACAAAATAGTTTAATTATTATATAAAATAGTTTAATAAATTATCAAATGATCATCACATAAACAAAAAGAAAACTAGTTTTGCATCCAAGTCTTCAGAGAGGGCGGCATACAAATCTAATTAATAATAATAATAATAATAATAATAATAATAATAATAATAATAATCAACAACAACAAATTCACTTCAAGTTAGAAGAAAACCAGAATGATTTATAGGTCTTTACGACCATAAGTGAGACTGGAAAATTCATTGTTAAGTGTTATGGTTATTAAATGTTATAGTTGTTAAGTGGGGCGACAAATGACCATCACTAATTTTTATTACTTTTTTTCCCGCTGTGGTCATTAGGTGAGACACCATGTGAATTTCACTTGAGACCTCCTCCTGGCTTCCCTAAGAACTAGGTTTGTTGGAAGCTGCCTGACCAGCTCACAAATGGCAACCCCGTGAGTGTAGGATGTCATAAGTGTAAGCTAACTGCCAAGCACCCAGATCGCAATCATTTGGCCACAGGGACACTGTGACAATACTAAGTTACCATGGAGATTCTCAGTCATCCAGGTCATGGTTGTCCCAAAGGTGCTTTTTCAAGAAGCAGTTGGACTGTCTGGTTTTTCTTTGAAGATGTTTCACTTCTCATCCAAGAAGCTTCTTCAGGTGTTCACTTTTTTCAGTGCTCTCTTAACTTTGAATGATTGTTAAATGAATGACTGCTAAGAGAGGACTACTATGCTCAGCATTTATTCATTTCCTTTAATCTAGGCAGGAGCCAAGAAAACAAGATCTAACACGTGGAGCCTTTCTTGTGAATCAGGTTCCCCATGACATATGGCAGACTCATGGAGACTAGTTAGTCATGAATTCCCAAGCTGCTTCCATCTCTGTACTCAGATTACAATCTCCCAGGAGCATGAATCAGGGAAATTCCAACATCAAGCCAGCCTTGAGCAGTTGTGAAGTAGAAGCTGCTATGCAACAGGAAAGCTAAAAGCAAAGTGGTAATCCCATCTATCCTCCAACTTTATAAATAATATAGTCTAGCTAATTGTGGAGTAGTGTCCCTTCCAAAATGTCTCAGGACCTAGATGACCTTCCCTGCTTCTGCTTCTGACCCAGGGTTATAGTTGATGTCATAATATCTAGGTAGGCATTTCCCTCCATGTCCTCCAGGTCTCAATAATATACATAGGTTTATCCCTCTCATCCATGGAAAATAGTGTTTTATACAGGATGATCTGGCATTGAATAGCAAGAGCCTGAATCCAGAGAGTTACAAGGTGGAATTGATAAAAGACGCTGAATATAGATAGTTCTCAAGATATAAACTGTCATTTAACAGCCATAACAGATTTCTCAATGGCTATATGAGCTTATTTGAAGTCGCCACCAGCACCTGCATGATCATTTGCGCTTACAACTGAGAACAGGGATGCTGTAGTGCCTGTCCACTTCTCCATCTCTAATCCCACCCAGCTGGGACTTTTGTTTGGGCAAAGATCTATTAGATATAAGCAAATAAAGGATTTAACTCAATTGGATTTCACTGTCTTGTCTTTAGGCCTGGACAGAAGACTACATGTAGCAAATCTTATGGGAATTTACAATAATGACTACAGATTTATTTTAAGTTAACTAGAAAAATAATGTGACAGGACAGTAAAAGCTATGAGAAAAGAGTACTGGGAATAATAGCTGCTTGAAGCAATATTTTGTATTTTTTTCCTGAATCTACACAATAATTACAATGGAATACTTCAAAATGCTACACACAATCTATCTCTGCCTAATGCCTACTCAGAAATACAGTAAGTTACTTGAAACTCATGAGAGTTACTTTCAGAGAAGTAGTACGTAGTTTTTTCACTTGAAAACTGTAAAAGAAAGATGGAAAGAAATTAAAGTTCAGAGAAAGGTTTGGAAATTCCAGATACTGTGAATATGAAGGAACATTTCTACGGAATTAAGTGGCATTTATTAGGCAGTGGATAAGACTCTCATACAATGATCAATTTGACATTTTTGTTTGGGATTAGACACTAGTTTCCTGCTATATCTTGCACTCTTTACTGGCAGTGTAAAGGAGAGCATTAGACACTTAAAAGGGACTGCTGAGAACTCCCATATTAGTGTGAAAATGGTGAATTGAGTTTAGAAGGCAAAGCCAGGGTGGCAAAGCTTATACAGTGGTACCTCTACTTAAGAACTTAATTCGTTCCGTGACCAGGTTCTTAAGTAGAAATGTTCTTAAGTAGAAGCAATTTTTCCGATAGGAATCCATGTAAAAGCAAATAAAAGCTCAGAATTTGGGTGGGAGGAAGAGGAGGAAGAAGAAGAGGAGGAGGACGGTCGCTGCAATGGTATGTGAAACAAAAATGCCCAAATGGGAAAACAGGAAGTTTGGGAAAACACACTTCTGTTTTGCATTGTGCTATTTTTTGCACTCTGGGGCTTCAGGAAGCTTCCCTGAACCCTCTGGAGTGTAAAAACCAGCACAATGGCAAACCGGAATTCCATTGGGTGATTTTTCCCCCCACTTCCGTCAGGGAAGCTTTTCTGAAGTGTCTGGAGTATGAATCAGCTTTTCCCAAGGCTGGAAATCAGCTAGCCAGCATGTGCTTGCACAGTGGAGCTGACAGAGGGCAAATTAGAATGAGCCGGGGTGGCACAGCAGGTAGAGTGCTGTACTGCAGGCCACTGAAGCTGACTGTAGATCTGAAGGTCAGCGGTTCAAATCTCATCACCGGCTCAAGGTTGACTCAGCCTTCCATCCTTACGAGGTGGGTAAAATGAGGACCTGGATTGTGGGGGCAATAGCCTAGCTCTGTTAAAAAAAGTTGCTATTGCTAACATATTATAAGCCGCCCTGAGTCTAAGGAGAAGGGCGGCATAAAAATTGAATGAATAAATAAAATAAATAAATAAATTCTCATATGCCCTCCAATCGCGCTCCATGTGTCACCTGTGACACACGGGCCATATGTTCGCCACCACGGCACCTAGCATGATTTTTCAGGATGTTTCTAATATAAACCCTATTCCTAAAATAAGCCCCGGTTAAGATTGTTAGCCAGGCGGATACATTTGAGTCATGTATTTCTGGATAAATAAGACCTAACCAGAAAATAAGCCAATGCGTATCTGTCAGGGTTCCAGAAAACACCCCCAATGAAATAAACTCTGAGGCTAGAAGTTCCTCAAAGTTCCAATTTATTAGAGAGGTCATGTTGGCACACCTGGGAAAACCCAAATCTGAAAGCTTCCAGAGTTTCCCAGCCAGTTGAAAGTTCACAACCCTGCCCCACACCCAAAAGCTCATTGCATAGTCCAATCAAATCTTCACATTCAACTGGATGCAGGTGTCAGCATTTGCCTTGAGTAAAGAATTTTGTTATGACTAAATTTCTACCACTGCAACCAAAAACCCCACAAAACCATCCCAATTTCCCAGGCTAAAATATGTGGCAGTTGAACAAATAGAAATTATGCCTTCCAAAAATGACAGGCTCCCCCTCCCCCCCTCCTCAGGAAAGCAACAAATCCTGGAATGAAATAAAAGCCAGGGGTTAATACAAGTATCACATTAACCACCTCCACCCCAGGAGGACCCGTAGGATTATCAATGAATTTATCATGAAACTGTTTGACTAAGGCATCTGTATGAATATCTCAACTTTTCATCCAAGTAGCTTTAAATGAGGGTATCCCTTCCAATGCACAAAATATTGCAAACGTCCTCTCTGCAATCTGGAGTCCAAAATCTTCTTCATTTCATAATGAATCTCATCCTGCATCACAATCAGCTTTGGGGGAGCAGCATGTTTAGAACCCCCTCCCCCCCAAAAAATCCTCCTCCCTAAATTTTCCCATCCCCCAAAAGAATTATGGTGGCGCTCACAGATTGGCACTGACCGAACAAGGGGACACAATCTGAAGTTAGTTGGGGGAAAGATCAAAAGCAACGTGAGAAAATATTATTTCACTGAAAGAGTAGTAGATCCTTGGAACAAACTTCCAGCAGATGTGGTTGGTAAATCCACAGTAACTGAATTTAAACATGCCTGGGATAAACATATATCCATCCTAAGATAAAATACAGGAAATAGTATAAGGGCAGACTAGATGGACCATGAGGTCTTTTTCTGCCATCAGTCTTCTATGTTTCTATGTCATCATGATGTCACCAGCAGGTTGCTACCGTTCTGACTGAGAGGAACCCACCTCTGTTCCATCCATTCATTTAGAGTCATGGATGAAGGCTGTTAGTTAGAGGATGCCTTGCCAAGATCCTCCTTGGGGTCTCTCAGCAGGGAGTTTGCAGCATGGGTGGATTTCTCTATCCAGAGCTAATGACATTGTATACCAGTCTTGCAGCCACTCAAGCACTCCTCTGCTTGAGTCAGGACAGCCTCCTCTCCACAGGCTGTCCTGACTTCTAGAACAATGGCTCCTTTAAAATAGTTCTGTGGTCTGCCAGTGGCCTGTGGAGCCAGCAGCAGAGTTAGACAGTGAGGAGATTGGGGAGGAACCTGGGCCAGGCCTGTAGTCTGAAAAAGACTCAGTGCCAGAGGCAAGGATCCAGCCAGAGTCATTTGAGAGCTCTGTCCCAACTCCAGAACCTCCAGAGTTTGAAATGAGCGAGGCAGAGGAACAGGGGAAGCCTGATCTCAATGTGTGCATGCATAGAGCTGCCAGAAGGTAAGAACAATTACAGAGGAGCAGGACTACATGGGAGTAAGACTTGGAGATAATTGGCCCTTCCCAGAGGCTATATAAGTGGAAAATACAAAAGGGTTCATTGCTGAGAAATGTAGCAACTCAAAAGTCTCCTTAGTCTAGCATTGTGTGACATGGTGTCTGACACTTTTGTTCTAAACAAGTCTTATCACATAAATGCACAAGTAAATTTTTTTGTCACAACGTAAACAAATCAGGCTTGTTAATTATTTAGTTTCACTCACTCCTGAAGTCAAGCACAACAGAATCCTACAGTATTATTGTTCAAAATATATAGTGGTATAACTCCTGCAAGTAGTGTTTTATAAATTGATCCTCCTACAAGGTTTTGCTGATTAAAGTTTTACATGCAGACTTGAAAATACTTCTGTGTATCCCACATTAAAATGCATTAGTACAGTAGTACCTTATGATACGAACCCCTCATGATACGAACACTTCGAGATACGAACCCAAGGTTCAGAAAAAATTTGCCTCTTTTTACGAACTTTTTTCACCTTACGAACCCACCGGAGATCGCAAAATGGCACTCCGCCCCCACCCCCACCCCTTTGCCGTCCCTGTCTCCCTGAGCAAAGCACTGGGGAGGGAGGCAAGGGTCCTTCTGCTTCTCCCCAGCGCTAAAAAGAAAAATTGCCAGCGCTGCCGCTTTAAGTAATCGTGAGCCTCCCGTTCTCTCTCTCCCACCCGCCCCTTCGCCGTTTCTGTCTCCCTGAGCAAAGCGCTGGGGAGGGAGGCAAGGGTCCTTCTGCTTCTCCCCAATGCTAAAAAGAAAAGTTGCCAGCACTGCCCCTTTAAGGAATCGTGAGCCTCCTGTTGTCTCTCCCCCCCCCCGCCCCTTCGCCGTTTCTGTCTCCCTAAGCAAAGCACTGGGGAGGAAGGCAAGGGTCCTTCTGCTTCTCCCCAATGCTAAAAAGAAAAGTTGCCAGCGCTGCTCCTTTAAGGAATCGTGAGCCTCCCGTTGTCTCTCCCCCCCCCGCCCCTTCGCTGTTTCTGTCTCCCTGAGCAAAGCGCTGGGGAGGGAGGCAAGGGTCCTTCTGCTTCTCCCCAATGCTAAAAAGAAAAGTTGCCAGCGCTGCTCCTTTAAGGAATCGTGAGCCTCCCGTTGTCTCTCCCCCCCGCCCCTTCGCCGTTTCTGTCTCCCTGAGCAAAGCGCTGGGGAGGGAGGCAAGGGTCCTTCTGCTTCTCCCCAATGCTAAAAAGAAAAGTTGCCAGCGCTGCCCCTTTAAGGAATCGTGAGCCTCCTGTTGTCTCTCCCCCCCCCTTCGCCGTTTCTGTCTCCCTAAGCAAAGCGCTGGGGAGGGAGGCAAGGGTCCTTCTGCTTCTCCCCAATGCTAAAAAGAAAAGTTGCCAGCGCTGCTCCTTTAAGGAATCGTGAGCCTCCTGTTGTCTCTCCCCCCCCCTTCGCCGTTTCTGTCTCCCTAAGCAAAGCGCTGGGGAGGGAGGCAAGGGTCCTTCTGCTTCTCCCCAATGCTAAAAAGAAAAGTTGCCAGCGCTGCTCCTTTAAGGAATCGTGAGCCTCCTGTTGTCTCTCCCCCCCCCTTCGCCGTTTCTGTCTCCCTGAGCAAAGCACTGGGGAGGGAGGCAAGGGTCCTTCTGCTTCTCCCCAATGCTAAAAAGAAAAGTTGCCAGCGCTGCTCCTTTAAGGAATCGTGAGCCTCCTGTTGTCTCTCCCCCCCCCCTTCGCCGTTTCTGTCTCCCTAAGCAAAGCACTGGGGAGGGAGGCAAGGGTCCTTCTGCTTCTCCCCAGTGCTAAAAAGAAAAGTTGCCAGCGCTGCCCCTTTAAGGAATCCTGAGCCTTGCCTTAGAACGGAATAGAAACAGTTTGATCTTCGGCAGCTGGGCTGCCTCTCCTTTGCAATGATAGCGGAAGCTGCCTAGGTTAAAGTCCCGTCCTCCCCCCCAAGGGCGAAGAGGACTCAGAACGGTTTCTCCTAGATGGGGCTGCTCAGGATTAGAGGGAGGAGAAGCAGCAGCCGGATTAGGACTCCGGATCGTTACTTCAATTGGGTGCCACTTCCTTGTCTGGGGAGAAAAGGGGGAGCATGTGACTGTCCCCACGGGCTCCAGAGGACGCTAAGGAAGGGGGCATCTAGTCAAGGGAGCCTTGTCTGAAGCTGAAGCGCCGGGATTCTCCTTTGCCGTCAGCGAAAACTTCTCCCTCTCCCCACGCATAATGCTTGCACGAATTATTCGCTTTCCCATTGATTACTATGGGATACATTGTTTCATCTTACGAACTTTTCACCTTACGAACTTCGTCCTGGAACCAATTATGTTCGTATCATGAGGTATTACTGTATTAGAGAAGAAACCTAGGTACCACCTCTCTGAATGAATAAGCTTTAGTCATGTATTTTATGTACGAGTATGGAATGAATGAAATATCATGTGGATCATCATATTTTCAGCTGATTTAACATCTTAAGCTGATAGGAACAGAATCAAATTATTGCTCAAAACCAGATAAATATCAGGAAGCATCCTCTGAATACCTGCAGTCTGATATTTATACCTCATATTTAAACTGCAACTTTCCATGCTTCATTAAGAGGCTGATTCTAACTTTCAAATTCCATCCAGACTTTAGAAACAACATTAAAATGGAGGTACTATAAACGGTGACAGGAAAAAACTTGTCACAACAAACACTTAAAATGCTAGTTAGAATGGGCCGATTGTGTGAAACGCGTATCACCTCTTCTATTGATTTAGACTCTCAAATGCTCCGAAATATTGATCGTATCTTTTTATGTGATATTAGCAGTCAGTTGGTTTATAGCAAAAAATAAAAACCTTCAGTAAATAGATTTATAAACAGAACCTTCTTATACTGAATACACATTTTTTATATTTGGAAAATAATGATTCACTCACATTCCAAATTCCTTCTATTATTAACCATCAAAATGTTATTGGAAGTCTTTTTCGTGTCCTTCTTAAGCAAGCTGTTTCTTTGCCAGATTCACTCAATACTGTAATGTCATACTTCATTTTTCTCAACAAAACAGTTTCAGCTGAAATGAAATGAGATGTGTAATAAACTGACCAACTGAACCGACCCTAAAAAAAAAGCAGTAAGCAGAAACAAAAGATTGCAGAGTTGGGGAATTATCCCTATACAGTGATACCACGTCTTATGAACTTAATTGGTTCCGGGACGAGGTTTGTAAGGTGAAAAGTTTGTAAGATGAAACAATGTTTCCCATAGGAATCAATGGAAAAGCAATTAGTTTCAAGTTTCAAGTTTCAAGTTTAATCAGATTTGTATGCCGCCCCTCTCCGCAGACTCGGGGCGGCTCACAGCAATAGCAATACAACGTAAGACAAATCCAATATTTAAATTACTTTAAAAAAATTAATGCATGCAAGCCCAAAACTCACCCCTTTTGCCAGCCAAAGCGCCCATTTTTGTGCTGCTAGGATTCTCCTGAGGCTCCCCTCCACGGGAAACCCCACCTCTGGACTTCCGTGTTTTTGTGATGCTGCAGGGGAATCCCAAGAGGGGAATCCCAGCAGTGCAAAAACGGGTGCTTCGCTAGCAACGGAAGTCCGGAGTTGGGGTTTCCCAGCGAGGGGAACCTCAGCAAAATCCCAGCATTGCAAAAACACAGAAGTCTTCGAAACCCCACCTCTGGACTTCCGTGTTTTTGTGATGCTGCGATTTCGCTGAGGCTCCCCTCACTGGGAAACCCCACTTCTGGACTTCCGTTGCTAGCGAAGCATCTGTTTTTGTGCTGCTGGGATTCCCATTCAGCATGGCAAAAACACGGAAGTCTGGAGGTTGTGTTTCCCATGGAGGGGAGCCTCAGAGGAATCCCAGCAGTGAAAAACAGGCGCTTTGCTGGCAACAGAAGTTTGGAGGTAGGCATCCCAGTGGCGTTGGGTTTGTAAGGTGAAAATAGTTTGGAAGAAGAGGGGAAAAAATCTTAAACCCCAGGTTTGTATCTCGAAAAGTTTGTATGACGAGCGGTTTGTAAGACGAGGTATCACTATATTGTATGTTTGTTTTTGTAAAAAAAAATGCTGAGGCCTAGGGTTTTAATAGATTTTGCTGGCTTGTAATAATTTGTTCCACCCTTTCATACTTGCATCATAAGTTTGCATGCAAATATGTAAAGAAATTTTTTGGTATCATAACAGACTTTTCATAACTTGCCTCTTTAGCCTCTGTCACCTACGATACAAGCTTACAGATCTTAGCTTATTAAATGAACATGCACTTTGGCCTCCTATTCTACATAAATCCCACACTCTAATTCAGATGGATATATTTCTTTAATTTTCTTATCAATGTAAAATAATAATTATAGGTAGTCCTTAACCTTTGACCACAATTGAGCCAAAAATAATGCTATGTGAGATATTTGTTAAGTGAGTTTTGCTTCCATTTTATGACCTTTCTTGTCATAGTTGTTAAGTGAATCACTGCAGTTATTAAGTTAATAATACAGTTGTTAAGTGAATCTGGCTTCCCCATTGACTTTCCTTGTCAGGAGGTCACAAAAGAAGATCACATGAATCCATAATACTACAACCATCAAAAAGATGGGTCAGTTGCCAAGAATTTTTATCAGATGTCTGTGGGGATGTTGCAACATTTGTAAGTATAAAAAACGGTCATATGTAACATATGTTACAAGTTACAGTTTTAACTTTAAATGGTCACTAAATAAACTATTGTAAGTTGAGGCCTACCTGTACTAATAAACAGTAGAAATAATGTGTGGCTGATTTCTATAGGCTTATTCTTATTTTAAAAACAAACTTTAACAGTTGACAATCTAAATGTCAAAAGTTACTTACATCTCCAATGCCACAATCACTACATTATTTTGCAAATACATTTTTGAATAAACAATAAAATTCCAATATTCACACAGATGAAATTGGGACTGGAAAAATAAGGAAAGTATTACATACTCTTTTCAAAAATAGCTGTTAAATGATAATGACTTATGACAAACTTTGTGAAGTACTATTTTAATTTAACACTTCTACTTCTACTTAATTACTCAGTTCACACCAAAGCTTTTCTAAGTAACAAACATATCTACATGTTCTTGCTCCTGACACTTGTTAAAAGAGAGTGAAACATAGCAACACTTCAAATGTGACTAACACCAGTTCAGTGATTTGTTTTAAATAAGTAAAGAAGAAACTCTTATAAAGCCTCACTCAAGGCTGAAATATTCAAGTTGTTATTACAGAAAGCATAATCCACAGTCTGTGGAAAATAGCTTGTTTATTTCTTTCTTATCATTGTCATATTCATTTTTGGGGGGAAATATCTAAGTAGGACATACGAAACTTAATTCGTCAAAGCACCTGAGGGCTGGACAAAGAAGCGCCAGAATAGAAGCTAATAGAATAGAAGTTCCTAACACCATGGGAAACTTGTCTTTTCTCATGGTCTTAGGCGACCCCTGCAAAATGGTCATTCGACCCACAAAGGGGTCCCGACCCACAGGTTGAGAACCACTGGCCTAGAAGAACAAGGAGCTGTCTTCTTGTCCTTCAGCAGAGACAGAGTACTTAGATGTAATTGTGGTTTTTTTCATCATACTGTATATGTCTCACAAATATGGACTTTTCTCCTACAGTCATCTGCAGAAAGTTCAAGAGCAGAGTAACTTTATAGAAGAAAACACCTACATAGTTTCTTCAGTACTCCCAGCAATGCTTAAAAAGAAAATACAGAATCTCTCAGAGGAAAATGAATATTCAAGTGACTGCTCAAAGAACCTCGGTAAGCATATAGGCAAGTAACATGTTTTTTATTTTTTTTATTTTTTATTTTTAAAATATACTTTATTAGGATTATTTTTAAAAAGGGGAAAAGGGGATGGGAGTACAAAAAGAGAACTAGGAGGGGGATGGGGTAAAAGATATTTTTATACAGTAGCTTATATATATTGTTGTATATACATTCCAAACATTTGTCTATAAGTACCTATTTTGTATTTAATATTCTTATTTGCATAGTTTTATAACTGTAGTATTTAGTAGTTCAGAGGTGACGTGGAAAGGAAAGGTAGTTGGAAGTGGGATAGAAAAGAAAAGAAAAGAAGGAGGAAAGGGAAGAAACAGAAAGAAAGAAAAGAGAGAGAAAAAGAGGGGGTAGTACCTGCAAACTAGCAGGAATATGCGTTATAACGACTTAGTTTGACTTTGTTTGTTATTTTTGTGAGTAGGAAGTATTTATGAGTTATGGTATTAGTAAGTTATTAGTAATTATCAAGTGGATTGAACTCAGACTGAAATTGTATTGATTTTGGTCCGAATTTCTGTTGTATATAATTTTATTTTGATTTATGCTAAGAGATTTTGATTGGTTTTTGTTTTATTGTTTTTAAAGTTAGATATTGTGGTCACATTGTACTTTTGGATGACTTGCAAGCCAGACTCATGGACTGGGGGAGCATCAATTTGATTTGGAAGTACTTACTAAAAATCAAAGACTGAGATGAAGTCATAATACCTATAGCTACAACTATAGAGAGTTTATAGACCATAAAAGTGGGCCCCCCAAAAAGGAGAAAAGAACAATCTGGCTATTGTTCTTATGGAATAGGCCTATATGTCTTTGGTAAGAGAGTTTTGTAATTATAGAATCTAAAATTTTCTGTGAAGAGCTGGTGACCTTTCTTTTTGACACTCATAGCACTCCAGTAACTGAGGTGTTTTTCTAATCAGTGTGTCCTACAAACATAAAAAGACAAAACTAATTGAACATTTAATGAATGCAATGATGACATATTCACTGAAGAAGAAAACAAAGACAGCGACATAATATCCTGACTGCAATAGAACTAGCTATTACCTTCAGAAGCAATGTGGCAGCTGGAATTTTTTTCACGGCACTTAAATAGCTAAAGATCATTTTGTTTTCTGTATGTTTTGGAAGGGAGACTTTTGTGGAATAACTGGGATGAGAAAGGGAAACATGTGAAAAAAGAATATGTGAGTTTCACAAGGAAGTAGAAAGCTACGTGATGTTATGAGGGCATATGATTGGCTGTGCAAGAAGGCAGGTCAGTAAGAAGTAGAATAAGGAAAAAGGTCATTTTTGGAAGGAAAGTGAAAATAGAAATGGCAGTTGATTGGGTCCAGAACTTGAGCCACCAAATCTTTAGATACCCATAGAACTAGAAAAAGCTGATTTGTACATAGAGGATAAAAGCAAATTACTACTGGAAGGTGACAAATCAGCAGTAAATGTCACACTCAGTTGGACAGCCGTAGAAAAAATAGTGGTGATACACCAGGAGAATCCAATTCTCCTTGATTGGTTGGGTTTTTTTTAAATAGATAAGATGTGATCTAAATATCGTAGGCATTGACAATTATCCTTTACTTTGGTAAGATCACTTTCTGCTTTCAGAGGTATTTGAGGATTTTCCAGATGATTTGGCAGAATATTATGCTTTGTGCATCTTTGGAAAGCAAATACCACTTGATGAACTTGCTTCTGCAAAGCCTCTTCCCTGTCATTTTAGGGCTTCCTGGAACACCAAATATGGAAGACAATGCAAAGAAAAAGGTGCTTCAAGTGGCTGTATTGTAAGTAAGTGGGAACTGACTGAGAATTGGCATGAGCCAATTTGTGTCTCCAGGGTGGTCATAAAAAACAGAGGAGCTTCTTTTATATTGCAAAGCCAGTAGTGCTGCCCAGGATGACCCAGAGCATTTTAGGGAAGAATGAAAGGGAAGAAACCACTCCTGGCCATCCAAATAAATCTATAGGCTTTCCTTCAGGTATATAATGCATATTGATTCTGGTTTGGATACCAGTTGATTAGAGATTGTGAAAACTAATAAAATGGATATAATTTCTGTAGCGTGAATTCTGTCGCAGAAGAAATTCTGTTTTTATCTAGCAAGAGATATTAAAAATAAAATTAACTCAAATTAGGAGCTAAATGAGAGTTCTAGCAAGGAATTTTTGAGATTTTTATAAGTTTTTATAGAAGTCTTTATAAAAGAGTCCCTTGGGAGTTGGGCAGCACATAAATATTAATTAAATAAATAAATAAATAAATAAATAAATAAAGTTGTGAAATAGCAGGATATGATCCACAGACTCTACAGATTAACAACAATAACAAAAGCAATAATAATTCAACTGATAATAATCCTACAAAAGTGGGATACCAAATCTCAACCAAACATGGCAAGATTAACCATCTACTATACATGGATGACTTAAAAATGTATGCAAAAAGCTCCACTGAAATTAAATCAATACTCAACACACTTCAACTGTTCAGCAACGTCATCAAAATGAACTATGGATTTGAAAAATGTGCTATATTATCCATGCAGTAAGGAAAAAAATGAAATAATAGAAGGAATAAAACTAGGAAATAGAATTATACTGAAAGCATTAACAAAGTATGGCAGTTACAAATTGCCAAATTGGAAGCAGATAACACATTGAATGGAAAAGTAAGAGTCAACACAAAGGAAATACATCAGGAGGGTCTGCAAAATATTAAAATCACAGCTGAATGCTGGAAACAAAATTAAAGCTATTAATACATGAACAGTTCCAGTGATACGCTACTCAGCTGGAATCATCAACTGGACTTTGGCTGAACTGGAAAACCTGGACTGGAAAACACGAACACTTTTGGATATGTACCATGCTTTACATCTACAAAGTGACATCAACAAGTTGTACCAGCCAAGAAAAATAGTAGGCAGAGGGCTGTTGCAAATCCATCAAACTGTAGGGAACCATCAAGCAAAAAACAGAAGGTTTAATAGTTGCTGCTCCAGAACAAGCACTACAAACTAATGCTATGAAAGCAATGATACAAAAATCCACTGACAATCCAAACTGCCGACTTTGGAACAAGAAAGTTGAAACTATTTCACACCTAATCTGTGAGTTCAGCAAAATCGTGCAAACTGATCACAAAGTTAGACATGATCAAATCGTTAAATAGTGTACTGGTCATTATGTAAAAAATATGACGTATCAGTATCCAAAATGTCATGGGAGCACAAAGTGGAAAAAGTTACAGAAAATGAGATGGCGAAGATGTTGTAGGACTTTTGAATACAGATTGTAATTTGGAACACAACATGCCAAATATCATTGTCAAGGGCTGAAGAATTTATTGATATCGCTGTACAAGAAAATGCCAGAGTTGAAGAAAAAGAACTGGAAAACCATGAAATATCATGACCTGTCCATTGAAACTATGGCTATGGATGAAACATGTATCAGTGATACCCATTGTCATCGGGGCACTTGGTACCATGTCCAAAAATTTCACAAAACACATCAAAAAATTGCAGCTTATTACAATAACACCAGTGGAAATGCAAAAAACTGTGCCACTCAGAACATCATACATTTTAAGAAGATAATTGGTTGATACCTAGAACGTTGGCAGCAACCCAAATCAACCATTGGCGCCAGTCAGTGATATTTATGAAGACATCTTTAAATGTTCAGTTGATTGAGTTTCATGTTTAATGAATAAAAGAAATAATAATAATAATTAATAATAATAATAAATGAACCACCTGGTTAGCTGCTGCAAAAAGATGGCATAACAAAATAGCAACAGTGGAGCTTTTGGAAGATCTGCAAGAGATACCATTTACCTGCAAGTAAGAACAGGTGAGACCATAAAACAGAAAAAGACATAGAAGAGGACAAAGCTAAAGTACTTTAGAATTCAAACAGGCACCTTCCGCATAACACTCCAGGCTTAATAATTATTGAAAAAAAAAGTGCAATGATGAAGTTACCTAGTTTGTTAATGAAGCATCTAGAAGAATAATTTTAATTGTCTATAGAAGTATACCAAATAAATGTGAATTGTTAAAATTCACTGTAAATTAACTTTTTCTTTATTGATTAGTATTGCTATAGCAACCCTCAATCAGGACGGTTCTCAACTGTCTAATTCAAGGAGAAGGGAAAAAAAGGAAAAATAAGGGGGAGATTTAATCGAGGAAAGACAGTTTGCTGAAATTGGCCCTAATCATTAAAAAAGAGCATCATTAATTTCCAAAAAATTCTTTTCATTCACAAAGAAGGGTATGCACACAACACTGAAAAAATAAACAAATATTTAATCATGTTAAAAGCATTGTAATTTGGCTTTGACTCATTCATCAATAGAAATTATACACTAGAGGACAGAAATCTAAACAAGTATTGCAGCATAAACTATGATGAATGCTTAGCTTATTTTCAGCCCTAGACAGATTGTAATATTATTTCTACACATGGCTGAAGCTTTTCCTAAATTACATTATTGTAAAATAAAGCAACTCAATATAGACTTAACACCCTAAGGAGGAAATGCCATACAAAATAAAATAAATCTATCTAATTTATTAGGATTAGTAACATTACAACATTGTCACTATTAATATAATGATATTAAACAAAATTTCAGAAGTGTTTTTAATGTGTATCTTTGATTAATATTAAACTTGTAAGAAAAAAATGTTATAAGGCTTAAGAAATATCACAGACCAGTGATCTAAACTGTTAATCCATCTGTTCAGTTCTATACAGATTTTTTTTCTATTATAAAGAAATAATAAATTCCTAAATGCTAGAAAATTAGCATCCATAAACTCTGTATTCCTAAGTGAATTGCACCACTGTGTATCTATAAAGCAAGTACTTAAAAGATACATAAAAGTACATGTTTCATTAATAGTTGACTATTGGTATGGACAATTTATCAAGGAAATAGCCCCTTCTTGTAAACCATCAAATCACTTTCATTTTAGGCAAACCTAGAAACAGGCTAATTTAATCTTTCCAATTTTCCTTTTCAGTTCATTGGGTTAACAACATTTTAAATCATTTCCTGACTAAATTTGGATAGTCATCATTATATCTAGCTAGTACTTTTAGAAGTACTAAAAATCAGTCTTGCAAACAGCTAGAAGAATACTGCATGGAGAGCCATATCATACTTGATCAGCAAGTCAAAAGGATTCAAATACAATTTACTGCTCATAAATGGATCATCAAAAAGAAAACAAGAAAAAGACCTGTCCAACCAACAAAGTGTATAGAACAGATGGTGAGAATATATAGAAGAGTTGCATGCCAGCAATAATGAAGTCTAGCCTCCTCAGGATCAGGGAACAGAAACAGAAATAGAACAGTCATCCTTTGGAAAGGTCATAACTGCCAAATAATAAGGCTCCATATGTTGATATCATCAAGATAGACAAAGAAGTGTGGCAAGATTGATTTTTTTCCACCCTTCTTATTCAACCTGTAAAGTTGAAGATGGAACTTGAAGAATAAAAAATTGGGGTAATGTAGTCTTTGATATGCTGATGACACAACTGTCCTCTCAGAAATCAACGTAAGTATAAAACATCTGATCAAAATAATTAAAAAAGGAAGTGAGAAATTTGGTCTCTTTGTGAACATCAAAAAGACTAAACTCATGACCACCACAAGGAATGTAAATGTCAAAATATTAATTGACAGTAAACAGATTGAATATGTAAGAATTCGCTTTCCTAAAATTGCATATTGATCAAAGTGGTGAATGAAGTCTAAACATAAAGCATCTTTCAGAACCTTGACATCAACATGCACTGGTTGCACAGCAACGATGAACATTAAGAATAGAGTATGAAAAAGCAAAGTTTGGCAACTAAAACTAAATTAATCCACACTATTGTGTTTCCCATAGCTACCTATGGTTGTAAAACTTGGACCATGAAGAAACTAGACAGGAGGAATGTCAAGCTGTGGTGTTAGAGAAGGCTCCTGTGCATTCCTTGGACAGTAAAGGTGAAAAACAAGCAAGTTTGTGTGTAAAAGAAAACATTGCTGAAATTCCAAATCACAAAATCCTGGAGAGCTGGTCCACAGAATTGCTGAGATTGAAAGATTAAAGGTTAAAATCTTTAATTTTAGAATGTCCTTCTAAGAAAAAAAAAAGTTCAACACAATAATAACTCATGCAAGGTGGCAATTAATAAATGTCCTCCCTCCTCTGTTTTTTGTATATGCTGGTAACTGCAAAAAGGAATCTATCAACCAGACTGTCTATAGCACAGGTGTCATCACATCACATTTCACCCTGTTTTTTCCCCTTTACTGGAGTGGGAATGGCCTGCATAGGCCACCAGTTTGACATCCCTGGTCTACAGCATTGGGCAGGATGAGGAGATTACATTAGTTGGTACATACAATAAGTAATGGGGGCATCGGGGAAGTTCTGGAATTTCAAAGATCTGCATTGTAAGGTTTGTTTTGCATTATTCCAGAGTAACCACATTTTGTACTAACTGAAGCTTCAAACTGATCTTTGATGGTAATCCCTCAAAAAAGTGATATAGAACATATATTCTGTAAATAAAGCAAAGCAAAACAAAACAACAAGTTATATAAAGTATTACTGTGATCCAGGTAAGTGATTATCAGAGCATGATGACAATTGGCAACCATTGAAAACAGGAATAGCTGTTACAGGTGACGCGATCGAAGTCATGTGGCCCTCAAACTGCTATACTAAAATAACTATTCATTTCATATATCATGAAAGGAGAAACCCACTCTAGAAAGACAGTATAGTTGTAATACATGAGGGAAAAACTTATATCAAAATACTTTTAAATTCAAGATTTCTGAAAATTCAGCATTCATTGCATATTTACAAAACATTAGTTCTCTTAACATATTTTGAAGGTTGCCAAAGGCAGTGATTTTGCACTCTCCCAAAGAATAAATATGACAGATTTCAAGCATAAGAACACAACTTTTTTCGGGGAGGGGGGGGGAATATAATCTAATAGGGGCCATGAGAATAAAGTTTAATTGGATTTGCAAAAATCTTCAGTAGATTTCCCCAAACACCAGAAGAAGCTAGACTGAGAATTAAGTTTAGAAAATTAAAATGTAGAAAAGAATCTTGAAGTATAAACCTCTTAGGACAAAATATTCAAAATAATTATGCAGAGGATTTTACCTAACAGTATACAGGCAGAGATTGCTCCTTTCAATTACAATATGCGGTGTGATTTTTTTCTTGGGAACCCGTCACCAAATCAACATTTTGTACTACAGCAACTACATTCAACCAATGAAAAAAATGCATAGAAACTCATTTACATCCTAGAACTTATATCTCACATGAATACAATTGTTAAACCAGATGATGCTAATTATATTTGCAAGCACTGTATTTATCAAATTCATGTAGAGAGAAAGCAGAATCTACATTTTATATATGCTCCATGTATTAATAAAACTACTTCACTGGAAAAAAAATTTAAAATTATTTATTTATTTGATTTTTATGCTGCCCTTCTCCTTGGACTTAGGGCGGCTTACAACATGTTAGCAATAGCACTTTTTAACAGAGCCAGCATATTGCCTCCACAATCTGGATCCTCATTTTACCCACCTCGGAAGGATGGAAGGCTGAGTCAACCTTGAGCCAGTGATTTGAACTGCTGATCTACAAATCTACAGTCAGCTTCAGTGGCCTGCAGTACAGCACTCTACCTGCTGCGCCACCCTGGCTCTTTATGTCTCAGCAGGTGGCAGCTTCTAGCTGATCTTATCTAAGTTTGGAAACTAGGGAAGATCAGACTACTAGACCAAACTTAAAACTAAAAAAAAAAAAAGACAGCACCTGAGCACACCAGCTGCTGCCCAACACTGAAAGAAACATATAACTCTTCCCTAGTATAAGCTGAGACAGGAGAATTTGTGGCCTAGAGGTTAAAGCTACTGCCTTACAGACTTCCCAAGTTCAAATCCCAATAAGTGTATAGCTAGATGATGAGAGCAAAATAGCTTGAAATAGATCTATACTAGTTTCCCTTCATTTTCATTATCAGCAAAAATATGTTACACACACACACATTCACAAATATGAATGAATGGATGGATGGAAACTTTTAGGATATATCATTTCATAGACACATCAGAGAACAAATGAGAGAATATTCAAAATATCAAATTCTTTTTCAAGGAAACCTATCATTATTTCTATTTCTGGGGACTAATTAGTAAATAATATACAATGAAGAGGCATTGTTAGCAGCATTTGGGGAAAAAGTATATTATATTAGTCATTCTATTTGAGCTGACAAAGAATTGAAAAGATCTCCTGTCCAGTTCCAGAACTGCTACTCATTATTATTAAAAACAAAATAAATTCTGGACAATCACACTCTTTTTCAAAGAACCATGGAAACATAATTGAGAACAGAAACTGCAATGCACAATTTTGTACCAGGCAATATGCGCACGCATCTCCTTCTTGGGAACATAATCATCTCTTTTTCAAAAACATATATTGCAACAACACCCCTCAAAAATACCCAAGAAATAATGAATAATATATATTGTTACTTTCTTTATAAAGCGGTAGGATGACCAAGAGTATGAAAACCTTTCCTAGTTGTTTGCATTTTTAACTTGGCAAGGATACGAGCAAAATAAGATTCTCTTATGCCTAACCCAAATCCAATTGCAAACAGTACATCACATGCAATTAAATGTCAACAATTTTAATAGGATTGGAGGATCAGATGATGCAAAGAAGCTACTTTAAAATAAATTATCATGCACAGATTTCAAGCTGATTGTTTGTTGTAAATCATATGAACTAAGTTCCCCAAAAAACATTTTTAAAATGTTTGTCAATAGCAACTGAATGTACAATTTAAAGACCCATTGCATAATTGCAATCCATAGACACAAAAATTCATCTTAAAGAAAATTTTATATCAAAAGATGTTTTCTGCCAGGTCAGATCTTGACACAAGTATAGCTGAATATTGGAGTGTTTTTTTAAAAAAGCTCTTTACTGAAGCTTCTCTATTGCAGAAATGATTGGGAGTTACAGATTAAATGAAAAAAATGAAAATGACAAGCTGCTTAGACCTCTGTGCAAGGAATGACTTAAAGAAGATCATTCTACATGCACAGTCAGACCAGTATGATTATTTCCATTGCTCAGATACATGCAGGAGCTTAATGAGTGCTTTTAAAGAAGCTACTTTTAGTACTCTACCTGCAAAAGAATAGTTGGATTAAATGTGCTGATTATTTGATGGGAACACAGAGACAAGAAGCAAAATCAGTGATACTGTATTGCCATGTCTCAATGATTTATTAGTTATTATTTAAATTCTCTTTTATTATTATTATTATTATTTATTATTATTTATTAGATTTGTATGCCGCCCCTCTCCGTAGACTCGGGGCGGCTCACAACAATAACAAGAACAATGTAAAAAACAAATCTAATAATTTAAAAAAACACTAAAAACCCCATTATTAAAAGCAAACACACACACAAACATCCCATGTATAAACTGTATAGGGCCGGGAGAGATGTGTCAGTTCCCCCATGCCTGACGACAAAGATGGGTCTTAAGAGCTTTACGAAAGGCAAGGAGGGTGGGGGCAACTCTGATATCTGGGGGGAGTTGGTTCCAAAGGGTCGAGGCCACCACAGAGAAGGCTCTTCCCCTGGGTCCCGCCAAACGGCATTGTTTAGTTGACGGGACTCTGTTTAGCAAAATATTTAGTGTAGTCAACAACAACAACAAAAATCTTTCCTCTGCACAAGAAACAATGTTGATTATGAAATTGGGTAAAGACAAAGGTTTAACAATGCATGTGACAAAATAATAATATCTAAGAAAATGTATTTATTTTTTTGTACATACTTATTCTGCATCATATTCATTATAACCCAGTCAGAAGGATAGACATTCTTCCCAATAAGATTCTTGAACATGATGAATGTTTCCATAAGGAAGTCCTAAAAATAAAAAGCAAAACATATGACTATTTTACATAAAGAATAAAATTACCTTCATTTGCAAGAATAATAGGACTAATGAAGAAAAGACTCAATTTTTCAATTAAATTGAAGAAACTATATCTTGTTGAACAAATAAATGTATCTGATCTCCTCTAAACAACATTGTATCATGCAGCAATATCCCCAAGAATCATATCATAATACATTTTTATTAGTAATGCCAGCTCCAAGCAAAGCTGATTTATAACAAAACTAATACTGCCGAAATACACTGCCTTAGACTGTACTTCTAAACTTCCAAATTTCTCACTATAGAGAAATATTTTTTAAAACTGTAGATTGGGTTTTATATCAACTAAGATTAAGTTGTTTTTGTATTGGGTTTTCCTATATTGTCAATCACCCAGATTAATGATGGATGGATGGATAGATGGATGGATGGGTAGGTAGGCAGGTAGAAAGAAGATAGATAGATGATGGGTGGGTAGATAGAAGACAGACAGACAGACAGACACAAATAGATACATTATAGTAAGCACAACTAGCATAGTCAATGATTGGGAATTAAAAGATTCAGTTCAAAACATCTGGTGAGCATGTGCAATCAAGAATGTTTCATCATATTATAAATTGATATATTTAATTTGGCATAGGGTTTCATTGGCACAGCATGATAGCTATCCAAAACCTTCTACATTCAGAAAAATACAATTAAGTATTGATTGAATAAAGATTTCCAAATTCAGAGAGAGCTTAAATATGCTGCTACAATATTCTTAGCAAGTATCAATGAAAATTAGTATATTTACATCAACAGTATAGCTTCCATATTTTAAAATTGTTAAGTGGCTGTTATTAACATATATTGCTAACATTACAAAAAGTAAATATTTCATTTTAAACATTTAAATATTTTGTGGCACACATGTAACATTTTTGGTATTTTCCTATTTGAATGAAAATATTAGTTTATTGTTTTCTGCATCATGGTGAAGCTTGGTTTTTCCAGAGCAATCCAATTATTTTTTTTACTTCATTATCATATTACTACTTTTTTCAATCAGATGAATGCTTTGCTTTTTAATGAAATGCTTGATTTTCTTGTTTTAATATTTAATAATTGTACAACCATAATCTTAACAGGATTTATACTCAAATACATAAGGGCTAAATTGAACTTGTGGAATTTGTCCTTGAATATTTTATTTTTCCAGTGCATACTTTATTAAAGGTCCTGTTTCTCTCAGCTATTGGATTGATAAAGAAACATAGAAGACTGGTGGCAGAAAAAGACCTCATGATCCAGTTAGTCTGCCCTTATACTATTTTTTCTATTTTATCTTAGGGTGGATATATGTTTATCCCAGGCATTTTTAAATTCAGTTACTGTGGATTTACGAACCACGTCTGCTGGAAGTTTGTTCCAAGGATCTACTGCTCTTTCACTAAAATAATATTTTCTCATGTTGCTTTTGATTTTTCCCCCAACTAACTTCAGATTGTGTCCCCTTGTTTTTGTATTCACTTTCCTATTAAAAACACTTCCCTCCCGAACCTTATTTAACCCTTTGACATATTTAAATGTTTCGATCATGTCCCCCCTTTTCCTTCTGTCCTCCAGACTACACAGATTGAGTTCATTAAGTCTTTCCTGATGCGTTTTATGCTTAAGACCTTCTACCATTCTTGTAGCCCGTCTTTGGACCCGTTCAATTTTGTCAATATCTTTTTGTAGGTGAGGTCTCCAGAACTGAACACAGTATTCCAAATGTGGTCTCACCAGCGCTCTATATAGCGGGATCACAATCTCCCTCTTCCTGCTTGTTATACCTCTAGCTATCTAGAAATATATATATTTCCTAAATTTGAAGAGAATTTTCACATGCTTTGAAAAGGGTGCCTTTATTTATTTATTTTTAAAAACCCGTTATTAATTGCAGAGAAAGAATACCACAGACAATCATTTACCATCACACTTACATATATTTCAGCAATGTACTTTACACTCTAATATTAGAAGCAGAAACACTAATGACTCTGGCAATTCAGCAGAGAAAATTATTGAAAAAGAAGAGTTACTCTATTAGCATCAAGTCCATTTTGCTACTCTGTTTCTGGACTATTTTAATTAAGATTAATGGCTATAAGAGCTCCTACTTAATTGCCTAAACAATTTTTTTTTCTCCTCCATGTTGTTATGGCCTGTAAGCGTATAGTAGCTTATCAGTCTTATGAAGGCTGTTCAGAGATGGCTTTTTTTTTTCAGATGAAGAGTAATTAGAGTGCCTTCAAAGAAAGAGTAGCTAAGTGGTTTCTGGCACACTACCATGGGATATATGAATACTCTTCTCTGACCTCTTACCATCACTACTTTTTCTCCTTTCTCCCCTAACAGCTTGCAATAAGTAGCCGGATAAAGAAAATAAGACTTAAGTAGTTAAATTAAGGACATCTTATGTATTCATTCTTGCCAGTTTTCTTTCAAGAGAAAGACTGTACAGTATCAAGGGGGAAAAAGAAAGCCTGGAATGTTCCTCACTGAATGCTTCCAGTCTTTTCTCCAGTAGTCAGAGAAAGTAAGCTACATAGAACATGGGATCTTCTTTCTGTTGTGAGTGGTCCACGGCTGGGTCAGTTAGCAACAGATTCTGAGGAGGATGAAACGGGTCCATCTTGGTACCCTAGTCCAGTATTCCTGACAACTGAGTCAGATAGTGAGTGAGGGAGAGAAACCTGAGAAGAAGGCCCAGATCAGAAGGTCACAAAGCAGACAGGAATACCTTTATGGGAAAAAGTTTAGAAAGTGAGTCTATGAAAGAAAGTCTAGACCCCTGGTTCTCAACATGGGGCCCACTCCCCACTGGGGGGCAATTTCATTTTTAATGGGGGCAATTGGAACCTTGTTTAAATCTAGTTAATGGCCTTTTAGGCTTCTTCCATGTGAATAATTCACTTTTTGAATAATAAGAATTATATGCCATCTGGGGGAGGCCTCAGGATTTTAGAGATACTTAGGTGGGGCATGGCTAAAAAAAGGTTGGAAACCACTGGTCTAGACAGTTATATCTCTAGCTTACCATAGCCAGACAGATATAAAGGAGGATTTCTGGGTAAAGGGGTATGGTGTTCCAACGTTCAAAATGGTGGCAGTCCTAGATTCGGGGTTCCAGAAATGCCTCGCTGGCAACCTGCTATTATTCTTCTAACTTCATTGGACAGAGCTGCAGCTGTGTGAGCAAAACCTGGAGAATCATGAGTGTATGTGTGACTGAGGAACCATGATCTCACAAACGTACGTGCTAATTAGCTTTGACTCTTGGCATCTGCCCAGATTTTTTATCTCTTAGCCAATTTGATACGGAAACCTGCCAAAATGGACTGAAAGGCTTGAATTTGCTTGTATAAAATCCAGCTTTTCATATAAACTGTTTGATTCGAAATCTCAGCACATGGATTCTTCCTTTGTTCCAATCTGCTTAGGCCCGAGCAGAACACTTTCCTAGTGATATTATTTGTTGATTTATTTTACAAAGGCAAATTCTACAGGAACGCCAGAGGATGCAGGGTGTGGTTGGGTGTGAGCTGTGGATAGTTGGGTCATGGATATGCCAGTGAGGTGTAAGTGCAGAAAAACCAAGGCAAGGATAGCACGGCAGGGCATGAGCTCAGGAAAACCAAAGGATAGACAGTACAAGGGAGTGTGAACTAAGAAAGGCCGGAGAACCTACGAGAGTGACTTGTAACTTTTCCTGCCGCATTCCTTAGCAATAGCAATAGCATTTAGACTTATATAGTTTAGACAGTGCTTTACAGTCCTCTCTAAGCAAATGTTGATCATGTGACTGAAGGATGCTGCAGCTGTTGTAAGTGCAAACCATTTGGGAAACATTCGTGTTTTGGTAGTAGCAAGTGACAAGTCTGTACATCATTCTTCTCAATAGTTTATTTCCCATGATTTACTTAACCGTGATTTCCTTAATATTTCCTGGGTTCACATGGCACACAATTATGCTATAAAATATAGTTAACCACTTTCCAATTTGGCATGACATGTAACTACTGCTAGAATGTAGACAAGTTTATTTATTGGATTTATATGCCACCCTTCTCCGAACACTTAGGGCCATTGCAATTCCAGCAATAGCCTAAGATTTCACACCTTTGCCTTATCTTTGGAAACAAATTTTAAAAACTACTGTCACCTTCTTCAGCCTGACTAACCTCTTAAGATTAGCAGGTAAAATCTTTTCAAGCTTTTGATAAAGGGAACAATTATTCTGGTGGCACAAGGGACCAGATTATTTCAGCTTCATCATTATGGGATTAAAAATGCTTAAAGACTACTTTAAGTCTTAAGGTAGTCAGCATATAAATCTTTTAAATTAATTAATCCAAACCAAGACACAACTGATAAAATGTGTTAAAAACAAGGTATTGGATTAAAAATCTTTCCTTGAAAGATAAAATAGGACTTCGAAAAGAAGAAACAAAATTACAGACAGTGTAAGTTACAGGACTTCTGTAAAGTATTATCAGTTACAATTTAATTATTTAAATAAAATAAAATAAAATTTTTACTATATATACAGTGTTTAAAAATAATAGAGCAATTTAATAAGGCATCCAATTAACTATGCTTTTTCCAGAAAAGTATAATAAGCAGTCAGTGTAAAAGAGCAAGACTATAAAAAGATTGACACAGTGTGTATTGGTTTCTACTATACTGTATACAATTTTATTATATTTATTATAAAATATTTATTTGTTTGTTTATTTATTTATTTATTTGTTTGTTTGATTGTTACGATTTCTATGCCGCCCTTCTCACAGCGACTCAGGGTGGCGTACAACATTAAAATACAACAATACATAAAAGAAATCTAATTTACTTTAAAAGACTAATGTAGATTGCTAAAAGTGTTAAAACCCCATATACAAATATACACAATCATAAGATTAAATCATTCATAATATTGGCCAGATACAATCTCATTGCTCATGGCCCCCAAGCTCGCTGGCAGAGGTGTAATTATTATATTTATTTATTTATTTATATTTACTATTTATTTATTTACTACATTTATATATTAAAGCCTTTATTGGATAGGCATTAAATTATTATGTCACAAATGATAGTGAACAAAGGAGCTGGATTTGAAGGATAGAAGGAAGACCCACCTCTAAAGCAACACATCAGATAATTGAAACCTGAGCCTAGGCCAAGAAAATAATTTGTAAAAAGGCTCAGAAGCAACTCCTTCTCTCTTCCCAATTCTCATGAATATAAAAATTTGCATTCACGCATGCAAATATTTGCTAATATAGTTGATGCAATATATGTAGATTCACTTGTCTGACCCATGTCTATTTCTTAGCATGGTCTACCTGATAGGATTGACACAAACTTTAAAGCTTTTTTGAAAGTATTTACCATCTCTTAGAAGAGACTAATCTTCATTTCTTCTAGACCAGGGGTGTTAAACTCGATTTCATTGACGACTGCATCAAGGTTGTGTTTGACTTCAGGGAGCTGGGATGGGCATGCCCAGGATGGGTGTGGCCAGTCAACGTCGCTCATGTCAGGGATGACTGTGGGATCCCAAGCTCTCTGCCAGAGAAAACGCGCTCCCAAGCTCCATTTTTGGCTCTGACAGCCTCCTGCAACCTTCTGCCAGTGAAAATGGAGCTCTGTTTTTGCTGGCAGAGGCAGGGTGAGCCACTGATTTGCTGTTTCCAGGGCAGCCTCACTCTAAGTAATCTGTGGGCTGGATCTGGCCCCCAGGCCTTGAATTTGACACCCCTGCTCTAGACATTTGAAGGAAAAGGGACAAGGTTTAAGCATACAAGTAATTATCTGGATGTCAGCCCTGGAAACCATCTTTACCATTGGAGCTTCAGAGCTGCCACATTTAGTGCCCGAGAAAATGGGAGGGGGGACTGCATGGAGTGAATTAGCCATAACAACATTCCTTTCTCTGGTAGTAAAGGACATTTGACCTGCACCTGGATTGGAGTGAGATTATCTCCAGTTGGATGGTGAATTGATTGGATCATGTGATGGACTTGTGGGTGCAGGGGATGGACCTTTGGCTTTCTTTTGGGTGGAGAAAACCTGGAATTCTCAGATTAGGGTTTTCACAGATGTGTCAATATGACATCTCTAATAAAATTGTCAAGCCTTGGAGTATTCTTTCATTGGGGGTGTTACTTGTAACCCTGGCACTGGACTTTGACTATCAGCTTGATCAGGTTTTTACATCTTAAACACTAAGAGTTAAACATGTATTATGTACATTATTAAGTATGCTACCTATCCTATAAAAGCTGTGATTGGCTTTCTCAAAAAAAAAAGTATCATGATAGAAATCTAGATTATATGAGGGAAGAAATGGAAACAGGCAAACATTAGGAAGAAATACATTTCCTCCCACCATCAAGTTCCAGTGTTCTGTTTAGATCGTTCCTGCATTTCCTGAGATATAATTTTATCCACTGCTTTTCTCCTGACAATTGCAGCAAGTTATAAGCAAACAACAATTTTCTCTCTCAGAGCGCTGCCTCTTTAAAAGATGATAACAATTACTTAAATTTGATTTTTTTTTTACTAACCAGTTTTAGTCATCCTCAGGTAAATTGGCAGCGTACTTAGCAGCTGAAAACTGAAACACACAGATTTGATATTTTACTTATCTTCTTGTCCCATAAATAATTTCCACTGAAACAGCTGTACCAGGAGTGAGTTCCTCCCAGTTCCAACTGGATTGCCTGAACTGGTAGTGATCCACAGGTGATGTCATGATGGCGTCACAGATCCAGGTGCTGGTCTGTGGGTGCCACCATCTTAAAAAAAAAATTTCTCAGAAATATTTACTGTTTGGAAGTTATTTCCTCTGCTGCTGCTTGAAAAGGGGTCCTCCTGCTCACCCCCAGGTTTATACTTACCTTTATTCCTTTGTCCAAAGCACAGCTGATCAGTTCCTCAGCTGTGTTTTGGGCTGATTGTAGCAACTGAGCATGTGCGGAAACAGAATTGCACGAGGGGATGCAATGCAAACCAGTGATGAAGGTAAGTGGAATTTTAAGATATGGATGGTGATGATATATCTGACCCGTGAAACTTGGGTAGATGCACGAGTGAATATAGTGCTTCGGAGAACTAGGTTCCAAACTGACACTAATACGTTACAACCTACTTTTTACGTGCCTTATGCATTGGTGAAATATAATTAGCTTCTATAAGCATTCTCAGTGCCACAATTTAAAAGATTTGATGTATTTACATTGTTGTTATGATAAACTAAGACAACATATTCCTTTTTTCAGATAAAACTGTACTTGGCAGGCAGTAGTAAACATTTGCTTCATGGCGCCTGCAAGTTTCACACATTTTAAACCTTAACATTAAAACAAATTAAAAATTGCATCAGGTGTGCGGAAAAATAACTGGTTTTAGTTCTTTGCTCTGAAGCTCCACCTTGCAAAAAGCTTGACTGATACATTTACAATAAATGCATTAATTTTCAAGCTCAGTAAATGCTGAATTAAAGGCAGAAAATTGATATAGATAAACCATACTTTGATGCTTTATTATTGTCTGTATTTTTGTGGCTCAGATCCTAACATTGATATTAGGAGGCAAAGGAAAAAGATGCAGCAAATCAGTTTCATAAACTTCACAATTTATTTGTAATCAGATTCAATGAATTTTTCCCATTTTTATGTCTTTCACTGTGTTTTTTTAATTTTTATGGGTTAAATATGAAGTGATTATTTGTGTAATAGGTATAGTAATGTTTTGAATCATATGTACCTTTTGAATCATATGATACTAAAATAGTTCTCACCTGCTGTAGTTAAATTACTGAACTAAGAAATGACAAAATTGGCAAAAATTAAGCTCCTTCCTTCCTTCCTTCCTTCCTTCTTTCCTTCTCACTATTGCCAAACTGAGATAAATGTCATTAAATGAGCCAACCACTTACGTATTTCCAAGCATATTTCTAATTGGAGTCACTAAATTGAGAAATCTGTTTTCTCTCTTTTGCTTCTATCTACAGTCATATTTCCCCCCTCATACTGTCTGAAATGCTGTACCACAGAATCTAACTTCTCTAACAACAAAAGCTATATTTAGCACCATAGTATGGACATCATGTTATCTGCTAATTAATAGATCTCAGTTAATACATGTGGGTTTCCCTTTGCAAAATGCATTTGCCAGAGGGCTACAATAGTGCCAGGTCATTAGCGGTATCCACCCTTGACTATTAATTCCATTCTATCATACTCTAATTAAGTAGTGCTACATAAACAGAAATATAGATTAGAAAGAATCTTGAAGAGCTTGATATATTGTGCCTATTAATAATCAACTCTATCTTTAAATCTATGCATGTTTAATAATACTGATTAGGGTGGCTACTACATCAATAATCTAAGAGTTGCTTGAACAAATTAAATGATTTTAGAAACCTAATATATATGTCAAGATAGAACATACATACCATAAACCTTTTAGTGGAATAAAATAAAATTCTAGTACAATACCATATATCATAAACGATTCATTTATGGGTCGAATTCAAGTATATAACTTATTAATAACACAAAATGAAATGTTATATATTTGATCCCAGCCTGAAAACCTGATTCAATGTACTTCCATATTTTGATTTGCTTTAAGAATCATCATTTAATATAAGTATAATGACACATTGTTTTTGTTCTTTACATGGAAGGCAAACAATAATGGATATATCACTGATTTTTATGTCTGATGCTAAGTTTCTTGGTATTTTTTTTGCTTTATAATGTTTATCATACTATATGCACACACACACACACATATATACATTTAAAAAGAAATACAGTACTGTAAAAATGGGACAATGTTTCGAGTTAAACTTACAACAACGTCAGTTCTCATCTTTCCCAAAGTCTTGATTAAATGAGCATAATGATAATCTTCCATTTGTCTTAAAATAGCTGTCATGCTTGCAACAAAATTTCCCTGAAAACAAAGCAAAATAAACAAAGATGTCACACAATATGCAGATTTATCAGCAATTCCAGGCAAATCACAAATTATATATATATATATTTAAAAATAATAAAAATATAAACTTATTGCTGTTACTCAAGTCCCTATCATTTTCTGAGCACTATATTGTTCCATGCATATGCTTTGTAAAACTCTTACCTCTTACTATGTTTTAATAATTGTTCAAATGCATTTTCTATACTTTTCTATAAAATCCAATTCATTCATTCATTCATTCATTCATTCATTCATTCATTCATTCATTCATTCATTAGATTTGTATGCCGCCCCTCTCCGTAGACTCAATTAATTATATGAGTTACTGTACCATAATTTTTTAATGAGTGGATTGGAATCAGAAAATAGGAATCTGTTTATTGTGCCCTGAAGATATTGAATTCTAAATTCAAAAAATCCTGCACACACGCACACACACACACCTATCCATTTGGAATCAATGCAAATTATATTTTGCTTCATTTATCTACAAGATAAAGAGAAAGGTTTCCCCTGTTCAGTCATGTCCAACTCCAGAGGGAAGAGCTCAATTCTGTTTCTTAGCCAACATGGTCTGAAGACATTTTCATGGTCATGTACCAGAAGGACTATACATGCAGAGGTACACAGAATGCTGTTAACTTTCCACTGAAGTTGTACCTATATATCTACTTACAAGTGCATGCTCTCAAACTGCTAGGTGGCCAGGAGCTGGGCAGGAAATGGCAGCTCGTTTAGCTTCATGTCTAAGGTGTTCAGGTTTTCAGCCTTATGCCTTAACTATCAGATAATACTTGATCTCTGTTGCATTAAATACTGTATTGTATAATATTTTAAATTTTCTTTTAACTGCCACTACAACAACTAACTGAAAAATGGCACTGAACTCTACCTTATGTAAATATTAGGACTATGTAGCACTCCTTTAGTGCTTCAGCATGTGTGGAATATGAATGTAGCTTAAAACAGCTGCACCCTCTTCTAAAGCACTGAACATCCTTAATAAAAATATTATTTTGCATAGTTCTTTGCAGATGTTATTTTGCATACGTTTATACAGATGTTCATAAAAATGCATAAATAACAGAACCATTATTACTAAGTTCTGACTAAACTACAGGCAAAATAAGGAACTGAAAGGCCTTTATTTCTTCTTTTACAACAATCATTATCTACACAAAATAATGAAAACTTGGAGGGAGACAAGACCATTTACTTTGAAATTAGATATTGTAAAGGACAAATTTTCAAAATCAGATAAACATTTACTAGCACCTGCAACATCCTCTAAAACATTCTTCTTTTATGTTGTAATCTCATTATAATGTACTATTTGACGTTTTCTCAAGATATTATTTTTTAAGAGCCATGTTGGTGCAGTGGTTAAAGTGCAGTATTACAGGCAAATTCTGCTGACTGATGCCCGCCAGCAGTTTGGCAGTTCGAGTTTCAGCAGCTGAAGGTTGACTCAACCTTCTATTATTCTGAGATTGGTAAAATGAGGACCCACATTGTTGGGGGCAATATGCTGACTTTATACACTGCTTAGAGAGGGCTGTAACTTTTAACTATGGTTCTAGTTTGATTCTAATTTCCAATTACTTTGAAAGTATTTATCTTTTATGGTTTTAGTGGTTTTAATGCTGTAAGCAGTATGGTTGTTTACGAGGTGGAAGGGCAAATAAATATAATCAATAAATAAATCTGTTAGTTGATTTCTAATGGAATGGCATAGCAACCATAGAATCAGTCTTTGCTTACTGGTTGTGTCAGTTGTTAACAATTTATGCTCTGAATACTGTTGAGTTTTTGCTATCATTTAATGTTGATATAATACGGGCAATATGTCAGGTTGTTCAGACACAAATATACAACCAAAAGAAAAAAGAATTTTTTTTAAAGAAATAATAAGTTTTTCTACTTTTTTTGTTGTATATTTGTATCTTTTGACCATAATTCTCCATCTTGCAGCCTCAAAATTATCAGAAATATTAGAGGGAAAAATTACTGTAAATATATTGATTTTGCCATAGATAAGTTCCAGAAATAAAGTGTATCAGTCACAGTGAAGAAAAATCAGAGACATTTCTGTTTTGACCTTGGATGGTTCCCAAAGATTTTCATGCTAGATATCATGCTAGTTACAACTGATGCCTACAACCTTTAAATTAACAATCAGTAATATCAATAACATAAATTATGGTTTATTTTTTCTTTACTGATTTGGTTCATACATTTCATTTAACTATCATATGTCTTTGCTTTGACTTAGCATGCTTTATGAACCAAGCCACTAAGATATGTAAACCATGGTTGATGGATAGATTGATCAACATTTTTGCAATTGGCAGGATACATTTTAAAATAGTTATTACTGTATTCTGTTATTGATGGATGAAATGGATTAAGTAGTTACATTAAAAAAAATGATTAATTTTATATTTAATTATATTTTCTTATCACCATATCCTTATAAATCAAGAAATAAATGTACATACACTATGATGCTTGATCTTACCAAAATGTTAACATTTTAAAAAAAACTCTACTACATTTCCAATGATCGATGCACAGCATGCAGAAAATAATATATTTCACTCTAATTTCTACATAAAGCTCAGTGAAGAATAATGGAAAGGGATATTCACTCAAACATTTGTTTTTTAAAAAAATAGGTTTACACATTAAGGAATGTATACTTCATATGTAGAAAACAAATTCTGAATTTTATGTTTTAGTAAATATTTTAAAAACAATAGTAACAGCAAATACAGATTAAATTCAAAAGGAAAAACTTATAAAGAAAAAAGAAAAACTACACAGAAAAGGAAAAATAAAAAAAAATGAAAGCAGTAGAGGAAAGAAAAAGAAAAATATTTTGAGAAGGGACTCTGTAAAGAATTACCAGATGTGTGTGTGTCTTGTTTTAACCTTGATCAAATATGAACTTTCTTTCTTTTATGTCTAACAATCTTTAGATTTAATTTGTTCAGATGCTGCGTTATTCCCACTCAGAGACCTGCTCAAGAGCTTTAAAACTGCAGAAAAAACAATTACTGACAACCTACTTTCCGCTGAGCACAAGTCATTTCCATTGAGCACAAGTCAAAAAGAGGGCCATGAAAATATTTACTGACCCCTCGCATCCTGGGTATAAATTGTTTCAATTTCTACCCTTAAAACGACACTATAGAGCACTGCACACAAAGAAAACTAGATATAAAAACAGTTTTTCCCCAAATGCCATCACACTGCTAAACAAATAATTCCCTCACTACTGTCAAATTTACTAAGGTTGCATTACTATTACTATTAGTCTTCTCGTCATTCCTATCACCCATCTCCTCCCACATTACTGGAGGACTTTAACTTGTTGTCCTTACGATTTATTGATTGTTTCCTGATTGCTTATTAGTATCTTATGACAATCATTAAGTGTTGTACCTTATGATTCTTGTCGAATATATCTTGTATTTTTATGTACACTGAGACATAAGCACCAAAGACAATTTTTTTGTGTGTCCAATCACACTTGGCCAATAAATAATTCTATTCTGTTCTGTTCTAGTCTAGTTATTCTATTCTGAAAGAGCTCTTTTGTAAATCCAGTGTAAGTCTTTATACAGTGTTGGTTTGTCTTTTATACGTCCCCTTTGATTTTCAAAATCTTTGTGTATCTAGTAAGTACTTATCACAGTAGTTCTCTTGATTCTTCTCTATCTTGTAATCCTAAATTTTTCCTATCATTATTATTTCTAATTTGAATGCCTTATGTATTTTGTAATCCATATATTTATTCATTATTTCTGATTCTATTTCTTCATCAAGCATCTTTTGTTTCACATCTCTCATTCCTTTATTAACATATTTTAGATATAATCTACCTACAGAAGCAGACATTCTTATGAATATTGTTGGTATTGCTGTCACTAATTTCTGGGCCCATTCTTCAAAGATCTTTATAATTTCAAATGTTTTGGTATTTTGTGTAATTTGGTGAATGCCAATTCTATAGTATAATGGCAAAGAGGAATGACCTTTGGAGAATTGCAGCCTAGAGTACGATTTTGACAGGCAAGATAGGGGTGAATTATAATTTCAGATTTGGAAGATTCTATTGATGTAGCTTTATAATAATATAGAGTTAGTTTATCTGGTCATTTCTTTTGGTCTACCTCATAAGGCTCTAACATTGAAGTACAAAATAAAACTATATAAATTTCTTCTTCAGTGCAATTGACTGATAATAACAAACAGGAAACCTTAATATGAATCATATATTTGTCAAATATTCACAACTCAGGTTTTCAAAATGATTATGCAAAAACAAAACATGTGGATCTTTTTTTTAACAATGTCTTTGTCCCTGTATTGGTCTTTTAAAAACCATTTCCTTCCAAAGAATACAGATATATATTGCTTGCATGATATATTATTAAAATATAAAATCAGAAAAAGCACTTACCATAATACATTTTATAATCCAAAATAAAAATCTAATTTGAAATTTTCTCCTAAAAATAACTTTTAATTGATCAATATTAATTATTTATATATTATTTGCTATTTATCTTGTATTTAATTTTATTTCTGTAAAAATTGATTTTAACTCTAATACTAAATTCCAAATAGAACCAAAGATAGTGAGTCTAAGTACAGTGCAACTGAGTCTAATTTATAGACATATTTTGCTTAAAAGTTCAAATCTCTGTCAATACAGAAATTATGAGCGCAGTCTATGACTGAAGATTAGTTTGCAAAGCAGAAAGTACTCTTTATGTAATAGTAATGATCTATGAAGCTTATCTAGTTTAATTGTTATGGTACTTCTTTAAAGGCTTACAAAGGAAGCAATGTGAAGAGAGAAGTTTTTATAATTTATATATTTGAATTACATTCTATCAAAAAATCCATTTCAAATAAATGGAAGAATCCAGGTTATAATAGAATCTTTTATGGACAGAAGTCAACATAAAAGAGAGAGAGAATAGTCTGAGATATTGATCTTTTGCCACCACAGAAAACTTATTAAGACTGAATTGCTCCTGCCTCTATTAAGATCTGGTTGAAAGCCCAGTACATCACAGAATACAATTGAGGTAATCTTGAGATTTCAGTTATCTCAGTTGGGATGAAAGTTATTTAGCTGCTTCATCAGCTTCTTTATCATTAAAGATGCAGGGCACATTGTTAACTATAGGATGAATTGCATATGGTGTACATTAACTATGTATTATAATATGGAGGTTCATTTACTGGCTCACTTGTTACTGTCTTTTTTATTGCATGTATGTTAAACATGTGTGATTAACAATATTTCTAAATGACTCCTATTTTTATTTATAGATTTTAAAAGATAGATGAATAATCATAAAGGGAACACAAATCAATTTGCTGACTTTGCTGTAGTTATATAAATGTAGCTTTACAATTACTCTTGGTATAAAATTGAAATTGATTTTTCAAAAATCACATTTCTCTTTTTCTGCATGGAACATTACGCTATATTAGGGATGCAGAGATGAAACAGTAAAACATGCAACTGATTACACACTAAAAGCTAACCCAGCATTTTTCAAAACATTTTATAAAAATCAATTACTTCCTGTTGCTTAATATTTGGTTAGCTTACATTTAGTAGGTCTAACTACTGTAGTGTTAAGTAGATAAGGGTTGCACTAGCTAATTTCAGGTCTTAAAATTATAGAACATACTGGTATATATCACCATGAATAAAGATTAATTTGATCTGAAATTGAAGCATTTCACAGCAGGTTCATCCTTCTTATGTTTTGTTTCCGTCTCATTCTTACTTCTAGAAAAGAAGGAATGATTATTTAGATGGGAAAACTCAGGGGTCCAACCAATTTATTTGTTTGTTTGTTTGTTTGTTCGCTCATTTATTCCTTCATTCCTTCATTCATTTGACTTCTATGCCACCCAATCCTGAAGGATTCAGAGCGGCTTATGACTTATTTATTTATTTATTTATTTAACCAACACTTTGAATTGTGACTGGAAAACGATCGGCAACCAATGCAGACTGCGGAGTGTTGGTGTAACATGGGCATACCTAGGGAAGCCCATGATTGCTCTCGCAGCTGCATTCTGCACGATCTGAAGTTTCCGAAACACTTTTCCAAGGTAGCTCCATGTAGAGAGCATTACAGTAGACGAACCTCGAGGTGATGAGGGCATGAGTGACTGTGAGTAGTGAGTCCTGGTCCAGATAGGGTCGCAACTGGTGCACCAGGTGAACCTGGGCAAATGCCCCTCTCACCACAGCTGAAAGATGGTTTTCTAATGTTAGCTGTGGATCAAGGAGGACGTCCAAGTTGCGAACTCTCTCTGAGGGGGTCAATAATCCCCCCCCCCAGGGTGATGGACGGACAGATGGAATTGTCCTTGGGAGGCAAAACCCACAGCCACTCCGTCTTATCAGGGTTGAGTTTGATTCTGTTGACACCCATCCAGACCCCAACAGCCTCCAGGCACCGGCACATCACTTCCACTGCTTCGTTGACTGAACATGAGGTGGAGATGTACAACTGGGTATCATCAGCGTACTGATTATACCTTACCCCATGCCCTTGGATGATCTCACCCAGCGGTTTCATGTAGATATTAAATAGCAGGGGGGAAAGGACCGACCCCTGAGGCACCCCACAAGGGAGAAGCCTACAGGTTGACCTCTGACTCCCCACTAACCACTGAAGGACAGTGCCTCCCACTCCCAACCCCTCCAGCCGGCGCAGAAGGATACCATGGTCGATGGTTTCAAAAGCCACTGAGAGGTTGAGAAGCATCAGGACAGAGGATAAACCCCTGTCCCGGGCCCACCAGAGATCATCCATCAACGCGACCAAAGCAATTTCCGTGCTATAGCCAGGCCTGAATCCTGACTGTTGAGGGCCTAGATAATCAGCTTCTTCCAAGGACTGCTGGAGCTGGAGCGCCACCACCTTCTCAACAACATTCCCCATAAAGGTAAGGTTGGAGACTGGATGATAGTTGTTAAGAATTGCTGGGTCCAGGGAAGGCTTCTTGAGGAGGGGGCAACAAGTGCCTCCTTGTAGGGAGCCGGGAAGGACCCCCTCCCCAAAGAAGCATTGACAATCTCCTGGACCCAGCTCCGTGTCACCTCCCTGTTGGCCGAAACCAGCCAGGAGGGACACAGATCCAGTAAACAGGTGGTGGAACTCACAACTCCAATGGCCTTGTCTTCATCCTACTTCATTTCAATTGAGTAATGTGTAAGGAAATTCTATTCACACAGAATAGAGATGGGTAATGGGGGTGGGGGGGAGAGAATGCTATTCTGCTACCCTGCATTCTCACCTACTGGGAGAAGGGAATCTAGGAGCTCGAAGGCAGGAGTTACTGCAAACCTAGAGGAATGTGCTGCAAATATCTTCAAAAGCCGAGACAATACAGTTAGTATACACTTAGCGAAAGTTATGATGGACCTCCACATGGGTATGAATGACCCAGTTCTTTAGTTCTGATGCCCATATCAACTGTGGCCATGTGACTACATATCAGGCACTCACCAAGCAGCTTGCATTTATGGCTGTTTGCACCATGCTGCAGTCATTGTATTTTGGCAGAACCATGGTGGTAGTTTTACAACAGCAGCATTTGCTTAATGACTGCAGCAAAACTCATAAAATCAGGTCTGTCACGTGGTGACCCATTTTAGAATCATTACAACTTACAACTGTGATGGGAAAGCTCCATTACAGTTCTAAGTCAAGTAATACCTGTAATTAATAAAATGTATTTGATGATCTGCAGATTGTTATGGTTTTTTTTTAAATTGAGATGATCTGATTATACTGGTTCTTACTCTGGTAATCTTCTGAGTTACTGTGATACACTTCATTTATCTCATTTATTTACTTATATCCTTTGTTATTTTTATTTGCATTTATTTATTTATAAAATGTATTGGCCACTCATCTTGTCAAAAAGCCAGAGGTTGGCTGCTAAGGTGGAATGGTAACGTGTGCTTGCCCCCGTGGCTCTGAGTGCTAGTGGAGTCTAGCCCAATTATGCTACTGCACCTGGGCAGGTAGCAAAATCGCACACAGGCATGCAGGTGCGCCCATAGACGTGCACGGTTTCGCTGCTAGCCACAGGTAAAAATTGAATTTCACCTCTGGACCAGTGGCCCCCAATCATTTAGGCACCAGGGACCAGTTCCATGGAAAAAGGTATTTCTGAAGACCAGAAGGGGCATGGTTTTGCATGCTGTCCACATCCTGTGGATGGGGCTTTGCTTCTTTACACAGACCGACTGTTGGCATCCTATGGATGGTTGCTGGTCCAGAGACTGGGGGTTGGGGACCCCTGCACTAGACCATACTTTGAAAATGACTGAGAAATGCCAGTAATCTCTTCTGAGACAATATTAGAGTGAACATCAAATTGCAATGGCACTATATTCCAACACAGCAGTTGTACAACAAATGAGTATTCAAAGAAGTAGTAACATACAGTGACATAGAATAAACGAGAACTGCAAAGATAATATATGAAGAAAGACATGAATGTATGTTAAAAAAAACAAAAACAAAATGGGAGGTTAAGATTGGTTAAGTGATTCCTTAAGTTGGGATTCATTGACTTAGCTCCAATAAATATTGAATACACAATACATTTAAGCTTGTGTTTATACAACTAAAATTATAATCAAGTTTTAATTTAAGAAAGTCTGTAACCACATTAAATTTTATTATTCTGAATGTTCTCTGAGTCATAAACTTATATTAGATTTCTTTTACAACTTAGCTATTCTCTGACATATTAGTATTAATAATATTTATATTTTCATAGTATTTTGTTTGTATGTGTTTAGGTTTTCTATAATTTTATCCTTTTAATATTGTAAGTCCTACAGAGTTACCCTGTGGTAACATGGATGATCAATAAATTCAATAAAATAAATTAAAATAAATAATTTTTATTCTGATAAAATAATTTATGTAAAACGAATTAATATTCTGTTAAAAAAACTATTTTCTGTCTCACTTTTAAAACACTTTTTCAAGCTTCTTTTTAACAATACCATTAGGCATTTCTCTAAACAGTTAACCAACTATACAAGCCCCTCAAGCAAACTGTGAAGCAGCAGTATTTGTAGAGTTGCCAATAATGCACAACAATTTTTAATGTAAAAAAAATGAGATTTTATACAAGTCTAGAACTGCATGAAACCATGAGAAGTCTTTCCTTATCAACATCCCTTTATAACTTCACTGGCCCTATATCCCTGGAAATCAGATATATAAAATGAAGGGCTAATGTGATATATATTGCATGGTACATGAGCATGAAAGAAAATGTAGGTGGGGGGAGTAATGAGCAGGCAATCTGAAACTGCATGACGATCCTGGAGGGATGTTTTTCCCTTGGGTTGAAGGGATTTGGGTATAATAAATGTCATTTTTGTGGCAGATGGCATTAATTAGGAGGTGGGGAAACAGAAATCACCACTGCTAATTTAGAAAACAAACATACAATTAGGAAAGTTGTTTAAGGTCTTCTAGGACAGTGATTTTCAACCTTTTTTGAGCCGCGGCACATTTTTTACATTTATGAAACCCTGGGGCACATTGAGCGGGGCGAGGGCGGGGGGGCTAAAAAAAGTTTGGAGAAAAAATTCTCTCTCCCTCTTTCTTTTTCTCTCTCCATCCCTCTTTCTCTTCCTTCCTCTCTTTTTTGCTCTCTTTCTCTCCCTCCTTACCTCCCTCTATGTCTTTTTCTCTCTCTCTTGCTTTTTTTCTCTTGTTCTCTTTCTCTCTCTCTTGCTTTCTGTCTCTCTCTTGCTTTCTTTCTCTTTTTTTCTCTCTCTTGCTTTTTATCTCTCTAGCTTCGCGGCACACCTGACCATGTCTCGCGGCACACTAGTGTGCCACGGCACACTGGTTGAAAAACACTGTTCTAGGAGATAGCAGATACTTGGAACCAAGCAATGAATGAGGTGGGCTTTTGTTATTTCTAAAGAAGCGATGATGTGGCCCCAACTCAGAGCCTTCTCTCTCTCTCTCCTTCATGAAAAGGTTGTAAAGAAAGTAGCAGCCGTGAAACTGCATTGTATCTGTTCTGAGCATTGGTCATGTAAATGACTGCAATAGATCGTAGAGGAAGGAGAGTATTTGGAGCCTTGGACATCAGGTATCAGGCTACTTACAACCCAGCAACTCCATTTATGGATGATCTTTGGAGAGACTGAGATCTTAGGACAACAGCCTTCCAGCTCCTTCTTGATCTCCAGAAATTTCCCACTTACTTCTAGTGATGGGCTACCAAAATTTTCACCAGCACACTGTGGGCGTGGCTTATGCATTTAGTTTCAATATCTTTCATTGCAAATTGGATGTTCTCGGGTGGAGCTCCATTTCCACTACCCCACTGTGTCCACCCTGTCCGGGCAGTAGCTCACTCCTGATTATCTACTATATAAAGTGTATGTACACACATGCACACACAGCTCTTCTAAAATTATACACATTCAACCTCATTTATTGTGATAGGAAAAACATACCCAGAGCCCAGAAGGAAAAAAAATAGGAAAAAAAATATCAAAATTTTACTACTGGTACTGCGTACCTGACAAAAATTTTGCTACCGGTACTGCGTACCTGACTGTACCCATCACTGTTCCCCGTAAGCTGCGCATGTGTGTATGCGCTCCAATAAACCCCCCCGCACAGCCTTTTCCTCGGGCGCGCGCAGGGGGCAGGCGGGGAGACACGGGCAGTAGAAGGGAGCCATGGCCGCCCCTGCCTCTCCATGGTGCCTCCGGCCCCCTCGCGCTCCTGGCCTCTCAGCCCTGCCCCCCACCCGCCCGATCCGCCCCCTCTCCTCCTCCGCCGCCTCCTGCCTTGGGGCGTGACTTCTCTCCCAGCGGCTGCGGCTTCTCGGGACGAGCTTTCCCAAAACGGACAAAGAAAGCCCTCTCTCACAGCCCCCTGGCTGGGAGCACTTTTGCTGCGAGAGAGGGCTTTCTCCGTCCGTTTCAGGAATGCCCGCCCTGCCCCTCTCGCAGCCGCCTGGCTGGGAGCGCTTTCACTGCGAGAGAGGGCTTTCTCCATCCGTTTCGGGAATGCCCGCCCCACCCCTCTTGCAGCCCCCTGGCTGGGAGCGCTTTCGTCCCAGACTTCCAGAAAGGGGGCTGCAGTAGAGGCAGGGCAGGTGTTCCCGAAGCGCTCGGAGAAAGCGCTCTTGCAGCCCCCTTGCTGACAGAGAGAGAGAGGGAGAGAGAGAAAGTAAGTGAGAAAGAGAGAGAGAGAGAAAGGGGAGAGAGATAGCAAGAGAGAGAAGAGAAAGAAAGAAAGAGAGATAGAAAGAAAGAGAAAGAAAGAAAGAAAGCAATAGAAAGAGAAAGAAAACAAGAGAGAAAGAGAGGGAGAGAGAAAGTGAGAAAAAGAGAGAGAGAGAGCAAGAGGGAGAGAGAGAAAGAGAGAGAAATGACTCTTGATTTAAAGCATATGGTAAAAAGCACCCAAATAATAAGAGAAAAAAAACCCCAGCCGTTTGTGTGTGTCTGTGTGTGAACTCTTGAACCATTTCCAATAGCTCACCTGTTATTGTAAATGGTTCAAAAGTTCACACGCACACACACACACACAAGGGGGGAGGAGACAGGGATGGAAAGAGAGAAGATAGTAATAATAGTAATAGATTTTGGTTTTGTTTTATTATTAATTTCTTTTAATAAAAAAAGGGAATTTTTTCTTATTTATTTATTTATTTATTTATTTATTTATTTATTTATTTATTTATTTATTTATTTATTTATTTATTTATTTATTTATTTATTTATACTTCTATGCCGCCCAGTCCCAAAGGGACTGTCGCTCAGACACTATACTTTTCCGCCCACACCGAAAAAAAATTAGAGGGAACATTGGTACCCATAGGAGCCCACCACTGCTTACTTCCTAAAATATTGGTTCCATTTGATAGAAATAATGAGGACAAATATTTCTGGTGATCTCTGTTTTATACACTGCTGGAGTTTCTATCTTCTCTCCTTTTTAACATTTGTATGAAGATGCTGGGGGATATCACCTGCTGATTCAGGGTTCAGTATAATTATGTTATTGATAAATATCTTGTCCTCAGGTGATATAGTAATAGCACTTGTGTACCATTCCATAATGCTTTACAGCATTCTCTGGACAGTTTACAATGTAAGCATTAATTGCCTATTCCCCCCTTTAAACAATCTGGCTCCTCATTTCACCAACCTTGGAAGGTGAAAGGCTGAGTCAACCTTGAGCCACATCGTGATCACTCCAAACTGTGGTAAAGGTTTCCCTGCAATACTTCCCTTTAAACACTGCACCACGACAGTCATTGAATAGTAGAAGTGTTAATCCACTGGGTTTTGAGCCTGATGATTTCAGGGATATTCAATCTCAAGGCTGAGCAAGGGTATAATCCTCTATTTAGAGTTTGTTAGCAATTTGGGACTTCCAGTAACTCCTGCCTGAGGAGAAAGCTATGGCTATGAACACTTTTTACAGCTAAATCTTATATGACAATTGTGACATTTTCTGGATCAGGAGGCCCTGTTCACAGTCTCTTCCAGAAGAAAATATGGCAGTATAAATTACAGTGAATTACCACATCCCAAAATATATTTTTAAAGGAGAAATGTACTGTCAGATTAGCCATGAAACACTTAGATTCAAAGGAATGCTAATTCAGATACTAATGGATAGTAGTAATGCTCAGATGCATGCACCTGCAGGAATATGCACCATTCGAGAATTTTAAATAAACAAAGACATTGCAAATGTAGTCTACTCATTTTTTAAATCTTTGCGTCATTATTTGTTGTGTGACATTTTAGATAAATACATATAGGTCCTGAAAAAGTTTTCATATCCTTTTATGTTTGGGTATCTATGCTACAGAATGTGAACTACATAAATAATTGGTACAAAAAGGAAGCATGAATGAATAATTTATAGTGACATTGATGTGTATTTCATTTATTTCATAAACAAAAACATCCAATATATGATGTGCCATTGTTTCAATAATTTCAGTAAATTTAAATAAAATGATAACTATAACCAGTTGTGTGAATAATTAATTAAAAAGCCAAAGCTGATTTGGGTCAACCCTGACCTATCGATACCTAAAAACTATGACACTATTTCAGTAAATTCTCACTACTTATTTGTTTACTTGTATCATTTATTATTTTTACAAATAACTCAAGATGGTGAACAGATTCAATACAACTTCCTCTTCTATTTTCTCCACAACAACCATCCTGCAAGGTAAGGTGACTGAGAGAGAGTGATTGGCCCAAAGCCACCCAGATGGCTTTCATATCTAACATGGGACTTAAATTCACTGACTCTTGCTTTCTATACACATTCTGCCTGCTCAAAATAAATGTTGGATAAAAAAAATGAAGATATAATTTATGCATATCAATCAGGAAAGAATATAAAACATTTCTAAAGTTGTTAGGCTCCATCAAGCCAATTTTAGACAATGGTGAATCTTTGCAAGACTGGCTATATCATTAAAATCACCCCAAATATAAAATCAGCCTGGAAGTCACAAAAATCCCTGGATCAATAACTCTCTTTTGTTTTGGTTAAAGTCAGTATTCATGATTTCATCAACAGAAAAGAACTAACCAGATTAAAATGGGTTTCACGGGTCTGAATCCTTTTAGAAGCTATTTCTCATTTCAACTTTGCAAAATATTACCTAGATAATACTCCAGTCTTCTGAAGGAATGTTGTACGGACAGTTGAGTCAAAAACAGAACTTTTTAGGTCACATGGATATTGTATCTAGTGTGAACCAAACACTAGAATATTATATTGAGGTAAGAACCAAGGAGTAATAATGCCATGGATTAGGGGTGCTGTGTTCCTCAAGGTCCAGACAACTTTCCAATATGCATTGTACATTGGACCAGAGAATTCTACCCAAAAATATCTGCTGAAGTAGAAGTGGGTTGTGCAGCATGATGACAATTTCAAGCATACAAGCAAATCTATAAGACAATAAATGAAAAACCAAATTCTGGAATGGTCAAATCAAAGTCCAGACCTAAGCACCTCATAATTACTGCAACAGGAATGAAAGCAATCACTTCGTGCTAGAAACCCCTTGCCCCAATGTTTTTGATTTAAAACATTTGCCGTAAAAGAATAGAACACATTTTCTACACAACTACAGTGATCCCCCGATTATCGCGAGGGTTCCATTCCAAGACCCCTCGCGATAATCGATATTTCGGGATGTAGTGGTGCGGAAGTAAAAACACCATCTGCACATGCGCGCCCCTTTTTCCATGGCCGCACATGTGCAGATGGTGGAGTTTGCATGTGGGCGGCGGGGAAGACCCGGGGAAGACCCAGGGAAGGTTCCTTCGGCCGCCCAACAGCTGATCTGCTCCACAGCGCGGCAGCAGCGAGGAGCCGAAGATGGGGTTTCCCCGTTGCCCAGGCAACGGGGAAACCCCATCTTCGGCTCCTCGCTGCTGCCGCGCTGCGGAGCAGATCAGCTGTTGGGCGGCCGAAGGAACCTTCCCTGGGTCTTCCCGCTGCCCAGGCAAAGGGGAAACCCCAAGATCGCTTGCCGCTTGCCCGTTCGCCTGCCCGCCCGGCTGCTCGCTTGCCGCTCGCTTGCAGCGCGGCAGCAGCAAGGAGCCGAAGATGGGGTTTCCCCGTTGCCCAGGCAACGGGGAAACCCCATCTTCGGCTCCTCGCTGCTGCCGCGCTGCCGAGCATATCAGCTGGTGGGCGGCCGAAGGAACCTTCCCTGGGTGCCGCCCGCCGCTCGAGAGCAAGAGGGGGAGAGATAGAGAAAGAGAGAGAAGGAAAGAAAGAGATGAGAGAGGGAGGAAGAGAGTGTGAGAGAGGAAGAAGCAAGATAGAGAAAGAGAGAGAGAAAGAAAGATGAGAAAGGAAGGGAGTGACGTCATCGGGTGGAAAAATCGCGATATAGCGTTTCGCAATGATCGGGATCGCGAAACTCGGGGGATCACTGTATATGAAAGGCTGATCAACAATAGGAAAGCTGGTTGCTGTTAAGGCAGATAAACTAGTTATTGAATCTTAGAAAATTATCACTTTTTCACACTGGCATATTATTTTTCAAATAAAGAAAGCAAAATCCTAATGTTACACTTTGTCACTGATAACATTTAGAAGTTTAAAATATGCAAAAATTAAATAAATCTGAAAGGGGCATTGATCTTACATGATACGTTCCTTCTCATAGTTGTGGAGCTATCATCCATGATGGTTTGACCTCATCCTTCAGTCAATGAGGACTGAGTCTGTTTAATAATGCACATGCATTATTATGCTACATAAATCAATATGGTGATGTGTTGTGGACCATATTGGATTTCAATAATTCATTAAGAATTATCTTTAGGAAGCAAATTTTTATTTGTTCCTTGCAATTGTTCCTTGGAATCTAGCAAAAAGTAATGTTATAGGCTAGCTTCTTTAACACCAATCCAGATCTTAAATTAGAGACAAGTAAATTCATCCTACACAACTAAACCTAACAATGACCTACACAATTTCCCCAGAAATATAGCAATAACAGCACCAAGATTAAAATAAATATCATAGAATTGTACAGTTGCAAAGGACCTCAGAGCACATTTAGTTCAAAATGATTTCAGCCTTAAAATAATGATTTCCGCCTTTAAATAAACATGTTGCAAACCTCCAATGGCTTCATTATAAGATTTCCAACATCTAAGAATAATATATCTGAAAAAATGTGAACAGTTCTGCTGGATGTACATCTACTTGAGAATGCAGTAGTAGTAAAATAAATGTGCTGATATACATTTACATGCATTCCTGCAGTTACACAAATAATGTCCTACTCTTAAACCAGCTGCTTCTAGCATGACTCCAAGGTTTCATTTTATTAACAGAAACAGAAATCTTATGCTCTAATTTACAAATACACAGAGAAATACATGTAAACTCAAATCTAACACCATAGATACAACGGGTAACCCCAAAATATCCATCGGCATAGATAGCATTAAGCCTACAACCTTTACATTCTAAGCCTAAAAAAGAGCATTTCTCTTATAACCTTAGGCCAGTGTTTATGTTCTCTAGCCTCTCTATCTTAAGATTCCACATAAAACCATTAGAACTGCTACTTCAACTTACAGTCTTAAATAAATATAGTGTGCAAGCACAACTTCAAAGTAAAGTCATTGTATAAATCAGTGCTGATAGCCAATCCTAAAGGAGTCCTACAGAAAATAATGCAGAATATAATTCAAAATGTCAGTACTGTGAAGAAGCTGTAATATAACATTTACCAAGATGCAATGAAATCATCCAAATGGGATCAAACATGTAAGAGTTGCCTGCTTATATGCAGTATAAGCTGGAAGAACAAAAAGTTCTGCATTAGCACTAGTACTGGATTTCAAAATATTTATTAAAGCATCACAGTTATATGGATGACACATCATCTGGGACTTAACCGAAGTTTTTGTCAACCAAGAATTTTGCAAGGATTGTTCTTAAAATCTTTCACTCATACTTACAGAGAGACCTCAGTAAGCTTTCTATATATATGTGTGTGTGTGTGTGTGTGTGTGTGTGTGTGTGTGTGTGTGTGCGTCAAATGTTTTTAGCTGGAATTTTAAAATTAAGGGAGACTAGGATGGTCCCATTTCGGCCTTGTTCTGGCCTCATCATATATGTAATGATTGCGTGCGTTGTTATAATAAAAATATAGGAAAGGGAAATTCAGATCATCATAGTTTTGGAATGTATTGTAATTTACTCTTAAAGTGACTCAGTGGATGGTATAAAATTGGAAACAGATTTACATGCATTTAATTCTACACTAAAGGCTATGTGCTTTTCCATATATACTATGTAAGACTGCATGCAAATATGCAAATTTCATACAGGCTATTTCTTACAACTGCTATATTTAATATGAGCAGGTTAACTGGCATAGTATCTAGATCTATATCTATAATGAGACTATAACGAAAACATCTAACGAAAACAAATGAGACTATAGTATCTATCTATATTGAGACTGTAATTTATTCAATATGTGTTCATCTGGGTATTTACATGTCTCTACATATACAGCTATATTATCTAACTGCACTCATATATAAATATATATTTAGGCCATTATCATTTCTAACTAAACTATTCTATTACTTTGCAAGATTAGGTGTGACATTCCTCCGAATCCTTTGAATATTCCTGGAATGGAGTTACAAAATCTATAATCTAAAGTAAAATATGCAATTACCTTAATTACCACTGACATTTAAAGATATTTTAAAGGGGAAAATACCATTTATATAGTTTCCTTTGAATAAAAGCATCAGAGATGCAGACACATATTTTGGTATGTATTATTTATATGTAGAATAGTCCCTTTTAAAAACACATTCTACAGAATTCACTGAATATCCCCAAACTCTACTAAAATTATTCCTTTTAATATAGTAATTTGAGATTAGAGAAGACATTGTTAATGGTTGCTAACAGATATTATCTGTACCAAAGACAAAATTTAGGATGGACAAGATGCTGCAAGAAGAAATAACTAGATTAAAAAGTAGTCAATGCTGTAAATACTTCAGTTGGAAAGTTTAAGAACCATCTGCATGATATTAAATTTAAGACTATAATCAAGGGTGGGCTACTGTCCAGATTTGGGGGGGGGAATGCAATCAGGTTAACAATATACTTAAGGAAACAAATCAAATATACAGTGGTACCTCTACTTAAGAACTTAATTCGTTCCATGACCAGGTTCTTAAGTAGTAACGTTCTTAAGTAAAAGCAACTTTTCCGATAGGAATCAATGTAACAGCAGAATTTCAAATCAGCAAGGGATCACACAAGATTGTTCTACTTATTATTTATTCTTATTATTTATTCTTGCTTTACAAATATTGACAGAAAAAGTCCAAGATAACAAACAATACCAGATCTTAAAATCCACAGAATAAATTATCACAGAAAGAGAAAAGGCAATAAAACAATTGATTAAAAAACCAAAGCTTTGGAGAATTCTACATATAAAAACAAAAACAATAACAATAAAATAAATACAATATAATTTTAGAAATTAAGTTGGAAGTGATATCAATTTTTTCACTAGATATAATCCCCTGGGTGATTCAGGGCAAGTGCTATGCCCACCGATTCATCAAGGAATGCCATCATGAAAGCTACACTATCATGAAAGTTCTTTCAAGCCCTTCAACCAGCACCAAAGTCTCCCTCAGCAACTCAAGTACTAGAAAGCAAGGGGATTGCCCAATGCACCATCAAAATTAGAACTTTGCACATAAGTGGCATCCCATAGATTCCTCACACAAGCCAAGTGCCTCATTATCGGCAATCACTGAGCAAGGAAAGCTTCAGCTGTGTGAACTCAGCAGGTAGAGGATTTCAACTGTGCAGGGATTGCCCTGTTTTTGGAAGCAACTTTGACATCTAGCTCTACATCTTCATGCTTTTTTGCTCCTGACTATGAGCTTGACCCTAGCATATTCCTTACCAGGCCTATGTCTTTGCTCATATCACTGTGTGTTTCCAGATTATGGACTGTTCAACTTGGCTTTGCATCACCTCCTCAGCCAGTAGTAATTGTGTACATGAACACTCTTCATTTTACTTTCTCAACTCTGTTTCTGTTTTTCTACACCTGTACTCTCCTCGTGCCTCTACTTTAAACTGTGCTACGGCTTTCCAGTCAAGCAATGTGTCCTTGATATGCCCATCTCCCGTTGTTTCCATAAGTCTCATTGCAATTGCACCACTCCAACCATTAGCTCCAGTGGTCTCCTTGAAGTTCTCACTCACTTCCCCATGCCTACCAAACCTTCAACCAAGTGCGCCCTTTGCAACTCTTTTACATAATCCAATTCACTGCAATGTATCTTGTTGGAGAAAACAGGAGTTTCATGGATATTTGGTCCTTTTGCTGAAGCCGGGCCATGAAAAGTAGAGTCTTCTATAATGTATTAATTGGTGAAAACTATGAAACTATGTGATTGTGCTTGATAAATTGACAGTTAAAGCTTGAAAATTAAAAAGTACTGTAGTTACATCTGGCTTGATACATTTACACTTAAAGCTTGAAAATTTCTGAGGAATATGTAACTTGCTAGCACCAGAACATGTTAATATAAGGCAACTGGCAGTTGGAAAATAGTTCTTTTCAGAGTGTGTTAATGTAATACTGTATAAGAAATACTAATGATCTGATGGTCATTTCAAAAATCTTTTTCTTAGCAAGCACCTAGAAACCAGAGGAACATACGTGCCAAGTTTTAAGTTTGTAAGTTTACAGTAGCAGGGGCTTATTTAAAATGCTATCTCCTTGAATCAGATTGAGGCTGAGAAGTAACTGTTATAGTACTACACATTAAGCATTCAAACACTGATAATGGCAAAGCTTGGGAGGTCACTAGCCTGGGGAATCGTGAAGCAAAGGAAACTTTGTATCACATTGTGATCTAGCTGAAAGAAAGGTCCCTGAGCATCTTCAAAGAATACAACAGAAACAACAATAACATTCTCTCTAAAAATTTCTACCTGGATTCCCTTGCTACATCCATTAGTTATCAAATGCACTTGTCCAACAAGCCCTCAAAATGATAAAAATTAATATCACAAGGTTCATATTTGGTTTCCAAAGTGACAAAGTGAATGCCCACAGATGAAAGAAGTGCATGTCCCACTAGAATCCAACATGTGGATTATTAGCATGCCTAATGCAAATGAGGGCACATGCATGGAGAACCTATAGTGGAAGATATACCTGAATAGTTATGGCACCCCACGTCATAGCTGCCAAAACAAAAAGAGTAATGTCGTATGACATGTTTATTCTACACTGTGTGCAAGAAACACTAAGGTGAACTAGCACTTCACTATTCTTATTCTGTGGATAGGCTTGAACCTGAGCCATTGTTAGTTATTAATTTCACACATTTCTGTTTTTTTAACCACTACCACTTTATTTCCTGTAGTCCATTATTCAATTAATTTTATCTAATTCTAACATGATATCTTTGAACCATGGTATCAGTTACCTGTATGACTGCACCATTTAGTTCCTTGCAAAATAAATATAGCTCTATCTTGTTTTATTGCTAGAGACAATAATGACAATGTATGTTTTGCAGAGATTTATTTTGCAAGATTATAATAGGATAGCTGTTATCCTACTCATCCATAATTTAATTGATCAGTGCATGATATTACAGCAATCATCAGAGAAATTACGAGGTTGTATCAAAGCTAGCATAAACTATGAGTCGTGCACATATAAAAGTCATGAAAACTAGAGCAATTAACTATAAATGAAGATATCATTATAATGGTGGCAAACTACATGTTTCTTCTAATATCCAACACAAATCTTATATATTGTATTATTATAGTTCTAAATTCTATAAATCTTTTAATAATTTTGACCTATACAGACCACATAATAATTGAGAATGGGTGGCATTTTGCTTCTGTCCTGAAAATTTTTCATATGTTTTCTTTAACCTTTTAAATATGCTCTACTTTTGTAGAGAACAAAGGCTTTTACATCTGTCATTTTTTAAATCAAAAACATTCAAAATAACAAAATGCTTCAAATACTGTTTCTCTCCTTTTACTATCTTGTTCCAGCCTTTCAAATAAACACAAATAAATAAAATAATAAATAGACATGCCCATTATTATATAAATTACCAAAAAGTTAAAAATGAAACTGGGTTTTATTTTTAAACAAATCCAAAGCCCAAGAACTAGAGAGAGACAGCAGTTTACTTTAATCACTATTCAGCACTTAAACCTACTGCTGTCTACTGTCCTGCACCAGTTTGAGAGGGGCCTCTGTTGGTTGCATTCTTTAATGACCACACTTTTTTCCAGCTTCTATATCAGACTCTGACATCTGCAACTATAAAATTTAAACAGGCATAAAAATAGAAATGTAGAACCTTCTAATCAAAGGCTGTGTGGAGCCTTTCTTAATAACCCAAAAGAAAAAATGACATTGAGTTTTGGAAGTGGTGATAACCAGCATAACATATATTTTGACAACAAACTGGTATTTCCTTTTCAAGGGAGCAATGTCACCCGTGTAACATAAAGGTTTTAAAATTGGCATGTTTTAGTTGTAATATTAACCATTTGATATGCCTTTTTGATGAGAACTACTGTGCTTTAAAAACTTGAAACATTATTTTAAATCCAAAATGTAAATATAGTAATATTGTACACTTAAAACATTTGTCAGCCATTTATTCACTTAAATGGCTGGCCCTGATTTTATAAAAGTGTAATTAAACTTTAATGCTTTCAAGAAATACTATATTCTATAAATCTAATTCCATTATAGACCTTTATTTTGCTTGAAAAAGGTTCTAGGTTCAGTTTTTACCCAATTCTTGATATTTCTGAAAATACTGTGCTAGATAGACCAATGATCTGTTTTAGAATATTGAGAAATTTCTTATGTCCCAATGTATTTCCCATTAAGTAAATTAACTACTATCTTTACAATAGCACTATAGATGAACGAACACTATTCTTCTTCTTCTTCATAAAAAATTAAATATTCCTCCTTTAGCAACTAGCTTTGGGACAGGCAACCTGGTAATTAAATAAAGAGTTTGCTTAAGAGCAACTGTGCTAATGATTTTAAACAGGACAATCCATACTGACTAAATGTAATCGAAAACACATGACTGACAGAGAAACCATGAAAATTATAAATGCAGACATTGGTCACAATTATTTTTAACACCATTGTAACTGTGAGCTATTGCTATCCAAGGCAATTGCTAAGCAAGAACTATCTGTAATTGCTATTGTGTCTTATTGCTAGAATTTTTAATTAGATTTTTAGATATTCAGTCTCTTCCGAAGCTGACAATATCTGATAATTAGTAAAAATTCCAAATGCTGACTGTGTATTTAATACACTAGTTAGAAATCAACCAATCAGATTACTGACAATTTATTGAAAGGCAATATAATTAACTGTGAATGAATTAGATCACAGCTATCTATCTCCAGTTGAGAAAAGTATCCAGAATAACATGTTATTCTCAATTCTAAGGCAGGGAGACTGCAATAATATAAAACAAGAAACTGCAACTACATTTGCACAGCAGACAAACCAACAGTTTATTTAACAGCAGCAATTCAGTAATATGAAAATAATTATTTTCAACAAAACATCTAATAAAGTTGCTGATCCCAGATGATTACAGAAACGAACAGCAAAACACAGTTAATATCTGAAAGAAATTCTCTTCTTCCAATTTAACAAAGCCAAAAACCTTGACATAGAATCAAAATGGTCCTAGTGAAACTGGAGCAATCTTGATAATATTTGTATGCCTGTAATTACATCCCAAAGTGTGAAAGCTATTAAAAATTATAAGAGATGTAAAGTACTAAGTGGTCAAAATAAAACTTAAATGCGCATCATTTATTCAGAAATAAAAATATATTGTTAGCCTTTGATTTTTGATGGCTTGATAATTTAAAGTAAATTATAAACAAAAAACTCTTATCAAACTATAGCAGAAATATAGATATCAATGCCTTTTGATTAGACCTCTATATGTTCAAGAGCGATTCATTATTGGAATGATAACTTGATCATTATGAGATACACAGTGTAAGGACACACAGAAGCTGATCATACCAACAGCCGCAGTGCTGCAACAAAAAGTAACTTGTGCGGACATAGTGATAAGTCTAATGGTAAGTTTAATAAGATATTTTGCCAAAAAGATGTTAATACCAGAATGAACTGGTGTTGACATTCCGTTTTAGACAAGCACTACTACATTAATTAGGGCACAAAGCATTCAAGAAAACATAATAAAAGAAAATAAAAGAAAACAAACAAAATCAAATTGAAAGTTTTACAGGACAAGGAAGCTTTGTATAAAATTTTATTGGGGCAGAGGGGGAAATAATAACAAAAATCTATAAATTTTTATTAAATTACAAAATGGAAGAAGAAATTGTAAAGGTATTAATTAAAGCATGACAAATAATGTGAGATTATTATTATTATTATTATTATTATTATTATTATTATTATTATTATTATTATTATTTAGATTTGTATGCCACCCCTCTCCGAAGACTCGGAGTTGGTCTCACGTGATACGCCTCTTCTCATAGGGTGGAGCCAGCATTCAGGAAGGGTTGTCCTTATCCACCCAGAAAGAGGACAGAGTCTGTCTTTTTTTTTTTTTTTGCCAGGATCTGCCCTGCTAATCTACCCAGTTTTGACGAATCCAAAGATTAGACATGATATAGTAAAACTTAGGCAATATCCCACAATCATAGGATCTGGTCAACAAACTCCAACTGTCCAAATCCGCTGTCCAAAGGAGTTTTCACATGAGGAGTCAACATGCGCGGAAGCAAAAAACTGCCAAAACACGGGCATACCTATGTCTCCATGCACGATTCTGCTACCTGCACAGCTGCAGTAGCAGAATTGTACTGGAATCCGCTAGCACTTAGGGCCATGGAGGTGAGCACACATCACTGTTCCACCTTAGCAGCCCACCTCTGGCCATCTCTCTCCTCTTGAGGACTGAGTCGAAGCTGGGTTTAAACAGGGTGAAACCTGGCAAAAAAAGACTTGACTCAAATCTCTCTTAGTGGACGAGGATAATTCATCCTGAATGCTGACTCTACACACGATGGAGAATAGTTATTTTTCTTATCACCATTTGATATAATTATAATACTGATATGATTATAGAGTAACTGATTATAAACCATCTGACAAATGATAAAGAAGAAAATTTGTAAACAGAAGAAAGTTGACATAAAAATTATTATTGCAGTAAATAATTATTACTTGCTACAGAAACTAACAATTTCAGCATTTACTCTTTAAACTGTTAAGAATAACAAGTACAAATGAAAAATTAACTTTCCAGATCTTATTTCACAGTATAAAATATTTTATTGGTATAGCTTTTGCATTTTACTTTTTTCCCCAAACATGAACAGTTAATTTCTCTGTCAAAAAACATAGGCCTTCACCACATCTACTTTTATGTTTGCATTTTATCATTTTATAATTATATTTTAATATTTATTTATTTAATGTCCAGTGCTTTGCACTCTCTGAACTTGGTTGCTTTCTTGGAGACATTTCATTACCAAAGTACGTGATACCATCAGTGCTAGGAGGGAGTGCGGTTTGCTCTGATTTTATATATTAGTTGCTTGCTAACAGTTTTGGTTGCAGTTCAACTGGCCAATGGGCAGGAGGGGTGAGGAGGACGGAATGGGACTTGGAGCGGTTTCTTCTGGGTGGAAGAGCCACGCAGGCTCGTCAGGGCTGCCGAGGATCAGGCGGAGGGAGGTGAAGTGGCGGCCGGCTTAGGACTCCGGGCTGCAACTTCAACTGGCTGCCGCATTTTTGGCCAGGAAGACAAAGGGAAGCACATGGCTGTTCCCACGGGTTCCGAAGGAGGAGGAGGAGGGGGGCATCTTGCCCAGTTGCTCAGGGGCAGCCAGGCCAGTGGAGCTTCCCATCCCCACTTTGGCGTCTTCCGCCAGCTGGCATATGACTGACTTCCCAATTCTCCTTGGCCGAAAGCAGGTGGCGATCTTGGAATGAGCAAGGTTGGTGTGGCGCACTTCGCCTGGAAAGCTACTCGCTCGGCTACGCACAAGCTGGGGTCTCCCTGCCCACTCGGAGGGACCTGCAGAAGTGTGATGCAGCTTCCCGAAATGCAGGCGAGCGAGAGCCGAAGGGGCCCTGGCTGTCTTTTGCCCACCCTTAACAGAAGGGGCTGCTGGGATGCTGCCAAAAGTTTAAGTTTAAAAAGAAAAATTTCAGGGACGTTAGGAGCTGGCATGGATGGATACTGATACCCATCGTTCCCAACTGGGAATAGGAAGGTCTGCCTTCCCACTTAGTGTCTCAAGCCCCCTCCTCAAATACCCCCCACTGCTTTCCAGCCACTGGAAAGAAAATCCCAGGCGCTTCAGCTGGCAAGTCAGTGTTGGTAGTCCAAAAGCGGGGAATCACGGCGGAGGTGGCAAGCAAATGGGAAATCCTGGCAGTGGCAGTCACAAGGCAGGGGAATCCCTGTGGCAGTAAGAGAGTGTACCCACAGTAAGAGAGCGCATGCACCCGGGCTCAGGTTCATAAATTGAAAATGGTTTGTAAGTAGAGGCAAACAAATCTTAAACACCGGGTTCGTATCTCGAAAAGTTCATCAGTAGAGGCATTCGGAAGTAGAGGTACCACTGTATTTCCAAATCTAAGACACAGTCACATGCACAGAAAGAACAAAACTACAGTGGTTAGTAGAACAAGGAATGTAAAGCACATAGAGATTGGTTACCCAAATTAAGAGAGATTTGGTATCTTTGCTCATTAATCCAAGATGTACAGTGAGCCTCCAGTTATGAGACAGTAAAACAAAACTAAGTAACTTCATACGTTTACCACTACAGAAATGAGCGCTCCTTCAACAAAATTAACCTGTACCTTTAAGCAAGATGGTTGCTAATATAGCAATGCATGAAGAATAGATCAGTATAGATGGATTATAAACAAATTGAATTCTGACACTGCACTGTTAGATTTATGATACTAACATTTAACTATTAAAACTATCATTAATTGCATAATGCCTTCTGGACAAACATACCACATTGCTAACTCTTTTTCAGATGAATGTAGGTTTTAATTAAATTAAACATAACTTTTCAGATCTGATTGCAGATGAAGACAACAGATAACTAATTATTCATGATATCATTGCAATGGAAAACATTTTCAAGCACTGACAATGTAAAAAGCTTCCTTTTATTGTTCACCCATGGTAAACACTGAAGGTTAACATGGTATCTTTGAACAATGGTATCAGTTACTTGTATGACTGCAGCATTTAGTTCCTTGCAAAATAAATACAGTAATACCTCATGATACGAACTTAATTGGTGCAAGGAGGAGGTTCATAAGACGAAAGGTTCGTAAGACGAAACATTGTTTCCCATAGGAAACAATGTAAAGTCAATTAATCCGTGCAACCAAACCCCCCCCCCCAAAAAAACGGCTTTCGGCGACTGCTGGGAAGCCGCGCGGCTGTTTTAAAAGGTGACAGCCGGCTTGGGGGGCTTCCCAGCACCCCCCCAAACCCCGAACCCGGGTTCAGGGGGGTGCTGGGAAGCCCCCCAGGCCGGCTGCGACCTTTTAAAACAGCCGCGCGGCTTCCCAGCAGTCTCCGAACGCCGGTTCGTAACTCGAAAAAAGTTCGTAAGAAGAGGCAAAAATTTTCTGAACCCCGGGTTCGTATCACGAGTTGTTCATAAGACGAGGGGTTCGTATCTTGAGGTACCACTGTATAGCTATATCTTGTCTTATTGCTAGAATGAGGCAGTAATCACAATGTATGCTTTGCAGAGATTTAATAAACAGATCATAATAGGATAGCTGTTATCCTACTCATCCATAATTTAATTGATCAGTGCATGATACTACAGCAATCATCAGAGAAATTACGAGGAGGTTGCATCAAAGCTAGCATAAACTATGAGTCGTGCTCATATAAAAGTCATGAAAACTAACCACTTAGAAAACATTAGTCAACTAATCGTTCAGGCCAAAAAATTATTCCACAGATCATCCATTCTTTAAAAAGGGCATATTTTTCCTGCTTCCTATTTAATGGTGCAGGAAACTGTTTACTGGTTATGATTGATGCAGTGAAAAGTCTGAGTAGTTTTAGCACAAGAGTAAAGAAAACATGATAGCAAGTTTGTTGTATTGGTTAAGACAGGGGTCTTCAACCTTAAACACTTAAAGAGAAATTTTCCCACAGAAAAGAAAACACTGGGAGCCACAAAACCTGGGTGGGCACGGCCAACTCGTGGAACGCACTTCCGTCCAGTCACATGACTCTCCCAGCCAAGCCTACCCAAGTTTTGTAGCTCCTGGTGTTTTGTGGGAAACAGGTATATATCTCTTTCTCCCTGTCTTTCTCTCTCTCTCTCATCTTTCCTCCTTCTCTTATCTTTCTCCCGTACTCTTTCTCTTTCTCCCTTTCTCCCTCTTTCTCCCCCCCACTCTTTCTTCCTCTTTTATGTGTGTTTGTTTGTGTGTGTGTGTGTGTGTGTGTGTGTGATTCCTCTTGAACCACTTTCCAAAACAGGCTAGGTTTGGGGTGGATTTTTTGGCTGATGTTGTTATTTATTCTTCTTTTGGGTTTTTTTAACATGATTTAAATCAAGTCATTTCAGGTTCCCCAATAAATGAAGCTCTTTCATTTCCCTGCTGTAGCTCCCTGTTGTCTGGCCCCACTCTTGCCTTCCCGTCCCAGTCACTCCTTCTTTCTCCCCTTGTTAGTGCTATGCACACCTTGCTCTTGGGGAGACGCACAACTTGCTGTCTGCCCTGAGGCACTGGCCTGGCCGGCTGTGGCCGATGCTCTGCATTGTAAAGGGATCCAGGAGGAAGAGGGGACACATTTAATCCACTTCACAATGGGGGAGACAGAATCTCTTTTGCGCCTGCTCTGGAATATGGAGTTAGTCTCCATCCCCAAACTTCATATTCTCAACCCAGGTGAGTCCTGATTGGGAGGGGAGAGCAAAAGGCGGGGCCAGCAAGTGGTGGGTTCAGCTGACAGGGAGCCACAGCTGTGGGATGAAATAGGCGCACGTGGCTCCGCAGCTGTGGCTTGCCGACACCCAGGTTAAGACATCAAGCTACCATGAGTTCAAGCCCTGCCATAGGCACAAAGCCAGGTCCACTCACCAGTCACTTTATCTCAGTCCTAGGAAGGAGGCAATGGAAAACTAGTTATGAAAAACCCTGCCAAGAAATTTGCAGGGGACTGATCCAAGCAGTTTCTGAAAATTCTAATTCTAATACATATGGGTCAAATTGACTTGCTAGCAGTAAGACAGGCTTCAGTTGCTACAGGCATGTGGTTAAGGAAGACAGATGAAAGGGGGCTTGGGACAGGAGATTTATCCACTTGCGTCTAAAAATTATCAGCAGAATAAGTCATGTATAAAAAACATATCAAAACATGTGTAATAGGGAAGCCGCCTAAGATCTTATAAGCATTGGATCTTGCTGGTGAGTTTAGCCACTGCAGTGCATTGTAATCCTTGCAAATTATTCAAAATACATGATCCTTATATTCACACAAGTTCAGTATTTCATTTAAAACCAAATGCAATTTCTAAAGATTAAATGGAACTGGTTCAACCAGCATGGAGATTTCTAGTGGTAGAGAAATAAATTTCAAGAAATAAACAAGGGAAGAAGGAGGCACAATGCAAAACTAAACGTAGCTTGGGTGTATAGCTTTTAGTAGAATTAAGTGGAGAAGTTTCATTGCTTTTCGTTCCGCTGTTCCTTTCCTTGCATACTTATTGGTCAAAACCCGAGATGACCCTTGTCCCCATTTCCACGAAACTTACTTTGATTATATTCTACATTACCGACAAACATAGACACAGGTTGTCTATGGAGATTCTCAGTCATCTAGGTCATGGTTGTCCCAAAGGTGCTCCCCCCCTCAAGGAGCAACTGGACAACTGCTCTTTCTAGTCAAAGAAAAACCACAAAGTCCAATTGCCTCTTGAAAAAAAGCACCTTTGGGACAATTACACGTGTTTCTTTTTGGGTGCGGGAGTCAACAGTTTTGAGCCGTTTGTGCCTTCGCCGGTGTGACAAGGCCGTTTTCGACGGCTCTCTGCTGCCGAAGAGTTCGCTTGAAGGACCTCGCTGGGCCCCAAAACTCAACAACACTCAAAAGGTCCCGGCTCGCGGTCTGCCGCCGTCGGAAGAAGGCGCCAAATCTCCCTAGTGGAGAACCAGCGGCAGTCCCCCCCCTCATCCTTTTTTTTTCCGGCGCGAGGCGGCGGCGGCGCGCGCGCGCATTCGCACAGCTCCTACTCCCGCTCGGCACCTAAACGAACAGGCTGACAGCACGCGCTCTCCTTTCTCTCTCGCGCGTTGCCTAAAGTAGGAGCAAAGCCAGCTTTCCCCGAGCGCTCGGTCTGCAAAAACCGGGCGGGAGGGTGGAGGGGGGGGGGTGTTAGGAAACGGCGGAAAATGCTTCAAAGTGAACAGCTCTGGGAGCCAAGGTTAGAAACCGGGACTGGCGAAAGCGGCAAGCCCCCCTGCCGCCGCCGCCGCCACCCACCCACCTCCCTTTTTCCGCCTTTCTCCCTACAACAGCCTCCCGCCCTCGTTTTATTTATTTTTTAATCAGATCTGAGATCCCATTGGAGGGAGTTCAGTAAATGAGGACATTTCCCGGACTGCGTGGCTTCTGCTGTTACTCTGGCATCGAATTGCCTACGCGACTCACGAATGAATTAATGTTGGACTGCGAAATCTAACGAGGAAGAAAAAGAAAAAAGGAGAGAGAGAGAGAGAGAAAGCAGGCGTCGATAGTGGTTGGGGTTTTCCGGGAAGATTTCTTTTTCTTTCTTTTCTTTCTTTTTTAAAAATCTCCTTGGTGTTTCCTTGCAGCAGATGCTCTTACGAGAGCGGCTCGTTCCTCTGCAAGCTTGCAGAAGTGAGCCGATAGAGATGCATCATCGCAAAGGAACTGCACTGACCTTTACTTATTTCTAAGGAAAAGCTGTGTAAGGTAAGCAAGCAACCCCGCGCTACAGATCGGCCGAAATTTCTGGGGGAAACTGCAGACGCTGTGCCCCCCCTCCCCCCCGCAGATTCCCCGAGGATCAAGAGTGCCTTGACACAAGCCTCAGCATCATGCCGGAATGAGGCTTCGGGAGAACAGTGAGTTACCATGGCTGCCTAATTAAAACTTCACAGGGAGAGAAGTATGAGCATGCATATACGAGGCGCGTAACATTTCAAGGAGGAGGGCGAAGGGGGGGAGAAAGCGGTTTTCGTTATGCAATAGGACGTGGCCCCCATTCACAACCAACGGCGGCACCTTGCAAGTTTCACGGGAAATAAGGGCGGCGGGGGCGATAGTGGTGGTGGGGGAAGGAAGCTAAGGCACTACTACTCCACATGTCCACGAATTGCGCTCTTCTCTAGGGGGAAAAAAAAGCCCACAAATCGGGTGGCTCGCTATTCATTTTACACCAATTGCTGAGGCGGACGCGATTGCTCCTTTTCCCCGGGCGTTAGATTTGGCAACTAATGTCTCCCGCTGGCTCTGAAGATTTTTCGCCGCCGTTACTACTACTCGTTTTTTCGTCCAGCAAATGAGACTGTAAATGAGGTCCGCCCTTCGTAGCTTTTTTTTTTTTTTTGGTGGGGGGGCTGCCTGATACGCGGAGACTTATCCCAAGTCGAATAAACATGCCGCTTAAGTTGAAGTGCAGTACAGAACTTCCCACAGAAAGACAACACAACCGCGGACCTTGCTAGGCTTATTATCTATGGCTTTGAAGCCGTGACTGTGTGAATAGAACCGCTCTCCGGGAAAATCACCCTCTCCTTTAAAGCCCGCTAAGCAGGTAAATCCTATTGAGATACGCCAGGTTAAAAGGCGCAGCTTAAAAAAGCGCGTATCGGGATCCAAAGTCACAGCGGCAAGCTCGCCGGGACCTTGCGTCCTGCTGCCTCATGCTGAATAGGGCGGGGGGGGGGGAGGTGTCCGCCTTGCGTCTTTAGCACTCGAATAAAAATCCTCTCTTGTGACCTCAGCTTCTCCACTTCATAAAACGCTACAGCGAGCTCCAATAATAACTGGGCGCAAAGATTGCAGCTAGAGAAGGTGTGGGGGATAGAAAAGGCTGGAGAGTTCAAATGTAAGCTTCAGACCGTCTTTTTTGTTTTTTTTACATGCCCGGGAAGCCCTGGAACGAAATGCTGTGTTACTCTGAATGGTTGTCTCCAAAGATCCTGTCCCAAAGGAGTAGCAGCCTCTCCTAGGCACTGCAAAGCTAGAGCAGGCAGTGAAGTGGTATAATTTCGACCTTGGCTGGCTGAAATGGGTGAGATCTGACAGGCACATTGGGGATTATTTAACTCGTTAGTAGCTGGAAAAGAGATTAGAAAGATCATTCATTGCATCCCAATTCTGGAAAGCAAATGTATTCTGTAGTAAAATAACCAAAGGAGGTATACAAAGAATTGTCATATGTTCCTTTCCGCATTCTGAAGTCCATACCTTTTGTATGTTCTTTAAACTGTGGTTCTGAAGGTATGTAGGTTAAGTTAAGATTATGGATGAAAAATTGCTAGGCAGACATCACATGATATGGCCATTCCATCATCACCCATTTATTCATAATTTCACTATTTAAGTTTTTAATAGAGATGTTAAACTAGGAAGATAAACTAATAGCTGCATAGGTAGGTGTATGTGTACAGATGATATTTCCATGATACAGGTAGACGAGTGTCTATTTTTGATATTTTTGTTATATTTATGTTCATCTTATAATCAGCAAAAATGCAGATGTGCTGAATTTAGCTATTACTAGTTAATAGAGCATTTTTCTGCAATACCTGCAAAATTTTAATGTGAATTCATGCGTGCAATATTAACTTCAAATTGGTTTAATCACAGCATGAATTTTAAATAGGTTTTAAAGTCAGATCAATATTCTAGTTTCAAATGAATGATACAAAGTTATCTAAAATTTTCGGAAACAGTTTAAATACTTGAAAATTGTTTTCTTGCAAATAAATAAATGAGTAATCAGTTAATTACAAAATGATAATGAAATAAACCATTGATCAAATTAAAAATTTAAAGTGCATAACATTCATTACACTAGTTCTTCATTGTTTAAAAGACAACTCTTACAGAAACACCTTCACATGCTGCAAGTGAGCAATTTTGTTGAAAGGGGTAGATATCAAACTGTAAAAGAATGAATCAAAATAATTCAATAGTAAACTATTAACAATAGAATTTTGTGAGCAACCATGAAATGTGAAGTAACTTATACTGCATAGAAAAAGAAAGTGGAACTGTTTTTTAAATCAATTCTATCCAAATAAATTTATGGCTGAGAAATAAAGTACATAGCACTGTTATTTTTGTATCAAACGTAACAAAGCAATATTGTACTGTATTCACAATAAATCCCATTGAATTCAAAAAAGTTCTTAAATATGTCCTGAACCAAAAGCAACAGCTATAACCACTAATAGAAAACCAACCATCTTTAACATAATACTGTACAGAGGTGATGGGATTAATATTCAAATTTAGTCAACACAGGAACAGTTTAAAGAAAATTGGAACTAAAATAAAGGGGTTTTTTTCTCTTAGAAACAATGGTAGGATTCAGTATTAACACACATACACAGAACTTTATGAAATATTGCAAAAACTTTAAAAAAAGTTTTCCCCATATACTTTAGGAGTGATCATAAATTTGAAACTTAAGTTTCATAATGCAACTAAGTATGCAGTTCACTGCTAAATGAAAGTTGCTGATAGTTGCTGTAGATAAATAAGAAAAAATACCTGTATTCTCAAATCTAGCAAATAATATAACTGAAAAAATACAAAATAGTAGTTTCTAAATTATGATACTATCCCTAAACTTTACAGAATGCAATAAAACTTTTCAACTCAAAGGATTTGACACTTTAAAGAAATTAGTGACATTGCCTGACCAATATGCTAGACTGACAAATTGCATTGACAAATGTTTTCTATAGTTCTGAAATTTCTTTCTAGTTTTCATTTATAAATGATGCTTCTACAGGGCTCTATGGATCTTGCTCATAATGACTAATCTCTAGTTTAAGGTTCACTTTGTTAGAACTGATAATAACATAGCCAGTCTTCTCATTATTGACATTATATTTTGCCATTTATCTGATCTCTTTTTCCTAAGGCATATCTACATTTCCAACTTGAGTTTTCAGACTAGACTATGTATAAAACATACTGCTAGTTAATATCATTTAAAAATTTTAATGTTTTTATAAACAAGCTATGAACTGAATGTAACATACAAATATTTCATAGGCGTATTCATTTTATGTGCATAATATTCTCTCTTCTAATAATATCACTGAGATTAAGACATGTAACTGGGAATATTCTGCATACGTACAGATCTATCAGTTAAGAGTGCAGTCAGTTAATATCTAACTTAGTTAACATCACTGCATGTGATATCATCAGTGAAGTAGAACATACCCAAATGATTTGGACTAATAACTAATAAAATTAATGAAATTTTGCCACATTACTTGAATGTAGTGTTGGAACAAATGATTTATACCAGCATATGATGCAGTTGACACTGCATTAAATGATGAGTCATGTAGCATGTTTCCCCTTTAAAATGTAAAAATAGTTATATAAAACATAGTGATTCTGTTTGTTTGTCTTGGGTTAATATGACTAGTTCATGTGATGACTTCATCAAAAGCCTGTATCACTGAAAAAAATGGACAGCTCAGTAAACTCAATTGTTTTTAGTACACAATTCTCAAAGAGAATTCTATATAAATTAGCTTCACAGTTCAACTGTAAAGTTTCAAACAGATTTATGTCAAGACACTGTCAGCGTGAATAATTACAGCATAGGGTTTAACATTTTTAGATAACCTCATTCATGAATCATTACAAGTGATTAATGTTCCAGTGTACATTCATGAATAATTTAATTCACAGAACCTGGGGCTAAGGGCATAACAAAAATTCAAAGACTACAGTAACCTACATCTAGTCTTGGGTATTCAGAAAACCCAGAAGACTATGCAAACCAGATTTTTATATCTTCAACAAAAAGAAGAACCATTATTAAATAAGTACAAAGAATCGATGTATTAGTTTCATGATAGTATGTCCTTGGATTTCCCCCAAACATTTTGCAGCTTATCATTTTTCAAATTGTTTTATAAACTCTGGCATTCAAGTACTATTTACTTTTAGTTCTGTAGGCCAACCAACTTATTGGCACAGTGAATTTATAAAATGCAGGAAGGCAAATATATATAAACAAGAAGAGAGGGTCCTTAAATTATATGTAAGCAGCTGAAAAAATCAGAAAGAGAAAAAACTATCTCAAAACTGTATAGTAATATCAATTAAAGCATTTAACTAGGACCTAGTGTAATTATACAATAGCATTGTTACTCTTCTCCACTCCTACTTTCCTACCTTTCAGACTGTCCCATATGCAGCAAAGCTAAAGAGATACTCAAGGAAGTTATGCAAGTAAAGAGATAAGGACATGTCTATTTCTGCACAGTTAAACGTCCTGACTAAGATTTAGGATTATGCCAAGTGGAACTATTAAATGCAGTGATGACCATCAACATGGATAATTTTAAGTAGAGGATTGAATCAAAAGATGCACTATAAATTAAATCGATACATTTATAGGGGATAAACACTGTCAGACTACTAGTTTTTATGATTCATTTGCCTCTGATATCATAGCTAATATGTATGGATGAATTCTCAGAACCAGGTGTGCGTGTTTTTGTCAATTTTTCACAACCTTTTCATAGCCATAAAGGGAGCAGAATGCTAGATTAAATTTGTCCTTCATCTGATCCTTCACAGCTTTTCTTAGCCTGTTTTCATTGCACCCAACTTACATATTTGATGGTTTTTTTGGCATCAGATAGGGAAGGCTGACCATAATATTCCTTTTAAGTAAATGTCCTGTCTCAAAATGTTTATATTAGGAAATGCAGGAATGTTACTAAAGTGGTTATATAACTGCTTATAATTTTATTTATTTATGTACTTTCACATTCCACATGTATACTATACATGGTGGTACATGTTTCTTTCAGCATAAGTTGCATTTTTTATTTATTTTATTTATTTATTAGATTTGTATGCCGCCCCTCTCCGAGGACCCATCACATATGAAAAACGTTGACATTTAATTCTACATTTGGATCATTTAGTGAGTTATTTAATACACAATAAGTTATTTCAAACAAAATGTCTACAGTAAAATATATAAAATTGCTATTGCATATAAAGTTTTATCAGAAGACACATGGCAGTTACAATATGTTTCTGCAACATAGCTAAGTTACTATTTCCCAAGAAGTGATAATGTCTTGACAGAGTTCAAGTTGAACAAAATATCCTTCCCTAATCTTCAGATCCTTTTTTCTGTGCCAAATACCTGGGAAGTAGCATCATAACTCAGAAGGGCATGTACAATGAACAAGTTATAACTAAGATTAAAATGCAATGCTGATTTTATCTCTTCTATGTTCATACTTTGCTATTACATGAATCCTGTTTTTGTTTTGATCTAAACAGCATTATCCTACTGCAGTACAGACTTCTGCAAACAATATTTTTGAAGTAGGAACCCCTTTTTATATGTTTTTATTGTTTGAGATTTTCCTTGCTTCCGTCTATCACTGAACATATTAAAATCTATATATTGTTTCTTAAACCTCTTAAATTAGTGTCGGTATTGTTTATACATTTGTGTATTTAACAACTGAAATTGCATTTCTAGATAGTCTCAAACCAGATGCCTCTTTTAACAGATGAATAATGCATCCTTTATATGCATCCTTTAACAGAGGAATAAAGAAATATATAAGTATGAGCTTTCCATAAGTATGTATTAGAGTTGCTACAGTTGATAGAGAAGAAAGATAAACAAAGAAATCCTTTCAACACATAAACTGGGTATTCTGATGTAATTGTCAAAGATGGTTCCAGTTCTAACCACACAGTATTTGCCAGGACCATCATAGCTAGCTTATAGATAGATTATCTACTATTATAATCCTCCTTAAAAGCTGGAATAGCATCTGACAATCAATCTGGGCTATTTTATAATACAATGTTGTGTTTTCTATTCCTTTGGCAAAGAAAATTGTTTATTTGATTAACAAGTGAAGCACTGAAATGTATTTGTAAGATATATGATAGTAATGATTTCTTCATAGCATTCATAGAACTGCATAGCAATATTAATTGACTTCATATACATTTTCTCACACTTTTCCTATTGACTAGTTATTTATCATATTTGTGCAATGATAAATTCAGATGAGAGACCAGCTCATACAGTACCATACATTATTACTACATTTATGTACTTCAATAAAACACTTCAGTGGCTTTTCATTTACAAACAGACATACACACACACACACACACACACACACAATTACATATAATTTTCCCTTAATTTTCAAATTCAGCAAAAAACATGATATATATATATATATATATATACATATATACATACATACAGTACATATATATATATATATATACAGTATGTCTCATGTTTTTTGCTGAATTTGAAAATTAAGGGAGACTAGGATAGATGTATTTCGGCCTTATTTTGGCCTCATCAGCTAGCCATACCCTCACTGGGACTTGAACCTGCAACCTTTTGCCTTGTAAGGGAGAGAATTAACCTCTAGGCTACAGTATCAGCTTGTAATCAGTGGCTACCATTAATGGAAATAGTTTACCATAAAGAATGCAAACCATTTGTTCTCATTGCTGTGAGATACCTTTCAATTCATTTACCATCTGAAACCATACATTGATAGTATTACTGTTTTGTCATATTCCATTTTGGTTTTTAGTTTCAATAATAACGGTAATCATTACTTCTGAGATGATATTACCCTGCTCATACTTTTGCTTCCTTATGATGAGACTTATAACTTTCATAAAATGTTTTATGTCATAGGTAACGCTATGTTGTTGCTTTCTTTACTTTTGAGAACTGGCACTTTTTTCCATCAGATTTAATTGGTAGAAATGTCAGGGATTATTAAAATGTTGGGGCACTCTCAGTAAGAATACTTTCTTTTCTTCACTATTCTGTCACTAATGATATTTTAAAGTGTTATCTTATAAAGCAATTATCAACCACAACTATCTGTTATATCATTAATATACCACAGGAAAGCTAGCACAGTTAACATCAGAATCACTGTTCTAGGTTAGTTCCTTTTGGTTCATTAGCCATACTGCTAATGCCTTTGGCCATAGTGGTTAAAAAAATTAACAATGACTATTATTTTTATTCATCAAGAAAAATGAGATCGAGTATATGTCTAATGTTTGAATATCTGTCAGATATTACACCACAAAACACTAGACCAGTGGTTTGCAACCTGGGGGTCAGGACTCTTTTGGGGAGTTGAATGACCATGGGAAAAAGACAAATTTCCCACGTTGTTAGGAACTAAAGCTTCTATTCCGGTGCTTTAGAACATATTTGTACAATCCGACCAATCAGGCTTTTACAGTGCGGGTGTCCCTCTGACCGTTCTGCCAATTAGCTTAAATTAGTTTGGGAGAATTGGTGCTAAGACTTATGAGGGGTGGGGGTGGGGGGTAACCACAAAATGAAGAACTGTATTAAGGGATTGTGGCATTAGAAAGGTTGAGAACCACTGCACTGGGCAAAGCTTTTGGAAACTAGCAGATTTCAGAATAGCTGAATAGTTTTTTATATATCAATAATGCAGTTCAGGGAAAGAGCAGTGATGAAACAGATTCTTACAACAATACAGACCTGTGTGTTGGGTTCTATTACTACCGTGAAATTGGTCTATAGGTTCCAATTGCTACTAGTCTTAGACTCTTAATCATGTCCATGTTATGAAAAGAACAGATGTATTAATGATATGGAGTTCAACATCATCAAGCTTATATTGGACAAATTGACTTGCAACTATTGTTGCATCAAAGAAAGAATGGTATACAGTGATCCCCCGGTTATTGCGTTCCCGACCATTGCGAACAGGGTAATTTGCGATTTTTCAACCCGGAAGTCAAAACACCATCTGCGCATGCGTGTCTTTTTTTTTCTATGGGCACGCATGCGTAGATGGCGCCCGGCAGATCAGCTGCTGGGCGGCTTCCCTGGGTCTTCCCCTCTTGCTAGCATCAGCGAGGAGTTTCCCCACCGCCCACGCAAACTCCTCGCTGCCGCTCGCCTGCCCTTCGCCCGCCCACGCCGTTCGCTCCCCCTCTTGCTGGCGGGAGGGCGAGAAGCCCTCCCCAGCACCCGCTCGCCTGCCCTTCGCCCTGGAGAAATTCCAGCCCCCACCTGGTCCTGCCCGATCCTCCTCCCTGAGGCAGCTCGCCCTCCCATGGCCGCTTCCTCCACCCTCCATCGCAAGCCCTCGCCACCGCAGCCAACGCGCGCTGCGATCTTCAAGCCCGGCTCCTTTCGGCCCAGCATCCCGGGCCAAGCAGCTGCCTTCCGTGACTGAGCCTGGCTCGCCCGGAAGATCGTAGCGCGCGTTGGCTGCAGCAGCGGCGACGTTGCTGCCGGCTTGGCTTCCCTCACCAGCGCAGCCAACGTGCGCTACGATCTTCCGGGCGAGCCAGGCTCAGTCACGGAAGGCAGCCGCTTGGCCTGGGATGCTGGGCCGAGAGGAGCCGGGCTTGATCCGCTGAGCCTGGCCGGCTTGGCTTCCCTCACTGGCGCAGGCAACACGCGCTGCCATCTTGGCTTGAGGGCTCAGTTGGGAAGGCGCGCGGGTGTTTTAAAACATCCCCGCCGACATGGGGGGCTCGCTAGCACCCCCCCAAACCCCCAACCCGGGTTTGGAGGGGTGCTAGCGAGCCCCCCATGTCGGCGGGGACGTTTTAAAACACCCGCGCCGCTTTCCAATGAGTCCCGAAGACAAACGCGGAAGTTTGACGTTTGTCTTCGGGACTCATTGGAAAGCGGCGCGGGTGTTTTAAAACGTCCCCGCCGACATGGGGGGCTCGCTAGCACCCCCCCGAACCCCCAACCCGGGTTTGGGGGGTGCTAGCGAGCCCCCCATATCGGCGGGGATGTTTTAAAACACCCGCGCCGCTTTCCAATGAGTCCCGAAGACAAACGTCAAACTTCCGCGTTTGTCTTCGGGACTCATTGGAAAGCCGCGCGGGTGTTTTAAAACGTCGCCGCCGACATGAAGGGCTCGCTAGCACCCCCCCGAACCCCCAACCCGGGTTGGGGGGGTGCTAGCGAGCCCCCCATGTCGGCGGCGATGTTTTAAAACACCCGCGCCGCCCCCAATCTTCGGCTCCTCGCTAGCGCTGCGGAAGTAAAAACACCATCTGCACATGCGCAGATGGTGTTTTTACTTCCGCAGCGCTACTTCGCGAAAACCCGCTCGTTGCAGGGGGTCCTGGAACGGAACCCTCGCAACGAGGGGGGATCACTGTACTTCTCCTTTTTCACTACATGAAGAACAGAAGCTATGGTGAAATAAACTAATCAATTGGTATACCTAAAGTGAAATAACATTGCCAATGCATTTGTGAAAGTGCACAATTTTGCAGTAATTTGTCTTTGGCTGCTTGTATGATAGTTATTGCATCTACTGAGAAAACACTTTTTATCTTTGTTGTGTAGTGAGAGTTCTGAAAGTTCTGCAGTATAAACATTGTTTTTCTTCTGCAGATGGTATTTATTCAATCAGATGCTTGAAACATCTTCACATAATTTTTAATTAGTTTAGTTGCTATTACTGATTTCTACAACAGCACATTTTCCCTTCAGGCTTACTATGGTGTTATTGGAGAAAAAATTGAAACACTTTTGAATATCGCCTCTATTTCTTCTACCTTGTAAATCAGTGATTGCAATCTTATTATTAAGTTCTTGAATTTTATTCTTTGAGTGTTATCCTGAATATCATCAGAAAGTACTCAGATCTTCCTTCTTTTTTTTAACTGAATGTGGTATGATTGTTCCTCAGTGGTATACTAAAATTATTTTATATTTTTATTCCTATTTGCTTGGCTCCTTTTGTAAGTGCCACATTTTAGATGCAATTTAATCAATCGGCACTGAAGTATTGAAGTATGTGAAAGTATTTTCTGAGTCCTGAAATTAAGCTGGCATTATTTATGTATGCTTATTTTGGGGGAGGAAGGTCAGCCACTAATTTTTTGACATGGCTCCCTGACCACAAGTAAATGTGTTCAACAGAAGAAAAATACTGAACTGTTTTAACATTTATGTATAATCAGCAATGCTGTTATCACTTCTGCATTCTATCTTCTGGCTTCAGTTAAATAATTAATGGCATCATCCCCCCCCCCCCCAACACCCACACATTACTGTGGATTCTTTGAACGGATTGTTATGGCAAATCAACATTTGGCATCATGTAGAAATAAATGAAAATTCACACCGTCCAAATTATTTTAATAGGGGTTTTTTGACTCTGAAATACAACTACCAAATAATGGGATAACCTGAAATGATAACTCATTCTTAATAAATGGAATATGGGACCCACAGAATACTTTGCAGATTAAGCATGTAGTCATTTACTATGGTAGATTATGGATTTGGCTTGTGCTATTTTACAGGTTCAATGGCCTTTTTCTTCCTTTAAAAAAATTATACTCTATATCTGCTAAAAAGTAAAAAGCCCCTTAAAGAGTTTCAAATCAATCATTATCTCCTTTTATACTTTTGTTATTTTTATTCATATTGCTAGTAGTTAAAATGGATTTTCCTGTACATTCTAAAATCGGTGCAGTGTGTGTGTGTATGTGTGTACACACACACACACATTTTGCAATCATTAAGTCAGTGGTGGGCTTCACTTATCTTTGCTACAGATTTGGGAATGGGAGCCCATGCGTGCCACTTTTGTGCATGCCCAGAACCTTCTGAGCATGTGTAGAACATCCGTGATTATGTCCCGAGGCAAACCAATAGGAAGCCACCACTAATTTAAGTCCTTAAATGCAGAATCAATTTGTTGACCGTGGTATAGTGGGTAAGACATTGACTACAAATCACAGACTGTGAGTTCTAGTCCTACCTTAGGCACAAAGCCAGCTGGCTGATCTTAGACCAATCCCTCTCTCAGCCTCAGTGTAAAACCACTTTTGAAAAACCTTGCCAACAAAACTGCATTGACTTGTTCAGACAATCAGTAGAAGTCAAAAACTGATTCAAAGGCACATGCTTATAAACCTATGATTACAACATACACACAAATACAATTCCTTGTGAATTGGTGTGAGAAGGATATTATTATTATTATTATTATTATTATTACTATTATTATTATTATTATTATTATTATTATTATTATTATTATTAATTAGATTTGTATGCCGCCCCTCTCCGTAGACAGGTAGCCCTTGACTTAATAAAAGTTAATTTAGTGACCGTGAAAAGTTACAACAGTACTGAAAAACGTGACATCAATTTTCACATAACCACAGCATCCCCATAGTCATGTGATAAAAATTCAGATGCTTGGCAATTCCCATATTTATGACAGTTGCTATGTCCTGGGTTCATATGATCCCCTTTTGTGACCCTCTGACAAGTAACGATAGATTCATTTAACAGCTATGTTACTAACAACTATGGTGATTCACTTAACAACTGGCAAGAAAGGTAGTAAAATGGGGCAAACTCACTTAACAAATGTTTCATTTAACATAAATTGTGGGCTCAATTGTAGTCAGAAAGTGATTCCTATCACGCATTTCCTCCCACTTATGACTGTAACTTGTTGCTTATATTGAGATTTTTGTTAATATTGATTGTTTCCTCATTGCTTATTTGACTCCTATGACAATCATTAAGTATTGTACCTCATGATTATTGACAAATGTATCTTTTTCTTTTATGTACACTGAGAGCAGATGCACCAAAGACAAATTCCTTGTGTTCCAATCACACTTGGCTAATAAAGAATTCTATTCTATTCTAAACTGATGACTACCTATGTAACCCTATTATGTGCTGATTAGAAGTCTGGCTGCCATATTTTTCAGTCACTAAAACTTGTGCAAACCTTTTTGCAGCAACAAACATAATTATGCAAACACATTTCTAATTAATTGCTTCATTATTGGTAGTTGAAACAAGTCTTTCAAGATGAGGTGTTTTCAGTGAAAGTAGAATACTTTCCACAACAGAGATTGATTGCAATCCAAGGGATTTTCTCCTGATATACAGGAAGGGAGAAGCCTCTGTGGGGCCTCTCTAGGAATCTCCTGGTAGGAAACAGGGCTGGAAAAGACGGGAAGAAGTCTCTGTGGGGCCTCTCTAGGAATCTCCTGGGAGGAAACAGGGCTGGAAAAGACGGGAAGAAGTCTCTGTGGGGCCTCTCTAGGAATCTCCTGGGAGGAAACAGGGCCTCCACCCTCCCTATGGTTTCCCCATCCACACGCATTATTTGCTTTTACATTGATTCCTATGGGAAAAATTGCTTCTTCTAACAAACTTTTCTACTTAAGAACCTGGGCACAGAACAAATTAAGTTCGTATGTAGAGGTACCACTGTATAACAATTTGATTTTCTTCATAAATGAAAAGTTCAAATGGAGGGGGGAGGGGGGAAATCAATTTTAAATGAAACCCTCATATAATACATATAAATTAATATTAGTCAGCATGATTATCAAATAAATCAATAAAACTACTCAATATTAAAGGGTCTTTACATTACATAATTAGAATACTTGTTCATAACAAGGAAGTGAACAAATTTTTAAGTCCAAAATGGTAAATTTGAAGTAACTCCATCTTTCCAGTATTGAATAATTATATTTTTGCTGTCCCCTCAAAATACCTTGAGCCGATTAAAAAATAACATACTAAAGGTCAACCTATATACAAAAAGTAGATGGGATAAACTGTTTTGGTACTGAAGTAAAGGATATTTTTTCATACGTATTCAGAATTGTAACTGCCTGGAAAACTTTCATTATTAGTAGAAATACCTTTATTTGATTCTAGATTACTATATTTAATTATCACGATTTTGATTTAAGGTTCTTGGTTTTCCAGCAATTTCAATTTAATTCTTGCTTTTTTGTAGCTGCCGAACATGTAGCTTTGTCTCACATTGAACTCTCCCTTTTGCTTAAAGTTTAATTATGTATCACAGTGTCAATTTCTCTTCTCTAAAACATTTGTAAAACACATCAGTAATGTAGCGTTATTTTCTAGCAAGAACATTGTAGAGCAGGGGTGTCAAGCTCAAGGCCCACAGACCAGATCCAGCCCGCGGGATGCTTAAATCTTGCCTGTAGGGCTGGCCTGGAAATAGCAAAGGCCCGTGGTGTCTCTGGCAGCCAAAACAAAGTACAGGGGGGGCATGTGAGGTCTTCCACTCCCCGTTTTTGTCTGACTGTCTCCTGCAGCACTATACTGGCCAGATCAGCCCCGTTTTGGCCGGCAGGGTGATGCAGGAGGTGTCCATCCCATCTCCCCCACTCCCTTCCAGCTGACCTGCAGAGGAGAATTATGATATTAATCCGGCCCTCGAAGAAATAGTTTGATACCCCTGCTGTAGACCCTAAAGATACAGTTGCATTTTTGAAAAGGTTGCAAGATGGATAGGAAAATCAAATTCTTTAAAGAAGTACAAGACAAAAATAAAAAATCAACAGAGGTAGAAATAAAAACTGATACATTACAGAATGCACTTGGGCATTTGGCAGTGTTTTTGGAATTAGTTTGCCATATAGTGTGATTATAGGGTCTTATTCCTTAAATAAAAACTACCTACAAACAGGTATTCTTTGACTTACAACGGCAATTGGAACCGCAGGGATTGCAATCCCTGAAGTCTCAGTTGCCATTATAACTGATTATCAGAGTTGTTAAGTGAGGCAATCCTCCTCAAGCTATCTATAACCAAAGTCCGTGGAGAGGCTGGAAGTTAAGAGTCCCAATTCTGCAAGCAGATAAATGGTTACTACTGGGTGAGAGAGGGAGTGAAGTTGGACAGGTGGGTATGCAAGAAGTGCAGTAAAATGAGTGCAAAAGAGAACCTGAAAGTACATGAGAGTTGTGGGTCGAGTGTGCAAGTAGGTTGGGGAAGGTGTACAAGAGACATCCCACAGGTTTGGAAGGTGCAAGTTGGAGAAGTGTGCTGGCACACACACAGAGGGACTGGTGTGCATGGAACAGGAATAGACATGCAACCTTCCCTGCTGGTTTCCGTATCCATATTGCCTTTCTGAGGAAGCCAACAATAGAAAGTTGCAAATGGAGATAAGGCAATGGGCTGTTGAGATGACCAGAATTCTGAGAAACTGTTGTTAGCCACCATTAGTTCCAAGCTATTGTAATGATCACTGAACAAATGGTCTTAGATCAAGAACTACGATACCTGTTGATAGTGAAGTGCCTGTCTAATAGCAATAAGAAAATCATATGAATATGATTTTCATTAAACAAATATCTAATTCTTACTGGTGCTTAATATTCTGAACTGCTAGATATTTTTTCTGTTTGACTACCGTTAGTTTGACAACACTTCTAAAATTATGTATTCAAGCATGGAAGAGAAAATTATTTTGGTGTTTCCAAAAATACAAAGATTTATGGAAGTGAAAAAGGGGGTTATTTTCCAGTACCGTGTACAGCCAAATAGTAATAATGTATTTGTTATATTTTAGGCTAAGTAACACGATGGCCAAAGGAACTGATCATGAGATGAGGAATCTTTCATCTCCAGCCTCACAATCCCTCAATGATGAAAGTAAGTGGTATGTCCCTGGATTTCTGTTGGTTTTATCTAATAAAACGTTTATACATACGGTGTGACATAAGTAGTTTATATAAAAATATTTATATAACTTGTTTAAGAAATCTCATATAAATTAAATATTGACCAGAGAAGAAAAATAATTCAAGCTTCAGTGATTAAACAAGTAACTAATCATTAGATAAATTTATTTGAGAATTAGTTTCTATTTACTGTATTTGTAAAGATTAGGGTATTTTGTTTCTGTATTTATCTATAGTTGGCACCCAAAGGCAGTCACAATCCAGCCACAGTTATGTGAAAAAGATGCAAAGATGAGTTTATCCAACCTATGGGACCCAATATCCAGGTTTTCAAGACTTTACAAAACACCAATAGGGTTGAACATTACCACTATTAATCTAACATTTCTTTCTAGAAGGTATCTTCCCCATAGTATTTAATTTTCAAAATTATTGTCTAAGCAAATAGGTAAGCGCACTGGCTGTTTTTGAACCATAAAATTAACAAAAAACCAACATGGGGATATCAGTAATTTAATGCTAAAATACACTGCTCAAAAAAAATAAAGGGAACACTTAAACAACACAATATAACTCCAAGTAAATCAAATTTCTTTGAAATAAAATCGTCCACTTAGGAAGCAACACTGATTGACAATCAATTTCACATGCTATTGCGCACATTCAACTTTGTACAGAACAAAGTATTCAATGAGAATATTTCATTCATTCAGATCTAGGATGTATTATTTGAGTGTTCCCTTTATTTTTTTGAGCAGTATATGTTCTCTATTCCTTATTTAGTAGTTTTATTTGGTACCTACTTGTATATCTATGTATAGCGCTGTATGTTATCTCATCCTGTGAGATAGGAAAACAATTATTGTGTTCCATATTTAATTAAATTTTAGTTCCACATGCTTATTAGGTAGGACAAATGAAAGAATCCCAGTGATTTTGGAGTGAACTGGTATAGAAATTAATCAATTAAAATCGGTGAGCCCATTTCATTTTCTAAAAAGAAAGAGCAAACAACTCATGCACTTTAAGAGTCTTAGCAAAGAAGAATTCATCCATCAAATTACTGTTCTAAAGTCCTTTGTATCCCAGGTATATTTAGTTCAGTTTTATAATACATGTGTTTACTTGTATTGAAGCGTACCAAATTCTTATTCACTAACCAACTTTACTTTACAGTTTCACCTAAATAATAAATTTACAGAAATATTAAGGATTGACAGATTTTTGCATTTGTCTTTTAAACAGTATACCTTTAGTTTTTTCAGAGTAGCTAAAATGAATGATGTTTGTGAACTATTATGAATTTATTTTCTTGGCTGATGAAGTGAAATTGAATGCACACTTCATTTTCAAGGTAATAAAGTTGCTATTTTAGTATTCAGAAACTATAAGCTATAAGCTCGTGGGCTTGATCTTGTGATTGCTACTTTCCTCTTCTCATGACACCAAATGATTTTATATATTACTACTGTTTTATTCAAATGTAGTACAGTGATCCCCCGCTTGTTGCGAGGGTTCCGTTCCAGGACCCCCCGCAACGAGCAGGTTTTCGCGAAGTAGCGCTGCGGAAGTAAAAACACCATCTGCGCATGTGCAGATGGTGTTTTTACTGCCGCAGCGCTAGCGAGGAGCCGAAGATTGGGGGCGGCGCGGCTGTTTTAAAACGTCGCCGCCGGCATGGGGGGCTTCCTAGCAGCCCCCCAAACCCGGGTTGGGGGTCCGGGGGGGTGCTGGCAAGCCCCCCCATGCAGGCGGCGACGTTTTAAAACAGCCGCGCCGCCCCCAATCTTCGGCTCCTCGCTAGCGGGCAGGCAGGCGGCGGACAAGCCGTTCGCTGGCGCTCGGTCTCGCCGCTTTCGAGCTGAGTCCTGCAGCGAATTCGCTTCAGAACTCAGCTCGAAAGCGGCGAGACCGAGCGCCAGCGAACGGTTTATCCGCGCTCGGTCTCGCCGCTTTCGAGCTGAGTCCTGCAGCGAATTCGCTTCAGAACTCAGCTCGAAAGCGGCGAGACCGAGCGCCAGCGAACGGTTTGTACGCGCTCGGTCTCGCCGCTTTCGAGCTGAGTCCTGCAGCGAATTCGCTGCAGGACTCAGCTCGAAAGCGGCGAGACCGAGCGCCAGCGAACGGTTTGTACGCGCTCGGTCTCGCCGCTTTTGACCTGAGTCCTGCAGCGAATTCGCTGCAGGACTCAGCTCGAAAGCGGCGAGACCGAGCGCCAGCGAACGGTTTGTCCGCGCTCGGTCTCGCCGCTTTCGACCTGAGTCCTGCAGCGAATTCGCTGCAGGACTCAGCTTGAAAGCGGCGAGACCGAGCACCAGCGAACGGTTTGTCCGCGCTCGGTCTCGCCGCTTTCGAGCTGAGTCCTGCAGCGAATTCACTGCAGGACTCAGCTCGAAAGCGGCGAGAATGAACGGCGTGGGCGGGCGAAGGGCGGGCGGCAGCGAGGAGTTTGCGTGGGTGGTGGGGAAACTCCTTGCTGATGCCCGCTGCTCGCCCTCCCGCCAGCAAGAGGGGGAAGACCCAGGGAAGCCGCCCAGCAGCTGATCTGCCGGGTGCCATCTACGCATGCGTGCCCATAGAAAAAAAGGGCATGCATGCGCAGATGGTGTTTTGACTTCCGGGTTGAAAAATCGCGAATTACCCTGTTCGCAATGGTCGGGGACGCAATAACCGGGGGATCACTGTATTTCCTTCGCTATAATGCTATTTAAATCCTTGGTTTTGGGGTACATAAAATATCATCATTTTTACATTGACCCTTTTTTATTATTCAATTACAGTGGTACCGCTACCTAAGAACGCCTCCACTTACGAACTTTTCTAGATAAGAACCGGATGTTCAAGATGTTTTTGCTTCTTCTCAAGAGCCATTTTCCACTTACAAAACCGAGCCTCTGAAATTGTAACCGGAAAAGGCAGGGAGAAGCCTCCATGGGGCCTCTCTAGGAATCTCCTGGGGGAAACAGGGCGTCCACGCCCTCTCTGTGGTTTCCCCAATTGCACACATTATTTGCTTTTACATTGATTCCTATGGGAAAAATTACTTCTTCTTACAAACTTTTCTACTTAAGAATCTGGTCATGGAACGAATTAAGTTCATAAGTAGAGGTACCACTGTATATCTGATTCTCTGAGACTGCCTGAACAAGTCCTTACAGTCCTTACAGTTTCAGTCCTTACAGTTTCATAAGTGGTTTGCCATTGCTTCCTTCCTATGGTTGAGAAAAAGTGACTATCCCAAGGCCACTCAACTAGCTTCATGGCCAAGGTGTATTACAATTCATGATCCCCTACTTTCTAGCCAGATGCCTTCACCATTATACCAAATTGTATATATGAGGACAAATAATATTTGTTATTCCACTTTAAATGTGTTTTCTATAATTTGTTTCTTCAGTTTATTCTATAAACTTACTCAAGTTATTTTATAACAAGTTAGCAGATTTAATTAAAAAAAAAAATTCCCTCACACCTTTTCTTCACTGTCCAACCCAAAGGCATAGTGAAAATTGATATTTTATTACCCACAGTGATTCTCTCTTCATGCAATTTGGCACTGTTATTAAGAATATAACTTATTTTTCTGTCTTAGCAATTAGGCTAAATGTTTAAAACAGATGTAAAATAAGATAATAAATAAAATGTGATTCTTCTCCCTAAGTGAAAGAAAACTGCCACCTGCAACAGCTTACCAGTAGTTATATTTAACAATTGAATACAGTAAGGATGTTAAATAGATAGCACAAATTCTAATATTTTACTATTTAAAATTAACATTTCTTTGTGGATATTGTATAAAAGATAGCTTTGATGCGTTACAGAAGTGGCATTCAGTAGCTTCTCACCAGTCCTGGAAAACTAGTGAAAATTTTGAGTACTTCGGAGAACTGTAGATACCACCTCTGCCTGGCCCCGCCCCATCTATTCTCTGCTGTCCAAGTTCCAGCTGATTGGGAAGAAATGGTGGTTTTGCAGTAACTTCCTGCAGTGGGATGGGAATGGAGATTTTTCAGTATCCCTACCCTGCCACACCCACCAAGCCACGCTCACATAATTAGTAGTAAAAAAAAATTGAACCACTGATTGCATTATAATAAAAGTAAGATAATGTTTTTATTCTAAAATTTGCTACATGTGATTCTGTGGCAATTTGAAACCCAATAAATGTAGGTGGTACCATTGCCAAGAAAGCAGTTAAAGGCCACATTTTCAGGAGTATTAACTTGGCCTATAAAGAAGTAGGAGCACTTTTAAAACAGATGGCTGTTTATACACATTGACATTTCCCTTAAACATTATTCTTAAAAATAACGAGTATCATCCAATTTGTAATCAGTTCCAGTTCCAAAATGACTAGTAATAAATGTAGATCTGTTTGTCCTAATTGAGGCTTCTGCACTGACGAGATTTAATCTCATGGCCTAAATTTATGATTTTTAACTTTACAGTAAGTTGTTTCTATCTATAATCTTTTCAAGAGTTAATTATGCTGTCATCAAACAAATGTAGCAAATGAAATGAAGAACCTCCAAGTAAAAGGTAAATTATAAGGAAGGATATGTTAGTTACCAAAATTATCCAGTGACAATCATTCTGCAGAATGAAAGTATCTACTGTATAGCATTAAAACATCAATAATATATAACATTTTTAATAACTGCTTTTTCCCCTCCCACTATTATTTCACTATGGAAATAATAATTCCTGCATAAATATAGAGCACATTCAGCTGTAGCCAATAGTTGTTGTCTTTTTGGCCAGGTTTGAATACTCTTAACGATATATGCTTAAGCCAGAACCTTTAAACATCATGGTGAACATAATCTTTTATATGCATAATGTGTGTCTGAGGTCTTGCTGTCTCATTTACATCTGGAGGGCAGTGATTTTACACTAAGTCATAATGTCAGCATAAAACAATTTAAAGCAGTATTTATCTTTCTGAAGATAAGTACATGACATATTTTGAATATGCTTCCCTATCTAAGACCACAGATAGTCCTTGCTTAATGACTGTTGCATAGTAACCATTCAAAGTTATAACAGGCCACCTAAAATCTACTTATGACACCGTTCCAAAGTTCTGATGACTGCACACATCACATTTCAGGTACTTGGCAGCTAGCTCACCTTTATGGATGGTTGCAGCATTCCATGATCATGTGAGTATGATTTATGACATTTTTTTGCCAGTTTCCAGCTTTATTTGGCTGGTTTTCAATTAAAAAATGCCCATATGGATACATTGATTTGTATTTAACAACGACTTGTTAATGACTACCATATTCACTTGACCATGGTGTTTGTTTAACTAATACAGCAAAAAAAAAATTCATAAAATCAGGTTCAGTCTGTGCATGCGGTCTGTGGATTGATTTATGATGGATATTCTATAGTCATAAATGAAGGACTATCTGTATATATTTTTGCCAACGAGAAGCAGAGAAAAGACTATTTTCTGAAATAATGGATGAGGAACTCGCCCCTTATTTGTTTGTGTTAGGATGTAATCTGATGTCTACAACTATTCAGGAATTCTCTCTCATGATTTCAGTATGTAGTCTGAGTCTAAACTATCTTAGACATCAAAGAATCTAGTCTATTTGTTGAATCACCCTGTCTGACACCCTGTTTGAAAATCTGCACATTTTTTTCTACTACGTCTTTTGGATTTCATTATTTGCTTCTGTGATGTATGCATATTCCTATTTTTAAAGTTATAATCTATTAATCATTATTTTTCACGAGATGGTGTCCTGGTCACAAAAGCAAGACTTCATTTTTAGGTAGCTAAAAGTGTTAAACTTCATTTATTTATTTACAAAAAAATCACAGCATTTGAATAAAAATATCCATACCTAGTATGGGTTGTAACAATCTTCCTAATATTGCTTTTTGATTTCAGGTACCACAGGAAGTGAGGAACCCAGCAAATGCTTGTTTGTGGTTTCTGAGAGTGAAGTTGATTCAGCAACATCACTTGCCTTAGAAATGAAATATGCATTGGATCCCAACCGACAAATCAAGAAGAGAAACAAAGCCCTACAGGTGAGGTTCAAAGACATCTGCGAGGCACAGAATGAGCAAAGGGAAAAACACCTCTCTTTGTTACAGCAGACTGACCAAAAGGAAGCAAAACCCATCTCTTACAGAGCAGCTTACCGAAAGTACATGACAGTGCCTGCCCGAAGATCAATCCCTAATGTTACTAAAAGTACAGGAGTTCAGACTTCACCTGAACTTAAAAAGTGTTACCAGACCTTCCCTTTGGACCGGAAAAAGGGAAATATAATCAAAAGCATAGCTTCAGTTGACACTTTTCCAAGTCAAAACAACGGATTCCTAATTGATGTTAAAGAGAAAGACAGCAAAATCTCAGGAGAGTCTGTTCAGTGCAGCAAGAAAGTCACTGGATTTGTGACAGCTGAATTTATTTCACATACTAATGAACGCATGAACGCAATAGAGCCACTTTCTAAGGACAACTGTTTGGAGACATGTATAAGCACTGATTTGCACAGCTGTAGTAAAGAACCTCCTTCTCTACAGGACTCAGCAGCCTCGGTTTTAGAAGAGGCTGATTACCAGCTGCATGACAAGGCAAAACACCACACTGGGGCATTGAGGTATGAGGAAGCTAATCCAGCCAGCCAAGGAAAAGTGTTCAAGACAGAAGTAGCTTCTGTCTACTTGCCTGCATCTGGTTCACACACCTCACTGGCTGACCAGCAACATTTGGCAGTAACAGGGAATGACTGGTCCCTGTGTCCAGCTGAGGAGGAGGACAGAAAAAGAACTCTGCATCTAAATGGTCTGCAGTCACAAGCTGTAAGTACAGCTCAGGCCTGTCCCACCCAGGCACAGTGCCAATCTACCCAATGTAATGAACAGACCCTTCAGGTAAATGTTTCACCTATGGAAGGAAAACAGCCTTGTCAGACAGCAGTTGCTGTGAGTGAAGGATATCAACAAATTGTGCCTCACACTGAAGTAGTAGATTTGAAAGCACAGCTACAGATGATGGAGAATCTGATCAGCTCCAGTCAGGAAACCATAAAAGTCTTGTTGGGTGTTATTCAGGAGCTGGAAAAAGGAGAAGCTCATAGAGAAGGGTAAGTTGATTTTTAGTTTACTTTTTTGATATGTGTAGGAATCTCATTGGGTGGGGGAGGGGATCACTTGCATTAATTCTGCTGAATAATTTACATGTTTCTATTTATTCAGAAGCTGTTAGAATTGCTCAAAAACCATGTGCGACATATGTGTTACTTTTCTTTATTAATGTGGATTACTTTAATGAATAATTATTCCTGACTTGCAGTACTGGAAAATTATAATTTAGTATCTAACTTGAAAGTAGTGTATTAATGCTGTAGATGACCTTTTTATTTCATTACAATATATGAGCTTTAGTACAAAGATTCTCCTAAAAGGAATATGTTTCTTGTAACAGAGCTGCTTTCAAAGAATATTAAAATAAAAATATATTGCTGTATATATATTTGTCATAAATTAAAGGGCCGTGTTAAGGCTTATAACACCTGCTATATGATTACCCAATAACTCTTTTATTAATTATTTAAAACCAGACTAGACTAGGAGGCAACAGAAAACATGGTTTAGAATGTGGAAACTCCTCAAAAGAAAAGTATTAGTTCATAAAAATGCAGTGCAGAATATATTGTTCTGCGTTCTATGATTTTTTTAAAAGCATTGCTCACAACATACTTAACAAGCACAGTTATTTACTCAGACTTGGATAATTATGTATTTATTTGATAATTGCAACTTCTATTCTTTGGCATCTCACTTACCCTTCTAAAAGATATAATCCTTGTATTTCCTAGCTAATTCGGTGATTGTGTTTTAACAAATGCAACTTTCTATCTCCAACTTCCTGTTTTGTGTAGCTCATGTCCCCTCCCCCCTTCAGTAAATGTTTGCTCTTTACTTACTAATATGTGCCTTTATAATTTGTGACTTTAGAAGTTGCTTTCACCACCAAAAAAGCTACTGATTAGTGCGTGTTAAAGATGCAATAATTATAAACATGGTAATTGTTCTGTGTAATAATGTTTAGCCAAAATGATTTATAGCACTCATTTAAATTTAAACTATATCTACTGTATTTTTGGGAGTATAAGATGCACCAGAGTACAAAACATACCATAAATTCTGGAGAGGAAAAAAAAATTCTGTCTCTGTTGTCTCTATGCCTTGTATTTTGGGGCGATTCCTGGTAGGGGGACCCTCACTTCCACTGGGATTTTGATAACTAGCAGCACAGATCTTTGTATCCATTTAAAACAAATCCTATCACTATACGTGCATTTAACTGAAGGGGGTGAGGTGGGGGATTATTTTCCTGGGAGCAGAAGAGGGACTTGGCACTGAAGGCTCCACTCTCAAGACACCCCTATCTTCCTACCTATAGCTGTAGGACTTGAAAGTCTGGCTTTCTCACAGCAAAGCCCGATAGAGAAGCAGCACTTCAGTCCTCCTGGATGCTGCCATCATGTAAACATGCTGCTGGGTTTCCCAGCAAGCCCTCTGCTTCTTTGCTGCCTTGGTCATAACCTGATTCACGGAATGGTCCTTGGATGCACGGAGGTCGGTTGGTGAAGCAGGGAACTATGTAGGATGTGTAAGGCAAGGAGCTGCCAATCGGAAACACTGTAGCTGCAATCTCCACCACCTGGAACCACCTGAAAATATGATACTCTTTTTTTTTTTTTGCCTCCCACACCCTGTTTTTTGAATGTGGGAGAAAAGCATTTTTGGGCAGCAGAGCCACAATCCCCTCCCCAATTCCAAAAATGGTGCATGAAACATGAGGATTGGGGAGGAAAAGAGTTTTCAGATGGCAGCTCCACGATCCCCTCCCTGATTTAAAAAAAATGGTGTCTGCAATGCAAGATTCGGGAAGGAAAGCATTTTCAGGTGGCACCCCCATGATCTTCCCAATTCCATGAACGTTTTCAGGTAGCAGCGCCTGTTGCACACACCATTTTTTGAATCAGGGAAGTGATCCGCCATTTGAAACATGAGGATTGTGGAGGAAAGTGTTTTCAGGTGTCAGCGCCTGTCACACACACCATTTTTAGAATCGGGGAGGGGTCCACCACATGAAAATCTATTCCTGATTATTATAATTTTTTCAGGAAGTAATTAGGAAACTACTGATGGCAGCAGTACAACCCAGTTGGCATATATAAATAAGTATTTAGGACTTCCTGTAGTATTCCTTCCTCTCTCTTCCTGATGGAAAATAAACAGTGAAGTCTTAAAACTAATCTGTAAAAAGGACCAGGATTCAGAATACACAATTTCACATATAAAATGTAACCTAACTAGACTTATTCTCTGATAGTACTTTAATTAGCAATTTGTATTTCTTCTTAAAGATGCTTGTAGTGAGTGAAGCAATATTTCTATTTCACATGTTTCTTTATTTGTTGTTGTTATTTCTAGACAGACCAATTCCTTTTGCATCAGACCCATTGCAAACCATTATTTAAAAGAAAGTTTTAGTATATTCCTGGGAAGAATGGAACTGCATTCTTTGCCCCATTGGGGGAAAAGGGAGAAATTGATATTTATTTGTAACTCATGGTAGCATACAAATTTGAAGGGAAATGGCATTGAGATGCAGAATGCAGGCCAGGGACATAGAAACATAAGGACACTAGGACAGAGAAACCAGTGATTCATAACCAAGAAGCATTGTGTGCTGTCAGAGGTTCATAAATGTTTTCACCATAGCTATGACTAGGCTGCTCATGAATAGAGGTTTAGAGTTCTTTTTTTTTCTTTGCAGCATAGAGAAGAACAAGACCTACTTCCCTTGTTTAAACTTAAATGATATTTAAAAAGCAGTGACTTAAAAGTGAATGCAGACCCTCACATAGTTTTGTATATATTTCCTTATATCGCAAGTAAAATGAACAAATTTACATATTATACAGAGCAAGAGAGAGAAAACAATAACAACAAATTGGTGTAAATGTCAGTTTTAATTGACATTAATATTAAAAATATTAAAATTACTGTGGAAACTAAAACATATAGGCGCTTATAAAATTTGTTTTACACTTGTATACATTTTATACTTATTTAAAAAGTTACATGAATGTCCCATCTGATATATACATTGCTCAAAAAAATAAAGGGAACACTCAAATAACACATCCTAGATCTGAATGAATGAAATATTCTCATTGAATACTTTGTTCTGTACAAGATTGAATGTGTACAACAGCATGTGAAATTGATTGTGAATCAGGGTTGCTTCCTAAGTGAACAGTTTGATTTACTTGGAGTTATATTGTGTTGTTTAAGTGTTCCCTTTATTTTTGAGCAGTACAGTATTATGCATCCATCTCAGCAAGGACACATTGATTACTCACCTTCCTGATGAGAAGCATCTTATTTTCAGGTTGCTGAAAAACCACTAGTAGATGCTTGTGAACCACTAGAGCAGTGCCAAAACTGGAACATGTGCTGGAACCCAAAAAAGAGCATCTGGAGGGTGTGCATGCGTGTGGCAGGCAACTGCTCTTCCGAGTTCCATTGGGCACATGTGGGCCAGCCAGCTGTTCTCTTCTGGATTTACGCAAAGACCAGCTGGCCAGCTCACATACTTGTGCCGGAATCCGAAAGAGAGCAGTTGGCCAGAGCACATGTGTTCCAGACCAGCTGTGCTTGACAGAACCCGGAAGAGCAATTGGCAATGGTGCGCATACCAAAAGAGAGGGCTCTATGTGCCATCTCTGCCACGCATGCCATACGTTCACCATCACAGTACTACAGTATGAATGGGCAAATACATCTATGTATTCAGTAGCATCTATGTCTGATATGAATTAAAATATTCTGAACTCAATAGGTGAATTACATAATGCAGATGTAAATGTGTCCATATAGTTAAAATAAATTTAACTATATATATTTTAGCCTAGAAGATTCTATTCAAATCTATAAATTGAATTGGTTTGCCTGTACAAGACGACCAATCACTAAAATGATTTTAATAAAATCTTGTATTTTTCCTTACTATAATATATAGTCACAGCTTCTTCTTCAACACATTTTATATTCCTTTCTCTAAAACATTAGAAGAAGAAATAGCAGGTAGCTAATGGCTTAATTCATTTCATTCTTTTCCTTAAATGAAAAAAAAAATCCTTCAATGTTTTGTATTACTATAGCATTTTTACACTAGAAAAATGTGATTTTTTTTTAAAAAAAATCAAAACTAAACTTTTCAAAGGATAAGAATTTTAGGAGAATCAAATCATGGAAAATAGTAAATTGGCTGAGAACAATATTGAACAGGATCTCTCTTTGAAAGTTTGTTCTTTTCAAATACTTTTATTAATATATGATTTGTTACATATATAAGTTATTTCTAATGAAGAAAATGATAACTTTGAAGCTAAAAGATTTAAATATGAAATGCAATGCAATGGTGAAAAATATAATTCCTGCTGCTAAACGCAATGACAACAAAGCCTGCACAGGCTTGTGAAAGGATTATTTAGTAACAGCAATTTATGTATTGTATTTAAATCCTAACTTTTTTACTTTGCTTGCATTACCACTTCTAGATAATGTATGGTATGTAATCAGGATTCTAAATTCAACAGAATCCATTTAAAAAGTGAATTCGGTATTTAGAAGGGAATTAATAATATTATTATAAAAATGGTATTATATACCAAAGATAGGCAGTGCTGTACCACTATAAATAGACAATGAAGAACAACAAAATGCCAATTTGTCTAGTATCTTCCTCTTTGTATGGTTTTCAGTGATCACTCAAAATAAAATAGTCATCACTGATTCTGGACTCTGACTTGCTTTTTTCTTATAGGCCTGCCTATTTGTTTATTTAAAATATTTATTTTTGCAGACCTTAGAAAGAATGCTGGTAACTTGGTGTTTTCACTGACAGTGCTTTTTCAAAAGAATAAGGGTAGATAATCAGCTTGCATCTGTGAGACTCTATTAATATATGCTGAAATGTTTGTAGATAAGGAAGGAGAGAGGAGTAATGTGCTATATAACTTTAAAATTCTAATAAAATTTCAAGACAAATGAAAAATCTTAGTTTCCTTATTAAGACTCTATGGCTTGGGTTTTTTTATTTTTAGGCTTGTCTTTTTCAATACAATCAACACATTCATGAGAGATCAGGGATGCAGACAAGTTGTAATCATGGAACCTCTTGGTGAGGTTAGCTTGGTTCTTGAAGGCTTTGAAAACTTGCCTTCTTTAAATACCAGTTATACAGTCAGTTTACCACTTTTTGTTCTTTTACTGGCTTTGGATAATATTTATGCTGGTGCTATTCATATATCTATTATTATTATTATTATTATTATTATTATTATTATTATTATCAATTATTTTACATAGCAAATGAGATTTATATGCTGGATTTTGTAATTAATTAAACTTGTATGCCGCCCAACTCCCAGAGGACTCTGGACGGCTCACAACAAAGATGAAAACATCATAAATATTGAATCTATCAAAAACATCTATTAAAAACAATGAAGAAACATATACATTATTCATTTCTGGCTGGATCTTATAAGGATATAATGGTGAGATCAATGTCCCCAGACCTGCCAGAAGAGCCAGGTCTTCTTTGGGGAGGGCAAATAGGTAGTGGTAGACTGGATCTCAGGGGGACAATGAATTCCAGAGGGATGGGGCAGTCACAGTGAAGGCCCTCCCTGACTGTGGGATCTTACTAGTCATTGGGATCTATGTAGTAGCAAGCAGTCTCGAAGATAACCTGGCCCAAAGCCATATAGGGCTTTAAATGTAGTAACCAACATCTTGAAATGCATCTGGAGACTAACAGGAAACCAGTGTAGCTTGCAGAGGATTAGTGGATGTACCTAGGTGCTCCCATGATAGCTCGTGCAGCTGCATTCTGGACCAACTGTAGTCTCTGAGCACTCCCCAAGGGTAGCCCCATGTAGAGTACGTTGCAATAGTCTAACTGTGAGGTGACAAGGGCATGAGAAACTGTGAGAATAGCTTGGTAATCCAAATAGGGTTGCAATTGGTGTACCAGGCGAACCTGTACAAAGATTTAATTATAATTTATTTTATATATAATTATTATTTATAAAATATATATTTTATATATATCGGTAAAATATTATATATTAATAATATAGTCACCATTTTAAGGAAGCTCAAAGAGTTCTTAAATATTTTTTCTCTTAAGTAATAGTAAATCTATTGCTTAGTAAATAATAATAATAATAATATACTAAATTTATATGTTCTACAACTCCCCGATTCTGGGCTGTATGTAATATATACTTTGGGCAATATATATTATATAAGTGTATGCTGTTAATAAAAATCAAACATCATCAAATGCAATTTTTTCCTCATTTTTTTTATAAACTAAGCTTTGTGAAAGCTAATGTATTTTATTTCATCTATTTTAAACAGCAGGAATAAAATTGAAAGGAAAGTACAGTGGTACCTCTACTTAAGAATGCCTCTACTTAATAACTTTTCTAGATAAGAACCGTGTGTTCAAGATTTTTTTGCCTCCACTTAAGAACCATTTTCTACTTAAGAACCCGTGCCCGGAAAAATTTCCTAGGAAATTTGAGAGGGGCACGAAGGCCTGGCCAGTTTTCTGCCATTTGCACTTTAATCCTGGCCATAACTGGCTGTTCTGGGCTGCCAGAGCAGCCTTTCAGTGGCGCTTAGGAGGTTTTGGCAGCCCATAGCAAACAGAGCCCTTTCCTTTCTCTGGGCGCCACCTCAGAGTCCCTCTTTTTTTAAAAAAAGCCTTAAAGTTTTGGATTTTTAAAATTTCCCTCACCTCACCTTCTACCTTCAGAAGCAACTGTCCTCCTCTTCTTCCTCCTCCTCCTCCCACCCAAATTCTGAGCTTTTATTTCTTTCCTAATAGGTTTGCACGCATTATTTGCTTTTACATTGATTCCTATGGGAAAAATTGCTTCTACTTAAGAACTTTTCTACTTAAGAACCTGGTCATGGAACGAATTAAGTTCTTAAGTAGAGGTACCACTGTATACTTTTTTAAAAAGCGCTAATCCATATGCATTATTTACAATAACCAGGCCTCATTTTTTTAAAAAAAATCTCCCTATTGTTTTGCTATCCTAACTAGGAGAAACCCTATCATATATGAAAGCTCTCATGTAGAAAAAAAAAAACATCTTGTGAAGTGCTCTTTAATTCAGATGAATCCTAATTCTAAATGTATTGTATCCGTTGGCTTCTGTCAGAAAGTAAAACTGAATAAATCTTTCAAACTTTGAAATTCTTCCCATACTTATTACACCTATTTATCTGATTTATTTATTTATTATTATTAATTGGACTTATATGCCACCCCTCTCTGTAGACTCGGGGCGGCTAGGATTAAATATTACATATGCTTGATCTCTATTCCAGGGTAATGTACTTAATCATTGATTTTTATTTTGAATTGGGGAGTGCACATGTGACATAATTTAAAATCATTCTCTAATTCTACATCTTAAACTCAGAGAAAAATGTTCTCAACACTGCAACTATAAGTACACTTAATTTTGCATTTTCTATTATATATCTGAAACTTTATGCTTCTTAAAAGAATAGCTATTAATTGTAACAATGAACTGATCAGCTTTTAGCACTTTTGTCCCAATCAGTACTTCTCTTCTACTTAAATTATGTACAGCAAAATATCTGTGAAAAACGTTACATAGGTCTACAAAAATCAGATTGCTGCTTTTTGCTGTCCCATTTTCCCCTGCAAAATCCATCTGGATTTTGAATCCTAATCCTACATAATTTTTTCACATGTATTTTTTCACAGATATTGTTCCAAGGGGAAAAACTTTATGTCGAAATCGGATCTTGACTATGTAATGAAAGCTTCTTCTCATTTGTTGAGACTTGACCCATTAAAGTAAGTCTTCTACTATCAGTGCTATTGGACTGTTATAAATAATAAATTATTTCATCCTAGTTCACATTTTAGAAATAATAAGAAAAGTCCATTATGTATTACAGAACTAGTAATATAAGATTGTCTTAAACAACTAAGGGAAAATATAAAACTGAATACAACTAGTGTTAGAAAATCAGAGAAAGTAAAAGAATTGCTGGATTTTGCACAAAATTCAATATAATACAGAATGCTCTAGTTATAATTCACTGGAAAATGACATAGTAATATTGCTAAATTATACACTTGTTACTTTTTGCGCAACTTTACTGAACCAGAAAGAACCCAATTTGGATATTAAGATATGACATGCGGAGAAACAATAGTGTACTCCTGGATATATCATACAGCATGGACTGATTGTACTGCTCCATATTTTCGGTTGATTGTGGCAGCTAGATTCAGGAATATAGGTAGCTCATCAAATCTCAGTAAATTGTTCCTTGTTTTTAGCCAAAATCTATTCTATAATATTGTTTGTCTATCCATTCCGGTAATTCAGATAAAGAGAAGGGGAATTATTTCCTGAAAGGCATGTAATAAATATTGGATTCCAGATTCCAAAAGAAAAAAATGCTTCTTCAAAAAATAGAAACTGGGAGATGAAAGCTATAAGCTGACATATGTTTAATGAATATTTATTATACTTCAATAAGAAGTAGCGAATTTAGGTTACATTGTTTTAATGTTTTTCTCTTTCCTTTGCTTTCACCCATTTTTACATTTAATTAGATAAAGATACATATAAAGAACATACTTTTTAACATACTAAAAAGTCGAGATTTCTTTTCCATAAAGTAGCCTGGCTGTACTTCTGTAGATGTGTTTTTAATAGATTTTTTTCATGAATGTTTTAAAGTTTCTTAGAGCTTGCAACAATTCGCCATTCTAGACAGTAAATACTGCAAATATATTTTGACATATTGTTGTCAAGATATAACTACACACAAGTCAATTTTCTTTTGACTTTTGCCTGCAATGGCCGCTTGTTTGACTGTTCCTTCAGTTATGCTATCCCTTTTATTTTTATCATGAACCTTTGTCCTAGGAATTTATTTCTCATGGGAAAAAGGCAGAACTTTAAAAAATGCTATTGTTTCAAAACAAAAATGTTAAGCACAGATCTTCCCAGAAAACACTTATTATCCTTATACTGTTAAAAAGATTATTGAAAGTTTTAGGGGCTTTAATGAACTAGTTAAAACTAGCACACGTCTCAGAATTGTTTTGTCCCTTTATATTTAAACAAAGAAATCATTTAATTCTGTGTATCAGTCTGAAAATCTGAGTATCAGCTTGCCTAACTTAGACCAAACTATTTTGGAATTCCATTATTTTAATTATGGGTTTTAGTTCTTGTTTTTTTCCCCATTGCACCATTGCTCTGCACCTAATTCCCACAGTACTCTCTTATGTTTAAGTATATTTACTTGTAGGCAACGGCTGTAGTATTATTATTATCCTTTTCTACTACTTCTTATTGGTATCATTATTATGATTATTAATACTCAATTGTTTTGTATGTACACTGAAAACTTCTATACTGGTGATAAATTATATCTAATTACACATAGCCAAATGAAGTATTTAAATAATATAGTGTCTTAAAGTAAGGAACAATCTCTTTCATTTTATGAAACCATGGTTTTAAATAATTGTCCAGTACCTTGTTAATTACAGTAGCTAGGACTATCTGGAAAAAAAGTTTTGCAGAAAGCATAATGTTTCGTCTGCCAAGAGCATTTTGAACAAAAATAACTATCAGGCAATAAGTAGCTTGGGTCAACTGAACATTTTTTGAAGAGAACTTTAAAGACCATTGTTTCTGTCACATTAGTTCAATTACACACTAATTACTATACAATATGCAGAAGGACAAAAAATGGTTCATAACATGGATGGACACTTATCAACAACTCCTTACACCCCCCACTATCTTTTCCTAAGAACTGCAGCCATGTCGTTGTAGTTAAATGTGCAAATATTTTAATTAAATGCTGATACATGAACACACGCATGCCCTAAAACATCTTGGTTCCCTTGGTATTCATATTTGTTCAAACCAAATCTACATCATTATATGTTTACTGTGAGACCGAAATTGACTTCTTGACAGGATACAAGTGTAGTAAATATGCCATATACTTATGAATAGATCTGAGAACAAGTATTGCTAGCAGAGGAAAGCAAGATAGAAAATTGTTCCATGAAACTAATGAAGTAGTTAGGAGATACAAGTCAGGTTCCATAAGATTGCCATCCTGTCCTATATTGACTTATTATTGTTTCAAATGAAAACTCTGTTTATACATTTCCAGATCTGATTAATTAATTTTTATGGCCCATGGTCTTCTTTGTACTCATCTTCAAAATTCATTAGTTTGAGAATTCCTACTTTGTTTCTCTAGTTCAGTGTTTCCCAACCTTGGCAACTTGAAGATATCTGGACTTCAACTCCCAGAAGTCCCCAGCCAGCATTCACTGGCTGGGGAATTCTGTGAGTTGAAGTCCAAATATTTTCAAGTTACCAAGGTTGGGAAACACTGCTCTAGTTCTTTCTCAATGTCCAGATTTCATAGCTATTAGAAAAACTTAAATATTTTGATCTTTATTCTTTATACTCTTGTTTAAGACCTCCACCCTAGAACTAATTTCCTCTTAATTCTCCCACAGAAAGTTCATCTTTACTCATGAGCCCAAGAAAACAGTATTAAAACAGAGGTTTTTGTGTTCCCTTAACTTTTTAAAGAACAATATTTTAACTGACATGTGAGAAGCTGAGGATTCACTATAAAAATGTGTAATCTAAGGATTAATATATCATTATTTTCACCCCATCTGGTTTTTAAATATTCCCCTCCCATTTTTCAATTGTCCAAGTTACACCATGGCATAACTCACATTTAACATTTTATGTCACAACTGAAGATGTATATACCTATTTTATATCATTTGATGTTTTTCTGTAAATTTAATCTAATAGTTAGGAATTTGAAATTTTAACTTGTAATTGAAATGAATGTATGTTTGTTCTTTATACTTTGCAAGTATAATCCCAGTAAGTCTTTCCCCAGAATTTCTCAAGGAAAAAAAATGTAATTTCCAAAATTTAGAGAAATTTGACTAGTGAAATAACCATTGGCAACATGTTACTTTGAATCCAGAGCAGACCCCACCCCCCACCCCCGCACTGCCCAGAGTTATATAAGTGTGCTTAAACCATGGTGGGGGAAATCTTGATTTTTAGTTTATATACAGTATCTTATGGCTATGTTGCCACTGGGAATTCTGATATCAGAGTAGAGATACAGTATACCATAAATATCTGAACATACCTGGTATCTTTTAATTTCAGACTGAAAGTCACGTCGGCCACTAGATGGCGAAAATGAGCATAAACCAAGGAAATTATTACTGCAATGAGAATTCATTGAACTTCTCTTAAATGGGACACTGCAAAACTATTGTGGGTTTTGTTCTTAATCATTTGGATCACTGATTAATTATTGGGATATGTAAATAAAATGTTTAGAGAATACACTTAGGCAAAAGTAAAGGTCTTCTATTGCCTTTTGTTTCATTTTGTAATGGAAGAAATAATCACTGAGCCAAAATAAGAATAGAAACCACTGTGTAATTAATGCTGAGAAGAGCTTGGTCAGAGATGACCATCAATGTAAAAATTACTATCATATAGGACAAATATTTGTATCTAAAATTATTGAAACTTACAGATAGTTCTTGGCTTACACCCATTCATTTAGTGACCATTCAAAGTTAGAACAGAAATGAAACAAGTGACTTATGACAGGTTTCACACAACCATTGCAGCATCTCTATGGACGTACAATCAAAATTCAGATGCTTGGCAACCGATTCATATTTATTATGGGTCCAGTGTTTTGGGGTCATGTATTCACCTATTGTGACCTTTGGATGAGAAAAATCAAGAAGCCACTTTACAACCAAATGTTACTCATTTAACATTTAATAACTGCAGCAAGAAAGATCATAAAATTGGGCAAAGCCCACTTAATAACTGTCTCTGTTAGCAACAGAAATTTTGGGCTCAATTGTGATTTGAAATCAAGGACTATCTGTATTTTTGAAACTGGACTTGCTCCAGAATAGCTTCACCCTAAGGAATAGCTCTGATAGCTGAATCACTCAAACTAAATTCCCACCTTCACAAATATCAAAATAAATTTAGTGAAATATTTTTGGGGGGTGGGGGGGTGAGACAAAAGTTATCAGGACATCTTTAAATGTATCTTAACCAGAAAACCTGGCAGAGAAGTAGTTAGACATTTAGTCAACAAAAGAATTTTTAAAAATGTTCAAGATGGATAGCACGAGAGAAAGTGAATAAATTGTACACAGAACACTTCATTACCAAAGAGATAGACAGAGACAGCAAGTATAACTTTGCCTTACCCCTCATCAAAGGTTCTTAAGTAAACTTAGCGGTCTTGAAACAAGAGGACCTGTTTTATGGATTGATCGATTAAAACTGAAAGAAGAAGAAAATTATCTTGAATGCCAAGAAAGAATAAGTGTCCCTCAAGAATCAATGATGGTACTTTTCATTTATTCTTAAATGATCTTGAATTGGGTATAAGCTTCTTTTGCTGGCCAAATTTGCAAATAATAAGCTACTTTATTTTGGGTGGTTAAATGTATAATTGTAAAGAGCTCTCTGAGGCACTGTTTGAACTGAGTGAATGGTTAACCAAACGGTTAACCATTCACTCAGTTCAAAAAGTGCCTTAGAGTGCCTTAAGTAAAGTAAATTGGGCACATGGAAGCAAAAGTTCTTAATTTTATGTTTCCAGTTGTGGTTTTGAAATGTTTATAACCAGCAAAGGGGAAAATCCTAATAGCTAAATGAAGGGCAAATGTTTATCCTTGCATAGGAGGAAGGATATGATGAAGAGAGAATCTTAAATCATTCATTCTATGGAAAAAGTGAACAGAGAAACATATTTATTCTTTTGAACAGAGAAAAATTGTATTTATTTATTTATTGTTTGAGTTTCTAGGCTACCCTTCACCATAGACTCAGGGTGACTTATGAAACAGGAATAAATACAAAAAGGCACATGTAAGAAATCCAACGTTATAACTAATCAAAATCTAATCTAACAACCCCCCCCCATTTTTTAAAAAGCAATAATCCACATTCATTCCCTTACAATTTCATTTATCCTTCAGATGTTGGAACCAAACACCAGCCATTGAAATTGATTAAAACAATTTCAAAACAAACATTACATAGTGGAAGTTATTATCTAAGGACACTAACTTGGATGCATAAATTCATAGAGCCTATGTATTACAAGAGAATTTGGTTTTGAGATTCAGGGCTTACTCCATATTGGGGATGCCTCCAAATGCCAGAGGGGTAGCTCTTCACTTTATGCTTGAGGATATTTGAGAAACATCAGAATGGTCATTGTGAAAAATAAAATTGTGAAATATGGCAGGCTTTGGCCTGATCCAGCTGAGCTATTATTATATACTGCAAATACTTTACTAAATGGATTATTGTACCTATTCCTGATTCTTGACAAATTCAATAACAAAATCAGTCATGCTATAGGCAACCTCCAGAAGACAGTAATTAATGCTTGTGTTGTGGAAATGAGTAGTTAGCTTCTATTAAAAATTGGGGTTATGAAGTAAGCCTTATATATTTGAAGAGGATAATATAAATCTTTGTTTAGTTTTCGTTATGAAAACTTAGCTATTTCCCTCCTTCCTTTAGGAAGATAATAATTTTTGCATTTCCAGGGAATTAATTTTTGTAACCATGCCAAAAATGCAAACTCTTCCCATTTCAGAAATAGTAATTAAAAAAGGTATTCCCAAATCAATATGGAAATAATAACTTGATTGTCTCTTATAAAAAATACAAGCAATGGTATCAGATAAAATGTTTATATTAACAAGACATGTAAAGACAAGTTCGTCTAAAATATTGGTTCTCAGCCTTTCTAATGCCGCGACCCCTTAATACAGTTCCTCATGTTGTGGTGACCCCCCAACTATAAATCTAGCGCCAATTCTCCCAACAGAGCTTTAAGCCGATTGGCAGAAAGGTCAGAGGGACACCCCCACTGACCTGATTGGTCAGATTGTAAAAATATGTTCCAAGACACCAGAATAGAAGCTTTAGCTCCTAACACCATGGTCTTAGGCAACCCCTGTGAAACAGTTGTTCGAAAGGGGTCCCGACCCCCAGGTTGAGAACCACTGGTCTAAAAGTTGTCATAAGGCCCAACCTCAGAATTAACAAACAAAATAGTACTATGCTAATTTAGTAATGAAAATACAATAAATATTTGTTTATAGCCCATTTCTATCCTGCCCTACCTTAAACGATTGGGAAGTTTAACCAAATTAAAACCACCATCTGTTGAAAAAAGGTATTCTGAATAGTATTTCAAAAACCAGGCAAAATGGGTTGCCCTTTGCCTCATGGTATCTTATAACATGCATTGGTTGGTTGATTGATTGATTTAATATAAAATATGGTAAGATACTTTAGAACATTTATTTTGTATACAGTATTTATAGTCACCCATAAAATGTTCAGCAACAATTTTTAGGATGGGCACCCAAGTAAAGCTGATCCTAATAGGAAAGATGATTCAAGCACTTGTAGTACCAAGCCATGGAGGGCTTTAAAGATTAAAAACCAGAACTTTGAATAACGCATTATTGAAAGCCATGCTACATAGAAGATGACCTCCTTTCTCACTTTATGTGAACTAGGGAGGAGCTCTTCTGGGATGGTTTCTCAAATTAGTTTCCTGGCCCAGCCCTCAAATCCTGCTTATCTAACCATTGTGTTTGTAGAAGCTCTTCTTCCTGCCTTCAATGCTATTCCCTATGGCCTATATAATAATCAATGCAGTGACCTCAACAAAGGTGTAACTTTGTTAAATCTACTACATGTTGCTAGCAATCAGGTCACTGTAATTTGAACCCATTCCAACTAAAGGGTTGTAAGCTAGAGAGCTTGGTGAGATTGAGTAAAACCCTCATGATCAGGTTTCCACTTTATACCTGAAGAATAATAATCCATGTCTAAGGCCCCCTGTTTGCATACTTGCTTCCTCAGAGGATTGTAACCCTATCTGCAGCCAATTTTGGCACTATTCAAGTTGGAACCTTTATCTACAACTTTATACCATTTCCAAAATTAGCTCTAGACAGGACTGCACTCCTCTTAAGAGAAGGATATACATTCTGGGAGATTTGAGATATGCACCTATTATTCATCTCTTTTATTCAACTTTGTCTTGCAAACTTTTAATATGAACTCGTTTTGTCCCATCCAACCCTCCACAGCCTCCAAATGCTGAGTCAATATTTCCATAGTTTGCCGACAGCTGACTGATGTTGTATTGTACATTCATCATCATCTTGCTGATATCTCATCCCATTCCTAGTAATTTCATGAAGATGCTGAATAACATGTTGGGTTTAGCTGGAGATTCGCTTGCATTGGAGTATTTGGTCCCCCTTTCTCTTAGAGTCCTGCTGCAACAAGGAGTTACATAGGGTATGCTATTGCCCTTGTCCTATGGACAATATCAACATCTGCTGATATATTATAGAATTCCACACAACATTCATGAGACATTCATATAATCACAATACCCCAATATGGTAATTAAATATGATGAAAAGTAAACTGAAATTTAAAACAACTATGTGGATTTTCAAACTTACACTCTACAAAATTGATACCTATTTCATTAGAGTGGATGTGTGACATTGTAGGTATAGTATACAAAATTATGTAGTTTCTCTCTAAATCGAATAAACTGAAAAGAAGTTGCATATAAGTAATGTTTTCTAAAATGTATTCAGATTTATTCCATAGCTGCTGATGTATCATTCATGACTGATTTACAAAGCAATACAGTAGTCAAGTATACTAAATCTAGCATTTTAGAAAGATTTTTGATATCTTTCCTTCCTTCTTTTGTTGATGGAGTATTTTATTATTACTCTAATTCATTTTGAATAATGTGGATTTTATAAATGCATTTACTTTGCATACACTTTTCAGGACAAAATATTCATCGATCTATGAAAGAGCAAACATTTATGGTTGCTTTCAGCTTATGTTGTTCTGATCTATCTTCTTAATGTTTATATGTATACAAACTGAAATCTATAAATATATCGGAATACCAATTAGAAGAATTTATAGCCAAAGTAGATATTCCTATTGGGAATGTAATTTCACATTCTAAAATCTTTTTTTTTAAATTGTATTATGTAGCAGTGGTAACCATTCTGCCTACTCTAGTACAGAGAGAGACTGTTAACTATGTAATTCCCCAAAGTTGTTTTTCATATTTTTTTAATCCCACTTTTATTATTTATATAAGTAAGTCATAGCAGGAATACGTAATACTTCTCCCTCTTCCTATTTTCCCCACAATAACAACCGTTTGAGATGGTTTGGGCTGAGGGAGCGTGATTGGCCTGAAACAGGAATAGCAGTCACAAGTCTTCTGGTTTCTAGCCTGGTAAAATGAAATTCTGTTGAACTAAATGGAAGATATGTTTAAAAACTTTGCTAATGCTGTGCAATGAAATGCTGCTCTCTGACAAAAATACTGTCTTGTTCAGAGTAACAAATGATTGCTTATTGGTACATTACTCAGGATTTCAAGACAGACTTTCGGCCACGAACCAGATAACAGTCTGACCGCCTACCTGCTGCTTTTCCAGTTGACTTTCTAGGAAAACGGGTAGGGAAGGTCGCAAAAGGCATTTGGCAACCTGTTATAAGTGTGAGAAGGTTGACAAGTGCCGGATTGCAGTCATGTGGGAGTACGGCAACGTAAATTGAATAATTTCAACATAATCCTGAATAAGGAGGCAGCGGTGAGCCCTTGTTCAGTTTCTTGCAGATAAAGTTGCTCAGATTCAGAATGATCTGGACTCCAATTGGGCAATACAGACTGAGGTGACAGGGTCAGGTCTTAGTTCCAACATTTGGGAAGAATTTGACCTGGTAACTCCTGAGGAAGTAGACAAGGCTATGGGAGCTGTGAGTCCCTCCATCTGCTTACTGGATTCATGCCCCTCCCGGCTGGTCTTGGCCAGTCGGGAGGTGACACGCGGCTGGATCCAGGCATTAATTAACGCTTCCCTGAGTGAGGGGTCATTCCCGCAGCCTCTGAAGGAGGCAATGGTGCAACCCCTCCTCAAGAAACCATCTCTGTGTCCAGTCGAATGGAAGATCTATAGACCAGTCTCCAACCTGCCCTTTTTGGGTAAGATTGTTGAGAAGGTGGTAGCACACCAGCTCCGATGGTCCTTGGAAAAAGCTGATTAGATAGATTCCTTTCAGCCTGGTTTCAGGGCCGGTCACAGCATGGAAACTGCTTTGGTCACGCTGATGGATAATATCTGGTGAGCCCGGGATAGGGGACATTCCTCTATCCTGGTGCTCCTCGACCTCTCAGCAACCTTCTGCGACGACTGGAGGGATCGGGAGTGGAAGCACCGTTTTACGGTGGTTCTATCTCTCCGGTCGTTTGTAGTCAGTATTAGTGGGGAGGCAGAGGGGTCTGTCCTCTGCCCCCCCCTCGGCCTCTCCTTTGTGGGGTGCTGTAGGGGTCTGTCCTCTCCCCCCTGCTGTTCAATATCTACATGAAGCCGCTGGGCGAGTTCATCTGACGGCATGGTGATGATACCCAGTTATACATCTCAACCCCATGCCAATTCAGTGAAGCGATGGATATGATGTGTCAGTGCTTGGAAGCTGTAAGGTTCTGGCTGGGGGCCAACAGGTTCAGGCGCAACCCAGACAAGATCAAGTGGCTGTGGGTTTTTCCTCCTAAGGACTCCTCGATCTGTCCATCCATTGTTCTGGGGGGGGGAAACATTGTTCCCCTCAGATAGGGTCCGCAACTTGGGTGTCCTCCTGGACCCAAAGCTGAGTTTTGACCACCACCTTTCGGCTGTGGCCAGGGGAACCTTTGCCCAGGTTCGCCTGGTTTACCAGCTGCGGCCTATTTGGACCAGGAGGCTCTCCACACAGTCACTCAGGCCCTCATCACATCCCGTCTTTATTATTGCAATGCGCTCTACATGGAGCTACCCTTGAAAAGTGTTCAGAGACTGCAAATAGTCCAGAATGCAGCTGTGAGAGCTATCATGGGTGTACCTCGATACACCCATATAACACCTTTGCTCCACGAGCTGCACTGGCTTCCTATTAGTCTCCGGGCACAATTCAAGGTGTTGGTTATTACCTATAAAGCCCTATATGGCTCAGGGCCAGACTATCTATGGGACCATCTCTTGCCGCATACCACAGAGAGACCAATAAGAGCTCACGGAGTTGGCCTCCTCTGGGTCCCGTCGGGTTGGCAGGACCACCCGGGAGGGCCTTCTCTGTGGCTGCCCCGGCTCTATGGAATAAACTACTGCCTGATGTCTGTACTGCTCCCACTCTGCTGGCCTTTCATAAGGCCACGAAAACCTGGCTTTGTCAGCAGACCTGGCGCCATAAATTTACATCCTTGATGGCCAACTCTATGAATGGTGTGCATGTGTATGATTGTAACTACCTTTTTTCATAACTTTTTAATGAGGTTTTAGTTTTAGATAATGTTCGACTTCTTTTTGTTGCTTTGTATCTTTATTATTTATATTGTATTATTTATATTGTATTTTTATTATTGTTATAAGCCGCAAATTGTAATTACAACTAAAAAAATCATAATTTATAAATTAGTATTATTGACCCCAGAGTGGGCTGTGTTATGATATTCTCTAGAATCTGATTGTACAAAAAAGATTTCATTTATGAAATTAGGATGTTATTAATTTCTGCATTTGGATAGGAACTTTCAGTCACAGTTTATGAAATAAAATATTGGAACAGCTAAGAACTAATTCAACTGGGAATTCTTACTGATAATGTATTTCTGAAGGTTAGGATTAGGGTTAGGTTGAAACTGATCTAAAACTGCTGTATAAGTTATACCATTAATATTATCACTCTACCTAACCTTTGGCTAGGATTCAATAGGATATGTTGCACAACAATTTCTTCTTGGGTAAAACCTGAGTGATTATAATGACATAGTTCAGTTTCTGGCTAATTACTGATAAAGTCTGAGAAAATATTGTTCTAAAAATTTATTAGCCGGAGACAAAGTTATTAGAAACTTTCCTATATTAAATATTTTATAATTCACAGGAAGGGTACTGTAAATGTTCTTAAGTTCAGGTGTCCAGGAAAAGCAAAAAGAGTGCTAAGCTTCTTCAGAATCAATTCTGAATATGAAAGTTTATACTGGATCAAAATAGGGATTTCATCAGAGGCAGGTTTTTTTTGTGACAAGCAACTAACTGTTCATTGAAAATAACATTTCAATTTGACTCAGAAAGCCTTGTCACTGGGTCCAGCTTCTGAAGGAAATAATCCTATCCTGCGCCTAGTTCTTCACACAATATAAATTGTTACACTAAGACTATTTTCCTACAATTCAGACTCAGTTCTTTTTCTTTTTCAACTAGCTGTACAATTATATAAAAAAGGAAAGGCTTGTATTTCTGGCCCTAAGGAAGCTGTTTCCTTTTAAAGAACTAACACTACCTTTTCATTAACTCTTGTGTACCTCTTTCAAAACATTAAAATAACATATAAAATCCTCGTGTTAATTGGGAATAGCTATCCATTAAGTCTCATATTGATTAAATAATAATTTATATCATAGGCCATCAATGTTATATCACTTTTATAATTATGCAAATGGTTTCAGTTCTTACAATTGTCAGTTGTGATTTTATGATAAAAATTGAGATGAATTGTCCAGATTAATTTGACTAAAGCACATTGAGGTGCATGGGGTGCCGGGACAAAAATGTTTCCCCTTATTTCTGAAATGAAGTTTGCTAAACTATTCTGTCAACTAGAAAATTCAAAGGATTTAAGAAAATGTATAGCATGATATTCGATATTGTGAGCTATTCGTGGGAATTTCTAAAGCCTGTTATTTTGAGGTTATACCAGTCATATAAACATTTTGGCCTTAAGCCATGCAATCATGAGATTTTTGGTACAGCATTTTGCATCTTCAGTTAGAATTAGAAAATATTTCTCTGATTGAACTAGTATGTGGTCATAATAAGGTAATGAATGTATCTGAACTTGGGACAACCACTATTGCTGTTTACTGTGTATTGTAAGCCAGAAAGGCAAATGATTCAAGTTGTAAAGTTAGTTTTCTAATTTTCTATTCCACAGCTAATACCCTACTGAAACATTATCTGCTTTCACAAAAAAAGAAAGGGGGATACCTGCAACAATTGAGTGTATATGCATTCCCCCTTTTTCCCTTGAATAAAAATAAAAAAGAGCTTTAGGGGCAGGGAACTGTTTCATTTTCCCTGCAATTGTATATCTGACAGCTCTGTTCAAATAAAAGGATAATTTATGGTTACATATATTAGAAAATTTGAGGAAAGCAAATTTAAAGGTCATTTTTGTTCCTGGTACAACATTTAAACTTCTTTGGATTCTTAACTGGATTTAAAATAATGCAACCTCTAACATACTCAAGAGTCAAGACAATATAAAAATATGCATGAAATTATTGAGACAGCAAGAATATTAAGCATGGCTTCTTTGTTTCAGAGTCTTTCATATTTCAAAGCCAAATAATATAATTAATGCACATAAGTATTTTGCCTTTGTTACTCTGAAGTAAGGTTTAAATTAAGGATTACAGACTGATTAATTTAACAAGGGTGGGATTTTGGGGGTGGCTGGGTTATATTTTGTTTACAATCCATGTCTGAAAAATGATATGAAATAATGAAAGCAGGGATATAAACAAATGGCAGCCCATTATTGGGGAAGAGCTGTTAAGAACCCCTTATCAGTTTACAGATACCAATAATGCCTGGACATCATATTTCTAGCCTGCAAAATTATATTTTATTTGTGTTGCCATAATTAGAACTACTGCCATTTCTTTCACATAAATATTTGTGCAGCTAAGAGAAATTTGCATAGTTGAAAGTTTAATAGTTAAGGAAATGACCAATATAATGTTCATTTGAAACAAATATGACATACTGATACTGGGTGATGAGATTTTATAGAGGGGAAGAGGCACATTTTTGACAAACTCCATGGATGAAATTTATGATATTCAATTTGCCATAAATACTGTATTTTTCGGACTATAAGACGCACCAGAGTATAGGATGCACTTTAGTTTTGGAGGAGGAAAATTGGGGGGGGGGGGGAAATCTGCCTACTAGGTGTTCATCTGGCTAGTGTCCTAAGTCTGGTTGACTTCAGCACATTACTTTAGCTCTTGGTTAGGGCTTAAAAAAATCTTATTCAGAGGAAGTAGCAATGAAAAAATCTGCAAACCGGGAAGATTGTTAAGGCTGAAAAAAACATTCTTCCAAGGCAGTAGCAAAAAAAGCCTGCAAAGATTTGGGGTTGGAAAAAACCTTCTCCGGAGGTTTTCAACCTCTTTTCAGGGGCAGGTGTATCTTATACTCTGAAAAATATGGTAAGGCCGAAATTTCATTTTCTACCTTGGACATCCAGTAAGTACCGTATTTTCACTGTATAAGACGCACCTTTTTCCTCCCCAAAAGAGGCTGATAATTTGGATGCGTCTTCTACTCTGAATGTAGGGGGGTTCAGCCCTAACTAGCTGCTTAGGATCTTCCCAGCTCTCACTTTGCAGGCTCTTTCATTGTTTCTCTCTTCAAATAATATTTTCCAAGCCCTAAGGCTTTGCAGGGTTTTTTTCATTACTCTAACTTGCTCTGAGTAAGTTTCTTTCCAGCCCTAACCAGGCGCTAATGATGTTCTCAGCACTTACTGGCTTGCAAGCTCTTTCATTGTTACTCTCTCAGAATTAAAAAAATAAAATTAAGCCCTTAACTAGGGGATAAAATAATGTGCTGAAGCTGACCAGACTAAGGATGCTAGCCAGATGAATACCCGGTAAGCAGATTCTTTTCCCTATTTTCCTTCCCAAAAACTAAGGTGCGTCTTATATGCTGGTGCATCTGATACTCCCAAAAATATGGTATATTGTTTTGTTTCAATCAGAGCAGCTTTAGTATCACAACTGGAAAGTGATGAGGGATCTGTCTGCTATGCCTACTGTTCCTCTCCTGCAAAGTGGTCTCCTATACCCACTTTTTCTCTAGTAGCAGCAGTACTGCTAGTCTGTATGCAGCTGGCCACCACCCCATAGAGATCACTGAGGGGTTCATCAGTTCCGATGTCACAATTCATGACTCCAATGACTCCTATGCAGTGACCCTCATACCTCAACCAAATAGCCTATATTTCTCTTTGCTTTGGGGGCAGTGAAGCAATCGTTCTGGTAAGGGACTTGGACACTTCACTGGCCATGCCGATTGGTCATGCACAGAGGTTTCTTTGTTTCACCTAATATAATTGGTATAGTATTCTTATGCAGTTTTCAATGCAAGCCTAAAGTGGGAAGAGATTGTCAGCAAATTATTGCAAAATTGTTGAGAAAGATAGATGTTGCTAAGCTTTGTTTGTATTCTGATATTCAGATATAAATACTTGTAATCAAAGACCAACACAAATATTTAATTTCAGATTATTAGAATCTCCTGCTGTATGGTTTTTACATCGTTAAAATAACAAATGATTTTTCTATTCATATTGTAATAAATTTAAATAGAAATTAGGCACACAGAACATTTGTAAGATAGTTATATGTGGGCAATAGACTAATTATAGATCATATTACATCTTACACTAAACTTTAAAGTTTGTGAATCCTTTTAAATTTTCAGAATTTCTGCATAAATATGATCTGAAACTAGATATGGAGCTCAATCAGACATATTTGAAATATCTGACTCTAATTCCCCTTTCAAATGAACTGATGATCACATACTTTGTGATATGTAGCTTTGAATCATTATGAAAAAATATAATGCTTTTGACCTAAGTTTTTATCAAACTTGTAAACTATATCAACGCTCTATATTAATGTTCATTTCAAAATGACCAGTTTATTGCCTTAAGGTAAGCTGGACTCGGCATCTAGGTTATATGTGTAATAATTCAAGAAATAATGCTGGAAGCACAAAGGCTGTGAATGCAAGTTGCAAAAGCAATCTGTGTGTCTTCTTTGACAATAAAATATGTTTATTGGATGATTTCAAAAAATTAGCAATTATATCATTCCTCTTGCTTATTGCCTGTGACTCAAGCATTCCCTTATGGACAATATGTATCATTTGAACAGAAAAAAATCTAATAAAAACATTGTGACAGGCATGTACCATCCACAATATGTAAATCATGTTTGGTCAATTTGATGTCAATTGTCAATATATTAATGAACTATGTTTCCTGAGTAGCAAAAATGTGTAAGTATTCTTGTGCCTAAATGCAGATAAAAAACCTGACAATCAGTCCAGTGAGAAGCTAAAATTACGTTTCATCCTTCCGTCCACGTAAAACAATGAAAAAGTAATTATTTTAACTGTACAATGTTTTTATATTTTCAGGCTTTCATATCGAACTGGTCAAGACACATCCAATTGTGATACATGTAGGAACAGTGCGTGTATAATCTATAGGTAAGTAACTTCTCATGTTTCCACTTTTCAAATTGGATAAAAATGATATTATTCAGTAATAGAACCTGCATGCAAGCCACTCTTTTAAATTGGTATTTCAGCATGAATGCTCTTAAGAACAGGAAATTAATGTTTACTGTACTATAAAGCCAATTTATAAGGTATTTAAATACTAGAAAGAAGAGAAATGAGATGAGGATAGTGGTGTGCATTAACTTGTACAATAATAGAATAGAAATTTGTAGCAAGTACTTTGTCAAAATATTTTTTTTCATTTAAATAACTTATTGATGTCTACAATAATAAATTTGAAAACAAGTAACAGTGGAAATTATGGGTACTCTGAACATTATCTTTTTTTAAAAGTACTAAGCATATATTTGCAATGTATATAGTCTAAAATGGAATGTCTTAAATGAATGTATGCAGAACTGATCAACAAAGTTCCAGAAGCATATTCACCATGATCACTCAATTGCCATTTGGGATTTTCATTGCTAGTTTCTGACAAACAAAGTCAATAGAAGAAGCTGGCAGAAGCTTCTCCCATTGACATTGATCACCTCGCAAAAGTTGGTCATGCTTAATAACCTTGCAGGACAGCATCCAGAAGCGGCATAACAGTTATCACTAAGCAGCACTGTGACATTCTGCTTCAAAACTGTGTTGTTTAGCAACAAATTCTGATCCTAATTAACATAGTTAGCTGAAGATTACCTATAATAAATATTTATCAACATGCCTTTGTAAATAATACCTACCTCCAGAAATCGGAAAAGTAGCAAGCTTGTTAAAGCATAGATTTTAATTATTTTTCACAAAATTAGAATAAGTTGATAAATGTACATACATATGTACACATATATTTCCTAAGTACCATTTAAATTACCTTGTAGCGATATATATTGTTATATTTTATCAGCTTTATAAGTGATGAGAATGTTGCACATTATATTTCTTAAACAGTTTTCTGCAATAATTAGTGACTAAAATGTATTATATTAATTGGATAATCTATGAAGTAGTTGTTGTCAGAAATAATGTAGGATATTTTAGGATACAAGGACTACATTTCTAAGTTTTGTGCCACATCTTGTGCTATCTGTTTGCATAATCCATCAAGCATAAATTGGTGCAGTATCGATTGAGCTGCAGAGTCTAATGCCATCCTATTCATTCTCCTGTGTAATGCATCCTATTAATGAGATGAAGTGTTTCACTTCAAATGTTCTTAGGAAGTAAATTGGCTTTAGGTGAATTTTACTTCATATTTTTTAATTGTGTATAAGCGACTAATGTTTTGGACTATACAACTGTACTTTAGCAATTAAGTGTTGCATAAAGGTTTTTTAACTGATGCTAACTAAATACTAATTACTGATTGTAAGAATCCTGAAATATTGTGTATGGAAAGCAGTACAGGTAATCTTCGTGTTACAATTTTATTTTATTTTATTTATTTGTCAAGTGCATTTTGTAATATTCATAGATATAACATCGTTTATATACGTAAGATGGATACTTATAAGAGGGAGCAATTGGACAAGGACGGTAGGCATGCTGATGCACTTATGCACGCAGTTGGGACTAGATGTGTCATTGCTAAGTGATACAGTTATAAAATACATCATGGGTCTACATTGTTTAGCAATAACAGTTCTGGTTGCTAAAACCAAGATGTGTAGGTCCTTATGCAGGAAGTGGTGGAAGTCCCAAATAATGAGCTCAGGGGGAATGGGTGGCTACAGGGAGTGGGGAAAATTGTTATAGGCCAGTGTTATAGGCCAGTGATGGCAAATTGTTATAGGCCAGTGATGGCAAAGCTTTTTTCTCGTGGGTGCTGAAAGCCGGGGGGGAATATACTATTGCGCATGCACAAGTGCCCACACCCATAACTCAATGCCTGCGGATGGCAAAAATGGTCTTCCCCACCCACTTGGAGGCCCTCTAAAGGCCTGAAACAGCCCATTTCCCAAACTCTGCTGGGCCCGGTAGGCCCTCTGGAGCCTGGGGAGGGCAAAAAATGTCCTCCATTATTCTCCCAGAGACTCCAGAAACTGAAAATGCCCTCTCAGAGCCTCTGAGTGAGGTGAAAATCTAGCCGGCACGCACATTCACATTGGAGCTGGGTTACAGTAATGCTAGCAGATATGGCTCCGTGTGCCACTTGTGGCAACCGTGCCATGGGTTTGCCATCACTATTATATGCTATCTGAGTACAGGAAAGCCAAGAGAGTGAATGGCATAGTGGGACACAAGTCCATAAATTCTGGAAGTGGATGGCACAGCAGGGCATGAGCACAAGAAGGATGGGGCATGTAGGGCTTGGTGTAAGCGCAATAAAGCAAGAGGACTTACCATAATGATTTTGACTTTCCTTTTGGGAAGCCAGCGAGGAAGGATTTGGTTGACAATCCTTCAGGATTCTGCAACTATTAACGTGACCAGTTGCCAATAACCTAAATCAAGATAAAATGACTGCAAGGGCCCTGTGACAGCCAGAACTTCGTGAACCAGTCTTAAGATATCACTCAAACAGTTCAAATAGTTGCAGTAATGGTCAGTAACTGATGGTCAGGAAGAAAGAACTACCTTTTAAAGAACGACCATTCCATGAGCCTTATTTCTATCTTTTAGAAGCCTAAGATAATAAATGCCTAAAGTTTAGTGATATACTGTAGTTACTGTCAGTGTGGGGCTATGGGTGTGTTTTAAATATAGAAACAGAAAAGTCAGCTCTGAGTTATTTTTTCTCCTATTGTTTTCGTGGAATATGCCCCCATCTGCCATTAAGTTCCCCATTTTGGTATATTTTAAAGATGGAACTGGGAATAGATCTAGAGAAGGAAATTATTCTCATTCTCTTTTACTCTCAGATAGTACTGACATTTGTTGGGAAGAATTTAAGAATAAAATCGATGCAGTTTGCCTTCGAGAGACTTCGTGTTTCCATTTTTGTCCTAAAAGGTCCACAAAACTAGATTGGAAAAATCAACTCTTTTTCAATAATGTTTCATATTTTCTGGAGGACCTTTGGAAAGTGAGGAAGCTGATGTGATTTCCAATCTCTCCAGTTTTATTTAGCTATGCCCTACAAATCAGTGAAATCCTATGTTACTTTAATAATAACATATTTTTTCCTTTACTCTGGAATAGCAACTATAATGATTTATACACTAGGTCTCTCTTAAGTATTTTCTGACTTATAGCAGACTTCCATTTCCATAGCATTTTCTTGGCAGATGCCATCATCAGAAATGATGTACTGATCCATTTGCTAGGGGATAGAATACACTAATCAAGCAGTTTTCTTTGTTGCTACATGTTCTTGTGTGAATGCCAAAAATAAACTTTTCATTTGAATGGCTGCTTGTGATCTCTTACTTCTAAAGTGATGAAGAATGTTCTTCACTTATTGAATGAAGGACAGCCCATAAATTCATTATATGCATTTCTTTACCTCTGGAAAAAGCTCTCTTTGTTATATCATTTGATCCACCAATGTATACTAAGGAACTGTTGCAATATATTTCCTTTACTGATTTTATCCATTCCCAGCCTAAAGGTGACTTACATAAACTATACTGTAAATAAATTCAGAAAAACACCCAATCCAAGCAAGCTCTTAGGTTTATTTATTCAGGTAATTGTTTTTAAAATATATAAAATTCTTGGTGCATTATTTTTGTATATTGAAATACTAATTATAAATTAAACATAGGGCAGAATGATTGGCACACATAATTAGCTGACTCAACCATATTGGGAATTCATGGTATGCAAGTAAATGTAACCATATCCTAATTAAGTTGGGAATTCAAATATTTCCTTAACGAACCTATTTTCTTTTTCTACCGTGTTTCCCCGATAGTAAGACACCCCCGATTGTAAGACGTATCGGGGGTTTCAGGGGGGTCGGCTAATATAAGCCGTACCCCGAAAGTAAGACATATGTCTTACTTTCGGGGAAACACGGGGGTATTGCCGGGGGGGGAGCCGTTCCCGGAGGGCTCTTCTTGCCCAGGGTTTTCTTACGCGCCTTGCCCGCCGCCACGCCCCGGCCTTTGCCCGGGGAGCCCCGCTCACCGGCCGAGCCTTGCACGGGGCTGTGGCGTGGAGCGGCCGGCGAGTGGCAGCGGTCCATTTTCAGGCTGCCCAGGATCTCCGCCTCGGGGAGGTCTTCAGCATCGCTCAGCGAGCCCGTGGACATGGCCTCGGGACGGCGGGGGCAGGGAAAGGGAGTCGTCCCGCCGCCCGGGGACCCCCGCTAAGCCTTCTGCACCTGACTCGGCGAGGCGAGAGGGAAGAAGGAGAAGTGCAAGTGGATGCGGAGCGCCCGGGAGGCATTTATCCGCCCGGGAGGCATTTATCCGTCCTTCGCTTTGACGGCGCTGGTCCGAAGCGAGCCGAGCAGGCGGCGGCTTGCAGCGAAGGCGCTCGTCCCAGCAACCGAGTCCTGCTGAGGCTCGGCTGCAAGCGGCCAGCGAGGCCGACCGGCTCCGAGGTTGCTGGGACGAGCGTCTTCGCTGCAAGCCGCCACCCGCTCAGCTCGCTTCGGACCAGCGCCGTCCTTCGCTTTGACGGCCCTGGTCCGAAGCGAGCCGAGTGGGCGGCGGCTTGCAGCGAAGGCGCTCGTCCCAGCAACCGAGTCCTGCCGAGGCTCGGCTGCAAGCGGCCAACGGGCGGCGGCTTGCAGCGAAGGTGCTCGTCCCAGCAACTGAGTCCTGCCGAGGCTCGGCTGCAAACGGCCAGCGAGGCCGACCGGCTCCGAGGTTGCTGGGACAAGCGCCTTCGCTGCAAGCCGCCGCCCAGGAGAGTCTCCCTTACGCAGCCTGGTGCCAGATGGCGGTGGCGCGCTGCGCCCAGAGCTTGGGCCACCCGGCGGGCGAGGCGGCGGCCCTGCCGAAGCGGCGCGGTTCTGGCTGCGGCATGAGCGGGAGCTCCGACTGCGGCAAGGCAGACTGAGAGGCGCTCGGAAGAGGGAGTCAGGGCTGCCTCTGTGGCGGGTTGAAAAGCAACGGGACTGTGGGTAGAGGAGTCCTTTAAGGGCTGGGAGAGGACGGTTTACAGCTCGCGACGTCGCGTTAACCTTACGGGTGCCTCGCGCTCTTCCCGCCGCGGCTTCTTTTACGATCCGAAGGAGGGAGCGAGCGAGCGAGCTGAGCCCTCTTTCGCCTCAGGACTGCAACTCAGTACTGGTTGGGGAAAAAGGGAGGGGCGGAGAATTCGGGCCAGAGGAGGCCGCGATTGGCTCCAGGGCCTTTAGGAGGTGGGAGGGGAGGAACCAATCGGAGGTGACGTTTAAGATCTGCAGAAGAACCACAGAGAAAAACTAGAATGGAGGGAAATAAATCCTTCTCCCTCACATTTCCTGTGCAGTGGAGGACTCTTCTCCATTTTGCGGATTGGATGGCAATCTCCGGAGCGGTCAGCGAGATCGGGGAGCGGGAATGGCGGCGGGGGGTCGGGCCGAAAACGAGCCGGCCCCGGTGCCCGGGACAATATAAGACATACCCCGAAAGTAAGACATAGTGGGGCTTTTGGGGATAAAAAGAAAGTAAGACAGTGTCTTACTTTCGGGGAAACACGGTAGTAGTAGTAAATATCAGTTGGGGGTCATATCAAGCAGTGGAAGTTAAAAACTTCGTGGTTCAAACTTTATCCTACTGGAAGAATCTATTTCACCCTATAGATATAGACATAGATTACATGTTATACACACAGAGAGGTGGGCTGTTAAGGTGGAAAGCCTGCTTGCTCCCATGGCTCTGAATGCTAGCAGAGTCCAGCACAATTCTGATACTGCAACTGTGCAGGTAGCAGATTTGTACGCAGAGACACAGGCACACACAGAAGCAGAAAACAGTGCCAAAACACTGGCGTGCCTGTGTCTCCGCGCGTGATTCTGCTACCTGCACAGGTGCAGCAGCAGAATTGCGCTGGACTCCGCTAGCACTCAGAACCACGGGAGCGAGCACACGTCACAGTTCCACATTAGCAGCCCCCACACACATGCAAAGGGAAATGAATTAAGTTTTAAGCCATCTCTCATGTCTATTTTCCCTAATTTGTTCATTTAGACGGCATCTTGCCTGGCTAGGAATATGTAAACACATCTAAAGTTGTTCCACATTAGCATCAAACATATTCTTCTGCATGCTTTTTCATACAAAATATTTAAAAATATGCTATTCACTTTATCCCAAATGCTTGTTTTTAAACATATTTTAATAGATGACAATAATTAGCATTCATGGCTGCCAGAGCAAGCCGTTTTTTATATCCTTGCATCACCTTATCCATGCTTTTCCTAGGAATACATTGTCATGTCTCCTTTAGAATCATCATTACACAACTTCTTAAAAAAAACTAGGTTTCCATTGGCATTGTAATATTTATTTATTTATTAGATTGATTGATTGATTGATTTATTTATTAGATTTTTATGCCGCCCTTCTCCTTAGACTCAGGGCGGCTTACAACATGTTAGCAATAGCACTTTTTAACAGACCCAGCCTATTGCCCCCACAATCTGAGTCCTCATTTTACCCACCTCGGAAGGATGGAAGGCTGAGTCAACCTTGAGCAGGTGATGAGATCTGAACCGCTGACCTGCAGATCTACAGTCAGCTTCAGTGGCATGCAGTACTGCACTCTACCTGCTGCGCCACCCCGGCTCTTTAGGAAAGGATTAAAGAGAAAGATGGACTATGGGGGTGGGGAGTCCCCCACCCAAAGCAGTTACTTTTCTCCTTTTTATCCTCACTCTTCTTTACATATATGTATGTGCACACGTTAAGAAAAGCATAGATATGTGTCATAAAGTGCTAAATTGTCAAAATTGTGGTTTTGGTAGGGTGTATATTGCTGGAATTCAGTGTTTAGAAGCTTCTAAGGTATAAAAAATATAGTACTGTACAATGAAGTAATTAAAACTAAATATCTGGGATTTTCAACAGTTCAAGTTAAATTACCACTGATGGTTAAATGATGGCTGAATGACAATATCAAGTGATAATAGATTTATAGTTCAGCAATATTTGAGGGTCTCAAGTTTTCAACTTCTGAATAGGATCTACCCACAAGAGACCAAGGAAGTTGGGCTTGTACTAAGTAACGGTATACATTGATATCAACACTTTGCTCTTCAGTTAATCTTTCTCTGACAAAGTAATTTATTTTCCTGTTAACTTGCCTGGTTTGTTGCATTTTTATTTCTTGTCAGGTATTGGCTGTAGTTCTTCGTAACAAGTCTTTCTTTACAAATTTACCACTCTCATAGGTAATCAGAGACTGAAAATACAAGCTGTTCTACTTGCAGTGAGTAGCAACTTGCATAGGCCATGGAATAGCAAGAGAGGGAGAGAAGCCCAAGGCTTCAATTCTGAGTTTATTTCGCTTGGTATTTGGTAGTAACAGATTGCTTGCAGCCTATTTCTCATGCTAGCTGATTGGCTGTACCTGGCCTGTGTTTAATCGCATTATTGTGAATAAAAAAATCATAGGGATTCATATGATCTCATATGATAATGTTTCTAAGGACAAAAGGCAGCGGGAGAATTTCTTGAAAATATTCTCAATTTCTGTATGGGAGGCAGCCTCGTGCCGGGTGTATTGGAGGTGCGTGGTCCTCCTCACCACCTCAGAGTCCCTGGTTGTTGTTGTTTTTAAGCCTTAAAGTTTTGGATTTTTTTCAGTCCCCTCACCTCCTTTCTTTGACAGCGACTCTCCTCCTATTCTTCCTCCTTCTCCTCCCACCCAAATTCTGAGCTTTTCTTTCTTTCCTAATGGGTTTGCACGCATTATTTGCTTTTACATCGATTCCTATGGGAAAAATTGCTTCTTCTTAAGAAGGTGTCGACTTAAGAACCTGGTCACGGAACGAATTAAGTTCTCAAGTAGAGCTACCACTGTATATGAAAGTTACTGAAGATAATTTAAGTCAATATCTTTTAAAATTCTGGGTATCAATTCATTTTAATGTATTAATAAGGGAAGAAAAAGTAGAGGTCCCATAATTTTGATTATTACATGGATTATTTTGTGTGCATTGTTCAGTCAGACCAAATAGATCGTCTTAGAATGAAAAATCATATCATATATATCTTCCATTCATAATCAGCCATATATTTTATAAAACCAAAGAAAATTTATCATTGAATAAATTAACATATAAAAATATTAGATTGTTAGTATTATTAAGGTACTCTTAAGTACACATACATTTCTGCTTTAACTTATCATTCAGAGCCAACTGCATGTGTGCAGAAGTTATATTAATCCCATCTTCTAAGTAATTTGATAGTCTCCTAAGAGACTTGCCCTTTACATTCTTCCTTAAAAACAGTTTTTTGTTTAATATTTTGTACATTGATTCATGAGCTGTTACCATGAAATGATTTAAATGACATAAACATAGAAAGCTATCATAAGAGTTTTCAATTTATTTAGGAAACTTGAACGCTCTGTAAGCTAATTCAACGTTATTTCAGGTTCAGTGCAAAAAATATCTCAAATCTACCATGATTAATTTTTGCAGTGAAAAATCGATTAAAACACACTATAAAATTGAAGATCTGGAATAATGCTAGCAAAAGCCAAATGAACATATCATTTGTTTGTTTTTCTTTCTTACATATTACTTATTTTAATTTCATCCTAAATATTATGGTTCTCCTAATACCCAATTCTGAGATCAGTTGAAAATAAACTATAACTTGTAAAATGTAATCATTGTAATCACAGATGAAATCTGATATAAATTCAGCATCAATTTAGGTGTGAATAGATATGTGTTTGGTCACAAAATGAGAGGATCTTCATTTAAAACTCTCCTCTAGATAAGCACAGTAAGTCCTGAAACAATGTGTTTAATTAATTTATTTTATCTAATTAATTAATTAATTTTGTAATGAAAAGTGTGGGTGTTGTTTACAGTTAGTAAACTGCAACTAGTTTTTCACTCAACAAGTAGCTTAAATGGACCTTCTGACCCAAAATGGTTCATCAGGTTATGTATAATTCTGTCTTATGAACTAGAGGAAATAGAGACCTATCCTTTAGTAATATATTATGAGGGAAAACAAAATTATTTCTATTCAGTCAGAATGGAAATAATTGTACACAAGAGTTGAAATGTAGAAGATACTATAGGACCGTGATGGCGAACCTATGGCACGCATGCCACAGGTGGCACATGGAGCCATATCGGAGGGTACACGAGGCATTGGCCTATGTCAGCTCCAGCGTGCATGTGCATGCTGGCCAGCTGATTTTCGCCCTTGGGAAAGGCCGTTTCATTCCTGCCACAGCTTCAGGGAAGCTTCCCTAAAGCCTCGAGGCAAAAAAATTGCCCAACGGATGGCAGGAGCTATATCCGTTTCTCCCCTCTCCCCCTCTTAGCATCCTAGAGAACGAAGACAGCTTCTGTCCTTCATTCTCTCCCCCCTCAGCAGCAAGAGATGCTCCAAAAGTGCAGCAAGAATCTCAGGGATCCTCATACGTTTCAGGGCTTCTCGCGCTCATGAGGAAGAGAGGGCAGAAGCTGTGTCCCTTCCCTATCTTCCTCTTGAGGAAGAGAAGCCCGAAACGTATGAAGATTCCTGAGATCCTCACTGCACCTTTGGAGCTTCTCTTGCTGCTTGGGGAGGGGGGGGGGGCGAAGGGAAGAAGCTGTGTCCCTTCCCTGTCTTCCTCTTGAGGGAGAGAAGCCCGAAATGTATATTTTGAAGATACACTGATATATGGCAGTAAAAAAAACCTTAAAATAAACTAGATTTATATTTGCTGATATTAATTTAAAGACATTTACAAATAAATCTGTACGTCCTGGAAATAGGAAGACATTCCAGAATTGTGTGAGATGTAGTGCAGGTAGTTACAGAAAGCTGAAAGAAAAATTAAACTTTCCTAGAGTTTCTTACTGTTATATTGTTTTTATTATTGTTGTGAGCCGCCCCGAGTCTTCGGAGAGGGGCGGCATACAAATCTAATAAATTGAATTGAATTGAATTGAATTCTTATCTTAGAAAGCAAATTCAACTTTACACTGTTATCTCCATCAGCCTCCAAAATCATTCTAGTCTTTATTTTTACTTTTTGAAAAGGATGTTCAGGAAAGGGAAAGCGGGGAAGCATTATTTCTATGAATACTAGTAGGTTTATTTGTAGAGTAAGAAAACGTTAAACCACAGTAAAAAATTTCCCTCAGTTTTGAACCATATCGTTTATTTCTTTGCCTCCTGCCTTTCTTCTTGCCTTCCTAGATCTACACTCAGGTGAGGAAACATGCTTCATAACCCCTACATTTCACTTTAAGATTAAAAAAAATATTTTCAAAGCAATTTGTTTTACAATTATCTTTTTCTAAATCACTGTGCATTACAATTACTAATTACCTTCCAGCTACAGCTTGAAATCAGGTCTCTTTGTTTTTATAAATTAAACCTGAAACATTTTATGAATGGTATCTCTGAGCTATAATTTCTACTGGATCCTTCCCTCTCCCCCCCCCTTAATTGCAGAGCAGTCATTAGGGTATACTCTTCTGTTTGAAATACACTTACAATTTGGGATAAATATTTTATGAGTGTAACTTTACTTTTACATACAAATTTTGATCTTCAAATGAGTAAGAGAGCTAGTTTGTTTCTTTCCCTTGCAGTCCATGTTTTGAGATTATTTTTAGTGGCATGATGTTCTACAACTGTTTTAATAGCTCTAACTTTATAATTAGGTGAGGTCAGGTTTACATACAGCAAGGATCTAATCTTATAGAGATAACAGAAATAGAAGAGGTCATTATTTCAAGAACTTTATGAAGTGCATAAAATATACCAAAATCAAGATTATATTATGTGAATGCAGGGAAAAGACTGCAACAAAAATTTTACAGTCTTGAAACCACTCATGTATAGAATTCAGAATGGGCTTGTTTACACATTAATTATGGGTGAATCAACAGCCCCTGGTTATTGGAATTATTTTATTTATCTACTATCAAGCTTACTTCTTAAACACTGTATAAAAAAATAACTGAATAACAGCCAAGGGATAACTGCAATGTTATGGGAGGAATGATTGCAGTTATATCCAGATAAAACTAATTTTTCATGTTCCAGATGTACACAGAGGCTCTAAGTATAGGAGTAAATATTGTATGCCTTTATTACAGTAGTCCCTCACTATATCGCGCTTCACCTACTGCGGCTTCACTTCATCACGGGTTTTCAAAAAATATTAATGAGAAAAATTATTCGCGGATCTTCGCTGGTTCGCGAAGGAAGTCGATCGGCAGATTTAAACAGCCCACGGAACTCGATCGGCAGGTTTTTTTTAAAAAAAATATCTAAACTTTTGTAAGAGTGTGGGAAGGGTTTATAAACATTTAAAACAATGAAAACTTACCAAACAATTACAATATAAATACTTAAATAAGTACTATCAGTCGATAAATTCCCCATCGTGGATTTCACCTATCGCAGCCGGGTCTGGAACGTAACACCAGTGATAGGTGAGGGACTACTGTATCTCCTATTCTGGTGGGACTTTTATATTCTCATCTTGATCCCTCTTAATATTTTACTGTTGAATAACCAATTTGTAATGATGAACTAATATAAAATATAAACATTATATTGAAAATAACCTTACAAAGTAAAACTTCTTTAGCTCACAGAAAATGTTAACTTTCCAGCCACCAAGATATTTATCCCATTTGGATGAAAAGGAAGCCAAGACTTCAATCAAAATCCAGCATCACATTTCCACTGCAAGCAACCTTTTCAGTAATGTCCTAGGAAATACTATAATTTAACTTAGTGGCAGAATAGATCTGTCCAGACCAGGAAATTCACAGGATAAATCCAGAAAATCTGCTGCCATTCATGGTAGACAATTACTAAGGAAATGACTTAGTTTAAGAAAGTTTTTTATCATTTTAGTGGGATTACAGTTCCATGGTACAATTCATATATTTAAATATTGTTTTACATTTCAGATGTTCCTTGTTTTGCAGTACTATATTTCTTGTCAGTATGTTGTGTTAGAGGAATGCAGAATTTGGGTCTTTTTCACATACCAAATTCATTTTCAATGTTAATTTAACAGAAACTGTCTTGGCAACTGATTGTGGTTTTCTTTTTCTTTCTTTCCACTATTTAGTGTGGAATTAGATTTTAAGCAGCAAGAAGACAAACTTCAGCCAGTTCTGAGAAAACTTCACCCTATTGAGGAAACTCAGGTTGCACCTTTGCCTTATTCTCAGGAGAGTTACTCCTCAACTCCCAAGCAAAAATCCAAAACTGAATCAAAAAAGCATGGAAGATGGAAACTCTGGTTTCTTTAACTAAATCCGTATTACCGTATATGGAATTTAAGGTCGCCTTCATTTAAAAAAAAAACCTACATCCACATGAACTTGTGGAGTTTTTTAAAAAAGGATCATAGTAATTTGAACAGGTGACTGTCAGCAAGTGTTACTCTGACAATATTCTTTCTCACCATATGTACCAAAAAAGGCCTTTGTACCTATGAATGAACTTTCAGGAGTAAGGCATTCAAATTGCATACTTTGTCAACTTTTTATTTGAATTTCACCAATGTGGGATGTTAAAGAATTTTTAAAGCCAGGATAGAAATTCATGTTAGCAAAAGAAAAATATATAATTACTTGCCCACCATTCTTTTGTTAAAAATAACATGTTAATATTATTTTTCAAAATCTATATTTTGTTTTGATTTTTTGGTTTCTTTCTTGTAAAAGAAAGGGCAGAATGTTTTCCCCCTGAAGTCGTTCACTGTATATTTAATTTTTCACATTTAATGCTGGAGTGGGTAGAACCATTTTCAGCACATAGATATCCTGAGGAAAGCACAATATTTTCAATGGTCTGAGACCATGAATAATCTTTAAAATGTGATTATGTGTATACTTGCCTTTATGTGCTGTAGCATTATGCCAAGTGATTGCACCTCAGTGAAATGCTGGCACCTTTAATTTACTGTCATTTTCATCACATAACCTACTGCTCACTTTAAATGGTGAGCAGTCAAAAGCCACCTAAAGTCAGGGCATGCCTTTAATTACTGGCAGTTGACAGGGTTAAAGCTAAGGACACTAAGCTCTCTTAGATATTATTTTTAATCTGTTGGTACCCAACAGCTAAAACTATATGTTCTGGCACCATATATAGAATGAGGGAAAGAGGGAAGGGAAGAGATGCATAATAATAAGTAACAGATCATTGGCAGCTGCCACAATTTAATACACTTTTGTAATTTAGTCTCAAGAAAACACTATACTCTCTTGACACACTGTGCCAGAAATTTTATAATATATTGTGTTTTGCTTTTTAAGAGTTCACAAGAGCCTGGCAGTTTTGCACATTAAAGGAAGATACTGAACCATCCTAAACCTTCTACTAAAATAGTATTAGCAAATGAGAACATTGAATGAAATGTGCAATTAAGAGTTTAAGAATAATTATTGAACAAAAACTCTCCAAGTTATTATTAGACACTTTTAATTCCATCAGTTTCAATGGCAAGGGATCAAGCACATAATTAACTGTCCACTGTTTCCTGTACTTAAACAATATCTCTCAAAAATAATTCTGTAGGATTTCTTTGGAGATTTTTTTTTTTTAATACTTCCAATTTAAGTAAGGTATTTGGGATGTTGTAGATACATAATTGATCTCAAATTATACAGGTTCTTTTTCATTAAGAAAACAGAATAAAGTAAGAAATAGAGGTTAAATTTTCCAGTGAAAAAATAATGAATGCCGATGTGCTAAAATCACTTACTTCGATATTTAAACCACTTTTATGTTATATAATTTATATTGAGCTTTATTAAAAATATAATTTGGTTGTTTTATGGAAAGATACCTGAGATGTGCATACGAAAATACAATTCATACATGAATCATGATAAACTTCACATTTTTCCTATTCTATAAGTCATTTTCTACTACTATTCCAAGAGGGCTACCAATGACTATTGTAAGGAAGTATTTCTGAGTTTTATTTTTAATATTATTTTTAATTTTTATTATTATTTTTTTAAGAAAGTACAAGGCTCAGAAAGTCATTTTGATGCTGCTGGAAAAGTGTGAATATTTATATTGGAAAGGAATAGAATTAAACATAAATTTTACAATCTTTTAAATTAAAGTTCATAACTTTAATTGATCCCAACATACGATAGAACCTAATCCCAAATATCTTAGATAATTATATGGTATTGTTCTTACTAATAATCTCAAAACACATTTCCAAAAAATATATACATAGAAAAGCTGAGAAGTTGATTGTGATACTACTGATAACATCGCATATATATACAGTAGAGTCAACCTGCAATGGAATATGTTTGGGCTTGCATTTTCTACATGTCAGGAAGATTTTAAGTCAGTTACATCTTTTTCTTGGTTTGACACAGCTGCCCTCTGCAATTGACATGTGATCGCAGGAAAATATACTTGGTTAAAGAATTTCTGGCAGATTCTGTACAACACCTTATGTTTTCTAAATCACATTTCACCCTTTGAATCTGGATCATTACACGTAGTCCTAATAAGCAACCTAGCTATTATGGTTACCTAACCATTTATTCATGATCATACTGGTAGTACGTATCATGACAATTATTCTTAACAAGAGCAATGCTGATAGTAAATTCTATATTCAGATTTATAGTAACTTGTTAAATTCTCCCAAGTCCAAAAGTAAATTAAAAAGCCATGACAATGACACAGATCGGAAACAGCTATAAACATGTGCTGTTTCATGTAACAGTGAATATCCCTGCCTCACAAGTTGTTAACCTGCATGTTAAAAGCTGCACATGCATACATGGGTTTTCCTGATTTTCTTCTAACAAACTTTAATTACTCTCCTAATCACACAACCCAGCTGCAACTTCACTCATGACTTGATAGCTTGGAAATAATTGTAAAGAAATGCACCAGAAACCTGTGCAAATTATAGGGTGCATGCCTGCAGGTTTACAGACTATCCTGCTTTTTTTTCATTTTCTTTAAATCTAGGCTAAATCAAACATACACATCAAGTATGCATATTATAAATATGCTGCTCTAAGATTCTTAGCATATGACCTGTGTATTTCAAAAATAACCCATATTCTCTTGGGCTTCCATCAACCTACAAAATTTCCTAAAATATATTTGCTGGTTGCCAAGTAACACACATTCCATTATATAGGAATAAAAGGAGTTAAGAAACAAATTGATTCAGTATTCTTAATACATGAACAGAGTGTTTTCCTAATCAGCTTGCAAATTTTAATTTTTACATTTTCTCTTTCAAAAGATAAAACATATTCTTGCTGAAAGCTACATATTGTGTTATCGTACCATACTATGTAACTTGTAATAATTTTTTTACAAGTGTGTAAAACGTATCATTGTATTACAGTTAGGATCACTCAGGCAAAATTTAGTATTCTGTGGAAAGAAGGTTAAAATCTGTAGTAAAATATAATATTTATTGTTTTTAAAAAAACAGGTAGGAAATCCAAAATGTGTATCATTATTCCAATTTGTGTATTCCTTAATTTGCTGCTGAATTCATTAGCAATATCATGTGGTTTCAACCACTCGTTTACTCAAACACACTTCCATGTCATGCTTTAATTCCATTTCTAAATAATAAATGCTGCAGTAATTTTATATTACTTGCTATTTTCATACTATAAGGACAGTATTTTCTAAGTTTGCATAATTCCCATAAAGCAGCAATGACATACTTGTTTTGAAATTAATGGGAAACAATACATGTATATATCACTTTTTTTTCTTAAAGAAACAGACCACTGTAATATACTTTATGTAGTCAAGATAAAATTGAAAATATTAATGTTAAAAATGCCGAGTATATGAATTGTTTGCTTTGCTTACATTATTTTGATTATTTTTGCCTCTGAAAACACTTTTGTACAACAAATACTGGCTGAGTGTCTCTACTTTTTCTTCAACATTTAATGATGTACCACCAAGTTTTGAAACACAAGTGATGGGATTTTTTTAATGAATGTTTTAAAATGAAATTAGAGTTTACATAGCACTAGTTCAGCAACATCTGTCTAATAGCAATGAGTTGACAATACAATATATGTAAACTTGCTGAGTATTGCTATTAAGAGATCCCATATTTCACTGCAATGAAATTGGATTTCCAACATCTCTCAGCAATATTTCCCTATCAATAAAATGAGTACATATAATTTAAATATAGGATACTCAAAGTATCCATTTACTTATACTATCTCACCTTAAAAGGAAAATTGAAAATAAAAATAATGAAAATGAATTTATTGCAATTACAGCATGTAGAAATTTATTATTTAATTTATTATAGGTAGTCCTCAAATTGTGACCACAATTGAGCCCCAAATTAGTGTTGTTAAGTGAGAAATTTGTTAAGGGAGTTTTGCCCCATTTATGACTTTTCTTGGGACATTTGTTAAGTGAATCACTGAAGTTGTTAATTAGTAACATGGTTGTTAAATGAATCTGGCTTCCTCCTTATCTTTGTCACATAACCACAGGGATATTGCAACCATCATAAATATGAACCAACTGTCAAGCATCCAAATGTAAATCACGTGATTATGGGGATGCTGCAATGGTCATACTTGTGAAAAATGGACAGTTTTTTCAGGACAATAACTGAAAAGTCATTGAATGAACTGTTGTAAGTTGAGGACCACTTGTATTATGTATTTGACTTCCTGGTTAATCTAATCAAAAAACAATTAGCAAGAATCTTTGAAAATCTCCATAAAAATTAATTTAAAAAAACATGGAAATTCATATTTGAGATGGTATTAAAACGTTAAAATATTTTGGAATAGAGAAGACAACGTTCTCAAAAGCCAGGATTCAAAAGAGGAAGCTGTAGATAAATACCTGGTGCTTTATCATTTGAAGGGGTCAAGATGATGAGCTTTTCAACAGGAGGGTACGATATAAACTCAATTCAACTAGAATGATCAGATCTATGTTATCTTTCTATGGTAATCGGAAATATTAGCCAAGAAAGAGCTTATGAAGGAAGAAGCAAGGATCAGCTATCATAGTTTAAAAAGAAACAACAAATGAGGAACTGCTGGTTGAGAAAGCAATTATTTGCCTTCTACTAAGCTATTTGTATTTCTTGGCTCTTGATTCTACTTTTGTTGATTTGCGGAACAAAAGCAAGCCTTTTTTTTCCTTGCACAAATCAATGGAGTTGAAACAAATTTCAAGGCCTACTTGCCGTGGTGTGATTCTTGCATGGTAGCTAAGCATCAGATGAAAAAACTGATATACAAGATCCCAGTAAATACAAGCCTATGATAGACCCAAAATATAAAATTGGGCTGCTTGAAGAGTCTCACAATATTCCTTACAATAAAACATGGATTTTTCCATCCAAAGCATTTGCTTTGTGAGAAGAATGCTACCCCTTCAATAGACTATAGATGCTAGAACTAGAACAAGGGTTTTATCCAGATTGTTGCTACAAGGAGTACATGAAGAGTAAAAAAAAAGATTTTCTGTGTTAAAGTACCAATGATGGAGATTTAACAGTACCAGTTCTGGTTAATGTGTAGCTGATAAAGTATAAAGTAGTTTTAAATCTAGAAAGAACAAAAGAGCTCAATGGCTCACTGTGTTGTGAATTATCTATTACTAGTGATTATATACTATTAGAATGACAGATGTTTGACCCCATATACATCAGCTGTGAGATATTCCAGGAAATTCAACTGTTCTCGGCTGGAACCTCCCTTTTGTCCTAGCAATCCAGGACTAATTTGTTCAGGGAGGAAGCAAGGCAGGAAGGTTCAACAGAAGAGCCAATAACAATGGTGAAGCAATCATATATTTAAAAATTATTTATACACAGAAAAAGGTAAATATGGGGAAGAAGGAGAATTAGGTGTTTGCGGCCTTGACTTATAACAATAACATACGTGGGATATAAATAAATACAAATAAATAAAAAGCTACATCCCGTTTCTATGCTGAATAACTGAATCATTCTTCACTATATCAAAACGGCTGCACTTAAAATACTGCATCCAATTCTGGGCAATGCACTTTAGGAAGGAAAATATCAAATGAGTGTATTCAGAAGAGAACCATTAAGATTACAGAAGACTTGGGAAAGAAAAAAAAAGTCTGAGGAATGGTTGAAGTTACTGGATATGTTTAGCCAGGGAAAGAGAAATTAGGGGAAACAATACAGTATATGTTTCCATATATTTGGAAGGCTGCCTTGCAGAAGCTGTTCAGAATTATTTCAGAAGTTAGAATAAGACATAAAGGCTTTATAAGAAAGTATACTTTATTCAGATAGCAGGAGAAAAATACTAACTAAGAGCAATTCAGTAACAGAATAGGCTGCCTTAATATGTAACAAAAGGAGATACATAGGCAGTCCCCAGGTTATGAACAAAATGTGTTTCTAAGTCTAACTTGCTGCATATTAAAAACATGCAACTTCAGCAATTCATGAAAACATTGCGGCTTCAGCAGTTCAGCTCAAGGAAGGGAAAATGCCATTCACTAGTTTTAGTAGTATCCAGCTAATTATAAATTATATGTAAATTGGATGTTCTTATGCTGAGGACTTCCTGATGGTTAAAACTGAGATTACATTCATTAGGACCTAATCCATGGTTAATGTCAATTGTTAACATTCCCAGAATATGGGAATTCAATCAGCAGATGCATAGGCAATCCTGGAAGAAGATTGAGGAGTGCCCCATGCCCACCACAGCTCCACAAATGGAAAAAACATGAAACATCACATGGGGGCAACATGATAAGACCAGTTTGATACTCATACTGTTCAACAAAAACTTGTGAGAAAAATACACCAAACAATTTCATGGGAGCTGTGATTCTCAGTACTGGCTGTATGTTAAATTTTATCAAATTGCAATAGACAAAAAGGTTAACTTCATCTGCCAAAGACCCTCTCCTGTTGGCTATTATGGATTAGGAGGAAATTTCAACTTTGGGCACTTCAGCCTAAACCTAAGAAGAGATAGAAAGACATGATGGAGGAAATCTGATACTAGTTCTTTTGAATGACTCCATGACATTCAAAATGAGACCACATTGAAATTATAGAACATATGGAGATTATGCTTTAAAATTGTGCCTTAATAAATTATGAATAGTTCTCAAGTTTTCCTACAGAAGATTTAGGAATGAGAATCTTCACAATGGCTATATATCAACTATATTATAGAAATCAAAGGCACTGTTGATTCAAAAGTAGTATTAGTAGTTTATTTAATTTAATTTAATATTTTAAAATGCTTTTTAACTATGGTTAAAAACTATTAACTGATCCATAGAAAAGTAAGTAATTTTCTAGATAATTATTTTCCCTATTCTATAAAGCAAAATCTCTGCTGAACAAACTAGTTGGTGAAGATATTATTACTATTTATTTTATTTACCACTATGTTTATTAATTTTTAAAAAATAATTCAAGGCAATGAACATATTTAATATTTCTTCCTCCTTCCAGTTTCCCCACAAAAACGAACCTGTGAGAGCCATATTTTAATGCCTAAATTTGTATTTATTTTATCTGAAATAAAGCTTAGAAAAATTAGACACCTAGAGTCAAAGCACACTTACATCCAAGCTAAGGAAACAAAAACAAATCCGAACACAAAAATACAGCAATCAACAATAGACAAACAGAGATTAATACCAAATAAACAATCAAATAGAAAGAAATATCCAAGCCAAGGTACTAACAAGTGGAAAACTACATCTCCACAAATATTGGCAGGGCAAGCTATTGCATATAAACAGGAAGCAAGCGCCATACTCATTAGCACTGATGATGTTATCTATTTGGGTAATGAAATATCTGCAAATATACAACCAACCTTGGAGAGCACCAAGGATTTCACAGTTCAATCCTAAACTACATGGATGTTCATTTCTAACATTTAGCTAGGTGACCATTCTAATCTGAATCTTATCCTTATTTCTTAGAGTTCAACAATTAAAAATTATTAAGTTATTTTACTCACATATAGATAAGTTGAATACATGAACTTTTAATCAACTTCAGTATAATTTCTATAATTCCAATATATATCCCTCAAACACATGCATAAACACCATGTTCAGTATCTAAATGAAAACCGGCAGAGCTCAGCGGTATACTATCACATAATATTGATTGTCTTCAATAACTGCTGTAACCCGAATAGAGTCAGCTTCCAGGTATTGTTGAAATTCATTATAAGAAATGGATAGATGTAGAAACTTGATTTCTACTTCCTAAAGTTAACATAAATTACATTTAAAGAGATGACACTGTATTTTTGGCAGGCAATTTTGAGGCTACCTTGACTGTATACACTGCACCTCAGGAAAATTTAAATGGCTATTATATCCAATGGTTAACAGTGTAAAAGCTACATTGCTTCTATTGTAGTGGATCAACTTGGTATAATCAACTCAGCAAGTATAACATCTCAGGTTAAAAGAAAAAGTAATTCTCAGGAGAAAGGTGCTTTGCCTAAAAATATCTTCAGGATAGGCAAAATACAGTTGCATGGAATTAATACAATACAAATACAATGCATAATAAAAAAGGTGTTTCTTTTAAAATATTGTTAATACAAAGAAAATACAAAGTGTATACATGTGTTTATGCAAGTTTAAGATACAAAGGATGTTTGGCAGAAACCATCAGTGATATTCCAAAGAATAATTTTACTAACAGTAGTACTGTACTTGTATTCTAAATGTGAAAAAACTCTCCATTTTAAAGTGTACTGTGGAGGGATTTAATCAGATATGCTCAAATATGCAAGACCCTCTGCTGAAATAACAGCAAGTACTGTATTTTCCGGCGTATAAGACGACTGGGTGTATAAGACGACCCCCTAACTTTTCCAGTTAAAATATAGAATTTGAGATATACTCGCCGTATAAGACTACCCCTCTTCTGACGCACACCAAATAAAAATGAAAAAAAAACCCATCAGATTTGATTTCAACATGTGGGAGGCAGGGAAGCAATTACTATAATAGGAGAGTCAGACACATCAAAGGGACGGGGTTTATCGGCAGCCGGAGCATGTGCTGAGGTCTGTAAGGCAGAGGGGAAGGAACCAATAGGAGGGCCAGATACATGAAAGGGGCGGAGCTTATCGGCAGCCGGAGCGTGTGCTGAGGTCTGTAAGGCAGAGGGGAAGGAACCAATAGGAGGGCCAGATACATGAAAGGGACGGGGTTTATCGGCAGCCGGAGCGTGTGCTGAGGTCTGTAAGGCAGAGGGGAAGGAACCAATAGGAGGGCCAGATACATGAAAGGGGCAGAGCTTATCGGCAGCCGGGGAGCGCACCATTTCACTGGGTGGGGGGCTTTCTTGGCAGTGAGAGAGCGCGGCCCTTCACGGAACCGAATCACGGAATCTGCAGTGAGGTACCGGTAGTAATGGGATACTGATCACACATTCTACAGCCTGTGTGATCAGTATCCGGCGAATTTTCTATACTGTGGAATCAGTATCCAGCGTACAAGACGACCCCCCACTTTGGAAAAGATTTTCAGGGGTTTAAAAGTCATCTTATATGCCGGAAAATACGGTAAGTGGGAAAATCTGAAGTAAAAATGAAGTAAAGACAACTCTGTTGATTTCAACATGTGATTAAGTTTGGAGAGGGAGGTGTCGAAATAAAGGACCAGAAAAGCTTAATTTTCCAAAGACAAACAAAGATGTATTCCTAACATATTCTACATAAATGTTTAGTAGCAGTGTTGAAAACTGGAAATATTACTGTATCAGTGCACTAGCAAGAAAAGTTCAATAGCATCAGTGACAGACACATGGGACAAAACTGGGACAAATCTGTATGGTGTATGACCCTCAAAAAGGCCTCAGCCTTGGGGATTATATTTAGAACTTTTCAATGCCTAATTTATTGTCTATGACTTTGAAATGATAAGTGCGTGAACAAAAGTACTGTATGTGATTAGGAGATTTCTGATTTACTTTTGAGGAAAATATTCATCACTAAATCTTGAGTCACACTATTTCAGTCTTCCTTTATGAACAGCCCTCGATTTGAACAGCAATAGAGTGCAACAATTAATAATTTAAGATTTCTTAACCAATCCTCTGAATTATATATGTCTTCTTGGATCAGTAAACGCTGTATGCAGCACCACCATTGCAATCTATGATCATTTAAATTTCTGTATCCAGGGGAAAATTACATGACTGAAATCTGCATTGTATTTTGAGAAAACTATTTCATTTCCTATCCTGAGGTAGCAGCAAAGAAATACTGTATCTTCTGGTTTTTCAACTTTTTACGCTGTTAGCATAATGACTGAAGATTTGCTCCTATGTCCTTGTTTTGTCTATTGGTGTTATCTTCTTGCCCTATCAGCACTCAATTAGTCTTGGAATTTAATATGATTGGAAGAGAACTAGAATTTCAAGAAATAACTGATTTAAACTATAAGTTTGTTTGCCCCATCTGAGCCTGCCTGGGAGGAAGCTCTCTATTGCTACCACCTAAAACAGCATCTTGTTTGTTTTACAAGCTGGAAAGAAAGAGTCCTCCCCTTTCTCTTGCTGGGAAGACAATGTTGGTGTCACAAGAACTTGGCTTTATACGTTCTCCCTCCATTGGAGGAAACTAGTTCAGTATTCTGCAGACCCTATTGGAAAGGACATGTTTCAAAGAGCCCTCCTCCTTCTCCTGCTGGGAAGACAACACCAGAGTCACAAGAACATGGCTTTATAACTTGTTTTAGAACTGGGACGAAACTGTCTGCTGGCACCATCTAAACCTGGCTTCCTTACAAGCCGGGATCCAGCATGAAGCAATGGATGAGTGGAGAGGTTTTCTCCCTTGCGTTATCAGTGGCATCTCCACGACCCCTCCCTCCATGAGTAACTTCGGAGTAGCCCAGGGGCAGTTTGGGGATTTTGGTGGATTCCAAGAAACCCATAAGGAAGCTTGTAGAAGAATTAAAGAAGAAGAAACACAGAGCGAACTATTTGCCTATTGTGGAGTCTGTTTTTTCCCCCCGTCTGGGCTTGCCTGGGAGAAAGCTCTCTGTCGCTGCTGCCTATACCGGCGTCTTTGCTTTTTCGCAGGCTGGGGAAGGGAGCCCTCCCTCCTCTCTTGCTGAGAAGACAACACTGGAGTCACAAGTACTTGGCTTTATAGATTTTCCCTCCATTGGAAGAAACTAGTTCAGTATTCTGCAGACCCTGTTGGAAAGCATATGTTTCACTTATAGGTCCTAACGATAGTCCATATCAGGGTGTTGTTGTCTTTCTGATAATTCACTTCCTTATAGACTACCCTCTCAAGCCCCCTAGATTTGCAATTATAATATGAATTTTATCATCTTGTCTTAATTATCCTTCTTTATTTTTTTGGGGGGGGGGGTATACCTGTGAATGTGGAAAGAGTCAGGGTGGATTGGGAGTGACTGAGTTTTGGGGATAATAAGTGAACCCTCTTTCACACTTTAGAGTCATCGGCAAATAGGCAAAACGTCCCTACTAAACCTTCCCCTGTGTCACTCACAAACCTGGGGAGAGCAAAAACTCCCTTCCCCATTCCCCTGGAGGCCTTCCGGAAGCTGAAAATGCCCTCCCAGAGCCTCCATGTGAGACAAAAATCAGCTGCATACTGCAGCTAGGCCAGCAGATATGGCTCCAGGTGCCACCCCTGCCATATGTTCACCATTACTGACCTAGAAGTATCGAACTAGACATAAACTTAGGTCAAACACTGGGAAAAGCAACTCCTGTCTTTGAGATGATTATAATCCAATTTGATGAACACAAAAATGGAGAATCAGCAATTTTACATAATTTATTATTCTAAACATGAATATCACCTAAATCTTTTCAGCTGTATTCTCTTTGAAAAAATAACTAGCATTATGAACAAAGACAGGCTTACAGTAGCTCACATTTATGTAAGAACTACTCATAAGTATATACTTGCCGCATCATAATGCTAAGGTTTTAACACTAAGCTTATTTTTCTGGGAGAAATTCTTGTAGAATTGGGAATTAAGATCTTTGAAAGATCTAGATAAAGGTATCAATTTTGAGAATGCTTCTCTTTTCTTATTCATTTTAATTTTCACAAGACTATTCTAAGCCAATCAAATGTGCACGGGTGGCAAAAAGGTCTATCCTTGGCTATTAAGAATTAAGAGTTACTTTTTATAACCATTTTTATTATCATGTAGTACTGGAGTACCTTCATATCAATCTCAAATCCTGATGATTTAAGGAGTGAACTACATATAGTAGTTTTAGTGTCAACAGTACAGGAATGGTTTGCTGTTGCTTTCTTCTGAGATAGTTTTTTAGTTTGCCAGTTTAGTCTAAAGCTCTTGCATCTCCTGGATGTCTCCCATCCATTACTAACCAGATCTAGCCTGCTTATTTTCTAAGCTCAGAGAAGATCAGTCAAGTGTTGCCGCCTGTTGATTCAGCGTCAAATCCATATTCTTATCAGTTTCAGAAGGAATAAAAAGCATAATAATTAATTTGACATGAATCCATGGAAGGTCAGAAGATACATGGTAAAGTATATTTGCAATGAAAAACTGTTATTGCATAATTGCTTGTATAAAAGTGAATCATCACTGATTTTGCCAGAATGAATTCCATTCAGAAATGCATTGAATCATAAAAGGTAAGTGCTCCTCTAAATTTCTTGATACTGTCAGCATTCATTCATTCATTAAATACTTATGGTCTGTTCAACTGCACTGCTTACTCAGTTATTGTTCATTTTTCAAATACACATATTTAATAAGGGTACTTGGTGATAAATGACTACTGAAAGCTAATATTTCAAATAGAATTTACTAGATTTTAGGCAACAGAAGACAAGCCTATGCAAAATCTATCAAATCAAATCTTAAATATATATTGGTTTATAAAGCTATAAATCACAAAGGAAAATAAATTACATGGCACAATATTAAAATATGAAATAATGATTACAAATAACTAATTAGCTTCTCAGCAATGCACAAGTAAAAAAGTAAAAAAGGAGGAAGATGTAAAATGTTTACAATCCTACTTGGTTTATCATTTCATCAAGTTAATTTTACTGGAATGCAATGGCATCCATGGATGACCTTATTGTTCTTTTTTTATGATTGGTTGAAATGAATTTGATAGAAATTCTGTGCCACAAAGAGTTCAAATCTCAAATGCTCTTCCCATATGCCATGCTCAGGTTAACAGTTGAAGTGTTCAATTACAATATTTCTGAAACGGTATTGATGGCAGTTAACTGATTTTTTGATAACACAAAAAACCCTAAATAACTGTGATGTGCGTGCACATGTGCGTGTACAGGTTCAAAAATTAGACCTCTGCTGACTTTTCCAAATCAGTGAAATCCTTGAGATTAAGTATTAGCTACTTGATAATTCTGTCTAACCTGAGAACTGGTTGCGCCCCACCCGCCCATTAGTCCTTAGACATGGCAAATCTCTTCTGCTATTAAAAATAACCCCAAATAAATTAAGTTTAGAGAGCAGACTCATGTATACAATTCATGGTTTGCTTCAAAATTTATCATTGGCTAGTCTCACTGTACTGAGACATAAACAATGGTTTGCAAGCCACAATATCTGTGTTAGCACAATACAATAACTTGTAAATATAAAACAGAGATTATAGTTTAGCACAGTTTGTGAACCTAATTTTATGTTTGCTGCTTTCTTATTCTTCTGAATGAAAGCAAGAGTTATAGAAGATCACAAATTGTGAACTTGCTTCGGTGGAATAAATTCAACCTCTACTAGAAAATACATACAGTACTTTACTTTTCCAGCGCATTATGCAATTGGTTTTATTTTTCAAATATATGACAATGATCATGTATTACCAATGATTTACATCTTGAGCGCAGCTAACAGCATTTGTAATTAAACTTTTTGAACTTTAAACCTAATCAACATACAAGACAGTCTTAAAAAGTGTTACTTTTATAGCATAAAATATCTATGAAATGAACTTTCAATTTCCAGACAGTGATAATTTATAAGTCATTAACTTCAAACTTTATCCAAAAGGAATTACATAAAGGATTATTTCATCTCAAAATCATTTAAACTTGCTGGCATATGGCTTTTCCCCCTTCTTTCCATCCAAAGAGAATCATTTAAATACAGCTCTAAATGAGCTCTTTTTCCTCCTGCTAACAGGGATTTAAAGTTACCAGTCTGCTGCTTAAAATAATAGAAAGATCACACGTTATTTCCTTCCAAAAAGCATGGAAAAAACTTCTAAGCAACAAGACAAAACTGTATAAACAAATATTACTAGACAAGGATTCAACATTAAAAAGTGCCAATATCTCCAAGGAAACAAAAATTAAAGCATCTAGACAATTTCAAGTACTGCTAAACCAGGCAAAGATAACAAATTAACACTAAGATGGCTATAATTTGGATAGAATCAGAAAACTATTATACAAAATTGAAAGAGAATGAAAACATTCTTTCTCCTTTGATAGTTTTAACTTAGGGCCAAACATTTTATTTGTTTATTTTCTTTCTTACTTAAGAATTAGTGCTTATATGCCCAAGGACTATTCCCTTTTCTGGTTTAGGAGTTTAAAACAACAACAGTAAAACAAAATAACCATCTGACAATTAAAATTTTGAATAGTTTTAGCACCCATGAAGACTCAAACATTAAAATACAAACAATAAAAGGGAAGGGACGGTTTCATTCCCCAAGATTTCTTTTAAAACTCAGTTTTAATTTTTCTAATTTCAGTAAAGTTTAGTTAATGGACTAATTATATGATAATATTTCCATATTAAGGATTATATGGTGTTATCTCTCTCTCTCTCTCTCTCTCTCTCTCTCTCTGTATCTATTTATCTATCGTTTATATTTATATGCCGCCCACTCCAACAAGATTCAGGGCGACTAACAATAATCGCAAGTACTAAAACAATAAGAAATATATATAACAGTAATAAAACAACAATAATATAAAATACATAAAAACCTTTTTAAAAAACAACCATACCTACATACACACAGTCATTCCTAATTCCCGGCCTGCCGGAAAAGTCAGATCTTAACGGCTTTCCAGAAGATCGGTAGAGTGGAGATAGTATGAATCTCTGGGGGCAGTTGATTTCAAAGTCTCATTTAATTGAGACTAATATAAATAACAGAAGAAACAAGAATCATGTCATGTCAGTAAAGTCAGTCTTGTATTCTTGTATTCTATGAGTGCAATAGAAGAATGGGTCCTAATTTAAAAAATCTGTTCTAAACAGGTAATATGTAATACTAAAAGATATACTACTGGAAGTGTTTTGAATGGTTGCTTCATATAAAGCTTCACTGAAGACATGTCCTGTTCAGAAAAGATTTGTTTAAAATTGAACATTCAGAGCCTCCACAGAGGAGCATATGTCATACTTTCCCTTATACCTAAATATTTTTGTTAAAGGGTGCTTACAATGCAAAAGGACATGCAAGAATTAGAATTTAATATACTTTTTAAATCAGAATTTATATAATTTTGTCATTGATTATGCTGTAATTTTTTATTTATCATGTAAAGGCTACGGTTTTTAATCATTTACATTGCAACTTCATCTAATTAGTCATTTTACACTGTTCACTAGCTGATTATTACATTAGTTATATTGTAATATTTATTATGCTTTTATTATTGTAAAATGTATGGATCATTTAATACTATCTTTTCACTCATTTTCTATGACTTGTTACCAGTTTGTCTATTTGAAATTTTATAGTTATTTTCTTTTTAATTCATCAGTCACTCTCTATAAACTAACCCTTCAATCTTAATTCAGTAGTCATTCTCCATCAGCTCACAGAAGGAACCCAGAATAAAAATAACTCTGAAGATAGATACAAGTGAAATGGATGAAAGAAATCCTAATGAAAAATATTTTTAATACAGATAAAAATAATGTAATTAAAAATATTTATTTATTTATTTACTTATTGGATTTGTATGCCGCCCCTCTCCGCAGACTTGGGGCGGCTAACAACAGTAAAATATATAAATTCAATGCAAATAATAATATATACTGTATCATGGCCTTTATTATTGTATCAATAGTTCCTAATTCAGGAATAATGCATTTATGCATTTTAAAGCAAAAAAGCATAAATGTAAAAGTGTTACTTATTTATTGGAATGAACAAAGAGAGCATCTGAAATGTGAAATTGCTTAGTATAAATCCCAATGAAATTAAACGGACAATTAGGATTTTTCCAAAATATTGTAAACAGATTGGGTCCTATAATAGGAAACTCTAGTGGATTATGCATTTTCCTATATTATAAAACTAATTTTGTATATTTATCAAAAATTACTTACTATGAGTTCTGAGTCACGTCCCATTGATATGACTGTTCTGTTTACTGTCCTCAATAGTTTTTCCATAATTATTTGCACATGTCGTTGTGTTGGTCCCTAAAAATAAAACACAAAAAGAAAGCCAAGGAGAATAAATAGCTTTATGTATATATCAAACAATTTTGAATCCTTGTTTCAGTTTCACTATGAATCAATGCTCAAATGTACTGATTGTCTAAAGCAACATTCAAATATGGGAATTCTATTAAAATTATTCAGTTCAATGGCCATCTCTAAATAATGTTAAGTAGAGTATTTCAAACAAGCAGCAAGTGAAGCTCTACTTGAAAAATTGAGGACTGGCCTCACTCTCTCATGCAGTTGTAGCTGCTAAAAGAGAATTCTGACTCTCACATTAGTGAAAACCATTATTAAAAAGGGACAGATGGCAGCAACTCTCAAGAGTGAAAGTGCACACCTGTACATATACCGATTCAAAAAGGTGACAGTAAAACTCCCAGTTATTAAACTTGGGGACTAACATATATGGAGGTCAAGGTTCCAAGATGCTCTTAAGTGACACACTTCTCTATGTAGATCAGGAGTGGGCAATTAATTTTTCCATGGGAAATTATGCATGAGAAATTGGGATGGTTTTAGAGGGCCAGACTAATATAATTAACTCAGTTCTACCCTCTTCCTTGTTTTCTTTCTCCCAAATTACCACCCCCCCCCCCCATACACACACACACACACACACACACACAAAGAGCGCAAACCTCCCCCCTGTTCCTTATTTATTTATTTTCCCCTCTTCTCTCCTTCCCCTCCTCCCTTCCCCTCCTCACTTGTGCTGCCCCTCCCCAGCAGCCCACACCCCCACTCCCAGCTGGCCCCGCCCCCACATTATCACATTAACACTCACTTATGGCACAATAACACCCAATTTGGCATGAAGCCGCCCACCCGCCTTCCTTCCCTCAGTGTCAGCCTGCCACCGCCTCCCCCAGCAGCCCTCCACCCTTGTATCCTATTCTCTGGGCTGTTGTTTCTCCCCCTCCCCCCGTCTCAGCTGCCCAGCCTGTTCCCGCTGCGGTTGGGCTGCTGCTGCTGCCGCCCTGAGCCTCAGCAACTGCCCTCTCTCCCAACCCGCTGCCTTTTGTCCGGCACCGCAGAGAGGAGAGAGCCGTGAGTAAGGAGGGATTGTTGCTTTCCTGCGACAAAACAGGACTAAAAAGGGCGACCCCGATTTGTCCCGCGATGGTGGGGCTCTAAGAGAGCCTTGTTGGTGGGTGCTTTTTTGTCCTGTTCATTTGAAGCGCTTGTTCCCCCTCCATCACTCCATGGCTTCCTCTTCCAGGAAACCAGTCATAGATAGCAGGTGGAGCGAATGCAGCCCACAGGCCGCCCCTTGCCCAGATCTGATGTAGATGAACTCCTAATTCTCTGCAATAGATCTACTGTTCAAACCCTATATTACATTTTCTGCTTGAGAATGCAAAGCAGGAAGAGAATTTAATCACTCTAATTAGTAAAAGGTGTATACCCAACTGGCCCACACAGTGCTTATTTCCAAATGGTACTACTACAATTTACTTTATATAGAGAAGGTTCTAAAGACATTTCAATAATTGAAATTGCAACAAAATAATTCCAACCAGGCACCCACAGTCACCTTGTAGGGGAGATGGGTGGCATAGAAATTTAATAAATAAATAGTAAAATAAACCGGTTGTTGTTGAGAGCTTGGAAATTAACAAATGTAACCAATTTTCAATAATAGAATAGAATAAAATTAAATAGAATAATAATAGTGAACCTAAAACTTAAATGGAGTTATTAGATTAATATTGCTATTCCTTATTAAATGCTTATTTAGAAAAACTGGCAACAAAACACACACACACATAGAATTCCCCTTTTTACTGATGCTTTTTAAAACTTGCAATTGAATTTTGTTAATATTGTCTTATGGTGACTGTTGCAGTATTTTGCACATTATTTATGAAGATGTTTTTCAAATGATTATTTTACCGTTTGCTAATAAATTATTTTTTAAATGAAAATTACAAACAGAAAAGCTTCAATATTGTGCATGTATTTGTTTTTGTATTTAAGAAATAATGAATTGGTTTCCTCATCTTGATCACCAGTGCTTTTCTTTTTTTTGCTCCCTGATTCTCATAATTAAATTTGCCACCAATAAATATTAACTTCCATTTCCTGGTCTTATGTCACCATTCAAAAATGAGTTCTCTCAGTTCAGCCTATTCATCTTTTACCTAGTCTGCCTTCTCAGCAGGTCTGCTGGCACCTTCCTAAGCAAAAAGTCTTCAACTTTGTTAATCTCAGCAGGTAAAGAAACCAGAAGATAATTGCTTATGCCCCAAGGTGCACAGCGACTAACTTTTTTTTTTGTAAATATTAAGCACTGCACCACTGGATTGTGAAATCAAAATCACATTTCACAAAGAGCACAGGAGGTTTAAAACATAGGCCATTGTTATATATCTTGCATGCTAAAAAGCAGGTTTCAGGAGAGATTGCTTGTTTAATCTTTAATGAATACCAAGGCCTTTCCGTGTATAAAAGAAACTTGGTCCAAATAAGCAAAAGAGCCTTATTGTGCTGATGAGATTTAGGAACAATGGAAATATAATGCAGCAATAAATTCAGTTACCGACAGCCATACAAAAGAATTGCCATGCCGGGGGTGTCGAATTCACACTTTTTTGTAGAATATAATAGTGCCTTAAAATGTATCTACATAATAAACCCCATGCTGAGAGGCTGGATAGATAGAATCCATATCTTATTTCCCAAATAGCTTTTCTCTCATAATATTTTTATACAATAGCACTACTGGTGAACACTACGTCAGTTGTTGTGATCCGCCAGTGGCCTGCGTAGCTGGAGGCAGAGTCGTGCAGCGAGGAGGCTAGAGAGGAACATGGGCCAGGCCTGGAGTCTTGAGAATGCTTGGTGCCAGAAACAGGGATCCAGTCCGGGCCATTTGGGAGGTCTGTTCCGATTCCAGAGCCTCCAGAGGATGACACAAGCAAGGCAGAGGAACAGAGGAAGCCTGTTCTCAATGTGCACATACGCAGAGCTGCCAGAAGCCACAAACAGTTACAGAGTAGAAGGACTACTCGTGAATAAGGCTTGGAGATAATTGGCCCCACCCATAGGCTATATACCGTATTTTTCAGTGTATAAGACGCACCTTTTTGATGCAAAAAAGTATGTCAAAAATGGTGCGTTTTATACACTGAATATTGCATGGGGTGGGGGGAGGCAGCAGCAGCAGCGGTGGCAGCCTTTCTCGGCTGGAGGCTGGTGGCTCGGCCCCGGGGATGGGTGGGGCACCAGGCGTTCAGAGGAGAGGGTGCCAGCTTTGGAATTCACGAGCTTTCAATTCGAGCATCTATCAAATTAATAAATTTAGTGCCAAATTTCATTTCAGTGAGTTGCAATTTCATGAATGTCCAGTTCACATTATCAAAAGCTTTCTTTGCATCCAAAAAAACCAAGGCCATTTGTTTTTCGGGATGGTATTCGTAAAACTCCAATGTATTGATAATTGTCCTAAGGTTATTTTTGATTTGTCTGCCTGGCAGAAATCCGTTCTGATTCTTGTGTATTATTTCATTAAAAATATTTTAAGTCTAAATGCATAAATAGAAATAAATATTTTATAATCTACATTTAACAGGGATATTGGCCTATAACTTTGTATTTTTTCTTTCTCTGTATTAACATAATTAAAGCCTCAGACCATGATCTTGGAATTTTGCCATCTATTTTATTAAAAATCTCTAACATGTTCAAGGTAAGTATGTTACCATCCAGTTTGTAAAATTCTGTGGGTATTGCATCTGGGCCAGTGGCTTTGTTATTTTTTTGATTTTTAAGTATTTGTTGTAATTCTGCCATGGTAAATGGTGTATTAAGCCTCTGTTGTTGTTCCTCTAATAAAGGTGGTAAATTTGTAGAATCTAAAAATTTAGAGATTTCTTCTTCTTTTATTTCTTCCTGTTGATATAAATTTTTATAAAATTCCACTGCTTCTTTTCATCTGTTCTATATCTTAGTACACCATTACTATCTTCTAGTTTATTTATCATTTTAGATTCTTTTTTCCCCTCAACTTATAGACTATCTAGTGCCCCAGTTTATTTGCATATTCAAAATACTCCTGTTTTGCCCTTTTAATTTTTTCAGCTATTTGTTCTTGTTCAATCAAGTTTATTTTATGTTCTATCAAATCCCCTTTCCCTTTGACTTTATTATCGTGTGGATCTCTTTGCAGGCCAGTTTCTGAGTTTTTTAATTAATTGGGGGGATTTGGGTGGCAATCAGCAGCAGCGGCGACAGCCTTTTTCGGCTGGAGGCTCGCTGCTGACTGCCACCGCTCCTGACCAACACCCAAGTCCCCCCACCCAATGCAACATTCGGTGTAGCCTGGGATTTTCAGATGAGAAAGGCTGTTTTTCAACTTCGCAGGGAGGGAAGCTCACAAATTCCGAAGCTGGCACCCTCTCCTATGAAACGCTGAAAAGTGGCTTGGGCGAGCAAGCTGTGGCAAGGGCCGGGAGAGGCCGCTGCTGCTGACCGCCACCTTTTTCGGCTTTGCGGGGAGGGAAGTTCGTGAATTCTGAAGCTGGCTCCCTCTCCTCCGAAACACTGAAAAGCAGCTTGGGTGAGTGGATGCCGAAATGGGGGTGGATGCCAAAATGGGGGTGGTGCCTGCTAGAAATTCCCGCTGCTGGATAAGTGATATGGGGCGTTCGGCGGCAGCTGAGGGAAAGCGGAAGGGCGTCCCTCGATGCTCTGTGTATCCAGACACTGAAGAAAGCCTGCAGGGCAGCCTTGATTGGCACGAGGGGGCTCGGCTCCATCAGCCCCCACCCCAATCTTCTGCCTTCAGGAGTGCCTTTGGGAGGTCGCAGGTGAGGTAGGTGCGTGCAACGGCAGCTTCAGAGAAATGGGCGGGTTCAAACCGATTGCATTGGAGAGCAATAGAGGAGGGAGAGAAAGACAGAGAGGGAGGGAGGGAGAGGTCTTTGGGTAGATCTCCCCCTTTGCTGTCTCATCCCCCTTACCTCCGCAGAAACGCAAACTGGCCTTCCAAGTTTTAGCAAATCAAGAAAGAAATCCGGGTGGGTAGGTAGGGGGTAAGTGTGTGGAGTGAATTCTGGGAGTTGAAGTCCACTAGTCTTAAAACTTTCAAGTTTAAAGTCCCCTGATTCAGGGTTAGAAGTGCAAGGGTCTTCAAACCTGGCAAGATTAAGGCTTGTGGACTTCAGCTCCCACTCCTAAGGTAGCATGACTGGTGGAGGAATTCTGGGACTTGAAGTCCACAAGCTTGAAGTCCTTGAAGCTGTCAAGTTTGAAGTTTGTAAAAAGTGTATATGGTTTTAAAAAGTATACATGGTAGTAAAAAGTATTCTGTACACTGGTATTTTATTAAATAATATAATACAACACCATTTGGTTCAGAATACTTTTTTCCTTGTTTTCGTCCTCTAAAATCTAGCTGCGTCTTATACACTGGTGCGTCTTATCCACCAAAAAATACGGTAAGTGGAGCCCAAGGGAGGACTCATCACAGGAAGCAACTTCATTCAACTCATGTCGTTCTAGCTTGGATTCTTGTGTTTTCTGTTTCGCCTTGCCAAGTTTCTTGCTAATTAGTCTTTGGCAGCTTGTCAAGGAAGATCAAGGTTCGTTTGCTTATCTCCCTTTCCCCCAAAAGACTGTTGTCAGACTTGTTATCATTGTTTGGGACTTATTATATCTGGGAATGAAAATAATTACCAGACAGTAAAATAAAAGAGGTTTTTGGGATGGCAGCCCATTCACCTAAGCTACTCTGGGTGCCTCTGGGCTTACTAAACAACTTCCCTATGGTTTTTCTTGTTATTTCTTTTAGAAATTTAAGTATGTCAGGAATTGCAAAATGAAGGCAGCAACAAACAGCCCTTAAACTGAATAAAAAAACAAGTGGTCATCTATACAAATCTGGTCTATTGGTAAAAGTACCAGAGCTCAATCCTGTTGAACTATAAAACAGAGATTACACTTTTATCACAGCATCTTTACTGAATAGTACATCATAGACCATCCTGAAGTGTAATGTTTAACTGCAGCTTCTAAGAGAGTGTCTAAAATTCTCCATCAAGCTATTACAACTGCAAATAGAAGTAAAATGCTTGCATTCCAGGAGTTCTGGATCTTTTAGTGCCTAAACAAATTATATATCGGATGAAATAAGAATCAAATATAACATACCAAATGCATACCATAATGCCAGCTTTTCACCTTTTCATTTTACAAAAACAAATGCTTAATTTTTTAAACTTCAATTTTATTCATAACATTTTTAAATATCCATAATGTCAGAGTTAAATATATACAATGGTTACTAACCACATCTTTCCTATAGAGAACTTCAAGAATATTACTGAGCAATCGGCAACAGGCATCCAGGTCTTCTTGTCTTTCCAAATGATACTTCAGTTGATCCGTCATCATTGGCATCAGAATCTCCCTACAGTCTATATATCAGTGAAGTTTGGGGAGGTATTTTTGGGGGTGGGATAGATGGGAAAGGAAATAGAATCAAATGGTATTTATGAAATTGCTTTATTTATAACAAAACTTCAAAGTAAAGGTAATTATCTCAAATTATCTCTTTAAAAAACCCAGAAAATTACACGTTCAATGTTACACTTTTAAAAGTAGCAATTTGGTTTTATGAATATATCTGCTACAGAGTTTCTTATCTCCAAATATGTCCACGTAGCTTCTTATTTTCATCTAAAACAAATTCTCAACCTGGAGATCGGGACCCCTTTGGGGATCGAACGATCATTTCACAGGGGTCATCTAAGACAATGGGACAAATTTCCCATGGTGTTAGGAACTAAAGCTTCTATTCTGGCACTTTGGAAGATATATTTACAATCTGACCAATCAGGCATTTACAGTGGGGGTGTCCCTCTGACCTTCCTGCCAATCAGTTTAAAGCTCTGTTGGGAGTATTGGTACTAGACTTATGGTTGGGGATCACCACAACTTGAGGAATTGTAGTAGGCATTAGAAAGGTTGAGAACCACTGATCTAAAAGAACATGTAAAACTGTATTTAGCACTTTATGTACCTCATTACTCAACCCAGAAGATATAGATATTTTTGAGACTTGTTGAACAAATCACATCAAATATTATATCTAAGTATATTATTATTATTATTATTATTATTATTATTGTTGTTGTTGTTATTATTATTATTATTATTATTAATTTATGGCAACTTACTCTAGAAGACTGGACTACTGGACTAATAATTTGTTAATCTAATTACTATAGCTGCCAATTTCTCCCAAATAAGACATACAACATACAACAATAAATTAAACAGCCAAAATAAAATAGATAAGGATGTTCTATAAGCTAGACACCACAATAAAGAAAACATATTTACTGGAACCCACTAGACCAGTGGTTCCCAATCTTTTTTTGTCGATGCCGCACCTAAGCATCTCTAAAATCTTCATGACATGTAAGTCTTACTATTCAAAAAGTGAACTCCTACTAATGTGGAAGAAGCCTAAAAAGGCCATTAATATGGTTTAAACAAGGTTGTAATTGCTCCTATTAAAAATCAAATCCCCCCCCCCCCCCGTGGAGCGTGGGCCCCACGTTGGGAACCAGGGCACTAGACAGAGATCATTAGCAGACAGCACCCGCAACAAACATTCTTTGCTAGCTCTAATGGGGTGGGCTAATGTAACCAAGAAGAAATGCCCCACCCCAGATAATCTGGAGCCATGCTATTAAAGGGGGCACTGTTCTCAACACATATTAGCCCATTAGAATCAATATGGTAATGACACCCTATTGTCTACTATAACATTTGAACTAAGATATAATATTATTATTATTATTATTATTAAAATGCTAAAATAACATCTTGATATAGTAGCAGTAACAATGGAACTTAGACTTATATACCGCTTCACAGTGTTTTCTCTCTTAGCTCTCTCTAAGTGGTTTACAGAGTCAATATTGATCCCAACCATTTGGGTCCTCATTTTACCAACTACAGAAGGATGGAAGGCTGTGCCAACCTTGAGCTTGGTGAGATTTGAACTGCCAAACTGCAGGCAGCCGGAAAGCAGCAGAAGCAGCCTGCAATACTGCATTCTAACCACTTCATTGGATCATTTAAAATGGATATCCAGATAATGGAGTTTGCATATTCTAAAAGGATTTGTATTCTTCATAAAATGAACTAGATCAGGAGTACGCAAAGTTGGCTCTTCTATGACATATGGACTTCATCTCCCAGAATTCCTGAGCTAGCATGATTGGTTCAGGAATTCTGGGAGTTGAAGTCCATAAGTCATAGAAGAGCCAACTTGGCCTACTCCTGAACTAGATCATTTGGGAGTGATTTCCATAGTCATCATTATCACCTATGTGATCTATATTTTGAATTATTGGGCTTATATGTCTGAGAAATAATGGGCATAAAGAGTCTGCGGAGAGGGGCGGCATACAAATCTAAATAATAAATAAAAAAAATGTAGCCTTTTTGTACACTGGGAAACAGATTATTGAGTTATGTCTGGACACAAAACCTTTGAGAAAACATTTTGAGTCTTAAGTATTATAAACCTCATTACAAACAAGTTTACATTCAGAAAGCCAAGCTAAAACATTAGCAGATGGAGAACTGGCTTATTGAGATTCAATTTCAATCATTTCATAGAGGCCTTGCTGAGCCAAGCCACTACATTACTAGATATTCCTATAGATATCCCACATTTATTAACTGCAAGTTTTATTCCACTCTGTTGAGAACCTTGGAATGTGTCTTTTCTTGCTTACTCATATAAGCTTTTACATACTGTAAACATTATTTATTTTCATCAGTATATTATTTCCCATCAATTCTTTAATGCCAAACAAAAATTGCATTAAGCTCCAGAAAACTGACATCTGTCTTGAACAACATGATGCCGCAAATTTTTTCTTGGCATCTAAGCAAATTCCTAAACAGAGCCTTTGGCTATTGCCTCCTACGAAGTCCAATAACCTTCAGTGGTGTTGGCATCACATTAAACAAGCACATTTGTTTTGTTTGTCAACTTTGGAATACCAAACAACATTCATTAAAGCGAATGAATCTTGCTTGAAATTCTTGATGTTCCAGATCATTTGGATCTGAAATGTTCTTGAAATGTGTCACTATACATCGGTTGGTCTGAAAAGACCTATTTTTTTGTTTCCCTTTATTTTGTTATATGCTTCAACCAAGAAAACATTTGGAATATTTCCCAAAAAGCTTTATCTCTACAAAGAGGAACTGATTCAAAACAAGTTTGTGTGCCTATATCCTGGTGCTAACTGTATGCTAGACATTTCTTCTAGCTCCAAGGTTTGTTGCCTTAACAGTAGGGCTTAAAAGCAAAGAATCTGCCAGAAGAGCAGTTCAATAAATGTTCTTGTACTTCTTCCATCAGTTTAATGATATTATCTATGTCTGCCATTTCCATTACTCATACAAAGGTTGCTCTAATAAGGCATTGGTAGCTGCTGTGTTGAATAGCAGGCAACTGAAGCTTTGAATTGCTTGTGAAGGACTATTTTTTGTGTTTTGCTGGATATGAAAGATGTGAGGGTTGCAATAGGTGAATCAACGAAAGGAATGTTTGTTTGTTCTTGTCGGAGATAATAATTCCATTATATTCGAGAAGATAATTCCTGTATCTGTCTATAACACTGTTTGATTTTGATTGGAGTGCCCATTCTATCCTCCATATTTTTCTGAACAAATTTTGAAAAAAAACCTGTCAAGATTTTCATTGTTCTTTTAAAAAAAACGTTCTAGGCACCAGTGGAAGAAAAGACAAGCTCTTCCTCTCTGTTGCCTGTTGTGCATATCAGCTAGAAGTAGCATAAACTATTTTGAATAGAAGAAAAAAGAAGATATCAGATGTCTCTTGTATTTGGGAATCTCTAGCTCCTGTTAAAAAGTTCTATTTCTTCAAAAATTCCCAGATTGGGTAAAAAAGAAAGGACATTATGTTTTAATCTAATTTACTGTTTGTTGATGTTTAACTATTAGCTTCTATCTATCTATAGGTTTACCCAATTGTACAGGTGAGGAAGTGATCTCTTTCAACTATTGTACATAGTATGGCACATCAAATCATGAGAGAGATTGACAAATAATAAATCGTATAGCAATTTAAGTCCTTTTAAAACATATTTAAAGATTTTTTTTTGTCTTACCATGTTGTGTGAAAAGATCACTGTGAACTATTTCAATCAAACAGTACAACTTCTGAATTGTGAGACGACCCATTGGAACATTTAGTATAAAATCTGTAAACAGTTTGCTAGCCAAACAAGAAAGAATAAGACATTTATTTATTTTTATTTAGAAATATTGGAACATAAGTTTAAAAATCCAATATATTTGAAAAGGTAATAAGTCCTCGGAGAGGGGCGGCATACAAATCCAATAAATAAATAAAGAATAAAGAATTCTGATTTAGCTGTATTAACTCCTTATACATTTTTAAGACGTATGTAAAACCATCAAATTTATTTCTTACTTCTGAGCATTAATTTAATCTGAAAAATAAATATCTTGGTTTTTCCCCTAACTACCTTTTTCATGAAATGTTTGTGCTTTTTTCATGCCTGTGTGTGTTAAAAATAATCCGAGAAATATGTTCTGTATAACCTTTACAAGTATTCAATTCACTCCTTCAGGAATTAACTATCTGCAACTAATCATCAACAGATAATTGAATTGAAACTCTGCTATGTAATTAATACATGCCTCCTCTATAGTTTAATGCAAAGGTTGTCTGTAGAAGGTAGCAGTCAGATAATTATTTTTGCTCTTTGAAGTGTCCAAGTGCATTGGGAACAGAAGAATGCAGATATTTCAAATTCACATTTTTATTTAATCATTTATTTATCTGACCACTTGAAACCACCGGATTCTAAGCACCTTACAGAATTTATGCAATAAACTCAGACTACAAAATTAGAATAAAATTGATTAAAATAATGACTGGCAATAAAAGGCTAGAAATACTGAATTACAGAAAAATATCACTGCTGTACAAAATTAATGCTCCAGAAAAGGGTTGCTTTAATTGCTTTTGGAGGACCAAAACAATGGGAGTGTTATATGTTTTGGAAAGCAAGCAGTCCAGAGGAGGGAAGCTGCTACAGCGAAACATAAAGGTATCTAAGAAAGCTGGTTCATAAATATATATCATTATGTAACTGCATGCACATTCACATATTTACTTTGAGGAAGACTCACTGAGTTCACTAAACCCCCCTCTCAACTATCTATTTAGCTGTGAAATGTACAGACCCTGCCATGCCGATCTACAAAATAATTATAAAAACAAAGCAAAAATAAAGAATTATGTCATCAAAAGAGAAAGTCCAAAAAGATAATAACAAATTTTCACTTAAGGGGTAAGAAATAGGCTTAATCCTTTAAACTCCAGAAGGCAATTGCAAAATATGGGAACATGGGTATGAAATGCCATTAATAAAATTACAGCCTAGCAAATGTTTTCAACACAATCCTAAACTTAAATAAAGCACCAACTCAAAGAGAATTATTATTAAGTAGGAAAAAAGTAATCTTAGCATATACTTAATATAGATGTCATATACGTACCTAAGTTCTTTGGGATCAAAAACAAGCTTTACATCATTCACAATTGTTGGCAAGTATTTTAGAGCAGCTCCCTAAAAATAAGCAGAATAATTTATATAAAGAATAATTAAATCATACAGTTGAATTCCTTAAAGCACTCCTTGCCACTGCTTCTCTGATACCCTTTCCAATACAGTGATCCCCCGGGTATTGCGTTCCCGATCATTGCGAAACGGCTATATGGCGATTTTTGAACCCGGAAGTAAAAACACCATCTGCGCATGCGCGCCCTTTTTCCTATGGGCACGCATGCGTAGATGGCGCCGGGCAGATCAGCTGCTGGGCGGCTTCCCTGGGTCTTCCCCCTCTTGTTGGCGGGAGGGCGAGCAGCGGGCATCAGCGAGGAGTTTCCCCACCGCCCATGCAAACTCCTCGCTGCCGCTCGCCCGCCCTTCGCCCGCCCACGCCGTTCATTCTCGCCGCTTCCCAGCTGAGTCCTGAAGCGAATTGGCTTCAGGACTCAGCTGGGAAGCGTTGCGAGCGAGGGGCGCGAGCGAACGGCTTCTCCGCCGCCTGCCTGCCCGCGCGCCCGCCGCTCGCCCACCCTTCGCCCGCCCACGCCGTTCATTCTCGCCGCTTCCCAGCTGAGTCCTGAAGCGAAGCGGCGGGCGTGCGGGCAGGCAGGCGGCGGAGAAGCCGTTCGCTCACGCCCCTCGCTCGCGCCGCTTCCCAGCTGAGTCCCCTTCCCAGGAACCCCAATCTTCGGCTCCTCGCTAGCGCTGCAGAAGTAAAAACACCATCTGCGCATGCGCAGATGGTGTTTTTACTTCCGCAGCGCTACTTCGTGAAAAACCGATCATTGCGGGGGGTCCTGGAACGGAACCCTCGCAATGATCGGGGGATCACTGTAATGTTATTTAGCTTTCCAACAGCTTTGGGCAATTGCTTTCTTTGCTACTTCATATGTTACTCTCTGGACTTTAAAGAATGAGGCTACCATGTGGAAAACTTCCTGATTCACAATCCTCTTTCACATTCCTCCATTGTCATTTTAGCCTTTTCTATTTGTTTCAATTTCCACTACTGATGTTCTTTATTCCTACTTTATCTCCAATTGTGAACCACCGTTCTGCAGTTATCCCCTTTCAATTTATCAAATAAAACCTTCACCATAGCAATTTTAGGATAGAGCTTTGTTTTCTTCCACTTTAATAGTTGATTATATATTTAGTTCCTATGCATTTATTTCTATCTTTATTTATTTATTTATTTATTTATTTATTTATTTCTATCAGAAGATTTTTTTTAAAAAAGCATAGGTAATATTGTAGAGTTTCAATATATTTTATGTAATGCTTAGACACAATTGTCTTCCAATAAATGTTAGCAGCTTTTGTACAATTTTCCTATCAGAATTACAATTATGTAATTCTGTTATTTTGTACCAAGTGCACAAGGCAGAATTTTACACAATGAAATAATTCACTATTATTTTTTAAACATGCTACCATGAAGAAATAGATGACTTATCTATTCTGGATAAAAATTTATAATTTTCTAAGATGTCATATTCTTCATTTTATAAAGACTTATTTATTTAATTTATCTATTTAATTTATATTTATATTTAATTTATAACAAACATGACCTTCATGATGCAACCGTTTGAAGGAAAGAGAAGGACAAAGTCTAATAACATCAATAAAATCTTACAATTAAAATATCTTTTAAAAATAAAGGAAATAATTTTATATCATATTATTTTTCAAGATATAGATTCAGTCAAACAAATTTTATTTCTTCCTGTAACATTACATGAGGTACCCAAAACTCTGAGGAGCTCAACTTTTTTCTGTTTGCCACTGCCTGCATTATTTTAATTTACCTACAGTTTTAATAATATAAGTACATTGCGCTCAATTTTTCTTCCTTGACCCTTTGCTTTAAGGATTTTGTTCACATGAGAATATGAATAAAACCAGATTTTAACTCAGAACCAAGGCAAGTTCTATTTGCAGCTTGAGAATAAGTTAATCAGGCCCCAAGTTTGTTATCTATTATCCATCAAATTTATAACTGTCTTTGTGACTAAAATATAGTTATGTCTGATGATTAATATGAAGTACTTTGGGGTAAAGTTCAGGGTACATTATTCAGTGTAATTATTTTAATTAAACCATTAGCATATCTTTACATAAGATAAGAGCTATCAATGATACAAAATAAGCTTTTTTGAATAATGCATGAAGTAATTTTTAATTTACATATTTCTTGAGATGATGCCTATCACACTGATTTCAGTTAGCAAAGTATGAAGTAAAAATTCAAACAACCATAAACATAGCCATTCTTTCTCAGAATAGAATGGAACTAATTCCATAACTTACTTACTTATTGGAATTTCTCAAACAAAAACGAGAATAAGAATAAAAGAATAAAAATACAATGACAGGCACATTAGTACACTTATGCACAGCCCCTCTACTGACACCTAAATATGTTCTGCACAATTAAACACATCTAGAATTACCATGTTTCTCCAAAAAGACGATTCAGCGCGAAAAGAAGCCCTATCATGTTTTCAAGCACGTCAATCAAATTAAGACCCACCCATAAAATTACCCCTAATTAAGACCCTGCCCACCCCAGGGTTCAGCTAAAATATGAGCTAGGGTGAGGATGGGGGTGGTAGAGCCGCCCTGCTTACCAGGCCTCACACACCTGCCCCACCTCCTTCTGCGGCCACTTGCTGTCACTTGCATGCATTGCCCTGGCCTGGCAGGTATCTGAAGACAAAATGGAGGCTGGGGTGATGTATGTGAGTAGCATTTTAAATGATCCATTTTTCATATATAAACAAAAAGTGGGAGAAAGGGAAATAAAAAGAGAAAAACCTAAACAATATCCATGAAATTCTTTCCAATTAGAAAGCTTTTTCTAATTTACAAATTCTGGAAGCTACTTTATCAATACTGTATTATCTTGCTGTTGGACATTATATTCATTAATATTAGTGATAGCTTAGAGATAAATGTTCCTGCAAAATTCATTTTGAATTTTGAAAACATGAATACTCTAAGAATAATTGTAAAGTTCTGAGATAAAACAAACGCCTCTTAATTTGAAATAAATGTTTCAAAATTATGTGAACTAGCAAAAAAAAAAAGGTTTCTTTTTCCCTTTGAGAATTCCTATAATTTTATTAGGGGGAAAAATGACACTGTGTATTTTTAAAAAGGCACCTGAGCTTTGGATAGATACAGTATTTCTCTAACAATATAAAATTGTTGTTTTAATGTAACCTGCATATTCTAATATTCTATTCTGAAACTGATTCCTATCAGTGTTATAAAGTAATTTGCCTTTCAGTTTAGTTTTGATAAATTAATGATTAGTATATTTGTTAATAATTAGCATTTATGCTAATTATGTTGGTGTGTTTTTATAAAGTTCTACTACAGCATGTCTTCAGTGGATTTGAAATAAATAGCACTCACTTTTATAAAATAAATTAATGATGACAATACAGACAGATGACTAATGTCTCAAATTATAATTAAAATATTTAATTATCTGAATTATGGCTTAGTTTAAAAAGTAAAAGGAATAGAGAGACTCTAGAATAATTTAAATTATAAAGCTGATTAACCTTATACAAGGTCAAAGCTAAGTCTTATGAAAGCCAAATAGCAAATGCGACCTCTACTCTATTTGCAAGCTATAGCCGAAATGAGATCCTGAATGATTAGTGGCCTCATTGCTATGTTAGCGATTCCCAGATGCTAATATACATAAAAAGAGAGAATATTAATTTCAGGCAATAGTTATGAGATATCAATGGAGTATCAGGAACGATTACCAACAATTAAACAGTTTGTTAACTTCTTAAATTAACATTATGGATTAAAATTATCAATTAACATACTTGCACATCACTGAGCCAAGGTTCATATCCCTGTTCCCATCCCAGCAAGAACAACATAATTTAATCAGCCTAATGACAATACACATTTTCATAATCTCATACCAATACAGAACAAAAAGCTAATCCTTCATTACACTTAGGTAGCATATTAAAAATTACCAAATTTCTATTCTACATGAACTGTTCACACTTGTTAGATATCAGTCTCCCATACTACAATTACTACTGTCTTGTGATTTCATCTAAACAGGAATATGAACTTGGATGTTCTAACTGCCTCTTAGTGTCTGTAATTGACCCACTGTTAGTTTGGTACTGTCAACAGAGCCATCTGACCTTCCTCACAAAACATAACTTATTAGATTTGTATGCCGCCCCTCTCCGCAGACTCGGAGCGGATGCAACTAAATAGTCACTGAAATAAATGAGAAATGTGTTTCTTATAATAACACTGCTTCTGAACTGTGTCATTTTCATTAAGGGATAATTAACTTTATGGTGGCTGAATCTCCTGTCATACCATAGAAAAAAATATATAGCAAATATATAGCCATTACTTAACAGAAGTAAATAAATAAATAAATAAATTTTACTTTTTCATTATATATCTTCTCCCTCACATGCTTACGTAATATGAGGGTAGGGTATTCTATCTAGATTTAATACATTTAATATTTATAAATTAAATACTATATTGCAGAATATGAAAGGACTATTTTCTAGACTGATATGAATTAATAGAATTGTAATTGTATATACTGTAATATGTATGTGTCTGTGTGTGTGTATACACACACACTACATAACTTGTAGATAGTTGTCAGCTATGAATAAATTAACTGCCTTGAAATGGCCCTGGGTTGGGCCTAGAGGCAAAAAGGAGCTGTGACGTTCCTTCAATATACCAGGGGGATCCAACATAAAAAAAACATATAGCCCCTCCCTGGTACAGAGCTGAAAGGATCAGATCTGGTGGCCTAGAGGTTAATTCTCTGCCTTACAAGGCAGAAGCTGCCGGATGAGGCCAGAGCTGCTGATGAGGCCAGAACAAGACCGAAATGGTGCCATCCTAGTCTCCTTTAATTTTAAAAATTCAGCAAAAACATGTGAGATATATGTGTGTGTGTGTGTGTGAAGGAACAATAAACGCAAATAGAAAAAATCCTGTTCTCGGCTCGCTTTGCTATTTTATACTATCATCCAATTCCCATAACCCCACTCTTTTCAAAATTATTAAGTATAGTCTCAGCCGGTATCCATTTGCTTTGCCTTCAGTTTCTATATGATTTTGTTTTGATGTTTTCTTTGTGTAGACAATACAGGGCTTAAGAAGGTATAATTAACTCACTTGAGTTCATACAAAGCAATAGCATAACTGTGCCACAGCAATATTGTCAATTCAGAAAGAAACATTAATTCACATAGACAAATTTCCTACTTGCATACTAGAGCATAAATTTCAGCAACAAATACATCAGCAGAAAAAGTTTCATTACAAATTTCAGGCTACTGAAAATTCTCTGGACACATTTTGAACTTAATTGTTCAAATAAAGTAAAATATAAAATTTCCTGTAAACTGAATATTTTTAATAGATAAAATAAAAAGGCTCTTTTATTTCCAAAACATACCTTTACTGTAACAGTTTGATCGGAGGCACTGTTCATCATTTCATTAATAGATTTAAAGAGTTGAAGCAAGGATTCCCTAAAGTCAGCTTCCCCTTTATTCTCATACAATCTGAGAAAACAAATAAAACCAAACTATTTAAAAAGAGTACAATTAAAATAAATTAACAAGTACTCCTCCTTTCTCTTAGAGCCCTCCTTTACCATCCTTAATTCTGACTACAGTGAATTACACTGACATATAAACCTTTCTCTAGGATGTCACATGGTTCCCCTACAACTATTGTATGGAAGCTACAACAGTGATGTGTTTGAGAAAAGGCTTAAGGATCTTGGCTTGAGGAGTCAGTGGAGCTCCCCATACATCTTTTACAAGCATTACTTGTCTTCTGAATAAATTTTATATGTAACGTCACAACACTTCATTTTTAAAGAGCATCACACATTGCCAAAGAGAAAATCAGGACACAGTTTTTATGTATACTCCCCTTTAAAACATATAATAATTATCTACTGTTTGTATTAACATCTAGTCCAAAATTGTACTGGATGCAGCTATTAGCTTTTTTTGTTCATAATTACTTTTTAAAGTGTTGGACATAAAGTAGTATGAACTACTCTGTTCCATACTCTGTTATAGAGTATGGGAATTATTGTTACTTAACAAATCATTCTCATCCATTCCAAATAACTTCTAGATCTCATCCAGTATATCATATAAACTACCATGAAACAGGTTTAAATCAGTGGTTCTCAATCTGGGAGTCGGGACCCCTTTGGAGGTCAAACGACTGTTCCATAGGGGTCGCCTAAGGCAGCGTTTCCCAACCGGTGTGCCGCGGCACACTAGTGTGCCGCGAGACATCGTCAGGTGTGCCGCGGCGAGAGGCGGCGGAGGAGAGTGGGCGGATCGGGCGGGCAATGGGGCAGGGCGGAGAAGCCAGGGGCGCGTTTGGCCGGAGGCACCTACTGCCGCACCTCCCTGCCCCTGCCTCCCCACGGTGCCTCCGGCCAAACGCGCCCCTGGCTTCTCCGCCCTGCCCCATTGCCCGCCGGATCCGCCCACTCTCCTCCGCCGCCGCCTCCTGCCTTGGGGCGAGCAATCCGGGAGTCCGGGACTGTGTGGCTTTGCGCCATGAAGAGAAAACGGCCGACTTTTCCCTGCTGCCGTTTTCTCTTCATGGCGCAAAGCCACACAGTCCCAGACTCCCGGATCGCTCGCTTCTCCGGTCAGCAAAGCCATCTGCCCAGGAAAGCGCCGCGCTGGCCGGAGAAGCGAGCGATCCGGGAGTCCGGGACTATGTGGCTTTGCGCCATGAAGAGAAAACGGCAGCAGGGAAAAGTCGGCCGTTTTCTCTTCATGGCGCAAAGCCACACAGTCCCGGACTCCCGGATCGCTCGCTTCTCCGGCCAGCGCGGCGCTTTCCTGGGCAGATGGCTTTGCTGACCGGAGAAGCGAGCGATCCGGGAGTCCGGGACTGTGTGGCTTTGCGCCATGAAGAGAAAACGGCCGGCTTTTCCCTGCTGCCGTTTTCTCTTCATGGCGCAAAGCCACACAGTCCCGGACTCCCGGATCGCTTGCTTCTCCGGTCAGCAAAACCATCTGGCCAGGAAAGCGCCGCGCTGGCCGGAGAAGCAAGCGATCCGGGAGTCCGGGACTGTGTGGCTTTCGGCCGGGCTAACGGGAGGCGGTGTGAGGCCGGGCGCTGGGGACGTCTGGGAGGGCGAGGAGGCTGATGGCTGCTGCGCACTCCACTCTCTCTCCGGCTCTCTCTCGCTCTTTCTTTTTCTCTCTGTTGCTGGCGTGGTGAAAGAGAGAGAAAGAGAGAGAGAGAAAAAGAAGGGGAGAGAGAATGAGAGAAAGAAAGCAAGAGAAAGAGAGGGAAAGAAAGCAAGAGAGAGAGAGAAAGAAAGGGGGGAAGGAGGGAGAGGGAAAGACATAGAGGGAGGGAAGGAGGGAGAGAGAAAGAGAGCAAAAAAGAGAGGAAGAAAGAAAGAGGGATGGAGAGAAAGAAGGGAAGGAAGGAAGAGAGAGAAAGAGGGAGGGAGAAATAGAGTGAAATGGAGGAAGAGATTTTTTTTTTGTCCAAACTTTTCTTTAGCCCCCCCGCCCCCCCCTTCAGTGTTCCCCAGAATTTTGAAAACATGAATAATGTGCCGCGGCTCAAAAAAGGTTGGGAAACACTGGCCTAAGGCCATGGGAAAAGACAAATTTCCTATGGTGTTAGGAACTAAAGGCTCTATTTTGGCGCCTTGGAACATATTTTTACAATCCGACCAATCAGGTGTTTACAGTGCGGGTGTCCCTCTGACCTTCCTGCCAATCAGCTTTAAGCTGTTGGGAGCATTGGTGCTAGATTTATGATTGGGGGTCACCACAACAAGAGGAACTGTATTAAGGGATCGGGGCATTAGAAAGGTAGAGAACCACTGGTTTAAATGGTCCAAAAATTGTCAAAAATCAGCCTATTATTTTTAATAGAAACATGGTAATGATAAACATTAGAGACCTGAAACTGAAATATCTCCCTTTACCCCCACAAAAAAACATGAACTTAGAGAACTGAAATAAACAGCCAAATGAAGGCTAATTTAGATATGAATCAGAACGAAAATCCCGCTGCCGATTCTGAAATTTTTGAATAGATATGTTTTGACAAGAAAATATATTTACCGATAAATCTTTATATATCTCATCTGTAAATCTGCTTTTAAAAAATCACATCTGTCTTATTAGTATTGTTCCTCTTTAGTAAGTGGTATTGTTATACAAATTATTATTATTATATAATAATTAAAAATATCAGATAATAATTACCAAAACCAGGGTAGCATAACTATTTTTTTTTACATTTTTTAAAATTCCACTTCCATTATTTTTATTAATGACTCAAGGTAACAAACGTATTTAATTAACCTGTTTTGTCCTATTTTCTCTCAAAAACCCTGTGAGATTAATTGGGCTGAGAGAAAGTAACTGCCCAAAGTTACCAAACCATTTTTTATGCCTAAGGCAAAACTAGAACTCATAGTTTCCTTCATTCCAGATTGGTGCATTAAGTAAAATTAAATTGCAACAATACTGTATTGGTACATTGCTGGCTAGAATGCTTAATTTTTGAAAATTTTGTCTAGTAATTCAAACAAGATGCACACAGTCTTGCTAAACAAGCAGTACAACATATTGAGTTAACAATTATTTATTTAGAATATGCCATACAGTGTCAGGTAAATCTATAAATGCTAGACGCAATGCAGTTTTCACAGCTTAACAGTTAACAATTAGTCAGCAAGAAAATAATTGACCAACATCCAATGCTAAACATTCAGTGTTCTTTTCATCTACAACTAATGAAACTGGCAATGATTACTGTCCATCTCAAAATAATACTTAAATTATTTAATATAAAACCATCACTATAAAAACTGAAGTATTTTGAAGGATGCATTATAGACAAAGATGTTATAATACTTACTGGTTGAACAAAATTCTTGATCGCACAATAAATTTAAAAATATATTCTAAAGATCTCATAGCTTTGAATAGTTGATCAGTGATACCAGCATTGTCCACATAAGTCCTTAAAACTTTTGTCAGTTTTCTGAGAAAAAGAAAAATATAAATCTCACATACAATGAGATGTACTAGCATACAGCATAATAATGATTTGTGCTCAGAGAACTTTCACAGAGAATAAAATAAAATAAAGAAGAAAAAGAGAACTCAAGTTATGCTAAAATAATACAGGCAGTATAAAAAAATCTTTTTAAAAAGAGAAACTGAAAGAAAATGTAAAAAGGAAAATGTTCAATGGAGAATCAAAAGTCTAGAGATGCCTTCATTTTGTGGATCAACGCTAAAGAAAATTGCACAAAGCTGCATCTATTTTGCACACAAATGTCTAAGCACTTGTAAGTTAAATTTCTCCATGACACATACTGTATTTTTTTTACATTTTGACAAGTCAGTAAATGTAGTATAAAGACCTGTTTTCATCGTTTTCTGTTTTCTGTGAAGACATTTCTAGATATAATACAAATTGTTTTAAAATATTCTTCTTTATTCAGGTTTTCTACACAAAGGCTTTAGAACAGTGATGGCGAACCTTTCAGCACCAAGTGCCCAAAACGAATGCATGTGCATGTGCGCATGCCGTAGCACCAGAAACCCAAAGACCAGCTGCCCAGGGAGCACATGCTGTTCTGGGGGCATTTTGGGCTGTTTTCAGGCTGTTTTGGGGCCCTTTTTGCACTATTTTTGGGTTGTTTTCAAGCTGCTTTCGGTGCTCTGGCATTTGGGAAGATCAGCATGCAAACGGAAAACCAGCTGGCAACAGGGCCTGTACCCACAGAGAGGACTTCATGTGCCACCTCTAGCATCCGTGCCATAGGTTCGCCATCACAGCTTTAGAATAATGCAACAAATATTTATGTGTAATCAAATGAAGTATATTTCTGTATCAGTCCATACTCATACCGAGTTTGTTTAAAAATAAAATGGCACAAATAGCTTCATAGGAAGAAGATTATGACCTCACCATTTAGCAATAGGCTGCCAATCTCTATTGCAGTTGGTAAGTGAGAACTATCTGTATCTCATTTTCCTAGACTAGGGATATAGTTTGCTACTGATCTTCACATACTTTCTTGAAATATATCTTTACAGTTCTCTACAGTTGTCATAGGCCAAAATTCATGTGCTGACTCTGAACTTTAATTTGAAGAACTGGTCAAGGAAATCTTACAGAATCTCAGGAGACACAAAGCCAACAATCACCACAGGCTGATCAAATGCAGGTATCACTTGAACAACAGGAGGAATCGGGTGATGATGACAGCAGGTCTCCCAGCACCCATGCCAAGCAAGCAAAGCAAAGATATTCAATGAGGCTTCTTGCCAAGCAAGGGAATAAATAGCTTGTTTAGAGGTAAGAAGGTAAATCTCTTGAGTTCCACAGCAACTATGTGTAACCGTAACCAGGAACAGCTGGTAAGTGCAATTCAAGATTATTCTTATAATATGCAAAAGCCTAGACAATTCAAATACAGGATTCATCACAAACCACTTTCACCCTCAACATGTGGTTGATTGCTAAGATCAGAGGAGGTTCAGCGGCATGTAATACAGTAGTAATTCTAGTAATTCATGGAAAGCCTTTCATTTGATCATACCTGCAATCTATCATACCTACCTATATGAATTTCTTAGCTATGAACTCAAAAGTATCTTTCAGATAAGAAGCCCAGAATAAATTTTTTGAAAAGATTTTATTTCTCAGATCACTTAAATGATCCAGAAAGTAAGACTGTAGTCTAAGAGGCATTCAGAATAGTAAGTTCAACAACAAACTGGCCTAGTCAACCTACAAAACAATATAAGTATGTATGATTATGACTTTTTCTACCTCCTATGTAAATAACTAATTTTCAGCCATGACATAGTTATTTAACTACTTACGTATAAGCCAAAGTAGCACTGAAATGTTTCTTAATGTAGGTTTCTAAAACAGGATTGAAATGCTGGAACTTCCGGTCAGCAATTAGTCCAATGATAAAAACCTGTTCAATCGGAAAGGGTATTCATTATCTTAAAGTACAATGTTTCAAATATTTACATTTTTAGTGAGAAAATGAGAAGAGAGTTCCATGTAAAAAACATAATTTGTTGATAGGATTTCACTTCCATATATTAAATTTAAGGGGTAGAGATTAAGGTACAATTTTGAATACATAAAAGCTAAGAGTAACAATGAGGCTTTACCAGTTGTCTTCAAATACAGAATAGGTTGCTGAAACATTGACCTATGAAGGTCATCTGTAATTGCCAACACAACAGAATTATTGTTATTTGAAAATCCATGGCATTTGACTTAGTCTGTCTCTTGATATCTAAGGAAATTTATCTATTTGGACATTTTTTTCCCTCACTAAGCTTACTTTTGTTTTAGGACCTGGAATGGATTAGTGCACAGGAATAACTTGACAAATTTATTATATTGATATTTTGGGTAATGATCTACTGTTTTGGAAGCCATAATGTAGGTTTCTAAAACAGGATTGAAATGCTGGAGCCATTGTTTCAACTCCTACCCTCAAAACGTCGCTACAGAGCACTGCACACCAAGACAACTAGACACAAGAACAGTTTTTTCCCGAACGCCATCACTCTACTAAACAAATAATTCCCTCAACACTGTCAGACTTTCTACTAAATCTGCACTTCTATTCTACTAGTTTTTCTCATCATTCCTATCACCCATTTCCTCCCATGTTGACTGTATGACTGTAACTTGTTGCGTATATCCTAAGATTTTTATTAATATTGCTTCTTCATTGCTTATTTGACCCCTATGACAATCATTAAGTGTTGTGCCACATGATTCTTGACAAATGTATATTTTATTTTATGTACGTTGAGAGCATATGCACCAAGACAAATTCCTTGTGTGTCCAATCACACTTGGCCAATAAAATTCTATTCTATTCTATTCTATTCTATTCTATTCTATTCTATTCTATAACAAGCCTTTCCTCTATAGGCAATACTGGTTGGGTTCATAGTTCTATCTAATTCATAGTTTGTTGAGTAAGTCCTTGTGCGATAAAACTATGCCATAATCCATAATTTAACATTCAAAGTAGTTGGTTTTGCATACCATCTAAACCCAAGCCAGACATATGATGGCTTGCCATGCTGTTATCAATCCTTCCATCAAGGAATCGAAATGAAATAATCACAGTAAAAGTTGTGATTTTAAAACTATATTTTTAATATAGCTATAAATGTACCAGAGGCTTTTCGGTCTTGCTGAAACTTGCTGTTCTTTCCCCAAGTAATGATAATTCACGTAAGTGCCCAAAGGCAGTATGTCAGGGACCTTAAGTAGCATACACTAAAGAGTCAATGTTTATGGATTTGTCAGCCTGTTACTATTTATTTTATTTAGGTGAAAGTTTTTACAAAACTTGTGTGTTTAAGATTACTTATATGGTATAAAGTCCAAAACAATATTTCATGTTGTCAATTCATGTTCAAAAAGTCCTTGGAAAATAGTATGACTGCACTGGCGGAGAAAACTTGAGATTCATAGAGGTTTCACTGCTTACATAAGACAAATATTAAATGAAATAAATCACTATAAAGCAATATATGTCTGTATGTTTGTATCTATATACATGATGTATAATATATATATATATATATTACCAAAGCATCAAACACCAATGTGTCAAATGTTTCACTTTCTGAATTCTCCATCATAATGTTAAACAATGCATCCAGTGTATCTTGAAGGAACTGAAAAAAAATAGTATGGTCAATATTACAACCGATATTCAAAAAGTGAACTTTATCTAAAAAGCTACTGGCTCAACCGTGGTGGCTATATTATTTTTTACAGTGGAAAATAAAACAAAAAATGCTTTATTCACAATCCCAAGAAAGTATGTACCATATTTTTTGGACTATAAAATACACCGGAGTATAAGATGCACCTTAGCTTTTGGGGAGAAAAATAAGAAAAAAGCTGATTGGTGGATAAATCAGCCTCCTGGAATACCCCCAAACAGCTGTTCCCAGAGTTTGTTGGTTGTGAGTTTGTTTGGTTGTGAGTTCTGCGCCTTGCTTTTCAAACCTCTGAAATCTCCTTCAGAGGTTTTTTTCAGCCCCTAAAACCTCTGTTTCACAGGATTTTTCCTCAGCTTTTGAAACTTCTTCAGAGGATTTTTTTTTCAGCTTCTGAAACCTCCGTTTCAGAAGATTTTTACCCAGCCCAGAAAATTTTTACCCAGCCATTTCAGAGGATATTTTCAGCCGCTGAAAGTTCTGTTTGAGAGGCTGGGCGGGGTTACATTTGGTATATAAGATGCACTCAAATTTTCACCCTCTTTTAGAGGGGAAAAGGTCTGTCTTATAGTCTGAAAAATACAGTATGTGGATACATTTTATGTTCATTTGTAGAGAAATGTAACTAAACAAAATCATAGTCAAAGGAAATTGAAATTAGTGATTAACTCAGGCCATATATCATCGGCCTCCAAGGTGTTTCTAGGACATTGTAGTTTTCTTGAATATCGGACTTTTGGCTGTTTTTGAGGAAACCAAGTCCTGACAGTGTAGATTTTGAAATTCTTTATAACAATGTCTATCACTGGGATGGAATGTAGACCATATATGCTGCAAATGAGTATATGTAAAATCCTTTGGGATTTAGGCGGCATAGAAATACAATCAATCAGTCAATACTGCATTCTGCGTACTTGATATCTGTTCAGATTTCATTTTTAAAGATAAAAAGTATTCTGGATTAATGACATAGCAACAGGCATTCATATCTAATATGTATGATTTGTTATATTATATTCCTAATAGTATCTTATGTTCCTCAAGTATCTTTATTTGAGGAATTTTTATAATATCAAATGTGGTATTGGCAACATTCCACCAAGGATTCAATAACTTACATCACAATAGCAGGGTTTGCAAGTGTGAGAAGGCAACACAATTCAGAGAAGGTATGAGGGGGTGCACAAGAGCTGTGGCACAGGTCGGGGAGGATGGGTATGAGGGACTGATATGAGCATCATAAACTTCAACTGGTTGCAGTTGAAGTTCCATATCAATAATCTTTGTCGATCGCCCCCACCAAGCAAAAATATTTCTTACTTTAACAACTTCCCCTCCATCAACTTTCATCAGTTGCCTTAAATTCTGTTGCAATATATTTGTGTTAGATCGCCACTTCAAAAGTCCCAGTAAGTCCACTAAAAAGGAGGGAGAAAAGTTGGATTATCCTATCATGCATAAAATATAACCGCAGAAAAAGACTGGAACAATTTCTATCAGATGCAATTTTACATATGTTAATCAAAATCTAATCTTACAGAAAGGGGTACAATATTTTCCCATGCCATCCCATAAATTTGTTGCAGAATGTTAAGGGAACTCTCCAAAATACATTTTCAGCATGTTATCATTGGTAAGGATAAGTAATTTTGGTCCAAAAGATTTCTTGTAAAGAATCAGATGTAGCCCAAGGACTAATAAGTCTAGTTATCAGATTTTACATGTATATACACATACTGTATATGAATACAGAAATCATCTATATCATCCATTGCTTCTGGAACAGGAGAAAGTAGGCCATTTCACGTGTTGATTTTGAATTTTTGCATCCAATGACATGGTAATCAAATAAATAAATGAGATACATTTAAATAAAGACAATTCATAATATATGATTTACTTCCTTTACTTTGTTCCAGACAAACTAAAGACAATCTTAAAAACAATTTTAGCACACAGTATAAAACATCAAAAATAAAGAAATACTTCTTTAAAATCAATATGATTTTGCCTACATATAAAAGCAATATCACAACGGAGTTATTATCAGCTTTAGTATGCTGAGGGAAATTATAAAGTTATAATTTAATTATACGGAGAGGGGCAGCATAAAAGTCCAATTAATAATAATAATAATTTGCATTTCCTACAAATTATTCTGGAGATGAAATAAAAATTAAATTAAATGTAGATATAGATAGCAGATACTAAGATCAGTTCCAAAGAAGATGTTCCAATATGAAATTCCTTCCACCTTCCATTACTCAAGTATTCAATTTGTCCAGGTAATAACATTATACAGTGGTACCTCTACTTACGAACTTAATTTGTTTCGTGACCAAGTTCTTAAATAGAAAAGTTTGTAAGAAGAAGCAATTTTTCCTATAGGAATAAATGTAAAAGCAGATAATGAGTGTGATTGGGGAAACCACAGGGAGGGTGGAGGCCCTGTTTCCTTCCAGGAGATTCCTAGAGGCCCCACAGAGGCTTCTCCCTGCCTTTTCTGGTTACAGTTTCAGAGGCTTGGGATTGCAAGTGGAAAATGGTTCTTGAGAAGAGGCAAAAAAATCTTGAACACCTGGTTCTTATCTAGAAAAGTTTGTAAGTAGAGGTGTTCTTAGGTAGAGGTACCACTGTAAATACATTTCTAAATACATGTTATATTGAACAACTTAAAAACATTCCCTAATTTATTAAAATAATTTTAATGGATTTTCCCCCAGATTTTGATATTTATATGATGTCATTTCAAATAAGAAACGCAACAAGATTTATTTTATTCCACCTTCTTTATTCATTATTTCTTAAGCAAAATTATTTCTTCAGATTTGTTTTCTATAATGAACTCAACAAGCCAGGAGAAAATAAAATAATGAATAATATTCAAAAAATAATTTTGTGGGCGAACTATCACCAAGAAAGAAATCATCAACAGTGACACTAATATGGGGCTGAAGAAAATGCACTGTAATAATTGGGACATTTCACCTGTATAACATTTCTCCATTATCCTTTCATCTTTATTGAACTATATCACTCCTCGAGAGGCAAATGCCAAATAGGAGTAGAAAACTTAATATTTTATCTAATAATTTCCAATTGGTTCGATGGAGACATTAGGATTAAATCTTAATTCGGAATGTTAATGTGTTCCAAAGGCTGAGTTGCCTCAATGGACAATCTTAGATGACCAGTTTTAGAAAGAGCTGAAAGCTAACATAAACTGTAGACACCACTCTGTGTCCCCTCTGTTTTTATAGAAAAGAGAGGGGGTAGAAACTCTTTTTGTGCAAACAGCTGCTGCTTGAGCTCTTACTGAGAGTTATTCCCCAGCTGGGAAGACAGTGCAAGGCCTGTGGAAAGAGTGTGAAACTGGCAGTCTAGAGAGGAAATGCCATGAGCTGCATCTCTACTGTGAACTAGAAATTTCCCATCCGTGCTGCTTCCTGACAACAAACCATACTTCCAGTCAATTTAACCTAAAATCTGAAAAAATAGATTTAGCCACAGAAACAATATAAATTTTCTAAAACTAGATAAAAGCAAGAGAACTCAAATTCTAAGACATTAATTTTTACAATTAATGGCTTCATAATTTTATGGGAAATTACTGATAAATAATTTGTGATCTTCAAAACAAGAAAACTCGCATGTGTTTTATAGAGCAGTCATTTTTTTCTATTTTTCTTATAGATATCAAGAAAGCTAAACTCTGGCATCTCTAACACAATGTATTCGTTTTATTTGTGAAGCTACAGGTAGCATCTAATCTCCATCATTTCCTTCTTCTGTTCACTGGTATTTGTGTTAACTGTGCAGCTCTTCATCAATCCTACCAATATGACCAGTGATCAGGTATGATGCAAATCCAAAATTATTAGAAGGGTCATACTTTTTTTGGATGCTTCAAATAAGGTCATGTCAAAAAGCATTCCAAAAGGTTGACTAGGTTGCATAAAATATGCAACACTTTGTATTTTATTTCTGAATACCTTCCAGGCCCCAAAATAAAAGGCTGACTCAGAACTGAAATTGTCAGCATTAATCCTTACAACACACAAACTAAATTATCATCCCTACCATTTTGAGTTAGTTTTGTTGAGCAGACAAGAGTAGATATCTGGAATGAATCTTTACTGATGGTACAGCTTCCAAGGTTTTGCATGCCTTTGCCAGCTGTGGAGTGACCTTTTTCTTCCAATTCTAGTTTAGTAGAGGGCAAGCTTAAATATGTTGAAAAATCTTCCAGCTTCTTTGCTTCTGCCTGCAATTCCAGAACAAGATATGTATTAATTTTTACAGTACTCATATCCTGCTGTACTTAAACACCTTTAAGTGTTTATTTCATTTTTAACAGTGTCATAATTGGTTGCATGTCTTCTTCACTGCCTTCACCGCCTTGAAAAGTAGATCAAAATGTCACAGAGCAATATTAACACTGTTTCAACTCCAGTGGCAAATCACCAACATAAAACATACTAAGTCTGGAGGGAACAAGGAAGAGAAATACAGTACTTCAATTACTGAACAGTATGTAGTTTAAACATTCCAAAATCTTTAAATCATAAAAACTTGAATTATTTAATGAGGTGTCTGATTTTTACTGAAATGCCTATATGAAAAACAACTTTTGCTGTTCCTTCTAGTACATACTCTTGTGCCTAGATCTGATGAGATAATAAAATTTGATCACATGCAAAATTATTCTTCGATATTACTTGAACAAAAAAATCCTTAAATTGTTGACTCCTCTAAATATTATATCATATACTTAATATAATACCTTGTATACTATAAGATCATGTTCTCCATCTCGAAGAGTTGTTCCATCATATCGCATTAATTTAACAAATGCCAGAGCAAATATTTTCTCAGATTTATCTTTGGCTGTTCAAAAGAAAACAAATGAGTATACTGTAAAACAACTAATAAAGACAAATACTGTATAGCAATAGTAAAAAACAAGATGTATATGTTAATGAAGATTTAGAAATTATTAGGTGCTTTGCATCAAAAAAGAAATTTGAAATGTAGGCTGAAATGAAAGAGAAAAAGAAAACAAAGATTGTGCGATTCAATTTATGGTACAAGTCGATCATAAAGATACATCAAACATTCTCTGTATTTTGTGTGTTTGTGTTTGCATACAAACACATGGGGGAGAGGGGGGAGGAAGAGAGAGAGAGAAAAAAACTTTGAAAACTTTTGAATATTCAATCTTTCTTCATAAAATGATCTAAAACATTCTCTGTTCTCTATACAAATCATAAAACTAGATAAAGAGAACTGATTTAAGCAAATGAGTCAAAATATTGTTTATTTATTTATTGAGGAACATATCCCAAAGCTAACAACAATGTTCCAGTCCTGCTGTGTAAGGAAGTATTCCCAGGAGGAATAAACAAAGAACATGGCACATGGGTTCTAGGAATAATTATTCCCATTTGAGTCACTTAGGTCAGTGATTTTCAACCTTTTTTGAGCCGCGGCACATTTTTTACATTTGCGAAAGCCTGGGGCACATTGAGTGGGGTGGGGGCGGCTAAAAAAAGTTTGGACAAAAAAATTCTCTCTCTCTCTTCCTCCCCTTCACTATATTTCTTTCTCCCTCCCTCTTTCTCTCCCTTCCTTCCTCTTTCTTTCTCTCTCTCTCCATCCCTTTCTTTCTTTCTCTTCCTTTCTTCCTCTCTTTTTTCTCTCTTTCTTTCTCCCTCCCTACCTCCCTCTATGTCTTTCTCTCTCTCTCCTTCCCTCCCTCTCTTTCTCTCTCTCTCTTGCTTTCTTTCTCTCTCTTGCTCTCTCTCTCTTTCTCTCTCTTTCTTTCTCTTGTTTTCTCTCTCTCTCTCTCTTTCTTTCTCTCTCTCTTGTTCTTCTCTCTCTCTCTCTCTTTCTCTCTCGCTTTCTTTCTCTTTCTCTTGCTTTCTCTTTCTCTTGCTTTCTCTCTCTCTTGCTTTCTTTCTCTCTGAGCTTCGCGGCACACCTGACCATGTCTCGCGGCACACTAGTGTGCCACGGCACACTGGTTGAAAAACACTGACTTAGGTTATCCCATCTGCCCAGTAAAATACACAGGCACTTATATTGGACAGCAGCAATATGGTAACATACTAGAACTGGATTGTCAGTTTAGGGAAATGAGCAAAAACATCAATTTGTAATGAGTGAGAAAAGGCAATAGTAAACCATTTCTGTATTTTTACCAACAGAACAAAACAGGTTGAATTACAGTCAACTTGCTACTGAAGAAGAACTAAGGATCTTTTAGAATGCTAATGACATTTATGAGATAGCTACATTAAAGCCTTTCGGAAAATCCAAACCTGCAGATAGAATTACAGTGGGAATTTGGAATGTAAGAAATATGAACACAGAAAAGCTGAGCAGTGTGAAAGATGAAAGAATCAGCTATACACTGATATCTTCAGTATCAACGAATTTGTTGGACCATAATTGGATCCTTTTGGTCAAAGATGAAACACTGCATGCTATTCAAGACATGACTAAGAAAGAAAAGGATTCTTTTATAGTTATGCAGTAAAAATAATACCTGAATACAGTACAATCAATGACTGAACAATATCAAATAGACTTTGTGGACAACTGTTCAATGTAACAATTATCTAAGACAAAACATTGATCCAGGAAAAAAATGAACCTTATAGATCTGATAAGCAAATTCAATTTGAAATTGATAGAATATGCTCGATGTCTTGTCAAACACTGGGTTGCCAACATTTGAAATTTAAAGAAGAAAATGTTTTGGGATTAGATGATTTAGGAATTAAAATGAAGAAGGTAAGCTTATCAAATTCTGAAAATTCAGTTTTCTCCATGGTGGGTGAGCTAGCATTCACAATGGGTTGTCTTTTTCAGATTAGAATGATGACTGAGTCTGTCAATCAACTTTAAAGCTCTGCCCACCATCTTGGCCCAGCTTCAGAGAGGACAGACATGGCAGAAGTTTGTCCATTCTGAATTGTCAGCTAATCTTTTTTATTGACAAGACTATCGACTGAATTGCTTTTCCACTCACTGAGTGCATGCCTTCTACTTCCAATACCATCTGAGCATAGAAGAGAGCATCAGTTGTGAGCTTTGACTCTTGCCACAGCAGCTGCCCCACCTCGTGTGGCATTTAGATCACTAAGGCGCTTGTGGCCTGATATGCCATGGGGACCCTTTTCACATTCCCCTTCAAGGTTTATCCACTGTTTTTGCTGGGGCTGAGACCCAGGATCTCGGGCTAGTAGTGCTAGTAGTCAGAGTGATTGTTTTTTGTACTTATATCAGACTGCAGACAGGAGACGGATGGGGTTGCCTGAGATATTTAGCCTTCCGCTAGCTGTGTGTACCTTGCACCTGTGTGTCCCAGCTATAAGGCTTTGATTTGCTGCTTTAATTTTGTCAGCAAACTAGTGAACTGCAAGGTGGAGGTATCATTCCCACTTGTCCACTGGCTGCTGGGGAGGGGGACCTTGATTACAGACTCTCAAGCTTGCTTACAATCGATGCATCCCCTCCCTCATCAACTTCGGCTGCAGCCAGGGACTCAGAAGGCAAATGAAGAAAGAGGTTTCTTTTTATGCTGCCTGGACCACTAAAGGGATTGCCCTAGGTCAGCATCAATGACTGTTATTTCCCACCAATTATCCCTCAGCCTGTGGTGGTTATTTTATTTGATTAGTTACCAGGCAGACCAATGTCAAGATGGCGGATGCCAGGGATTATTCCTCTAGCCAAAATGCCTCAGGCAATAAGCAGAGGAAATCTGCCAGAACCAAAACCAGAGACAATAGGCATTGTGCTCCTTTCCACCCCAGGGAGTCCCAGACAAAAACATCCAAGGCAATGGAAAGGGACAAACTGAGGAACAAAGTGATTCAGAAAATCTATGCTCATGCTGACAAGCAAGCCACTGGCCCTTCTTCTTCACAGGGGAGCACAGGCTGCCCCATGGGGGCCCAGGGGGACAAGCTGGCCCTTGATAACCCCAGCCTGGAAGTTATAAAGCCTAACATCTGTGAGTCCATTAGGTTTTCCAATCCTACTCCCTCAATGGCCAGGGCACTCCCCATGTCTGCTGAAGCCCCCTGTCTGCTGAAGGTTCACTGGTGACCATAATTCCAGGGGTTCCGTGGGCTTGCCCCAGGTCCATTTGACCCAGCCCAACTACAAATGATCATCATGGCAGCAGTGCAACAGAGCCTTGTGAATCTCTGGCATAGGAACAGACAGCCACATTTCTCCCACGAGAACCTTGCTCGTGGCTTGTACCAGGGTGACCGGGAAATTGCTTACCACAGGACTCGCAGTCCTGACTGTTATTCAGATTAGTCTGATTAGAGTGCCTTGGACCTTCTTCTGGATGTTGATGAGCATGGAGACTTCAAGCTCTCAGAAGACGAGGGCATTTCTCCAGAAAAACCAATTTCATCTGGGCTTTTTCCTCCAGCCCTATTTAAATTGTTGCTTTTCAAAGCTCACAATGCATCTGGACTTGAAAACCCTGCTAACTGCCTCGGCAGAACAGTTGTCAACTATGCAGTATCCCTTATCTGTGGAATGCACACCTGACATGGATGTCATTCCTACATTCCAATTGTTTCTTGACAACGTGCAACATCAATGGTCTTCCTCCATGGATAAGAAATACTTTAATGTAGCTTCTGAATTGTCATCTCTTCTAGATGTTCCATCTGTTGATGGCCTGGTAGCTGCACTCATTTATTAAATGTCCAGTTTCCAGAGTGCCCTTCAAGATACTGCTTATGGAAGCAGTAGTGCTATACCTGCTGGAGATCAGAGTCATTCAGCAGGTGCCTTTGGACCAACAAGGAACTGGATTTGGGGTGTTGGATGCCAATATTAGATATGAAGCAACCAAGGCCCACGTGATCCAGCAAGGGGGAGACTCGATCACATGTCTTGATGACAGAGGCATTAAAACTGGGACTTTGGATGGAGCAACATCTTCTGTTTCTCACGGTGGACCACATTTTTGGGGTCCACAACAGACAAGCAGATTGGCTCAACCACTCTGATTAGGCAGAGTGGTGTCTACATCCTGCCATAACTTAAGATCTAATGAGCCTTTTCAGCCACCCGCTAGTTGACCTGTTCGCTACCTCCGGAGAATGCCCAGTAAGGTTTTATTCTTGCTGCACATCCCAAGAGGCAGAGAGGATCATTGCCCTTCACAGTCCCTGGTCGTGTGGATTTCTGTATGTTTTGCCCCCTCTGCTTATTCTACCCAAGGTCATAGAGAAGATGTTGGAAGAACGTGCGGAGTTGGTTCTTTTGGCTCAACATTGGCCTCAGTGGGCATGGTTTGCCAATATGAAATCATTGTCAATATCACTGCCTTGGAGAATTCCTCTGACACCAAACTCCTTCAGCTAGAGGGCACTGGCATATCTGGGCCCTCGGTGGTACCAGATGATTTCTGGCGATTGAGTGGGGCTCTCTAAATTACATGAACTACGACGCTGACATCATCATCACCATCCAAGCATCCAGGAGTCTTCCACTGATCACATCTATTCCGTGACATAGAAATCATTCTGTGATTGGTGTGGTTCAGAGGGCAGATCTCTGCTACAGGTGCCAATACCCAAGATTCTGAAGTTCTGCCAACAAGGCCTAGCCATGGGCCTTTCTCCCAACACCCTTCGTCATCAGGTGGAGATCTTGTTGTCAGTCCTATCCTGTGATTGCTTTGATTGCTTGGTGCAATTTACAACTGTTCACCATTCTCTGAAAGGGGCGACAAATCTATGCCCACCGGTGGTCCACCGGTACCTGACCTGGGACCTACAGTATTACAATCGTTGACTGGGCCACCTTATGAACTTCTGAGCAGGCGGCTTCAGGTTATTGTCATACAAGTTGACCTTTTTGCTAGTGATAACATCAGGCTGGCGGATTTCCGAGCTTTTGGTTCTCTCTATCTGCAAAGACCTATGTGTTTTTCATTCACCTCGATTCATCATTCTGGCCAGGGGTTGGTTCCATTTACCTTCACCACCAGTTCTCATCGTTATGTTTTGTGTGTGCTTGCTCCACTTGTGTGTGCACATTCCCTCATACAATTCTGCTTCCACACATGCTCAGTAGCAATAATCAAAGCTAACACTTTATTCAAAGATGGATATCATTGGATGGAATGCATAAAACATAGATATAATTGGATGGAATACATAAAAATCAAATTGATTTCACTATTGTTAAAAAGAGATGAAAGAGCTCAGCTATATTGTTCAAGTGCAAATTTCATATTAAGCTAAAGAAAAAGATGAAAGCCAACCAATGTCTACGATATGATACTCGGCATATATTTACTTTTTTTCATATGATACTCAGCATACATTTACTTTTTTTTCAAAGGGAATATAAATTTGCTTAAAAGTCTGCAAACCATTGAGAACCAAAACCAGAGGAACTGTGCAAACAGAGTAAATAATATGTTAAGAATGGTTATGAAAAGAGGCTGCCATAGATGAAGAAACAAAGAAGTTCCTTTGAAACTTCCAAGTGAGAAATGGTGAGTTACAAAGTCCCCAAATGAGCCAATTGAGCCAAATGAAAAGTACCAGGAAGTAAAGAGGTGGGGAAGGCTTGCTCTTTGTCAGCATTGGGATAACATGACATTTTAAATACTCCAGGAGTTATTTGAAGAATGAGGACAGAAATCAGCAGCTAACAAGTCAGCAATGAGATCTGTTTCTATGGATAGATTATTTCCAAAAGACGTCAAAGAGGAAATGACAGATTTTTTAAAAAATAGCCTGGAAGATCTACAGGATTAAAAGTTGAAAAAAAGCCTGATGCATTAGAAAATAAATTGTTGAAATATTGATTTTTTTTAAAAAAAAAATGTAGATTTTAAGAGATGACATTTAAAGCATAAATTCAGTTTTAGTGATAAGCCAATGCAATGACCTGGACAATGATTCCTTACAGCATTTATAAAAATGATTTGCTAAAGCATTAAAGTTGCTTTTGTGACCAGGAGGGAGGGGGCAGGACTGAAGAGAAAGCAAGTCCTCTGCTAACAATTGAATGAAATAAGGATCAAGATTATTAGCCACAAAAAACAAGTTGGCTTGCATGACTTTGGTTAACATGAAACATGTTTCGATAAACTTTTGGTTACTTTTTATGAAATTTTTGCCAAGATCAGAACTAAATGTTATGATTTATAGGTTTGTGTATGGATAAGGAATGTGTTATAAAAAGAATAGATATTTTCATGTAATCTCATGAATCACATTTGTACTTGTGATGAAGATCAGAAGTTACTCCTTTAAATATTCATTTTCATTTTTTCTTATTTTTTTCTTATTTTCTGTTCTTGTACTTTTTATTCTTTCTTGTTCTTTTACCAACTTAAGTTTATATTAACTTTTATTATTTCTTTTAAAGAAGGTTTCAAATAAAAAATATTTTTTAAAAGAAGAAATCAAACTTGATGTCAGAACAAACTGAAAATTGCCAAGAGAAGCTGAAGACAAAAAAGAAAAATATCTCAAGAAGGAATTTAACAAAAGATTTCAAAGATCTGTTAGAAAAAATAAAAAGCAGTATTACAACTATATGTATAATATATAAAGATAGTAACTAATTCAAAGATCAAAGATGGAAAGAATATACTGTAGTTCTGTATAGCAAAGATTTCAACATCCAAAGAAGAATCAGTAAATGTTCTAGCCAAGCTATGCCAGTGAAACTAAAGAATGACACAGTGGATAATAGACTGAATGACTTTAGTCTACATTCTAATATCTAAAAAAAGGAGAAAAGTGAGCAAATTATCATATAATATCCTTAATGTCATATGCTCGCAAAATATGGTATAGGATCATCCAACGCAGATTAGAGTTCACCTGGAAAAAATACCAGATATTCAAGCAGGCTTTAGAAAAGACCAAGGAAAACAAGATATTATTTCAGTTGCATGCTGGGTAATTGAGAAAGCAAAAGAATACCAAAAGGAAATCAGAATGTGCTTCGTAGACATAGAAAGGCCATTATTATACTGATCATGTCAAACTGTGGAATGTGCTTAGAAAAATGAGAATCTCAGAAACTCTTGCCCTCATGCAAAATCTTTATTCAGGTCATGAAACCTGTATGGATACAATATGGTGCACAAAAGAGGGGGCGAGGGAGGCAGTGACTGTCTCAGCAAAATATATCTCCTTTCTTACTCAACCTGTATGATGAAATATAGCACAAGTTAGATATAACAAAGCTAGCTATCTTACTGTGGACATTCCAATTTGCGATGGTGTGAAACAGGGGTGCAATTTAGCTCCTGTGCTGTATAAATTCAGTTACAGCTTTTAGAAAAAGAATTTAAGGTCTGTACCACTCAAGGAAATGGAACAGGAAGAGAGAAACTTGGCAATGCTTTGTATGCCAACAATGCAGCAATTCTCTCACACTGGTTGCAGAATTCTGCAAGAAGGAAAGTCTTAGTATTAATTACTCCAAACTAAAATTATGGGAAGACCCAGCTGCCATAAATTCCAATGACAAATAGAAGCTCATAAAATAGAACAATTTCTACTTTTAAATATCTTGGGAGTAATTTTTTCGAGTCTCTGTAATTTGGCAGGAACGATCTAGAATCCTCTTTGCCAAAGCTAATAATGATGCCAAGATAATCTTGGTCTTTTTTCACTCTAGGGGAAGTAGAGGAATACCTGCTGCTATTAACTGGCTGAAAACAAAATCTACATCCCATATGTTGTCTGGCCAATAAAGCTGCACCTACAGTTATCTGAAAACCTCGGACCAGTCCTTGGATCAATCCATCTTTTGCAAGCACTTTTCCAGATTCCATGTTATCGACCAAATATTCTAATTCACATGGAAACAAAATGATCCCACTGGAAGTGAGAACCAATGTTTGCCTACTCTTTCATTCTATTTTCTATTTTCTTCTTCTCAAGATGAAAAGTAAAAATCATAGCTGACTTGTGTTATTGTAGCCCATCTATCCATTCTTTGAGACCTCTAGACCTACAGAAAAACGAAAACAGAAATTTGTCAAACAAACTTCCATAACACATGTCAGACAGACTAGAGCAATGCAATTGATTAGCAAGAGTAGGTTTCTTCCTGGAAATCTTTTAGATCTTCAAACTATTTGTTCAATCTAGACTATTCAAATTGTAAAGCCTTTGGGGAAGGGGTTCTGATTGCCATGTTCCCTCTAATTTCTAATGTGCCATATGCAGAAAGAAAATGTTGGGGCAGCTTTTCTCAAATCAAGTACAAATTTGGGTGCCACAAGTATATGTAAAGGCAACATGAATTTTTTTTTTACATGTTTATTGTCTAAAGCATAGAAATTAGAAAATATAATAGTAGGGCACATACATACTTGAAAAGTTATGCTTTAAAATTATATTGTTTCCTGCACTTTTCCTAGCAGCATTTTTTCAAAAGTGAGTTGCCAGGTCCTTCTTCCTAAGGCTGAAAAAAGAGAAAAAAGCTGCCTTTTGCAATTGACTGATGGTGATTTTGTCAAGGCCGACAGTAGTTAACTGATGCACCAAATGTTTTGGGATTGCACCAAAGGTGCTTATTACTACTGATGCTCTTTTTGCTTTCTTTTGTCACAGTCATTCTACTTCTATTTCAAGTCATTGTATTTCGTGTTTTTCTCCAGCCCCTTTCTCTTCTATTTTGATGTCTCCAGCTACTGCCATGTCTACTATACATACTTTTGTGTCTTTGTGTCTTGTTAAGTGTGAGTATTATGTGGCAGGTACTATTTTGTTTCAATTCAAATGTCCCAGAACCCTTTAGCTTCTTCATATTCCATTACTTTTTCTACTTTGAGGTGCTATCAATTCTTGCTTGCAGGCAAATGATGTTTCTTGCACATATTCCCATGCATCATTGGTGCTACTTTGTTATGTCATTGTTTGTGGTCTGTGCAATCCTTTCTGGACAGCTAACTAAGTAGTCCATTGTTTCTTCAGCTTCCTTGCAGAGTTGGATATTTGTTACTGACTTCTCAATTCTGGCTTTATATAAACTCCTTAATGCTTGATTACTGTGTAGCCAGAATTACCTTCTTAGTCTCTTTCTTCAGATTTCCTGCTCTTAGCCATTGCCAGGTCTTGTTATCTGCTTTGCCTGCTGGCTCTAATACTGGGCATATTATACCTTCCTCTGCCATGTATAAAGCTAAGTAGGCCTTCATGATGTTCTAGCTTCAGTGCATCTTCTTTGCTGTCCGTCAGATATTATTTCTATGCCATTTCTCTTCTTCAACTGTCTGATGTACTTACAACATTCCAGTCCACCTATGTTCCTTGGTAAGTAGAGATTGGAACTGTCCAGAGTTAATTGCCTTGACGGTATTTCCTCAACTAAATTTAGACTTTAAAATCTTCTTCACTCTCATGATATATTTGCTTCTAACCTCCTTGAATTCAGTTGTGTTTGATGTTTTCAGCCTGAAAGATAGACTGGTATTTATAATAATCATATTTATTCAGACTCTTGATTCTATTTCCATAGGGCATCATTAGTCCTTTAGTTTGCATTATTTTTTCCAGTTGATGGTAAGGTGGCACATTTGCCCATTTCCAATTTTGAGCAGCAATTCCAATTCAGATGGTGCTGAATTGGAATTGGGGGAGTGGGGGAGAGGGGTAGTATGTAGTCAGACACCAATTATGCAAGTTCTCCCACTTAAAAAGATGAGAGAAGCCTGCAATTGACATCCTAGGTACACCTCAACTATGAGAGACAATATTTGCAAATTATGGTGGAAAGTAAGTACAGTATTTGGTCACCTTCAAACAAGCAAGATTTCTGGGTCTCATTGACCTGTAACTTCTTCTTTAAGAGGCTCCTCTATCCTCCAGTCATTACCTGTAGTAATGGCAACTGTTTGAACTTGTTATCAGTATAAAAGTCATGTTGGCATGACATGTTGGAGGCATGTTGGAGCTCAGCTAGGGCAATGGCTTGTGTGCCAGCAGATATAGCTCCATGTACCACCTGTGGCACCCGTGCCATAGGTTTGCCATCGCTGACCTATGATGTCAATTTCAGGCCTCTTTCATCTTTTTAAGTGGTAGAACTTGCACAATTGGTGCCTTAATAAATACTTTTCCCCCCACTTTAGCTTTGAATATGCAAATTAAGGAGGTGGAATATTCTGGCAGGTGGGTTTGATGTTTGAAAGCCATAGCCGGACTTGTTCGGTATTGTTGACAGAGGAATCAACAAACAGCAGTGGTCAAAATGTGTATCCCTAAAAGATTTCTCACTTGATATTAACCTCTCCTAGTCTATCACCATTCATCAGCAACAAAGTCTTACATTGTACCATTGATCTTTGCACAAGTTTCTGCTATTTCTACTAACTCCTGTTATTTCTAGGCACTTCATTCATGTGGCAGGGAATCAAATGACTTGATAATCAATCCATGCTAAAAGTTAGATGTTGTAACCAAAAACCATGAATTCATCTTCACTTAATACTGACCAATTCTTGCTTTTCCTTGCCTTTTATTCCTCATCATTTTTGCTGTTATTATAGGTTTGATTCATTTAGAAACATAGAAACATAGAAGATTGACAGCAGAAAAAGACCTCGTGGTCCATCTAGTCTGCTCTTATACTATTTCCTGTATTTTATCTTAGAATGGATATATGTTTATCCCAGGCGTGTTTAAATTCAGTTACTGTGAATTTACCAACCACATCTGCTGGAAGTTTGTTCAAAGCATCTACTACTCTTTCAGTAAAATATTTTCTGATGTTGCTTCTGATCTTTCCCCCAACTAACCTCCGATTGTGCCCCTTTGTTCTTGTGTTCACTTTCCTATTAAAAACACTTTCCTCCTGAACCTTATTTAACTCTTTAACATATTTAAATGTTTCGATCATGTCTCCCCTTTCCCTTCTGTCCTCCAGACTATACAGATTGAGTTCATTAAGTCTTTCCTGTTAAGTTTTATGCTTAAGACCTTCCACCATTTTTGTAGCCCATCTTTGGCCCCGTTCAATTTTATCAATATCTTTTTGTAGGTGAGGTCTCCAGAACATTTGTAGGTGAGGTGTCCATTTCAGCTTCTTTTTTATTCTGCTCTATCTCCTTTATCCAAACTGCATTCTTGTTTTAGTGGTAATGGAAACCTTGCAAAAGATATTCAGATTCCAGGATATTTTTGCATTCATAAAGATCAGAATCATGTAGGCAATGATTTGCTCTGTGACACTCTATAAAAGTTGAATTTTGAAAAAATAGGACAGAAAAGTATTGATATTTTTGAATTTTACTGTTTGAGAAGATTCTTGAAAATACCATGCACAGCCAAGGAAAGAAACAAATAAACCAACCCACAATTTTCACTTGAGGTACAAATGACCAGGTTCAATTTATCCTACTTCAGACACATCAGGTGAAAATGTAAGAGTGGAGAAAGTACTAAGGTGGAATGAAAAAGAAGATGACCAAGCATAAATTGAATAGACAGTTACAATGACAATGAATATGTAATTGGAAGACCTAAAGGATCAGGTTAGGGACATTTCATCATTGAAAAAATTGAACTATGTGGTCAGTAAGGTTGACACTAACTTGGTACCTAATCAATCTATCCATTTATCCACCTGTGTACCTACCTACCTACCTACCTACCTACCTACTTATCTATCTATCTATCATATATATAGTTAGTAATACAAAAGATCACCAATTTCTACAAACCAAAGCTATTGATAGAAATTTTGCAAACACTTTGGAGGGTTTGTGGCACTGGTCATGTAAAAAAAGATTGTGAACATTTTCTGGCAGTAAAATATCTGTTCCCCATCGAATGTATACTGGGCATTTTAACAATACCTGTGATATATATTCAATCTCCATATTAGAACATACATAAGTATGCTTTTAATAAAAGACGTGATATCTCTTCTCACCATCACACTAATGGGTCCCAATCAGACTAGGGAGAAAAGTCTTATGTGTGGAATATATAAAATGCTTTAAAAAGATCTAGGAATAATTCATGTAGAGGAGAAAATTCTACTATAGAGAAGATGGCAATATCCGGCTTTATCAGTTTGCACGAGCTGGACCCCAATTATAGGCCTAAATTCATCCCAGGTGAAGGGATGAAGGCTATCAAGGCTAAGACTGGATAGTGCCGAAACCAAAATGATATAACATCCATATATTTATCTGGATGCTGAATACTATTAAAATAATACATATATTCATATGTGTGAAAACATTAAATAAATGCTATTAAAGTCAACAGGATTCACTTTTGACCACATATTGTGCTTCAAAATCCAAACATTGGTCAAAATTCTACTGCTTATTTGCACACATTGAAGAATATACAAAATCCACCTTCCACTAAAGTGCCTATACTAAAACCTTGTACAGTGGTACCTCATCATACGAACTTAATTGGTTCCAGGAGGAGGTTCGTAAGGTGAAAAGTTTGTAAGATGAAACAATGTTTCCCATAGGAATCAATGTAAAAGCAAATAATGCGTGCAAATCCTTCAGGAAAATCCCAAACTTTAGAAGGGAGGCGAACAGAGGGCAGGGAGGAGCAGCTAAAGGGGGCGGGTAGAAGAAGCAAGGCTAGGCTAAAGGGTGAGTGGGAAGGAAGAAAGGCAAGGGGAGCGCCCCTCCCTTTTCTTTCTTCAAAAGACACCCTTTCAGTGCCTTTGCAAGCATGTTGTTCTCTGCAAAATCTTTCCTCCTCCAAGCCGCCCCTCCCTTTTCTTTCTTCAAAAAAGGGGGAAAGAAACCCCTTCATCCCAGCAGCAGCTGCTTGGGTTCGTAAGGTGAAAATAGTTCGGAAGAAGAGGCAAAAAAATCTTAAACACCGGGTTTGTATTTTGAAAATATCGTTAGAAGAGGCATTCGTAAGATGAGGTACCACTGTATATCTTAACAGGCCCCGATTATAATTCTAAGAGGCTGCAAACGTGCAAAGCCCATTCCACAGTCATCCTCATGCATGATTACCCAGAAAACTGAGAAACAGATATTAATTTATTTTTGCCTCAAAGGTATCTCGCTTCAGGCACAGTCACAAAAGCTACTCATGAGATCACTTTACAAGCTTTAGCCAGAGCAGTGACTTAAGTCAAAAACCTTGTTAATGACAATAAGAAAAAGAGAAGATGGATGGGAAAAAAAAGGAAGAAGTATTCAGGCTCCACTGGTCTTATTGGCAAGGGACTATGAGCTGAAGTCTTTACTCATTGTTAGTAATTCCCATTCCAAAATATGGTAAGAGCATGGCATTTCACGTACCTTTTAGATGCTAATCTCTTGCTATTAATTATTCTAGCATCACAGTTTGATAAATAATAAACCATAACATTATTAGCCAGGGACTTTTATTTCCTCATGAAAAAAATCCTTTCAGAGTGCATGCATGAACAAAAAAGTTGACATCCTGTATAATTTCCTGATAATTCCACCAGAAATAATCATTTCAAAATACTGATCCTTTTACCTTAAGGAACTATTCATGTTCATATTAAAATAACAGAATTGTACGGTAATAAATCACAGTTATTTATCAAGCAATAAATAACCCTGATAAAACTGCCCTGTCACAACCTTGTTAATTAAAGAGCATGCAAATCATAATGATAATAAACAGTAAACTGTTATTATTTGCATGCAAATCAGGAGTGCCAAGCTATTTTACAGAAGCCTAAACCTTTCTGCAGTTGCTTCTCCACTCCATTATTTCCAAACCTCTTCAGTCTTGTCAAGGGAGCTTTCAGAGGCTTGCAATAATTCTCTTTAGAACACAGCATACTCACAGGAAATCATATAGTGTGTGTGTGTGTGCGTGCGTGCGCACACACACGTGTAGGATTAAACCCCAAGTTTCTTTCTCTCTAAAGGACTGAAAGTTTTTTTTTCAAACTTATCTACTACAGTTACATGCATTCAGATAAGTCCTCTGTTATCAATAGCAATTACGGCTGGAATTTCCATTATTGAGTTTTCTAGTCATAAAGTATGACATCATGTGATTCTACTGCTTAGTGATTACAATCTTTAACATTGTCCATTGCCATTGTTAAGCAAGTCATTAAGCCAGACATTAACTAAGAACCTCTTCCTAATTTCCTGCTAGATTCCTAGAAGCAATATAAACAGGGAAACCAACAGGAAGTCACAATTCAGATCACAAGAAGCCTGCTAGATTGTCCACGTGACAGCAACCATGCAGCAACAGCACAGCTGGGCTGGGAGGGCTGCTGCCAGAGTGGGAGGGTGCATAATTCAATTCAATTCAATTTATTAGACTTGTATGCCGCCCTTCTCTGAGGACCCGGAGTGGCTCACAACACGCAATACAAACAATATGTATACAAATCTAATAGTTAAAAAAACAGTAGTAACTAAAATCCCATTATATAAAAAACAGTCAGTCTACTCAACCACATCCATACATAACATTTAATGGTCAGAGAAGAAGGCAACATGATCTAGCTGCCCCATGCCTGGCGACATAGATGGGTCTTAAGTGTCTTGCAGAAGGCGAGGAGGGTGGGGGCAGTACGAATCTCCGGAGGGAGCTGATTCCAGAAGGCCAGAGCCGCCACAGAGAAGGCTCTTCCTCTAGGTCCTGCCAGACGACATTGTTTGGTTGACGGGATCTGGAGAAGGCCAACTCTGTGAGACCTGATTAACCATTGGGATTTGTGTGGCAGAAGGCGGTATCGTAAGTAATCTGGTCCGATGCCATGTAGGGCTTTATAGGTCATCACCAACACTTTGAATTGAGTCCAGAAACCAATCGACAGCCAATGTAGGCCGCGGAGTGTGGAAGAAAAATGGGTGTATCTGGGGAGACCCATGACGGCTCACACGGCCTCATTCTGCACGATTTGTAGTTTCCAAACACTCTTCAAAGGTAGCCCCGTGTAGAGAGTGTTGCAGTAGTCGAAATTCGAGGTGACAAGGGCATGAATGACTGTGAGCACCAGGCAAACCTGGGAAAACGCCCCCCTCACCACAGCCGAAAGATGGTGTTCTAATGTCAGATGTGGATCGAGGAGGATTCCCAAGTTGCGGATCCTCTCTGAGAGGGTCAGTGATTCCCCCCCAGGGTAATGGATGGACAGATGGAATTGTCCTTGGGAGGCAAAACCCATAGCCACTCCGTCTTGTCAGGGTTGAGTTTGAGCCCATCCAGACTCCAACAGCCACCAGGCATCGGCACATCACTTCCACTGCTTCGCCGAGTGGAGACAGGGTGGAGATGTACAACTGGGTGTCATCAGCGTACTGATGGCACCTCACCCCATGTCCTTGGATGATCTCATACAACAGTTTCATGTAGATATTAAATAGCAGGGGGGAGAGGACCGTCACCTGAAGAATTCCACAAAGGAGAGACCTAGAGTTCTAGTTCTAGTGCCTCCTTGTAGGGAGCTGGAAACCCCCCCCCCCCCCTTAGAGAAGCATTGACAATCTCATGGACTCAGCTCCGTGTCACCTCCCTGCTGGCCGAAACCAGCCAGGAGGGACACAGGTCCAGCAAACAGGTGGCGGAACTCATAGCTCCAATGGCCTTCGGTACACTGAATAGGACCTGTAATTTTACTTTAGCAGAAAAAAACAAAAGATCAACTTCTAATATGAAGCTTGATTCCCATTATCAGACTATTTTAATGTTTATGTAAAGTAGGATTAATACCTTATTAATTGATCAAACTAACATCCCACCATAACTGCAGGACTCTTGGTGGTTCATTAAATAAGATTATACAATAACAAAATAAAAACATTAAAAAATTAAAACACATGGTGCCCGAGCAGGGAAAAATAGTCCAGAAAAGCTCTTCAGCTTTTTCTAAAAGGCAGCAAATTGCAGTACAAACAAAAATGGGAAGGAGAATTTGAAGGACAATCTGGATCAACGCTGCAATTTAAGGCAATTTAAAAGATGCATGAGAAAGCACTATAGCAGCAGTCCTAAACCTTACAGCATAAGGCTTATAATAATCTAAAGTCTAATCACTGTGGCCACCCCCTATCTGCTGCAATTTAATGCAAATGCTTCCTACTGACACGATTTGTAGTTAATGGTCATAAATATATCAGTAAATTACTGTGTTTTCTTTTCAATAGTGAAACTGTTAAATTTTCTGTTATAATTATTGCTTTTATTCAATGATTAATTTTACAACTACAGCAGTAGCTCTTTAATTACATAAGCGCTAAACATTATGAAGATGTCAAATCTTACAAGTTCTGAATATAAGCAGTAAAGATTACACGATTAAAACATTGATTTTTCTGCCAATATTATAAGAAAAATTGAAGGTAAGTTTTTAATGGATTCAGTAACATTAGTTAGATCAGCTGTAATCTTATTACAGACAAGTAAGGCATTATTAACTGCATTAATAATAAACATGGAACAAGCTAAATGCCAGTTTATCTTACTGAAACATAGAAACTTTAAACAGCAACATTAACAAGTGAAGTCAATACTTGGCTTGTAAGTAAAATGCTAACAAGCTTTCCCATAGACTTCATGACTAATGAAAATCACAGCAGCCCATTAACAATATAAGCAAGTTAGTTTACTTTCTCTATAAAAACATTGTAAATACCCAAATACCAGCCTCTAAGAAGCATATGCCCATTCTTATTAATTGGCTTTACCCAAAGAAGTGTAGAGTAGAAAAATATAGAGTAGAAGAAGGCATCAAGATGCCAAAGGGACAGGGGTTCAAATTAGAACCTCTTCTTTAAAATGGCTTTTAAAAAAATAGCAGTGGGTATGAATTACTCACAATCCTGTGATGATCTGTGCCGGAATGTAAACCTTAGATGACTGCGGTTTACGTCTTCAATGGGGATTGCAACCTTAATAAAACAAAAGATAAAGTTATGGACATCCAACATTTTAATGAGATATAATATTTGACATGTTTTTATTTTTTAATTGTTTATCACTCAGAGTTGCTCTGAGAGTGAAATGGACAGTATTTGATTAACCAATAAATAGACAAGTACAGTGGTACCTCTACTTAAGAACTTAATTTGTTCCATGATCAGGTTCTTAAGTAAAAACGTTTGTAAGTAGAAGCAATTTTTCCCATAGGAATCAATGTAAAAGCATATAATGTGTGTAAACCAATTAGGAAAGAAATAAAAGCTCGGAATTTGGGTGGGAGGAGATGGAGGAAGAAGAGGAAGAGGTCAGTCGCTGCCCAGAGCAAAGGGAGCGTTTCTTTTCTCTGGGCGCTGGCAGAGGTTTATTCCCTCTCCAAGCATCCAGAGAAAGGAAAATGCTTTGTTCGCTCCGGACTGCCAAAGCCTCCTTAAGCGCCACTGAAAGGCTCCTCTGGCAGCCCAGAAAAGTCCGAGGTGGCCAGGATTAAAGGGGAAATGGCAGGAAACTGGCCGGGCCTTCATGCCACTCTCAAAATTACTGGGAAATTTTTCCGGGCTTTGGTTCTTAAGCAGAAAATGGTTCTTAAGAAGAGGCAAAAAAATCTTGAGCACCCAGTTCTTATCTAGAAAAGTTCTTAAGTAGAGCTGTTCTTAAGTAGAGGTACCACTGTACATAGGTGTCGCAATACTGATGTACAAAATACCGTACCGTAGATCATCAAATTAATTCCTCAATTTGGCAAAATAAAAATTTCTTTATTAAGATGCAGAAAATACCACAACTGTGTTCTCTCTAAAGAGAAAGTACTGCATAGCTGGGACCTGGCTACCAGAAAAGGCCTTTTTCTGAAAGCTACTCATAATCTCTCATTCAGCAGGAGTATCTAGAGAAGCACTACCAAGTGCATATCCTATCATCCCAATAGTAAATATGGCAGGTGATGCCTCTTTCAGACAGCCTGGCCTTAAGCACTATTCTTTCCAAATTGCATCTAGAACTGACTTATACCAGAAAACAGCAAAATACTGACATAATATACTCATATCAACCATTCAGTCAGTTGCCTAATCACCCTGTTCTTTTCTATTTGAAGTTTTTGAACAAATTTCAAAGGCATCCCTTGTTCCCTGCAAGAGTCCAAAGAAGACAATACTAGATGGATCAGTTGTATCCAAATATTTTTGGACTTCTTAGCAACAAAAGCTGCAACAGTTGTTTTGTCTTTAGATTCAGATTAGGTCTCTCTGTGTTAAATATAGCAAACTAAAAATATAAAGAGTCAAAGATGAAAATATTTGGCCAAGGCAGACCAAGCATCTTCTCAAGATACTTTAATTTCAGCAACTGAAACTCATCAAACATAATTGAATCAGACAATGCTCGGCACATCTACACTTACATATATTGAACTAATTTTGAAAACTAAGTTGTGGTGGATGTGATCAAAGTGTCTTCCATATCGGTCACAGTGACATTCCAAAAATGACATCTATCTCTCTTTCTGGATCAGGTTGCAACTGGTCACTGATCATTTAAAAATGATTCACTACCATAAGGCTACACAGGTCATCCTTGAATTATGACTACAACTGAGCCCAAAATGTATGATGCTAAGTGAGACATTTGTTAAATGAGTTTTGCCTCATTTAAGTGAATTGCTGAAGTTGTTAAGTTAGTAACTCGTTGTTAAGTGAATCTAAAATTCCCCATTGATTAAGGGGATCACATACAACTCTCATAAATATGGATCAAATGCTGAGTGTCTAAATTTTGATCACATGACCACAGGTATGCTGCAACAGATGTAAGTGCAAACAACGGTCATAAATCACTTTTTTCAATGCTGTTATAATTTTGAATGGCCACTAAATGAACTATTGTTACACAAGGACTATCTGTAACGTATATGGAAATTTTATGGCTAAAATACAGGTAGTCTTTTACTTATAACAGTTTATTTAGTGACTGTTCAAAGTTACAATAGCACTGAAAAAAAGTGCCTGTATGACTGTTTTTCACACTTATGACCATTGCAGTATCCCCATGGTCATATGATCAAAATTCAGAGCAAAGATATCCAAGTTGCCTTGACTGGAAGATAAAAAGAGAAGGAGACAGAGGAAATATGATCAGTAAAGGACTTCAGCTAAACTAGACCTTAGCAACCCAGAAAGGTTATTCTGGCATGGATACCAAGGGTTCTATACCTCTTTTAGCCATTTTTTTAAAAAAAAAGTTTAATGCCAAGCATACCTTTATAGTTTCAAACCAGCGGGGCTGCTTTACTTGGTAATATATAACAGATTTATATTCTGAAAGAGCTTCGTCTCCGGCCCCAGGAAAAATCACATTCTTAAAACAAGGAAACAAAACAAAAATCAATGTTGCGGTTGCAGGTATAAGCAAATGTTATCACCATATTTAAGTGATAATCATAATCATTTTAACATAAACAAGTGCAAAGTTATGCATATTGGAGCAAAGAACCCCAATTATACCTACCAAATGATGGGGACCAAGCTTTCTGATACAACACAAGAAAGGGATCTTGGGGTTTTGGTGGACAGCTCAATGAAGATGTCAACCCAGTGCACAGCAGCAGTAAAAAAAGCAAATTCCATGCTTGGCATGATTAGGAAGGGAATCAAAAATAGGTCGGCAAGTGTTGTATTGCCTCTGTACAAATCGATGGTGAGACCACACTTGGAGTACTGTGTACAGTTCTGGTCACTGTACCTCAAGAAAGATATAATAGAACTGGAAAAGGTACAAAAAAGGGCAAAAAGAATGATTAAGGAAATGGAGCACCTCCCTTATGAAACCAGGTTGCAATGCCTTGGTCTCTTCAGCCTTGAAAGACGGCATTGATCGAAGTGTATAAAATCATGCATGGGATAGAAAAGGTGGATAGAGAAAAATTCTTTTCTCTATCACACAATACTATGACGAGGGGGCACGCCCCAAAGCTCATAGGTAAAAAAGTGAGGACAAATAAAGGGAAATATTTCTTTACCCAGAGGGTCATTGATTTATGGAATTCACTTCCAGAAGAGGTAGTGACAGCTGTCAGCCGGGATAGCTTCAAGGCAGGATTAGATGGATGTGAAGTGTATCGGTGATTATTGAAACAGATGTCCAAGTGCTGCCTCTATGTTGGTTGAGGCAGGCAGGATTCCCTTGGGTACCATTTGTTGGGGGTCAAGGGAAAGGGAGGACTTTGCCATCTCTTTCTTCTCAAGATCCCCATGTACAATTTGTGGGCCACTGTGTGACACAGAATGCTGGACTTGATGGGCTTTGGCCTGATTTAGCATGGCTCTTCTTATGCTCATAATAAAAATTAACTTTTAAATTCAAATATAATAGCAGAGAAATAATATTTTGTAATACATGCAAGTGAAATCTTAAAAATATGTAACAACATTATGAATATTTGAAGGGTCCTTGGGATTCTCTGAGCTTGCTTGTTTTCTTGAAGACATTTCATTACCCTAACTGGATAACATCAGTGCTAGTAAGGAGTGCTGTTTGCTGTAAATTTATATTCTGATGTCTTTCCAGTATATGTGGGTGGGGACGATCTTAGATACTGTTTTGTTGGGCTTTTGCTGTTGGCTTCTTTGGCAGTTTCTTGATTGGGGTATTGCTTATTTGAATGTTGGTCTGACGTTAACCCTGGAGTTAATCTGCTGATTTGGTGATGACTGGTGGGGAGATACTGGAATCTTTTTGTTCTCTTTTGGGATGGTTGATGGTGTCTTTTGCATAGTCTATAGATGTTGTGAATGTCTGTCTATTGAAGACTGATTTGTCCAAGTGCCAAGCTTCTAGACAAATTGGACTCTGACAAATCAGCCATCAATAAACACACAGACACTTACAACATCTATGTTTCCATCACTTTCCCACCAGCAATTACCACCCAGGTCAGTATAGATTAACTCTAGGGTTAACTTCAGACTAAGGATCAAGCAAGTAATACCTCAATCAAGAAACTGCCAAAGAAGCCAACAGCAAACAGCCTAACCAAAGAATCTCTAAGACTGCCCCCACCACACAGATTGGCAAGTCACCAGAGTCTCCGGAGAGGGGCGGCACACAAATCCAATAAATAATAATAATAATAATAATAATAATAATAATAATAATAATAATAATAATAATAATAATAATAATAAACTGATAGCAAACAGCACAGTTAGGGTAATGAAACATTTGCAAGAAAACAAACAAGCTCAGAGAGTATCAAGGACCCCTCATTTCAACTATAAGCTACAAATATTCTTCTTTATTAATATGGATATTTAGATACAGGTAGTCCTTGATGTACAACCATTTCTTTAGCAACGGTTCAGTTACAACAGCACTGAAAAAGTGACCTATGATTGGTCGTTGCAGTTGGCAACTGACATGCATTTACAACAGTTGTAATGTCCTGGAGTCATGTGATCAGCGCTTCAACAGCTGGCTTCTGATGAGTACTCAATGAGGGAAGCCAGACTCACTTAACAATTCAGTTAACAATTGCCATGATTTGCTTAAGCACCATCCAAGAAAAGCATTGTCAAGGCATGACTCATTTAACAATCTCTTTACTTAGCAATGGAAATTCTGATGTCAGTTGTGATTGTAAGTCAAGGACTACATGTAGCACTTTCTTGCACATTCAAATGCTTTCAGTGGAATTAATACGCAAGGGGGTTTTTTGATTGTGGGCTTATACTGAAAAATACACCAAGAATTCAAAAACAGTATTCATCTTTAACTACTATACAATTAATGAATAAGGAAAAGAATGAAGGAAGTTTGTGTTCCAATACTGGAGCACTTGGAGAAAATAAAATACATTTGTGAAGCATCTTTGCAGTCATCTACTGTTATCTTTAAAGATGATAAAGAATGGAGAATACCACTGATGATAAACACAATTATAATTACACAGTAGGAAACCAAATAATGTAATTTCAGATGATTCTGTGTGTCTGGAATCAAGTTGTAAAATTATTATTCTTGAAATCCATGGCAGCATGAGAAAAGTGTAGCATTAAATTATCCAGTAAATGTTCAGGAGACAAAGGGGGGGGGGGTGTGTTTCAAGCTTTAAAAATATTTAACCATGACTTAATAAGTACTTGACTTATACTTCAAATCAACATCATTTTGAACCAACCCAAAATGAGATATCAACTTTCCACAAAAATACCTCTAATTTTTTCCCATCTTCATCATAAACAGATACTGTAACTTCTACATTCTTTGCTGTAGTTTTGTTGCCTTTGTCAAAATCTCCTTGAACTAATGTCACATAAATATCATTACGGACATCACCTAAAAACAAAAGAGACGAATAATTAACTGATTTAATATATTATGATTAACCAGTATCCTACAAAAACAGAAAGAAATTTTTAAGAATTATGGTGGCTTATGATTTGCTTATCTATTTTTTCTTACACTTTCCTCTACGCTATAATAATTTCAATACTACATTTACAAATAATGCATGCAAGAATAGCAGCAGTTAGCTAATTTTCTCTGAGCCTGTGCTTTAGAGTGTTGAATGTACAGAAATTTTCAAGGCAATCATCTACCCCAAATAACACTTCAAGAATAACTCATAATTCACAGTTCACATATAACAAGAATAGCAATAGCACTTAGACTTATATACTGCTTCATAGTGCTTTACAGCCCTATTTAAGCCGTTTACAGAGTCAGCATATTACACGGAACGATCTGTATCTTCATTTTAACATCTAGGAAGGATAGAAGTCTGGGTCAATCTTGAACCAGTGAGGATCGAACTGCTGGCAGTCAGCAGAATTAGTCTGCAATACAGCATTCTAACCACTGCATCACCATGACTTTTCTAAAGAATTATCTGCATGGTCTGTTATGCATGACAAATGAACAGCACATTCATAAACAAGTATGTCTTTTACCTCAAAGAAAAAATAAACAGAATTTAACTAGGTCTTTTTTATGCAAAACAATGTTGAAATACATTCAGACTTCATATTTTTGACAACAAGCAACTTTTAATTCCTCCAAATACTACTTAATACAACATTTAAATTTATTCCTGTATAGCCTTACCAGGCATAATAATTTCTGGAAAGCCCATTTTCCTGGCCACAGCTGTGGTTCTATCAACTAAGTGAGGGAATTCTTTCCGTATCTGATGTATGTCTCCTGGAAGAAGTTTCAGTGTGACCCACAGACCTGTAGAATTGAGTAAAAAATATTATTTCATAAACTGGGAGTTTCACATACAGTCTAACACATTGCGGTGTTTTAATTGTAATATGATGGAAAACTATAAGATTAAAAACATAATTCAGAGAAAGAAGAAACTACAGGTAATTCTCAACTGATAACCATGATGAAGCCCAAAATTTCCATTTCTAAGCAAGATAGTTGTTACTTGTGTCCCATTTTATGACCTTTCTCTACACAGTTGTTAAGCAAATCACTGCAGACATTAAGCAAATCTGGCTTCCCCATTGACTTGGCTTGTTGGCAGCTGGTTCAGAAGATTACAAATAGTAATCACATGACTCTAAGACAGTGGAACTGTCATAAATACATGCCAGTTGCCAAGTTCTTGAATTTATTACATTACTATGGGGAGGCTACAATAATCTAAGTGTGAAAAACAGCCAGAAAAACCTTTTTTTCAATGTCATTCACATGGTCACTAAATGAATGGATGTGAATTAAGGACAACCTGGGTTTATTTTCAGTAGTCAAATAATATCATTCCATATATGACTGCTATTTCTTACTAAGTAAACCAGAGATATAGTTCTCCTGAATAAAAACACATAAAATATCATACGTCCCAAAATACCATGTTTTTATTCAACAGAACTGTATCTCTGGTTTAGTCAGTAAGAAATAGTAGTAAAATATAGAATGATATTATTTGATTACTTGAAATAAATACAGGTAGTCTTCGATTCATATCCAATCATTTAGTGACCATTTGAATGGTGGGTGAATGTGGGTGTAAACATACACACAAACATACATATATATGTCTGTGTATGCATGTATTTATATGAAGTGCCTCCTCCTGTATTTTTCATCATCCATATTAATATAGAAAGAAGAAAGCAATACCATCTTTGAAAAATGTAATTACTATGCAGAGTAAAGTGAACCAAAATAACTGAACACAGACTATGCAATATAAATAAACCTTACCATAAGAATGTATGGGGCCAATGAATGAGTAAAATTGTAGTAATTACTTAAGTATAGCTTTTTAAACATTATTTAAACAAGTATTTTAAAATATTTATGGACAATTCAAGCTGAAATTCTAAACTAAAAAGCAGCATTTCTTAGATAACAGTGGTGCTAAAAATATTGATCAAATGTCCCTACTCAAATTCCCCTTCCCCTTTTATGATTCTGTAATCCCTTAATTTGGAGTAGAATCTGGATGACTAGATGCAGCTGAACATTTATTGGCTGGCTGCCCTTCCTGACATCGCGTGGAATTTGTAGCAGATATTTTCTGTACATCTGCTGCTACCTAGCACTAAACTCATAACTTTCCAAATGGGAAATGATTTTATAAGATTATTTTATTTCTTTTTTTTTAAAAATCCATATTAATTTATATTTCACATAAATAAATTGCAGCAGTGATATACAGAAAAATTAATACAGTGATACCTCATCTTACAAACCCCTCGTCATACAAACTTTTCGAGATACAAACCCTGGAATTAAGATTTTTTTTGCCTCTTCTTCCAAACTATTTCTACCTTACAAACCCAAGCCGCCGCCACTGGGATGCCTCGCCTCCGGACTTCTGTTGCCAGCGAAGCACCCGTTTTTGCGCTGCTGGGATTCCCCTGCTGGGATTCCCCTGCAGCATCACAAAAATACGGAAGTCCAGAGGTGGGGTTTCCCATGGAGGGGAGCCTCAGGAGAATCTCAGCAGCGGAAAAATGGGCACTTTGGCTGGCAAAAGGGGTGAGTTTTGGGCTTGCACGCATTAATAGCTTTTCCATTGATTCCTATGGGAAACATTGTTTCGTCTTATAAACTTTTCACCTTATAAACCTCATTCCAGAACCAATTAAGTTCGTAAGACGAGGTATCACTGTATAAGCCTTTTCTTTTAAATAAATTTTGCAAGAAGCACCCAGCTATTTCTATCTATATTTCTATCTAAAATATCTTGAAAAAGGTTTCTACAGCTATATCCAGTTTCTATTATGGTGGCAAGAGAATTAAATAATAAACTGAATAACAAAAAGAATGTAGCATCTTTAAATATATGTACTGAAAGCTCAGATTGATTTATTATTTTTGAAACAGCCTACTAATCATGATCTCAAATTAATTTTTTTTTCCAGTAAAAAATTGTAAAGTACATTAATAAGATGATGAATGGTTAGATATCAGTAAAAGATGCAAAAATGATAAATGTGTATTTTAAAACATGACTTCAGAATGATTGTCATTCTTCATGAAGCAAAAGAGGAACAAATCCGAAACAAGAAACCTTTTCCATGCTAAGAACAACTCAATAGTTTTAATGCAAAATTGATTACTTTCCTAATCATTGCTAATGCTAACAACCTAAGGAAAGGAAAATACCTACCTTGACCCTTATGATTAACTTCTTTAGCAGCAATCACTTTGTTTATTACAGTCTGAAGAAAATCATTCTCCCCTGCCACCCTGGGTGAAAAACGGGATGATATGTTCAACTGCTTGTGTCGAATGGTGTTATCCAATGCTAGCCTGGAGAATGCACATGACGACCAACACCAAAAGGTAACAAAGATGGAAGGGGCAGAAAACCAGAAGTCGTAGAACAAAGACATAACAGAGAGTATCACACAGGTGACAAAGAGTATTTGTTAGTTGGCACAAGACAAAAGGGAAAAAAAGGAAGACACAGAAAGATAATCAATCAGGAAACTAATAAGGAGAAATGAATTTATGATTTCAGAAAAAAAAACATAATCCAGATTTATCATAGAAGCATGAGAATAGAGATGGAAAGCCTGAAAAAATTACATATAACAACACCAAAATGTAAACATACCACCCCCGTGGACCAGTGAAGCCCAATTTCAGGGATGAAATGAATTGACTACAATTCTAATAACAAATAACAAAAAGCAGAAAGCTACTACGAATAAAACCAGCTTAGTGGGGTTGGAAAACAATCAAGAAAATCCATGAAACGATTTTGCTACGATGGAAAGGATGAAAATATTGAAGTAACAAATGAAATGTAATATTTAGAAAAATATCATCCGCCACTGCGCAGCAATTTGGCCCCATGTTTAATGACAGCTTTTACATTTACCAAGTAACACTAGAAAGATGCAATACAAAATAAATAAAGAACAGGAAAGTCTTCATAAATTGTATGTAATTTATTCTTAATAAAAACTTTTTCTAAAGAATAATTTAATTAAGCATAATATAAAAAAGAAAGGTATAAAACATGAATGAAAAATATTTTTATTTCAAAAAAATTTCAGATCTATGAATATCTCAATTTATTTTTAACCAAAATGCTTTTAGAAGAACAAACAATTCATAATATAATACAAAATAATACTATTGGGATCTTTTGAGAAATATTACCAAGAAACTACCAGTATTAATTAAGCACGTGGAGCTTTGTTTCATTTATCACAAGCCCAATTTTATTCTCTCATTGAGGTTTTTATGTTATACTAGGAGTGTCCAGCCTTGGCAAATTTTAGACTTGTGGACTTCAGTTCCCAGAGCTGGCTAGGAAATTCTGGGAGTTAAAGTTCATAAGTCTTAAATTTGCCATGATTTATACTCATTTATGCCAATTAATTTTCTTCTTTTTATTTAAAAGCTATTATGGATGCATCCAAGTAATGTTCATTTGTGTTTATTATATAACTTTTTAAATGCATTTATGTTTGCACATATGCACATTAGTCAAAACATGCAAACACATTCAACATTAAGTTTATTGGAAAAAATGATGTTCTTCTACTCAATCACTATCATTAGCCATTAATAATAGAGCAGTGTATACTCTGGTTTTAGAAATTTGATAAATAAATTTGAAAAATAAATTTAATTATACCCTGAGGATAATTGCTCTTACTTCTACCAAAAGATCTAAACAATTCATATTCATGTATCATGTTTTTCTTTAAATTTAAAATACTGTATTTTAAATTGTACTCAAGCTTTCAACTTAGTCCAAATATTTTATGCACACATATCTTATTACATTGAAACAAAAGAAAACAGTTAGTTCTAAAATGTACATATTTGAAACTATTAATATTCCAATACCTACATCTCTGATTCTTCCAAGAATGGTATTAGCAACTCAAGATTTTGAACTACAAAGTTAAATAGAAAATGTTTTCACAACACAGAGAATTTTGTCTGCAGGCAGGTTGTGCCTTTACAAACACTAAAATTATCTTAGCTTTACAAAAAAAATAATAATTCAGAGCTTAAATTTTTTGGGAAGAGATTGTTTAATCACATAGGTTAATTCCAAAACAAATCAGTTTTTCTTCCAAAACTATCCTGTCCATTTAGCTTTTTATTTATTTTATTTATTAGATTTGTATGCCGCCCCTCTCCGTAGACTCGGGGCGGCTAACAAACTGTGAGAATTTATTTTAAACAAAGAATCATAACCCATCTATCCCTGATATCAGTCCTGATTACTTTTCTATATTAATTTGCACTTACGGTTGAAAGGGAATGAAGTGCTGCTTGTCTTCATCATCTACTTTCCCATTAATTATGTCAGTTATATCCATCACTGAATTCAAAGAGAAACAAGCATCAGTAAGGATTAAGTTATAATGGAAAAAGAGTGGCAAACAGTGATGATAATGGACTGCTTGGAATTATTTTCTATTAAGAAGTGTTATTCTGTTGAAAGACAAACTGCTTCACTCATATCAGTAAAACAAGGTAGAATCTTCTGGAGGTAATATTGGTTATTTATTGGCATTAACCAATGACTATATCTGTATCTATATCAACATCTATATCCATATCTATAGCTGCCTAAATTGATATAAAATTATGTTTAAAACTTAAAGCATTAAAATTGATAGAAATCAGCCAAAGCCAGAAAGAAATAAGCAGACACCTTGCCCAAGATCTCTTGAAATGTTTTTACCTCTTTTCTATTATCCTTCAAACAAAAGAACAATAGGTTGAGCCAGAATGAACCCTATTATCATGCCACTCCACAGAGAGAAACAGAGTGTTTGGCCACAGTCTTCTGTCCAATGGCAAATGCCACCGTTTTGTTCCCTTGAAGCCTACCTCAAAGCTTTCATTCTTTCTGGGAATTGAGCCAACTCATCTCCCCATTGTCCTTTACTGTAGGTTCTGGTTGGATAGCAAGTCACACTGTGCTGGTCACTCTTGCGCTCCTTAGGATACATGTGGACCCTCTGTGAAGCACTTCTCACATATATCTTCAAACCTTCCTGACTCATGCAGCATCTCACAATTCCTCACATCCCCTCTCCAATCCATGCAGACATTCTCATATACATCCTCCATCCATCCCCCATCCTCGCAACCCTTTACTACTTGCAGATCTGGAACTTGCAACTTCTTTCCAGCTTCTCCACTGACTTTGGTCAGGTTCGGGAGCTTGCCTAACAACTGTGGGATTCAGTTAATCATGGCAACTGGAACCGCAGGAATTGACATCACTAAGCAAGGCAGTCATGTTTTACAACCGCATCGCTTAGTGATAGAAATTTCAGTCCCAATTACTACCATAAGTCTAGGACTTCCTACATGCAAAAAATATGTTGCAAAAAGTTTGAACAAAACTACAGTAGATCTAACAGCTTCAATCCTTAGCAGCTGCTATTATTGGCAAAGCATTTGGACAATGTACTGTAGAGAAGAATTGATTACCTGCTACACCAAAAGGTCGCCGTAACCCAGAAGTTAGTTTCCTTGTGTTGTTCTCTCTTTGTTCCATTCTACCAACTCGTACAATCTGACACACAAAACTGATCTTCTCTCTCTTCCGGTCTTTACTGCTGCCAAGGTCCTAGAAATGTGAATTTTTTCCTTAAAAAATTCTCTCACACAGTTATTTTACATACTGAAGTTTTAATATTAGCTCGTCTTCATTTTTACAATCCTTTTTAACACAGCTAAATGTTCATACTGATAGTTAAGGGATATATTTATCTCTTAAAAGCTGTTATATAGAATCTTGAATAATTTTGCTAGATTAAAAGGCTATTTTCCCTCTAACTGTGAAAAGGATTCAAATTTGTTTATTTTGGAGATAGGACGAGGAAATGTTATTTTAATAACACCATAGGGAAATCCATGTAGATTTTAAATGCATTAACAAAGAGTAAACAAAACTTATGAGGCACATCTGCCTAAGACAGCCATCTCCAAATACATTCCCAGCTCTGAAAAAGAAAGCAGATCTCCATCCAGGACCAATGATTGTACAAAATTCCTAGCTATCACAGCCATTGAAATTTTCTACTGTTGGCTTTCTTCTAATTTATGCTAGACTGCCAGAATGGAAGACTCAGCTTCATAATATTTAAATGACTCTTTCCCATTTCTAAAGCTACCAAAATTAACTTAAGGCTCTTTGTATATATATTCTAGTACAACATTAAAAATACTGAAACAACAGGATAATGTAAGTATCACAAATATAAAAAGAATATTCACCGTAAAGACTGCTCGAAGATTATGCAATTTATCTATGTCTTTTGGTAGACCAGAACTTGACCATCTCACCAGATAATTCTCACTATGTAAATAAAAATAAAATTTTACTCTCTTATTCATTATGAAAGCAAAAGCAGTTTTACATTAAAATATGTTAACATTATATTTAAACAAACACACTGAGGGTTATTCAGAGTTTGATGCAAACTAGATTTATTTATTTGCACAATTTATAGTTTGCCTAATGACTCTAGGTAGTTTACAATTAATAAAGTAAAAATGTATAAAAATCTTTAACTCTCTTTCTCTCTCTCTCTCTCTATATGTATGTATGTATGTATGTATGTATGTATGTATGTATGTATGTATATATGACGGTCTTGGCATATTCGGGTTTCTTCCCATGTAGGATTCAGAAATTTGCAGGTTCAAGTCGCAGTGGGTATGGCTAGCTGATGAGGCCAAAATAAGGCCGAAATAGATCTACCCTAGTCTCCCTTAATTTTCAAATTCAGCAAAAAAAAATATGTGACACATACAGATAGAATTGTTGGCTATCAATAAAATTAACTGCCTTGGAAATAGCCCTAGGTTGGGCCGAGAGGCAAATAAGGAGATGTGATGTTCCTTTAGTACACCAGGGTGATTCGACACAAAAATATGTAACCCTTCCCTGGTGCAGAGCTGAAGGGATTGGATACTGTAGCTTAGAGGATAATTCTCTGCCTTACAAGGCAAAGGTTTCAGGTTCAAGTCCCAGTGGGTATGTCTAGCTGATGAGGCCAAAATAAGGCCAAAATAGATCTATCCTAGTCTCCCTTAATTTTCAAATTCAGCAAAAAAAACATGTGACATATATATATATGTCACATGTTTTTTGCTGAATTTGAAAATTAAATATATAAATTCATAATTTTAAATCCCACAGATCACTAATACGATCTGCCTAATGACCGGATGGGCATGGCTAGGTGGCCAAGTGACTGGGTGGGCATGGCCATCTTGCTGTCACTCACACCTAGGGCCACCTCGCCGGCCTCTACTTGCTTCTCCCTTGCCAGCCAATCCTCCCCTCCCCTCCCGGGCTCCTTAGACAACTGCCATGAGAAACAGTTGGCAAAACAGCTGGCTCAGTTCCAATTGGATCTGACCGAGAAGCAGGATAAGAATTAGGAGCATAGGCTTTCCAAGCAAAGGAAAGACCTATGGGAGTACAAGGTCAGATAATGGCCCTTGGAGGCTCACTAGACTGGGATGGTCAGCCAGTTCCAGGTCGTGATGCAGTCCCACTGGAACAAGGCCTTCCAGCTCTTTACCATCAATGGCACTTCCCTCCAATCTTCGCCCAAAGCCCCACACCAGGAGTTGAAGCAGACTCCAAGTCAGAATTTCTGACCCAGACAAAAACACCCCGAAGGAAGAGAGTCTCTGCAGCAACACAAACATTCATAGTTTGAGGACCCTGGTTTAGTACAGTATAAAAAATGCAAATAATTTTTCTGAGAACACCAAAATTTTCTCATGGACCACCAATTGGTGACCACTAATTAGATAGATAGACAGACAGACAGACAGACAGATAGATTAAAAAAAGAAAAATATATAAATATCTCAGATCTAAAAAAATGGAACTAAGGACAAAATACATTTTTTCTTTTAATTGTTACCAAATAAAAATGATCTTGGAATGCAAGGAAGAGTTCATTTTGCTATGTCTAAAGCAAAATAAATTCAAAACAGCCTTCTCAAATTCATTTTCTAGTGACGTGTCAGCTTAGTATGTGACTTTGTAAAATATAGATTGTAAACAAAAAGCATTATACCTATTTTAAAAATCATTTATACTTGTAATGTATCATATGTTTCATAGCTTTCATCCTATCTGATTTCAAAGCAGACCTGTGATGTTGACTATTATCATTCTCATTCTGTTCTAGGACAAGAAAACATTCATCTCTTTCAGAAAAAGAATCCATAGATTATTTTTAATGGATTTTTTTCTTTTGTATGAAGCTATAGGATACTGAATATCCATTATAAAATTTCTTAACCTTTTAGTACTGCATTTTTAATGTTTCATATTGTAAACTGGAAAGTCCACAGGAAAAATTATTTGTCTTTTTCTTCTTGTTGTAAAAGGTAATAGCACAACAGCACCAGAAGGTCCCAATAATGCCACAAACTATATAAACTATATAAATAGTAATTAACACTATAACCTTTCATAGACATACGATGGCTAACAACAGTATTTCTCAGATAGCCTCTTTGTCCTTCCCATGTTAATACGTATTAGATAAAATCTGTTTTATTCCTTTGATATTTTGAAGTTCTAAAGCAAGCATGAGAGCAGTTAAAGCACTGACCTTATAAATTTGGATTCCAAAGGATCATATAAAGACATAAGGACTTCAGCATCTTCTCCAATTTTGCAAACAACATTTTTCAGATTTACAAATAATGCAAATGAAGGTGTTGCAGCAAATTTTGCTTCTCTACTAATGTCAAGATTCTGCTTTTGAGACTAAGAGAGACCAACAGAAAAAAATTATACAATATTCTGCAGTTACCATCGTTATATAGTAATACAATCAATTACAGTCATACCTCGTCTTACAAACCTAATTGATTCCAGGGGAGGTTCGTAAGACGAAAGGTTTGTAAGACGAAACATTGTTTCCCATAGGAAACAATGTAAAGTTAATTAATCCGTGCAACCAAAAAAAAAACCCGCAAAAAAACGCTGCCGCCCGGCTGTCACCTTTTAAAACAGCCTGGGGGCTTCTCAGCAACCTCCCGAACGCCAAACGCCAAACCCGAACTTCCGGGTTCGGCGTTTGGGAGGCCACCAAGAAGCCCCCAGGCTGTTTTAAAAGGTGACAGCCGGGCGGCAGGGCTTCCCAGCAGCCTCTGAATGCCGAACGCGGAAGTTCGGGTTTGGCGTTCGGCTTCGGGAGGCTGCTGGGAAGCCGCCCGGCTGTTTTAAAAGGTGACAGCCAGGCTGGGGCGCTTCCCAGCAGCCTCCCGAACCCCGAACCCGGAAGTTCGGCAAAAGTTCGGGGTTCGGGAGGCTGCTGGGAAGCCCCCCAGCCCGGCTGTCACCTTTTAAAACAGCCGGGCGGCTTCCCAGCAGCCTCCCGAAGCCGAACGCCAAACCCGAACTTCGGGGTTCGGCGTTCAGAGGCTGCTGGGAAGCCCCGCTGCCCAGCTGTCACCTTTTAAAACAGCCGGGGGGCTTCCCAGCAGCCTCCCGAACGCCGAACCCGGAACTTTGGGTTTGGCGTTCGTAACACGAAAAAAGTTCGTAAGAGGCAATTTTTTTCTGAACCCCGGGTTCGTATCTCGAGTTGTTCGTAAGACGAGGGGTTCGTATCTTGAGGTACCACTGTACATAAATCTACTTTTGTAAGTGTATATGGATTGGGTATAATTGTATAATTAACTAATCCCTAGTCACCTTCATTCCATTTATGTCTGCTCTGTTAAATGTAGAACTGTTCTAAGAAATGTGAAAAGGTAAAAAGTGAAAGAACCCAAATAAATTTTGCAGTACTACCTTCAAAGTAAGCGAAAGGACAATTCATTACTTCTATGTGCCTGAATAAACAGACTAATTACATATTTGCAAATCCACACAAATCCTGGCAAAGCATAAAATTTATCATTTATGAATGCAAATTTCAGATTCTGCCTACAATATTCCCCAAAAGTCTAGAAAAAAGTGTAATATTACTAAAGCCAGATAAAGCAAATAATGTATTTTTGAAAATATAAATGTTTGCCTGAGCATTATGGCCAAACCTTTTTGTAAGATGGACAAAAGATTCAGTGCATGAGCTACCTTTCACAAAGCAAAATTGGTTTCAAATTATTTAAGGTAGTGGTCCCCAATCTTTCTGGCACCAGAGGTGGAGGAGGGATGCTATCACACGCAACATACTAGATCAAGTTTTGCTCTCTCTCGCACTGCTTATGCAACCTGGTTCCCAATAGGCCATGTCCAGGTACCTGTCCATGGCCCAGAGATTAGGGACTCCTGATCTAAGACCTAACCAAATTGTGCCTGTTTCGGGTGTTTAGGTTCCATGCATGGAATAAGAAGAGAAAATGTCAAGACTGTAAGTGACTGAAAGAAGGCAAGACATAGAGAAAAGGGGAGGGGGACTTGGAACAACGAGAACAGAGAGACATCATAAGATATAACATGATAGAATACAGACAGACTGGGGTACAAGGGATGTTTTATTCTGGGCAGTTAAGAAAAATGTAGGGTCAAGGAGCAGTGACCTAAAAACATTAAGAAAGGAAAGGAGAAGAAGAATTACAAAGAGAAATAATTTTGTATCTCACTTTTTCTTCCAGCAGTCTTTCTTCTACTTGTTTGGAGGTTGTTTCGTGAGCTCTGAAAAGGCTAATTGTGCTGGTTTGATCTGGATCTAATATGTTACCATCTTCATCCCTTACCACTAAATCCAAATCGAGAATTCTGTATGGGACAGAAAACAGTCAAAACAACACGATGGTTAACATAAAATCTGCTCAAAAACTCTGCCATCAAGTCCTTTTGCTGGAATCCAAATAGTTATAAAATATAATATTCAATTTGGAGTAGGAGAAAAAGTGATCAAAGGTCCTTTTTAATACTCTTCTCTCAGACAAATTAAAACAATACATTTTGAAATTCAGGCTGAACAAATTTATTATGTGCTTTTTGGTATAATATATATAAACCACCAAAAACAATACAGACAGTCCTTCGATATAGGACCACAAATGAGCCCAAAATTTAAGTTGGTAAGTGAGACATTTCTTAAGTGAATTTTGCCCCCTTTTACAACCTTTATTGCCACAGTTGTTAATGAATCACTGCAATTGTTATGTTAGTGACATGATTGTTAAGTAAATCAGGTTCCCCCATTGATTTTGCTTGTCAGAAGAGTACAAAGGGACATGACCCCAAAACACTGCAACCATCATAAATATCGATCAGTTGTCAAGCTTCTGAATTTTGATCACCTGACTATGGGGATGTTGCAATGGTCATAAGTATAAAAAACTGTCATATCACTTTTTTCAGTGCCATTGTAACTTTGAACAGTAATTAAATGAACTGCTGTAAGTCAATTTTTTTTAAATTGCCTTACAATATTTCTGAAAAAGAATGAGAAAAGGAAAGACTGATCTGTATTTTTCACATAACATTTATTAACGACATTATACATTTTTAATGTCTAGAAATAGCCAAACTGAAATTCTCATGTTGGATTCATTATGGGAAAGCATTAATGCTTATTTGCAGTAAACAAAAATGACATTTTACGGTATGTAATATGGACAGAAATTCAAACTCAGTTGTCTCAATTCTAAAGGATAATAGCAATCATTTAATTATTCCATCAAAACAATAATGGGAAAAAAAAGGATACATGTAATGTTTTAACATTTAGCATCTGGAGATTGAATAGCTAGTTCCTTATCCAGATGGCTAAATAATATAGCCAACAAATAATGCTGACAACTTCTGATAAATTGTATGAAAAGGAGAACATTGAATGTTGACTGTAAATGTTCTTGTTAGCAGAATTTTTTATATATTTCTGTGATGGAAAAGAGAAAGGCAACAATTTCCACTATTCTACAGAAAACGAAATAAATAAATAAATAAACAAATACAAATAAAGCAGCTTCTCATACTCTCCACTACTTTTCATGTGCTCATTATAAAGCAAAATTTTTAAAATACCTAAATTCTCCTTCCATTTATTTGCTTTAAGGTAAGTCTTTCTCCATTTTTTCCTCTCACAATAAAAACTTTTCCAAGCCTCACAGAAAACACAGTTAAAGACTTCTAAAAGCATGCAAAAATGTAGTTCATGAAAGGTATTGTCCTGCTGAATCTTAATGCTGCCTTGATAAATTCAAACTGTCATCTCAAATGTGTCTCAAAATCTCATTTATTTGAGGGCAACTATGGAAAATCTAGGGGTCAAGACAGGAAAGGGGCTGCTTTTGAAGGAAACATGGTCAATGATAATTATCATATCACTAGAAACTTCCACAGGCTAGCACATTCTGATAACCACTGCTATTTCCAAAGTTTCCAAATTTGTCTATGTGAAACAATTTACTTTTCTCCTAAGCAGCCATAAGAGTGCCATATATTATACTGGTCATTGGTGTGTATATGTGTGTGTGTGTGTACGTGCATACATTTGTACACACATGTTGAGAATTTTTGTCTTCTGATTGTGACACACTGTTTAGCATAGTCAGATGTACCAATCATTTATAAATGTTAGAACAAATGACTGCCAAGCAGGTGATTAAGTTTATTGTAGAATTTGTATCATGATCTTTTAAAACTTGTCCTGAAAGTGGTTAAAAAGTTTTTTGCAAATTGGTCAGTTAAAGTTAATAGATGTTATTACTTTTTAAACATTTATGAAATCTATTTAGCCTTATCTTATCTAAATGCCAATTATAGTTTATTACTGAAGCTGGGGATCTGAGCTAATTAATTGGTTATATGCATATTATCTTAGCACATATTACTTAGATCAAAAATTATTGCATTGCTGTAGTTTTGAATTGACCACAATTTTGGATACACAAGTAACAAATAAAAATTATTTACACATTATTTTTACTGAGTTCTGCATGGAAAAAAATACATTTGGAAAATTGTATCTTAAAACATTTTCTTTAAGCAATCAATAGAGAGGTTACTGATTCTGTAAATAATATTTATATTGCCATATCCATCTTTTTAATGGATATATAATATATGATGCATAAACAGAAGTATAGAAAATCATCAAAGTGAAAAACAAAAATTAAAACAAGGAAATATATGCCTGTTTTAAGCTAGCAATCACCAACCTGTTTCCATAATCAATCTTTGCTGTGACTTTCTTCTTTAGCTCTTTGAGTTCATCTTGGGGAAGTGTTCCAGACAGTATTTGTGATCGCCATTCAATAAGATCATATATCATATGTCTTACATTACGAAACATTTCTCTGTTGTCTTGCTGTGTGATAAGAAAACATGTTAGTTCTCTCATTGATTATACTCCCTTATTTACATAGAAATATAAAAATATAAACAATATAAAACAGAAGTAAAAGGTAAGTATGGAAGCAGGTTTCTATAACTTCGGTGTGAAATTCACTTGATCCTGTAGGTCATCACTTCTTATCCCAAATCATTTGTATTTCCTCATATAGGGAAATATTACATGTGAAATCAACCACAAGTAACTCATCCAAGAATCAGTAGTCCAATACAAATTAAAACTATTCATTTTCTAGAAAACTATAAATGAAAGTTTTGAATTAAATCTTCAGAAGACGTTAGGTTCAAGTACTGCATTCTATCATGAGAAGGAATTTTAAGTGGGCTACTTAAAAAGCTGTGAGTTTTTATTCTACATTCCTCATTTATTTTTATAAACCTTTAACTTGTTTTTCCTTCTGCAAAGAATGATATTTTAACAAGATATTTGACATATAGGTTTGCCATAATCTTCTTGAAGTTAAAAATGACAAAATTATTATCTTAGTCATGATCAAAAGATCCTCAGCTGGACCAGCTAATTTACATGCATATAAAGGTGCAGAATTAACTGCATTAAAAAAAGCAGTATGGATTTAAATAGCATATAAAATATAGTTATCTGACAGTGGTGTATTATTTGCTCCAAAGGGACTAGTGCTTACTGAGGACACCCATTCCTTACAATAGAATCAGACAGAACAAGCACTCACTGACAGTTGGAATTCTGTTACAATTAGCTGGGCTGTCTGATGTAAGACCTAATATTCGTTGACTGTCAGTCTAAGCAAATCTAGGTTATATAATTAATTATTAATAGTGGAATGCCTTCCAAGTCATATATAGATGATACACATCACAGCATAAAACTAAGCAGCAGTAAGAAAAGAAGAAAGTAAGTTAACAGATTCATTCTCTTCACTTCAACTGGAAAGGGAAAATAATGTTTGGTACAAAAATCTGCAAGATCCAGCAATAAAAATTGCACATACAAGGTGTGATCTATATGGAAATCCAAAAATGAAGACTGCCTTTGGCTATATCTGGATGCCTTTATCCTCTGGGTACTTTTGACATTAACACAAGTTACAGAATTCACAAATTAACATCAGGTCTTTTTAATCTACTATAATAATGCCCTTTCTATTTCTCTATATTCTGCAGGAAGAAAAAAACGAGGAATGACAAAAATCTTGGAATAGGCTTAGCATGAAGAAAACATTGTTAATGGCAAGTGCAGTTCAATAATGAATCAGGATGGCCCAGCAGATGGTGGATTTTCCTACTCTGTCCATTAGCTCCATTTTTCAAGCAAATTAAACTTCCTTATTTAGATACAATCCACAGATCTTTCTACCTGGTACAATTGTAGGACAGTAGTTAGTTTTGAATAGTTGTGATTTACATGCCTAAAGTACGGATTGTCGTTTTAATAGGGAATAAAAGAGTTTCTACTTGGAAAAGTTAATATGCAAAGCATATTCCTTTTCTTCAGCAATTATTTCAAATCACTGGCATGTACTTAATTGGTTTCTTTAGCTTGGCTGGTTTATAGATTAAGCTCCTTGGTTATCCTACAAAGAGGAATTCTAAATAAACCTAAAATACTTACAATATAAAGATGTCGCCATATTGTGGACCATTCCCGTAGTGTACTGGTAACCTCCTGAATAAGTGGCAATTCACTTGGTATAACAGTTTCATGTTGTCTAAGAATATGGGAACACCAAGAAGGGTGGGAGTATGGGGACAGAAAACATAAGACAATTAATTATCAATATATTAAATGCACCGGTATTCTATTTTTATTTAACAATTCATAAACATGCATTGCAAAATACATTTCTAATGTTTAAAATCTTAATAAGTAAGAGATTTTATTTGCTGTTATTTATTATAATGTAAATATTAAACTGTATGAAATAAGGCTTTTTTGTTTTAAAACATTAGCATTGTAGTAAGCCAAATTCCCAAAGAATAAAGTTTTCTGTGTTGTTTTGAATTCCATATGGAATAAACATCTCAAAATTGTTGTCCACAGAACTAAATAAGAACTGAAACAAACCTTTTTGCTACCACATTCTTCTCCAAAACCATTCCATTAGTTTGGTGGTATACTACTCTAAGGATTCTGTATGGTTTAACCTACAGAAAAACTATCCCATGTTGTGTTTGGGTTTTTTTTTTTAACAAAAGACAATTTTAAAAAATACTGATAAAATAATGAAAATATAATTCCAAGTGTGTTATTTCTACTGTTCTCATATAAATCACCACTGAATTCCCATAAAGAATGATATTTTGTGGATTCACCTTTTCCACAGCCTACGAACAACAACACAAACATTCTCTTCCTAATGCAATAAGTACAATGTACTCTTCTTAATTTGATAGCATTTAACAAATTAAAGTAACACCTTACAATCTGTAAAACTACGAGACAAAAGACAAGTGAGACCACTTTTTATCAGTTTCCAGGTTTAGGATCATTTGTCCAGTATTGTCTCTAATTGTAAGCAAGACACTGATGAACTGGCCCAGACATATTAACAAATGGAACCCAAAATCAACTTATCTCTTTCTGAACAAATGCTTAAATAATTGCTGCTATTGCTGTCATTCCCTTCTGCATTCAATTAGTCTTATCCAACAGTAGCAGATAGGACCTATCTCTGTTGTAGCAAGATAGGGGGGAATGGAAAACAAAGACTATGTAAGAAACAAAGAACAAAACAGAATGTGAAAGTTGAGTTAAAAATGGTTAATCCCAAAATCAAAACAGTGGGTTTTATTTCAAGGTAAGAAGAAAAGTCTTTGAATACCAATATTTTGAACGCAATACCTACTCCATTCCAGGCGTTTCAATCTTGAAATGTTTTGAACTTAGAACAATCTGCATATTTCTTCTGAATTTCTTTAGTGTTGTAAAAGACTTGGCTCAGTCCCAAGTGCTGAACAAAATCCTTTGTAGTTTTAAAGATAGAGGAACTTGTTTTGCAAAATTCTATCATTTTGTCTTTGCAAATTTTCACTCAAATAATGTATCATTAGAGCTGTATATAATTACTATATTATACATATATGAGAAATATAATATTAATTAAATATGTTTTGCAATCAGTCAAGAAAGGCACCATTATTCAGTAAGTAAATGATTTGCATTTTTATAAATTGGATGTATAAAGACTATAAAAATAAATCAGATTACCTCTTTTATCAAATCATCTTCCTAACTTCATTACACACACTGTTAGCCAGCCACTACAGTTCTTCATCAAAGTCATTTAACTATAAATTAATATCAATTTGATTTAAAAAAACATAAAATACCATCTGAACATGAAAAATAGTGCTTCAATACAGAAAATTACCATGTGAGAAAGACATGGTTTTATAAGTGATCATTGCTATTTGAGGGTAGATGTTGATGTCCGGCTTTCACATAACCAGACTTTGAAATGGTGTATCATGTACAAATGGTGCAATAGCAACCGGCCTCAGGGAACACTTGGAGCTGATTAGGCTCAGAGCCTGTGGAGCAACCAGAACCAGTAGAAGATGAAGGGTTTGATTCAAGGCCTTCTCCCAATTCTACAGTAGGTACTGCTGAGTGAAGGACAAGTCCTTGGAGAGGGGCGGCATACAAATCCAATTAAATAAATAAATAAGACAAGGATGTCTGTATAGCTCTGCTCTGTGAGGCAAGGATGTTCCCACTGGTGACTGTTTGCACCTGCTGGGATTAAATTTTAGGGTCATCACTAGCAGGCTATCCTTCACTGGGAACAGCCACTCTATTTATTTGGTCTTTTATGTCCAGAATTCTTCTCTGTGGAATCAACCCGCTTATAGCTAGAATTATTAAATAAGATTAAGATTCTCTACAAATTACCAATCAGTAGGTCAATTACTATCAAGTAATTCTATCCCAATACTGCCAGTATAAATAGGCAGACCAATCTCATAAACATTGGCATGCCTTGTACATATCATGTTTTCCCCAAAATAAGACCCTGTCTTTTTTCTTTTTTTTTTGAACCACCAAATAAGCGTTTGGCCTTATTTTTGGCCCATGTGGAGCAAGACTCTTGCCATCTTACTGATTTCCAGCTCTATCTCCCTAACCTTAACCCGAGGAAATGGTATTTTGGGTGCAGATCTTCTTTTTGGGGAAACACGATAGGTTTTCAGGGAATGTCAACTAGGGAAATTAAACTTTCACACTGATGGTTTACTCAACTAAAGTATCTTAATATTTTATAATAAAACATAGTGGAGAAAAGTTCCAAAACTTACCCTTTTCCTTCAACTATTGCTTCTTTAAGTTGAATATAGGAAGAAGGAAAGATGCCCTTTTAAATAAGAAAAATAAATGTATTACTATTTATTTACAATATGCCTGGTAGAGTTTTTAATTATAATAATTTTCTAGTGATGCATTTTACAATATAAATACTACCAGAACAATTGGCCCAAATAATAAGAAATATAATCTGAAATATCGGGAGAATCTCAAATAAGGCCATTCCATTCTATTCTATTCTATTCTATTCTATTCTACTATACTACTGTATACTAAAAGAGCTTGAAATTTTTAGTTCCACTTTAGGTTACCTACTGTTGAACCGATGCACTGTAATACTGAATAAAAGCTTATATCACATTGACAAGCCTTCATTCCATAAACTCTCCCTCCTTATCCTTATAAACTGTAAGTTATCTTCTAATATATTTTTAAAATTATTTAAGAAGGAAGCAATTTCAATTAAACATGTTCATTTACAATAAAACCCAGAACTTCAAATTATTTTTAAAGCAAAAAGTAGGTGCAAATAAAGGCTAGTAATCAACATTATTTGTTTTTGAAGAGAGATGAAAAATATAATGGATCTATCTATTACTTTTCAAGAAGTAAAACAACAAATTCAGGTTATTTATTTGTTTGGGGGGAAAAGTAATGTTAAAATAGAATTGGCCAACAATTTCATCAACATTTCTGCTTTAATCTAAATGTTTCAGATTATAATAAAACACTTTGGAGGTTACTATAAAGGCCTATGACTTTTTTTAAAAAAACGTGATGTCATTAATATAGAAACAAAATACTTACTTTTTTTGATTTTTTCCTCAAAGTATAACCTCTGTACCAACCTAAAAAAAATAAAATGTCTTAATAACTTTCATAATTGGAAAATAAAAATGCCATATATATTATCATTCATGTGATGTATCCTTGTAATATAAGAGCATTTTATTAATAGTTGCCAATTTCCTGGTTTCTGGTTCCTTACTGAAAAAAGTATAGATTGACCGTATCTGAGAAAATTCCTTTATTACAAGTTAAATTATTCAACATAATTATATTCAATATAAACATAGAAAGATTAAAGTTCACATCTTCAAGGACAATAATCTCCATTGTCCAGCATTTGACTACAACCTAGTAGAAAACTAAAGATGGCAGTATACATTAATATATCATGTGACATGTCTCTAAAAGGAGTAGATGCTTGGAACAAACTTCCAGCAGACATGGTTGGTAAATCCACAATAACTGAATTTAAACATGCCTGGGATAAACATATCCATCCTAAGATATACACCCATGGGCAATTAATTATCAGCGTCACGAGATCATATAATGTTAATTCTTTTAACATTATATAATTTATATACATTAATTATATTATATATTTTATATGCAGCTCAACACAATTCCTCTTCACTACATGTGGCCCAGGCAAAGTCACCCCGGCACTAAGCCTTATATTCCTTGAAACAATAACATTCTCATTGTATCTTAGACTGCAGGTTCCACAGCAATTTTTTCCAATCTAAATGAAGGCTACATGTCCTTTTCCAATCTAAATGAAGGCTACATGTCCTTTTATCTCCAACAGGAAGAAAGGCAGATTAGAATGATTGTCCTCCTTTTTTTTTTTTTTTTTTACATAAATGCATTCTCAATAAGAAAAAAAGAACTGGATCACTGTGATTACTATCTATTCAGATTATTATACGGTTTGTTTTTACAGTGCTTCAGTAAACTTCCACATCTTGAGTAACAACATCTATAGAAAAGGTCTACTAATTTATCTTTAGGTAGGCAGTTCCATTTCCATTATAACAAAGCATAAAATAATTGAGACTACTCCATTCTCCTGTTTGTTTATATCAGTGGTCCCCAACCTCCCGCTCTGCAGACTGGCAGGGATGGAGGGAGCTTTTGTATGTGGGCTGCTTGTGCAAATGCCGATTTGCACAGTTGCACAGCCTGGTTCCCAATGAGCCATGAATTGGTACTGGGACATGGATTGGGGGCTGTAGACCCCTGGTTTATAGCCAATTATTTAAAAACTATACAAGCTGTATACTGAAATATTTTGCTCAAAATAAATTCGTTACCCAATCTGGATTCCACTTCTACTTTCCTCATATCTTTCTGCATGAATAAGGCCTTTCTCTCTCCCAATTTTATACAGTGGTACCTGAGATATTTTTCAGATTGCCTTCACTGACTATATATTGTAATATAATTTCAGTGTATTAAAACTTTTTTTCACATTTGGGGAAACAACATGCCATACTCTAGAAATAAAGTGGTAATGTCTCATTTGCTATGTCCCAATCTGCAACACATCTGCAAGTGATCAGCATCATGTGTTTTTATTGCTAACAAACCCATTCTGGTTTAGGATGAGTTTTTAATTAAAATAAAATCTCACAAACAATAAACATTCAGAATCATGGTGCTATGTCAGACAAATTGGGAGATCTTTCACACAAAATATATCCATTCGGCACAGATTTGGCAGGAAACTTTGCACTGCAAACTGTTATATATGCCAGGCTAAGGCTCAGGGAGTTAAAACAAATGAGGGTTTACTGTACTTGGGGCCCATTCTGTAATCATTGCTATAGGTTTTTTTTAAATTTGCTTGCTGTTTCATTTCCATATTCTCCCTCTATCTCTGATTTTATCCTTTTATCTTTTTCCGCCCTATATTTCTATCTTTTCATTCTCTTCTGTTTCCTTTATTCATTTATTACTTACTTACTTACTTACTTACTTACTTACTTACTTACTTACTTACTTACTTACTTACTTACTTATTAGACTTGTATGCCGCCCTTCTCCGAAGACTCGGGGCGGCTTGTTGGCTTGTTGGTTGTTTCTTGATAGGAATTCCACATTTAATATATTTAATATCTTGTTTTTAGTTTTCTCTGCCAGGCTCAGGACTCAGATTCTGAATCTGAAAATGTTACTCAAGCTAAACTGGTAGAATGTCAGTCTCAAGAGACACCAAGCCAATAATCACATACGGCTGATTGGACAGGCACCATCCGGACAACTTGAGCAGTCAGGTGAGATTCATATATGTATTGCCTTCCAGCCTTCCTCCCAGCAAGCAAGTAGAGAGGAAAGAAAAGACTTTCCATGAGGCTATTTGTCAAGCAAGGGAGTAACGTTCTGAGTTTGCTCAGCCCATTTTAAGAAGAATGCCTGACATATGTTCAATTTCTGAAAATAATCTGATCTTTCGCTCTTGTGTGACATATTTGTAAATTTTCTTCATATAATTCTGACCTTTGTATTGGCTGACAAACAATGAGTTAGATCTCAGAACCTTGGACTTCGTCTGGACTATTCTCCCATGAATTCCCATTAAAAGCAATTTTTAAGCAAGCTACTGTCAGAAATCCTATGCATGCTTTTGTTTTGCTACCTCTTGACCTGTAGGAGATTATCAGGTTGAGCCTGAGGAAGAGGTGCAACATATCATCAGTCATGAGTCCCTTCATGCCCGCAAGAGGTCTAAATCCAGTTCACCTTGAATTCCTTATTTACTAACAAATTGCTTTAACTGTTAGTAGTTCAGATTCTTGTAGGGAGTTTAATCTTGCAATAAATCTTTATACCTATTTGAACTGTCTAGATACTCCTGGTTTCTTTGGAGATTGACATGACCTTAAGTAAACTGTGAACCATCATATCAATTGTGTTTGAGTGGGCAATTGAAAACAGAAGCAAGACACTCTTCATCCTTTTATTGCCACTCACTAAACCTGGCTGCAGTACTACTGCAGGTGGAAGGCAACTTTGTTCTGTAATCTAAGGGTTATCTTAAATATCAACACATCAACTGATTTATTTTGGAATACAGGGTTGCTATTAAAATAGAATGAACAAGCTTTCCTCTTGAAAATATATTATTCACTTGCTGAAATATTAAGGAATATTAAGGAAGGAGGTCAAAATTGCTAATATAAATCAGATATAACACATTTTATATTAGAAAACTATATTTGCTAATAAAAATGTACTATATTCAGTACAATCAAAGTAATTGGTGATACTTTGCTTGGATACATAGAACAATTATATGTGGACTTAAATAAATAATGGCTTAATGTTATACATCTCAGCATATGCTAAGGAACTATTATGATATTGCCAGAATATTATCTTAATCCTTAATCTTATAAAAATACCCTTTTCCTCACAGAAGTAAGATAGTTCTCAGTCTTACTAAATGTTAACATTATGGTTATCAGAATTAACAAAGTACAGCTGAGGAAGAATATATTTTTTCACAGCCGGAAACTGCCTTCCTCTTATTTTACTGTTGCAACCTACAGGTGGAAGAAAAAAGCTGAATACAGAATTAAGTTCAAATCAGTATCACGCTAAAAACTTAAGCCATAGACTCTTACATGTAGCTATATAAATTAATCAGTTCCAAAAGTTCAGATGTGCATTATAAATCAAAATGGAAACTGTATATATGAATTAACTATATACCACCACTGACTGAAACAAGTAACTAAATTACTTGCCTTTATTAAAGGATAAATAATTTATTAACTACATATTACAAACCAATATCAATTTCAATTTTGCATACGACATGATTTAACCACAGTCTTGTGATGTAACTTCCATACCAGGATTAGGATTCCATTTTATTAAGTTAAAGTCATATCTAAAAAACTGACATGCAACCAGTTAAATCTCATCAAGCTAAATTACTAAAATAATTCATTCTTCAACATTAAAATATGTATAGGCTTCATAGAACCATATAATTCATAATTTCACTAAATATCATTTAAAATAATTCGTAATGTATTCAACTGGGATAAACCTTTAGCATAAGCATTTTCTCAAGTGCTAAGATCTAACTAAAATTAATGGCCATAATTTTCCTGCTTTAAGCATATTTAAATATTTCTACCAGTTAGTATTTAGTTATGCAGGAAGCAAAACCATACCAAAAATATTTATAAAGACATTCCTTATCAGTTGATACTATAGCTGCCATGAAAAAAAACCCTACATGCATGCATTGTCCTTTCTAGATAGGAAAATATTATTGTGAATAAGTTTATCATCTTGATTAAATATGACATAGTAAAGTTAATTTACAAATATTTTAGTAGTAGATCCATTACTATAAAATTATTATATCATATTATATCAACTATCAATCCCCATGACAATTAATATTTAAGCATCAGTCTTCGGACAGTCTTTGGAGAGGGGCATCATACAAATCTAATAAATAATAATAATAATAATAATAATAATAATTATTATTATTATTATTATTATTATTATTATTATTATTATTATTTATCAGACACTTAGATCAGATTAAGATCTAAGAGCCGGGATGGCGCAGTAGTTAGAGTGCAGCACTGCAGGCTACTTCAGCTAACTGCTAGCCCTAGTTCAGCAGTTCAAATCTCACCACCAGCTCAAGGTTGGATTCAGCTTTCATTCTTCTGAGATGTGTAAAATGAGGACCCAGATTGTTGGGGGCAAAATGCTGGTTCTGTAAACCACTTAGAGAGGGCTGTAAAAGCCCTATGAAGTGGTATATAAGTCTAAATGCTATTGCTATAAGATCATTAGAATGATATTAGTGTAAAACATCATTCAGAATCTATGCATACAGCTATCATCATTATCCAGCAACAAAACAATGAAGCTTGACTTTTTAAAAAAAAACTCATATAGAAATGAAAGTAGGAATACATATCATTTACCACCCAAAAGACACATTGCTATGTATATTATAAGCAAGCAATCTTTCCTAGCTTACACAGTACTGTATCAGCGGAAACATCTTCCATTTATGTATAAAAGTTAGAGGAAAAGGAATAAAGGAAGAGCAAGCAAATGTATATATTGATGAGAAGGAAAATAATTCTAGCAAGAGCTTACTGGGGAGGGGTAATAGGGGTAGTAAGGGAGAATTGATAACATTGTTAAAGGAGTGCAGCATTTTATTTGCAGATACAAGAAGGCTGAAAACATAATGCATTCAAAGGTAGGCAAGCACAGCTGGATGCAAGAAAAAGAATGAAGAGATCGTCTCCTATCTTACTGTACTGAAAATTCCTGGGTACAAATCCCTATTCAAGAATGGAGATTTTAACTTGGCAAATCACTTTCACCTTAACTGATTTCAGAGAGCTGCTAAGAAAACAAAATGGAGAGGCCTCTGTATACATTTCATTAAACATCTCACAATAGTAAACATTCCTGCTGCTTTAATTCATGATGAAGAAAATGCCTATAAAAGATTATTTCTGAAATAGCTGATCACCATGTAAAAGCATTGCTAGGGTTTTGGTTTTTTTTACAAAGGAGTATAAGTAATTTAGAAGATAGGTATCTTTTATATTTTCAACATTTAAGATTAACCTCTTTTAAAAGATGGATTTTATTTATTATCTGCAAGGGTACCAAGAACATCTATCACCTTTCTAACTCCTTAACAGATACCACCCGAGATCCATACAAATTAAGGTACACAAACATTAATCGGGGGGGGGGGGGGGGGGGGTTGTCAGAAAAAGAAAAAAAGACATTTGCATTTTACAAAGGTTATTCATCAATTACAACAGGCCTGTTTAAGGTGTAGTGACTGTTAATTTTGGTGCCCATTTAAATGTTTCAATATTTCATTAGGTCTCAAAATAGAACTTGTTTTCCAAAATAAGCAAGACACACGAAAGTCAAATGCTAATAATAATGATTGTGAGAATAATGAATAGGAAAGAAACATTTATTCCACTTGCCTTCATGTGTTTCCAATATGTGCATGGTGTCTCCTATTTGTAGTGACAGCTCATCTGGACCCCGGGCATCATAATTATAGAATGCTAAAAGGGAAAAGGAGAAAAAAGGTCATTATTTTAGCATTTTTAAAAATGCCAGGGAAAAAAACATCAAATGAGCATAAATTTTACACAACACACACACACACAAACACACACATACACACAAAAATTATAGCCATTATTGTGTTGACATGGTTGAAAGCACGTTAACCAAATCCAAGTCCCTCAAACATTTATTCATTGAATTTATACATTATTATTTCCTAACTTCTGGTGGGCCCAGTAGCCTCGTGTTTTGCCCTCCCCAGGATCAAAGGCTTCCCTGGAACTGGGGGAGAGTAAAAATGCCATTTCCCATCCTCCTGGAAGCTCTCTGGAAGCCAAAAATGCCCTCCAGAACCTCTGGGTGAGCCAAAAATCAGCTGGCCAGCACACATATGTACGTTGGAGCTGAGCTAGGGCAACAGCTCATGTGCCAGCAGATATGGCTCCACGTGCCACCTGTGGCACCCATGCCATAGGCTCGCCATCACTGCCCTAGGTAAATAATCAAGTCACCTAGTTTATAACTGAATGATTCAAAGCTAAATTGTAGAAGCAAGAATAATTACTACAACAGCAATTCTCTATGATTGTAGGACTTTAAAAAAAAATAGAAGTGCTAAGAAAAAGCTGAAAGGTATATAAACTGATACAATATAAATAAATCACTCTTATTATCTGATCACATATCCATAACAAATACTGGCAGTACACTGTTTGAACATGACTTGTCCTCCAACATAAAATATTAGTTTCATAAATGAGTCAATATAAACAGACACATTTGACTGAGATTCTAGAGTATCTCTATGCAGTGTATTTCTGTACTCTTCTATTGAATGCTTAATGGTTCTGCTTTTTGTACACAGCAACTATGTTAAAAACATCAAAATCTATAATATTTTAAGGTTGAAATTATCTATTGAGGACCGTCTGTGTCCCGCACAGCTGGTCATGGATCCCAAGGATCGAGAAACGGTTGTGACACTGTACCATAGTCCCGTGCACCTGGCACCCAAGTCAGGTGGTTGGAGAGGGTGTGGTGTTGTTAATACTATGTATAAAACAATTGGGTTTGCAATATATAAACAAGCTAACAATGTGCCTGCCAGTGGTTAAGACATTAATTAACAGCTATTTCCCCAAACAGCCTTCTTTATGATTTCTTGAACTTTTAAAAAAGACCCAATTGCTACGTAAATATTAGGAATAAATAATTAGTGTTTAAATCAGTTTGTGTGGGCATATTTATTGGTGGGCTTGGCGTGAGAACAGAACAGTATCATATCAATATTTTGAACTCAAAACAAATATGTATAACTGGAAACTTGGAGGGGAGGGGTAAATGGTTTTTTTTAAGGTGCCTCTTACAATTGATTTAGCTTGTATGCATATAATGATAATGATAATGATAATTTATTAGATTTGCATGCCGCCCCTCTCCGAAGACTCAGGGCGGCTCACAACAACAATAAACAATGCAGTACAAATCTAATATTTAAAATTATAGCTAAAAACCCACTATCATTTAAAAACAGTCAATACTACCCAATCATAACCACACATATAATTTTTTAAACTTTTGATTGTACATTGCTTTTGGGGGGGTTTTCTCTTCAGAAAACCCCCCCAAAAGCAATGTGACTCACAGACTACCTGAGTGACTCACAGTTCATACCCCAATGATGCTGTCAAAATTGCAAGTGATTAATCTGCACCCCACAAATAATGCTATCAATAATTGCCCAATTGGACATAAGGAAAAATAACAAAGTAGTGTATTTTTCATAGGAGCCTATCATGGAAATCCTTTTTTGACTGTAAGGTCAATAAAGATTGGCAGATATTGTACATGCATATGAAGAATGGTTGCAGGAACTGGGCATGACTATTCTAGTGAAGAAAATGACCAGAGGTGACATGATAGCAATGTTCCAATATTTGATGGGCTGCCATAGAGTGGGGGGGGGGGCACTATCTATTTTCTAATACATAAAGGCCAGACAAGGAACAATGGATGGAAACTGCTCATGGAGAGATTCAACCTAGGAATAAGAAGAAATTTTCTGTCAGAGAGAAGAATCAACCAATGGAACAGCATTCTTTGATAAGTTGTAGGTGCTTCATCAATGGACGCAGTCAAGAAGAGACTGGACAGCAACTTGTCAGAAATGGTATAGGGCCTCCTGCTTCAGCATGATGTTGGACTAAATAACCTACAAGGCCCTTCCCAACTCTGTTATTCTCTATTCTCTACTTCTGGATGCCAGGTTTGATTATGAAAGAACTACAGAATGTACACTATAGGGAACATCGTTTACTAGAGACGACTATAACTAGAGATGATCACAATCGCTTGATTAAGTTTCTTTCTTTGGGACCTGTTTCAGTCAGCGTAGGTTTGAGGGTAGAGCTTGCTCCCTAGACCCACTTTGTGGACTGTCATAGGGCTCTCACTCACTCACTCTCCTCTCAGTTCAACATCTAAACGAAACTGTTGAGTGACACCATCCAACAGCATGTGGTTCAGAATCATCAATATGCTGATAACCAATTAAGGTACCTCAAGATACGAACCCCTCGTCTTACGAACAACCTGAGATACGAACCCGGGGTTGAGAAAATTTTTGCCTCTTCTTACGAACTTTTTTCGTCTTACGAACGCCAAACCCGAACTTCCGGATTCGGCATACCGGAGGCTGCTGGGAAGCCCCGCAGCCAAGCTGTCACCTTTTAAAACAGCTGGGGGGCTTCCCAGCAGCCTCCCGAAGCCGAACCTGGAAGTTCGGGTTTGGCGTTCGGCTTCGGGAGGCTGCTGGGAAGCCACCCGGCTGTTTTAAAGGTGACAGCCGGGCGGCGGGGCTTCGCCGCGGTGGCGGCGGCGGCAGGTTGGTAAGACGGAAAACGTTCGGGGGGCCGCTTTGGGTTTTTGGCTGGGAGGGAGGGCAGGAGGTCCGGCGCTGGGGGAGGGAGTCAGGAAGGTCCTCCTGCTCCCCCACTCAGCGAAAAACACAAAGACGGTCTGCCGCTGCATGACAGGCAGGGCGGAGCAGCGTGGAGCAAAGGGAGCCTGAAACCGCCAGCGGCTTCAGCTTCCCATTGCTCCGCGGGCGGCGGCAGAGCGCCTTTATATTTTTGGCTGGGGGGGAGCAGGTGGCGCAGGATCGGGCCCAGGCGGGCGCGGGGAGATGCAGCAGGTCTGCATCCTGGGCGGGCGGCGGGCGAGGAGGCGCAACCGAGCGGGCCCGGCTCAGGCTCCGGCTAGGACGGGGCGGGCAGCGGCTGGGCGCTGCGGCAAGGGTGCGTCCGACTCGGGGCTGGCGGCGCCCGACGCAGCGGGGAACATCAGCGTGGGAGGCAGGAGAGGACCAGGCAACCGGAGCAGCGTCGCTGCCGCTCCCGGCTTGGCTTCCCTGGCCGCCACAGGCAACGCGCGCTGCGATCTTCCGGGCCGGCCAGGCTCAGTGACGGAAGGCAGCCGCCTGGCCTGGGAGGCTTGGCCGAAAGGGGCCGGGGCTTGATCTGCTGAGCCTCGCCGGCCCGGAAGATCGCAGCGCGCGTTGCCTGCGCCGGCAAGGGAAGCCAAGCCGGGGAGCAACGTCGCCGCTGCTCCTGGCTCGGTTTCCCTCGCCGCCGCAGGCAATGCGTGCTGCGATCTTCTGGGCCGGCGAGGCTCAGCGGATCAAGCCCGGCCCCTTTCGGCCGAGCCTCCCAGGCCAGGCGACTGCCTTCCATTACTGAGCGTTGCCGGCCCGGAAGATCGCAGCACGCGTTGCCTGTGGCGGCGAGGGAAACCAAGCCAGGAGTGGCGGCGACATTGCTCCTGGCTTGGCTTCCCTCGCCGGTGCAGGCAACGCGCGCTGCGATCTTCCGGGCCGGCCAGGCTCAGCGGATCAAGCCCGGCTCCTTTCGGCCGAGCCTCCCGGACCAGGCAGCTGCTTTCCGTCACTGAGCCTCGCCGGCCCAGAAGATCGCAGCGCGCGTTGCCTGCGGTGGCGAGGGAAACCGAGCCAGGAGCGGCGGCGACGTTGCTCCCAGCTTGGCTTCCCTAGCCGGCGCAGGCAATGCGCGCTGCGATATTCCGGGCCGGCCAGGCTCAGTGGATCAAGCCAGCCCCTTTCGGCCGAGCCTCCCGGGCCAGGTGGCTGCTTTCCGTCACTGACCCTGGCCCGGAAGATCGCAGCTGGGCGCCTTCCTCCACCACCACCGGCGCCCAGCTCCTCCTCCTCTTCTTGCTTCTTTAGAAGATGACAGCCAACAGGCGGCGCGGAGGCTGGGGATGGTGTGCGTGTGTGGAAAGGGTCAGCGGGAGAACTGGCGGGAGCCGTGGCCACTGCCCTGAGGAAGGGACCCGGCTGCTTTCCGTCACTGAGCCTGGCAGGCCCGGAAGATCACAGCACGCGTTGCCTGCGGTGGCGAGGGAAACCGAGCCAGGAGCGGTGGCGACGTTGCTCCCGGCTTGGCTTCCCTCGCCGCTGCAGGCAACGCGCGCTGCGATCTTCCAGGCCGGCCAGGCTCAGCGGATCAAGCCCGGCCCGGCAGCTGCCTTCCGTCACTGAGCCTCGCCGGCCCGGAAGATCGCAGTGCGCGTTGCCTGCGGCGGTGAGGGAAGCCAAGCCGGGAGCAGCGGCGACGCTGCTCTGATTGCCTGGTCCTCTTCTGCCTCCCAAGCTGATGTTCCCGGCCCGCTCGGTCACGCCTCCTCGCCCGCCACCCGCCCGCCCAGGATGCAGACCTGAAAAATGTGGAGGCTGGTGAACAAAGGCCAGAACGTTCAGCTTCTGGGTGGATGGGAGGAGCTAAGTGGTTGGAGGAATCAATGCCGCTGGGCTGGTAACATCTCCCCAATGTAAAAAGCCGCTGGACTGGTTTAGCTCCTCCTGTCCAGCCTGAAGCCGAAAGAAAAACGTGGAGGCTGGTGAACAAAGGTCAGAACTTTCGGCTTATGGATGGATGGGAGGAGCTAAGCGGCCAGAGGAATCAATGCCACTGGGCTGGTAACATCTCCCCAATGTAAAAAGCCGCTGGGCTGGCTTAGCTCCTCCTGTCCAGCCCGAAGCCGAAAGAAAAACGCGGAGGCTGCAGGTGTCGGGATGTGTGGAAGAGGTCCGCGGGAGAACTGGGGGGACCCCAGCCCACGCCTGCTGCTTGCTCTCACGGAAAGACCCCAGCCCACACCTTCGGGAGCTTCCCAGCCGGGTCCCTTCCACGGGGCAGTGGCCACGGCTCCCGCCAGTTCTCCCGCTGACCCTTTCCACACACGCACACCATCCCCAGCCTCCACGCCGCCTGTTGGCTGTCATCTTCTAAAGAAGCAAGAAGAGGAGGAGGAGCTGGGCGCCGGTGGTGGTGGAGGAAGGTGCCCAGCTCCTATTCCTCTTCTTGCTTCTTTAGAAGATGACAGCCGGCCGGCGGCGCGGAGAAGGTGGCCCGGAGGCTGGGAGGGAGGTGGAATACAGGAGGAGGAGGAGGAGGGAGGCCATGAGGGAGAGGGGGAAGGAGGGAGGGAGGAAATCAGAGAAGACGCACATACAAACCGCCCGTGCGTTTCCCTCCCTCCCTTCCCTTCCAGTCATTGCAAGCCGGACTGTAACTGTTGACTTTTCCGTTAATCCACCCACGAGGCTCCCTCCGGGCAGCCTGCGCTGTCTCCCTCCCCTTCCCCCCTCCACCCACACCCGAACAAAATCCGAATGCCGGAGGAAATGAGGCAAAAGGGGTGAATTTTGGGCTTGCACGCATTAATCGCTTTTCCATTGATTCCTATGGAAAACTTTGTTTCGTCTTACGAACTTTTCACCTTACGAACCTCCTCCTGGCACCAATTAAGTTCGTATCATGAGGTATTACTGTATTTATTTCAACTCCAGACCAAGCAAGTATGACTATCAAAGTCCAACCCCCATCCCTGCAAATTGTGTCAAGCTAGATGAGATAAATACTATCATTACTATCATTTATACCTAAACAAGGTAGTCGGTACAGGTAGTTTCCAACTTACCACAACTTGTTCATGGGTTGTTCAAGATTACAGTAGTGTTGAGTGAAGAAATGTATGACCAATCCCCAAAGATAGATTCCCCTAACCATATAATTAGGCAACACTGGAATGCTCTTCCTAATTATCTAGGCTGACTTGTTTCACCAAATTAATTGCCAAGCACATCAGCAAGTCCTTCTCTAAACTGGTCAAAGACAAAGCTTTCTATCCCATATTTTTGGCAAATATTTAAAATCCAATGTGTATGCTGACATTCTATGCTAACTGTGCTTATATTTGCAGGTTTCATGGTTGATGATCATGTGTCTTACATGGTTATCAAAGAACTTCTAAAATGTTCACTAACATTCCAGTAATTAACCAGTACTGGTTCAATTTCCTAGATAGGGCCATATGGCTCCACCCTTCTCTTTCTCTCTTGTTTGGAAGAAATTTTTGTATTGAAAGCTACTTCTATATCCAGTAGTAATCATGTATACCAATCAATTGGCTTCTGAAATGACACTTATCAAAGACCCATTATCAAGATTTAATTCTCTCTAATATAAACACATTTGAGTGTTTTTAAATAAACAGGTTATCTAAGAAAAATGAGAATAAACAAAGCACAAAAGCCTGCTTCTTGGAAAAACAACTTCAAAGGTATATGCAATGAATACAAAATATTCAGAAGATAAAAACCTTCTATGGATGTTTTTTGACAGCATTCATCTTCATTTTCTTAATGGGTTTTAAAAAAAGCTACATCAGCATTTTCTGCAGTCATTCTCTTCAATTCCTCTCTGTTATCTTCTCATAAAATCATGAAAAGTGTGGCCTGCCAACGCAGCTTTAAATTAACATTTGAAATGGTACTTTCTCCCTTTAAAAATAAAACAAAAATTCTCTCTTCTTAGATCATTTTTAGAGAAGCACAAAATTGCTACAGATGTATTTTCAACTGAGTCACTTCCTCATTACATGCACATTGTAACAGAACAGTCTTAATAGAATTTCATTCTATACATGCCTTCTCTGGAGCAAGCCATTACTTGCTTCAGAGTACTCTGAATTAAAAGTAGTTACTGTATTCCAAATGCAAGTTTATCTCAAAATATGTCCTATTAAAGTCCTTGGGGGCAACTTTTGATAAGGCATATACAAGATTTCACATTAATATATCAGCAAGCTTCCATGAAAGCATGACATTAATGCCTTTCTTGCTATAATAATAAAAAAATATTCTGCTCATAACACAATCTTACTAAAGATTTTTTCAAAATACAGTATATTTAAAATCCATCAGAAAAACCAAAGACCTACTATGCAGTTAAATATGGTGAAACAAACAAAAATATAATACAGGGAACAGCCCAGCCTACCTTTTCCCTTTTTCTGTTGGTTGAATCATGTCCTGCAACCCTCAATTATCCTGACAAGTTCATCTGCTTAGATAATATGGAAGATGAAGTCCAGCACATTTAGAAGGCGCTAGACTTCATAAAGCTAATTCAGCTAACAGGAAATATCAGGAAGATACACCATTTTATTCAGTAATTCTATAATAATGCACAATTTTTAAGGATGTACATTATTCCATAATGTATTGTTGGCAAAAAACCTATCTGCTCTCTAACCATAAGGATTATCGCCGGCTGACTTACCGGCCCCACGGCGCTGTTGCTGAAGGGCCGGGCAGACTCGGACCCTTCAGATGGCGGCCGCCATCTTGTTTTCGGCCGAAATCTCGCGAGGCGAGATTTCGGCCGAGAATGCTCAGCCCACGTGGCCGGGCATGACGTGGGTCCGGGCGGGGCCTGCTGGCCCTATTTAAGGGCAGCAGGCCGGGAAGAAAGCCTTTTCGCCCGGACCTAGCTGAAGAGCAGACACTCGGCTGAGTGCTGCTCCGACGCCATTTTAGGTTGCCCTCGTGTCGCGGCCGCCATTTTGTGGCCGCCCGAAGGAGCGAAAAGAGTTTTCTTTGTCTCTTCGCCGAACCTGCTGATTGAGGCTCCAAGCCTCAGGACTTGTGGAGCTTCCTTCCAGAGGATCCCCCTCGGGCCCGAGGGGGACTGGTAACCTCCTCCCGGCCGGGAGGAGGGCGCGGTGGGGGGCAGTTTGGTGGAGGCCGGATTTCAGGCCTTTCAGGACTACCTGTGGAGGATTTCTCTGTGGCGCCTAAGGGAAGGGGCCTAAGGGTTGTCAAGGGCTTCTCCCCTTCCAGTAATTGGCTAAGTGGGGCCCAGTGGTGGGGGACCTTTGCTTGCCACTCAGTCAGTGGGGAGTTCAATCCCAGGTAGTAGTGTAGGTTGCTCCCTGCATACTAGGATTAGAAGTTGGGATGGCCCCAAAAAAGAGGCCTGCCACTGCCCCTACGGCTCCACCGGCTGCGCGTCCCAGGAGGGCCCTTAGGCCTTCTGCCCGGGCTCGGGCCAGTAGGGAGAGGCCTACGGGGGTGGTCCCTGAGCAAGGGGGGTGGTTTCGTTACCTCCTGCCCCTCAACCTGTTCTTTCTCCTGCCATGTCTTGGGCCAAGGTGTTGGAGAGGTTCGACGAGCTCGAGCAGTGGAGAAGCGGTGCGGGCTCCGGAGGGTCCCTTGATCAAGTTCCTGCGGCGTTGGGGAGAGATCCTGCGGCGGCCCAGGCTGGGCAGATGGCTCCGGTTGGACGACAGGCCCCGGCGGGGCCGATGGCGGCTTTCCCGGGCCCTGCAACAATGGGCCCCCCGTGGATGACATCAACCCCGTACGGGGCAGGTGAGGCTGCACCACACACTACACCACTGTCCTTTCTTCCTTCCCCCACCCCGGGTTTTCCCCCGGCGGGGGTTGGGAGCGGGTCCAGTTTTTTGGGGTCCTCCACGGGCACCTGCGGGCAGGTCTGGGCACAGCCGGTTCCTCCGTCGGGGCCGCCAGCGGCCGGCCCTGCTCCGCTGCCCAGGACAGGTCCTACGGGGATACCTGCGGTGCCTGGGGCAGGGGGGTGGGTTCCCCCGGCCCCTGCTGTCACGCCCCCGCTCCCCGTCTTGCCCTACCCCCACGGTGCGGGAGTTTTTGGTGTGGCGGCCAACTCGGTATGGGACCCGTTCGCTTGCATTAAAGCAGGGGCTATCTCATGCGGGTTGCCGTCCACCCCTTTAGGGTGCCACCTTCACCCTTCGGTGAAGGAGGCTATATGGCGGGGGGAATACGTGGATCTTTTTTCGCTTTTGAACCGAGAGGTTCCTAAGCAGGAGAAAGAGATTGTCCCAGGGGAGAAAACAAAGAAGACCAAAATAACGAAATGCTTCAGCTCCTGGCTGTATGCTTTTCTTACTTATGGGTCTGTGGTGATTCAGAGGCAGCCGGCTATGGCCTCTGCCATGTTTAAGTATATAGATTTGATTGCTAGGGCCCACTTCGAATATAAGGGCACCATATGGCGCCATTATGATAAGGGTTTCCGTATGAGGATGGCGGTAGAGCCTAACTTGCCATGGGATATGGTGGTTCCGGACCTGTGGTTCCGGGCCACGCATATGTCTGGAAAGGAGGGGTGTGAGCGTACGGATAGTGGGCACTTCATGGAGGAGGAGCCTGGCGCGGCTTCACCAGCCAAGGCGACTCCTGGTGTGGCTGGCAAGGGGGCCTCGCCCGCTTGTCATGAGTTTGCTGCAAAAGGGGCGTGTTTTCGTCCCTTTTGTAAGTACAAGCATGCCTGCGGGAATTGTGGGGGGTCCCATGCAGCTTCAGTCTGTCCCCGCCCCAAGAAAGGGGCGGAGAAGAAGGGCGGGGGTCCAGGAAAACCTCCCCCACCAGCTGGGGGAAAAGGGGCCCAGCCCAATTAATGTGTCTATGCTCGAGGGTTGGTTGGTCGACTACCACCCTCGCCCGAGAGCCGAGCTGCTCTTGAGGGGCTTCTCCGAGGGATTCAGGATCCCTTATGTGGGTGTTAGGAAGGCTTTCATGTCGGACAACCTCAGGTCGGTTGTCGGACATGAAGACATTGTTCGGGCTAAGATTCGAAAGGAGGTTGCCGAGGGCAGGGTCCTTGGGCCTTTCCCGGAGCCGCCCTTTTCGAATCTTAGAGTGTCCCCCCTGGGGGTGGTCCCCAAAAAGGCGAGTGGTGAATTTCGGTTGATTCACCATTTGTCTTTTCCAAAAGGGGAGTCGGTGAATGACTTCATTCCCGACGAGCTTTGTTCAGTCCGGTACGCATCCTTTGATGCGGCCGTGGCCATGGTTAGGGAGTGTGGGGTAGGAGCCCTTATGGGTAAATGCGACATTAAGTCGGCATTCCGGCTCCTCCCCATTCACCCAGGCGACTTCGGGCTTCTGGGCTTCCATTTCGAAGGTGGGTTTTATGTGGACAGGGCATTGCCTATGGGCTGTTCTGTTTCCTGCTCCCTTTTTGAGAGCTTTAGTACCTTCTTGGAGTGGGTGCTCAGGAGGCGTAGTGGCCTGGGTTCGGTCGTTCATTACCTTGATGATTTCTTGATGGCCGGGCCTGCGCAATCGGAGCAATGCTTTGCTTTGATGCGGGACTTCGAAGCCCTTTGTGCTCAATTGGGGGTGCCTTTGGCCCCCGAGAAGACCGAAGGCCCTGCCACCAGGATTACCTTCCTCGGTATTGAATTGGACTCAGAGGAGCAATCTTCCAGATTGCCCCTGGACAAGTTGATAAAAATTAGGACCAAGATTGAGGCGGTCTTGGGCTGCAGGAAGGTTACTCTTCGGCAGCTCCAGGAGTTGGCCGGGATCCTTAATTTCGCCTGTCGGGTAGTGGTGCCTGGTAGGGCTTTTTCTCGCCGGTTGTATGATGCGATGAAGGGGCTACGTTTGCCCCACCATCGTACCCGCTTATGCGCCGGGGTCAGGGCTGACCTCTGCGTGTGGCGGGAGTTTTTGGAACATTTTAACGGGTTGTCTTTTTGGCGGCAGGAGCTTCTTTTGGAAGCGGAGCTGCAGCTGTGTTCCGACGCCGCAGGGACTTGCGGTTTCGGGGTAGTGTTAGGTGACCAGTGGTGCTGGTCGGCATGGCCTCCGGAATGGAGTGCCTGTTCCTTGGTTAAGGACTTGACCTTTTTGGAGCTTTTCCCCTTGGTAGTGGCCTTAGAGCTCTGGGGAGAGCAGTTTAGGGACAAGACTGTGCATTTTTGGTGTGACAATCTAGCGGTTGTCCATGTTGTGAATGCCCTGTCCTCAAGGAGTGACAGGGTAATGCGGCTTGTCCGCCATTTTGTGCACAGGTCCTTGTCTCTAAACGCCTTGTTTTTGGCTAGGCACGTCCCGGGGCTAGATAACGGGGTGGCTGACGCCTTGTCCCGTGGTCAGTTGTCCAGGTTTCGGACCCTGGCCCCGTGGGCCCGAGAGTCGCCAGAGGTGTTTCCAGCCCACCTGTGGAGCCTGGGCGGGCTCCCGAGAGCTGGAGGGACGAGGCCTCCCGGGCGATCGCCTTATCTGTAGCTCCTGGCACCCTGCGAGCTTACCAGCGTGCAGGTAAGGAGTTTGGGGATTTCAGGCAGGGTAGGGGTTACCCCCATAGCTGGCCTGTCCCGGTTGCGCACCTAGCTGAATTCTGTGTCCTGCTGAAGGGGCGTGGCCTTTCAGTCAGGACTATCAGGTCTAGGTTAGCCGGCCTCGCCTTTCTGTCCAAGGCGGGGGGGTTTAGTGATGTTTCAGGTGATTTTCGCATCTGGAGGATGCTGGAAGGCTGGGTGCGGGAGCGACAGGGGTTCCCTCCTGACGCTCGTCAGGCCCTGACGGTTCAGCAGCTGTCTTTGATTAATCACACATTTGACAGTCTGTGTGCCTCTCAGTACGAGGCCCGTCTTTTTAGGGCAGCGACTTGTGTTATGTTTTTTGGGGCCCTTAGGGTCAGCGAGGCAATGGCCTCCTCGCAGTCTGACTTGTCGCTCCGCGCTTTCCAGCTCGCTGATCTGACCTTTAGACAGGGGGGTGTCTCCCTTTTGGTGAGACACTCCAAGACAGATCAGTTACACAGAGGGGTTAGACTTGAACTTAGCGCAGCCACCGATCAGTCTGTTTGCCCGGTGGCTGCTTTACAGCGTTTTTGCGGCTTGCGTGGGTCAGGGCGTGGGTACCTTTTTGTACACCAGGATGGCAGCCCCCTGACCCGGTATCAATTCTGGGCGATAGTGTCTAAGGCTATGTCTCAGGTAGGCATGGATCCCACCGGCTACGGAACGCATTCGTTCCGTATCGGCGCCGCCACTAGCGTGGCACTTTCTGGTTTCCCGGCCCAACGGATTCAGGAGATCGGCCGCTGGTGGTCAGCGGCATATTTGGGTTATGTTAGGCCCGCTGAGGATTCTGGGCAGGGTTTAGGCTAGGTAACCTCTCTGTGTGTGTCCTCTTCCAGGTTCCCAGTCCAGGCAGAAACCGACGGCGCTGCTGTGTGGCCACAGCATGGTCTTCTGGGCCGGCCGCTCAGCAGCCAGAAGCGCCATTGGGACCCAGCTGTCATTGGGACGGTGGGTCAATGTTGTTTGGATGGGCCGGAGGGGTATGCGGTGGGAGGGGCTCCTACCGTCGTTGCTGGGTACTCAGCCTTCTCGGGCGGTACCCGGCGCTGCTGGGCGGGCGGCTACCCAGGGTCGCGCCCAGATGGGACTGGGTGGTCGGCAACCCATAGCCGCACCCAGATGGCTGGTCTTGCACCTCGGTGGCAATGACCTGTGCCTGCTTGGTGGTCTCCCACTGATCATCCAAGCGCGCGAAGACCTGCGGTGGCTTCGCACGGTATGGCCCACCACGCAAGTGGTGTGGTCAGAGATCCTTCCAAGGATCGTTTGGAGGGACGCCATTTCCCTTAGGGCCATCCACCGGGTTAGGCGTAGGGTGAATAAGGCCATGGGAAAAACAGTCAGGGAATTAGGTGGGGTTGTAGTGGCCCACCCCCTCATCACCGTAGATCGGCCGTGGCTTTACCGGGCCGATGGCGTTCACCTGTCAGAACAGGGGAACGCCATTTTCTTACAGGACCTGCAGCGGTCTCTGCGTGAGCTGGCGCAGATAGAGGGGGGAGTCGGGGGGCCAAGATAGAGATCTGACCCCCGCTCCGTGGCAGGTTAGGGGCGGAAATCTGGGTGGTGGTTCAGCAACTGCGCGTTCTCCCTTGGGCATCTTTGGGGATGATTGACAGGTTCTCTCCAAGCCCATGGTGGGTGCTACCTGCGCACTTGGGGGGAACCTGTCTTTGGGTCCCGCTATTGAAGTCCCAGGGTAGGGGTGAGCCGGCGGGACCCCCCTCATGCGAGTGCATGGCAGGGTCTCAGGTGAGGGAGAGGTCCCTCACCTGGACCAGCATCGACTACGCCCTTAGTTGCCCAGGAATGTTGACCTTTTATGTCATTTCCGCCCCGGAAGTGTTTGTTTGACCCTGCAGGTCCACTGTTTCCGGGTCATAGTTGAGTATGTTGATTTATGCAAATTTATGCTAATTCATGCTAATTTAATTAATAAATTATGCAAATTTATTATAATAAAAATGACCCAAGTTTAAATCCAGCTCTGGTGTCCGAGTCGTTACTCCGTCTCTTCTGCAATATATTGAAGTACAGTGATCCCTCATTTATCACGGGGGTTACGTTCCAGGGCCACCTGCAATAAATGAAAATCCGTGAAGTAGGATTTTCTCTCTCCCCCCCCCCCGCCACACACATATTGTCCCTCACACACTCCTCCCCCTTTACCTCTCATCTCTCTGCCTCTGTCTCTGTCTCTCTCTCTCGGGAAATCCTCGCAAAGGGCTCCTGGAGGCTCCGCTCCGCTCCGCACCCAACAACAAAGTGTCGCTTTGGCAAGGACAAGGCAGGCCCGCCACTGAGTTAGCCCCAGCCCCCCCCCCCTGCCACCAGGACCAGCTAACTCAGCTGCAAGCCTTTAAAGCAGCCTATTGTCCATTCATTACTGCTTAGGTTAGGGGAGAAGGTCCGACTTGGGCAAAACCACCACCACCTGTGATCACTTCTGGGTCTTTCAGCAACCCACAATGCACTGAAGCCGTGAAAGGTGAACCGTGAAGTGGCGAGGGATCACTGTACTGCAGAATGTCGCGATTTTCATTTGTGTCCAAGCATTCTATACTTTCCTAAATTATAATACATAAGAAATACTGTACACTATACTGACCATAGTATTTGCAAATTGGCAGAAATGTTCCATTTCTAACACAATGCATTTCACTGAAAGGCTGGCTGGAAATTACAGAAGCTGTAATAATGTTAACTTTGGAAAATACCATGTTAGGGACAGTGTTTCCTTAGCATATAGAATAGCAAAGCATTCTTGTAACAGAAGTTCTTCTACTTCCAAGACCATGCAACAGCTCTCAATTCTGGTTCAGGAAGCCTATGAGAAAACTGCTAATTAGTCTATGACAATTTGACATTGATACTCATTGTAACACAGTGTCTATACAACAATCTACTCCTTTAATACAATAAGCTAAATAGGCATCTGATAGGAGCTGTCATTCACATTCCACACTGACCTCTGATGAATTAGAAGCATTGATCCACAGTACTTTGTGATAGGATTTTAATTAAATTTCTTTTTTTAAACCAGCTTTCTTTAAACATTCCCCAAAGAGACAACAATGTTAAAATCCAATTCCTTTTGGGAACAAAAAAAATGAATACTATAACAACTGTTTGTGTTTGTTTGTGTGTGTGTATGTGTCCATCATGCTAAGCTAAACAAAATTATAGGAACAGGAAAAGAATGAAATGTAGTGAGCAAAGAAATTAATGTCAGAAGTTAAAATGAAATTTAAATAAGCCCAGTTTACAGCTACACTGTTTTTTATAACTTTTTGTATTTTTCTACCCTTGAAAGTCATACCTGATTCCACCCTGTTAGTATAGAAAGAGACTAACTGAGAAAGAGAAAGAAATAACACATTCTGAATATTAAGAAGAATGTTGGTGGAGAAGCACTAAGTGGAATTCTGAACAGTGCCTTTTGCACCAACATCAGTCATAACATGCATAGAAACATAGAAACATAGAAGTCTGACGGCAGAAAAAGACCTCTTGGTCCATCTAGTCTGCCCTTATACTATTTTCTGTATTTTATCTTAGGATGGATATATGTTTATCCCAGGCATGTTTAAATTCACTTACTGTGGATTTATCTACCACATCTGCTGGAAGTTTGTTCCAAGGATCTACTACTCTTTCAGTAAAATAATATTTTCTCATGTTGCTTTTGATCTTTCCCCCAACTAACTTCAGATTGTGTCCCCTTGTTCTTGTGTTCACTTTCCTATTAAAAACACTTCCCTCCTGGACCTTATTTAACCCTTTAATATATTTAAATGTTTCGATCATGTCCCCCCTTTTCCTTCTGTCCTCCAGACTATACAGATTGAGTTCATTAAGTCTTTCCTGATACGTTTTATGCTTAAGACCTTCCACCATTCTTGTAGCCCGTCTTTGGACCCGTTCAATTTTGTCAATATCTTTTTGTAGGTGAGGTCTCCAGAACTGAACACAGTATTCCAAATGTGGTCTCACCAGCATTCTATATAGTGGGATCATAATCTCCCTCTTCCTGCTTGTTATACCTCTAGCTATGTAGCCAAGCATCCTACTTGCTTTCCCTACCGCCTGACTGCACTGTTCACCCATTTTGAGACTGTCAGAAATCACTACCCCTAAATCCTTTTCATTTGAAGTATTTTTTCATTTGAAGTATTTTTTCATTTGAAGCATAAATCCCTCACTACATTTTTTTCTTTCACACACAACATCTTGATCTCTGACACATGACTTTTAAAAGCCATGCTGTAAATTACGTCATACAAGGTAATAATTTACTGAGACTCACTTGGATTCTTCACCAAAGCCTAGCATCAACTACAATATACTGAGAAATTTACATGTGCCTTCATTTGAAACTTCAAAAAAATCAGGACAAAATGAGATAGGCCCAGATAGGCAGAAGTACCTAGCCTTCTTCAACTGTTCTCAAATATTTAAGCACAATTTAAGCATAGTTATACTTATATGGGAGCCCACTAAAATCTATATCTGTAAGTTAGGTAAGGAAGTACTCTTGAAAACTGTTTCTCAAGAGACCTTCAAGGACCCTACCAACTGTTATTCAGTTTATTGTCTTGCAAAGTACATTGGTACCTCTACTTATGAACTTAATTCATTCGGGGACCAGGTTCGTAAGTGTTGTGATTCCATCTGAGGCCCCTCAGGGAACGGCTGATCCTCTGCCGGCTTCCTGCTCAGAGGGGGAGGATGAGGAACAGGAGGTTCAGGCAGACGGGGAGGAGGAATCTCAGGCTGAGGGAGAGGGAGGATAGCCAGAGTCCCCCGAGAGGGAGCTCTCCCCAGCAAGCAGCCTGGATTCCTTAGATGAAAATGCACAAGCAATAATCGATCTCCGGCAGAGAAGAGCAACACAACGAAGGGGACAATTAGCCAGGTACTTTCAGCACTAAAGAGGCAACAGCTGGGTTTGGGTGTGGTGCTCTCTGGAAAGGCTGAAAAGGCAGACCCACCCTTCCTGGCTTGTGGAGTATTATCTTTGGGAGTCCTGGGACCTGGCTGTGATCTTTGGCGTCTTGGAATTCTGGTTTGTGACTTTGAATACTGAAACCTTGGGGGGGAAAGGTGTGGGTCTTATTCTCTACAGTGGTGGGTGTGCCAGCAAGAAGTCTGCTGTATTGTCTGGCCATCAGGACTCTGCTGTGAAGTCTCATAGCCTGCCTGTTGGGAAGAACAGGTTTTTCTCTGTGTTTATTTTTCAAACTATAAAGTGCTTTTGCTTTTACCAGCGTGTCTGGCTGCTTTTTCCAGTTGGTGTTGAAGTCTGGGGGCACCCAGACAGAACAGTAAGTAGAAAAGTTCATAAGAAGAGGCAATTTTTCCCATAGGAATCAATGTAAAAGTGAATAATGCATGCATTATTAGGAAAATCCAAAACTTTAAGGCTTAAAAAAAAAAAGCATCGACTGGAGGAAGCAGCGGGCGAGAGGTTATTTTGGTAGTGAGATCGGGCAGAGAATGTAGCAGCAGGCAAGGGGCATTTTGAAGATAGTCTGAGGTGCTCTTGTTTACTTTATGAGCTCAATGTGTCCTTGCCTTCCTTTTCCCTCACCCCAAAGTGATCTTTTCCAAACAGATTTCTCTTCTTTATGAGCTCAATGTGTCTTCAAAATGCCTTCTGCTACATTCTGTGCCCGATTTCTCTTCAAAATGCCCCTTGCTTGCTGCTACATTCTGTGCCCGATCACTCTTCAAAATGCCCCTCACCCGCTGCTACCTTCTCTGCCCATTCTCTCTCTTCTCCAATGCCTCCGCGCTTTGCCATGATGGTAGCGGAAAGGGTGAAGACCCTGCAAGGCAAAACCTGGCTCCAGTTCCCTTGCGATAATCAGACCCTAAAAACTTAAAAGCGCTTTTTTTGGCCGCTGCTCACAGCAGCAGCAGCCAAGAGAGAAGCGAGGGTTCGTAAGTTGAAAATGGTTCGTGAGAAGAGGTAAAAAAAAGTGAAAACCCAGTTCGTATCTCGAAAAGTTTGTACGTAGAGGCGTTCGTAAGTTAGAAGTTTAAATTGAACTGCTTTCTTTTTCATTAAATCTTCATAAGTATGTTGGTAGAAGCAGAATGTTTTATTTGCATCCTGGCAAATATACACGTTTCAACTGAAGTTAGGGTCAGCATCCATAATTTTTTTATGTGTTTCATGCCTTCTATAGCTCAAACAATATCTTCAAATTCCTTGGCAGTGAATTCTTTCTCCTGCATATTACTGTTTTCTTCTGATCGACTCTTCTTTTTCTCCGTTTTGCACACATAAAAGTTATCAGTATTTAAAACTCCAGTGGTACCTGCATGGGTGCTATCCTCAAGTGCACACTTGCTAGCCTTACATTAACTGAATGTTGGTTGGCATTAAACACAACCTGGTACCAATTTACAATTCCCACAAAATCAAATATCTTTATAATTTGTAAAATATCCAATTAAAAAGTAACATTGAAATTCCTCTTAGAATATACATGAATTCAATGTGTTATTCATTTTGATAACATTAACCTTGATCTAAAAACTTAATTGGAGATTTAGATATTGAGTTATCTATTGAGATATCTACTGAAATTATACCCATGCATTTAGAAATGTTTAATTCAATATACTATTATATATTTGGAAGAAAAAATATAAATGGATATGCCAATATCAAGCTTTTTGTTATGAATTGCAGTTGCACAATAAAATACAGTTGTAAAATTGACAGGCCATCATTTGTGACATCAGAGAATTTAAAATATCAATGAAGAATCAGAACAGATATTGTTGCTCCTGATAAATTCAGAATGTATTGACTACTAAATTGAATAAGAAATTCATGTTCTTGTCACCCATTGTCACAGGTAAGTATAAGAAATGCTAAGAAAAAATATGATTTTAAGAGGAAAGAAACTACTCATAATTCTCCAATGCGCTGCTTAGGAGAGTCCAACATGGGTTATACTCTAGTCTTATTGGTAGGGACTGAGTTTAAGATTTAAATATTTAAATTGGCTACACCCCCCAACCGACCCCTAGGGTCCAGTTTTTTAAACTCAGTCGTAGAGTAGGGACGTAATAATTTTCTCTCCGACTGATTGGAATTCTACATGTTGGACTCTCCTTCACGAACTACATTGAGGTAAGTGAATCTCCACTCTTCTATCGGCTGGTTAACCGGTCCGCCGGCAAGAACCGCCAAGGATAAGCAATGGGTCCCTTTCCCCAGCGGATACTACCCAGGACGCTCCCATTCCTCCCTTTGAATGAAGCCTAACCCCCCGGGGCAAAGTTTCAGGAACCGAGGAGCGTCCCCCCCCCTCCAGGCTCTTGCCCCCGGCGGGCATTGCCAAACTACGAGCTACAAACATTACGGTTGCGAGGGTCTTCTCTCCGCCGTTGAAAAGCTCGGGATATCGGCCCCTTCAGTTGGCCAGGGGGAAAACTCGCAAGGCTGAGCTCGCTGTCCTGTCGCCATTGCGAACAGAGGAAGGAGCACTCCGGTGGCCATCATCTTCTGCCCAGCTAGCTCGGAGTCGCAAGCGCGCACGCGCGAAAGCCGACAACCAGGAAGTCGGAAATTGCCGAGCTCCTTTGGCGCGAAAGCCTTCGGGAGCGCAGGCGCGGACAGCAGCCACTTTAAAAAGCAACTCTCGGCGTTTTTTTGCCATTTGCTACTGAGCGGCGCGAAATTCAAAGAGCGGCTGGAGACATCGGCTGGCGTTTGTGCCTTGGTCAGGCTATTGCTAACCTGACAGACTTGCCTGCCACTTGCTGCCTATCAGGATGGCTGAAGGCAAAGATCACCAGCAGGGGGCGGAGGAACTCTCAGCCCCCCCAGCGGTTGTTAGACCAAAGGACAAGGCTGCCTCTTCTAAGCCAAAGTCCAAATCATCCCAGCCTTCAAGCTCCTTAAAGGAGGCTGAAAAAAGGATTAAAGCGCTGGAGAAAATGATGGAACAGGCACAGAAGCAAACTTGGGCTTCATCCTGTGCACAAACCCAGCAACCTTGGGGCTCCACAACCCCTCAACTGCCTGCACCGGCCCATTTCCTGGCCTCTGCTTCAGACATGCCAGAACCTCCAGGAGCCACCACCAACAAGGACTGGTCTCCAGAGCGGGGTGAGTTGGGGTCCACGCCGGTCCCCCCTCTTCCCCCAGCTATCCCAGAACGGGAAGGTGGTCTCCAGGCCTCACCTCATCTAATGCCAAGGCCAGGAACATCAGCTTCCTTCTCACCCACAGCAGCAGGTCTGCGGTCTGGCCCAGACACTTGGCACCATCTTTCTCCATCGGTGCAGGACATGATAGCCAATGCCTACTCACAAGGCATTGCCACTGGCATCCAACAACGTCCTCCCACGCAGACTACGAACCAACCCCCAGAGGCTTGGTCCACAGCCAACATCCACTACCCTTACCAGGACTCTCTGGGAGCTCAGGCCCCATCGCATGAGGAAGGTAGTGAGCTGGAGGATGAATTTTCAGAGGATGAAGAGACATCCACAGACCATCCAGTGTTCACAGGCCTTTTCAAACCGGCCCTGTTCAAAACACTGTTGCACAAGGCTAAAATGACAGTCAAACTGGGATCCACCACAAAACCCGCAGAGGCTTCAGTGGGCTTGGATCCAACAGCCGGTCTGTTTTCGGAACCAGAAAGGGAACTTGACTTCATTCCCTCGTCTTCCATCTTCATAGACAATATCAAGCGCCCGTGGGAACACCCGACGGCTGCCCCAGGCCCTTCTTCTACCGAAAAGAAGTTTTACGGCTTCGGGCCGGATATTGAGGAACTACTACTGTTTCCACCTGTGGACCAGCCGGTCGCCAGCCTAGTGTCCAATGCCATAGTCCCCGCAGATATGGAAGGACTTAAGCCTGATGACCGCAAAGCAGAGGCTCTCATCCGCAAATCACACCAGTCAGCTGCCTGGGCCTTGCGGGCTGCGCATGCGGCTTCCTTCTTTAACCGCACGTCAATCATCTGGCTCAAGGAGATGCAATCCAGGTTGGGCCCAGAGGATGCCAGACTTCGGCAAGATCTAACAAAACTCCTTGCCGCAGCCGAATTTTCGGCAGACGCAACCCTAAACTCTGCTAAATTTGCGTCTCGATCAATGGCAGCCACTATGGCATCACGCCGTCTTCTCTGGCTCAAAAGCTGGCAAGCAGACTCCCGCTCTAAGTGGCGCCTGGCAGCAGCCCCCTTCAGTGGGTCAAAGTTGTTTGGCGATTCCTTGGATGCAGTGTTGGTCGAAGACAAGGATAAGCGAAAAGTCTTACCAAAGACTTATAGGCGAGCCGACAGAAGGTCGGCCCCTTATTTTCGTAGACAAACCTTTCGCCAGGACTCTGCCGCAGTATCTACCTTTCCACAAACCCAGAGACCCTACGGCCAGGGATCCTACCAGCAGGACAGACAGCCCTTTGCTGACAGAAGCACGGGAGGATACCGCCAGTATACCCAGCCTAAACGCCCCTTTCGAGGCCAGTCATACAGGAACTTCAGGAAGTCCAAGTGACTACCCAGCAGACATTCCCGTCGGAGGCAGACTACAACGTTTTCTCACACAATGGGAGTTAACATCCTCCGACCGCTGGGCTCTAAAGACCATTCGTTCAGGACTAAATCTAGAATTTACTGCCTTTCCACCAAACCGGTTCTTCAGATGCCCGACTCCCACCAGAAAAACGGAACAAAACCTTCTGAGACAAGAAGTGCAACATCTGTTGGACATTGCAGCCATCGAACCGGTGCCCCTAGACCAGGAAGGTCAAGGGTTCTATTCACTTATCTTCCTAGTTCCCAAGGCCTCAGGGGGTCACAGGCTAATACTGAACCTCAAACAGCTAAATGTGTACATAAGATACCGCAGGTTCAAGATGCAGTCGCTCAAGTCCATCCTAGCCTGCATCCGGCAACACGATCTCCTGACCTCCATAGATCTACAGGAGGCTTACCTGCATGTACCCATACATCCAGCTCACAGGAGGTACCTACGTTTCTACCTGGAGGGGCGGCATTACCAATATCGAGCCATGCCCTTCGGACTATCTTCCGCACCAAGGGCCTTCACCAAGCTGTTAGATGTCGTAATGGCAAAGTTACGCCTCCAGTCGATAAGACTACAGGCATATCTAGACGACATCATCATCCTCTCCAGGTCCCCCAGCCAAGCAGAGGTAGACCTCAGGCACACCATTCAATCCTTGCAGGCTCATGGGTTTTCAATAAATGTCCCCAAGAGCCATCTAATACCCACGAGATCCCTCCAACACCTGGGCACCATCATAGATACGACCAGCTGCAAGGTCTTCCTATCTCCGGACCGCCAGTCCTCTCTGCTGGAGATGGTGGAATCAATACGACACAACCACAAGGTACAGCTATCCCTACTATCCCGACTCCTGGGGATATTTGTGTCCTGTATCGATGTAGTACCATGGGCAAGACTCCACGCCCGTCAGCTGCAGTGGTTCCTTCTGCCCTTTCAGAAGGAAAGAACCAGTCATTCCAACAGACTGGTATTACTTCCCTCCAAGGTTCGTCGATCCCTTCGGTGGTGGACAACATCAGCCATACAACAGGGCACCTGTTTCAAGGAGCAGATGGGCATCACAGTAACAACAGATGCGAGCCTCTCCGGCTGGGGCGCACACACTGCCCAACAAATAGCCCAGGGCTGCTGGACACCAGAAGACCTCAGCAACAACAGCATCAATTTCCTAGAGCTGAGGGCAGTTTCACTGGCACTCCAACAATTCCTTCCCCGAATTGCGGGCCGTCCGGTACTCATCCTCACGGACAACGTGGCCACACGAGCGCACATAAACCATCAGGGAGGCACCAAATCCAGTTGCCTCATGAAGGAAGCAGAATCACTGATATCCTGGGCGGAAAGACACCTGCAGTCTTTAAGGGCGGAACACATAGCAGGAACCTCGAATACACAGGCGGACTGGCTGAGCCGGGCAACACTGGACCCGGCAGAATGGCGTTTGGATCCGAGCATTTTCCTCGACATCTGCCTCCGGTTCGGAACACCACAGGTCGACCTCTTTGCCACCAGGGACAATACACAGCTCCCTCGATTCTTTTCACGCTTCCCGTCCATGGACGCAGAGGGAATCAACGCCCTGAGATCCCCCTGGCCGAGGGGCCTCCTCTATGCCTTCCCACCAACCCCTCTCATTCCAAAAGTTGTCTCCAAGCTCCTGGAGGAGAGAGCGGAGTTAATATTAATAGCACCACACTGGCCGCGGCGCCCCTGGTTCTCCGACCTGCAGAATCTGTCGGTCTCCAGACCATGGAGGATCCCGGACAATCGGATAGCACTCTCCCAAGGGTCGGTCCACCACCCGGATCCTCAGTGGTGGCATCTCACCGCTTGGCGCTTGAGGGGTGTCGACTAAGATCTCTCTCGCTACCTGAAGATGTAATCTCGACAATACAGGCAGCCCGTCGAGCCTCAACCACCAGAATTTACGGTGCAACATGGACAACATATTTCAATTTCTGTAAATCGAAGAACTTGGATCCGCTTAAGGAATCGTTGGAACAGATTTTATCCTTTCTTCAGGCAGGACTGGATAAAGGACTTGCACCTAATACCCTCCGTCGGCACGTAGCGGCCCTCTCCACGGTAATCCACTTGGACAAGTGGAGATCTCTGAACCACCACCCTTGCATCCGGGACTTCCTCCGTGGTGCAGGGAACCTGAGACCTCAAGTGGTACACAGATACCCTACCTGGGACCTCACGCTAGTGCTACAGGCACTAACAGGCCCTCCATTCGAGCCAATAAAATCAGTTCCACTGCGCTATCTTTCAATAAAGACAGCCTTCTTGATCGCAGTGACGTCAGCCAGAAGGGTATCGGAATTGTCGGCCCTATCGGTGAGACAGGACCTATGTGTGTTCCACCAAAACAGGGTGGTGCTGAGGTTAGATCCAGCATTTTTACCAAAGGTGAACACACCTTTTCACCGGGCTCAGGAAGTCATTCTGCCGGATTTCTATGCGGAAGCCACTGACCCCAACGAGCGCCGTTGGCACAATTTAGATGTCAGACGAGCCCTCGAAATATACATTCACAGGACCCAACATCTTAGGAAATCCGAGGCGATGTTTATCTCCTTCCTGCCGGCTTCCTTGGGTCAGAAGGTGTCTTCCCAAACCATCGGACGTTGGATACGCTCCTGCATAACTGAAGCATATAAGTCCCAATCCCTGCAAGTGCCACAGGGGATTACAGCCCACTCCACAAGGAGCGCGGCTACTTCCGCCGCTTGGAACACTCAAGCGTCGGTCGAGGACATCTGCAGAGCAGCTACGTGGGCATCCCCAACAACGTTTATTAGACACTACCGGCTGGACCTCTTTGCAGCGGCAGAAGCAGACTTTGGCAGGCGGGTCCTCCAGAGTGTTGACAACTCCACTGCTCCCCTGGCCGGACCTGTTCCCTCCCTGTCTCAGTAGCTTGGGTATATCCCATGTTGGACTCTCCTAAGCAGCGCATTGGAGAAGAGCCGTTGTACTCACCTGAACGGTCTTCTCAATGCGCTGCGTGGAGAGTCCAAACCCACCCGGCCTATCGGCTCAGGGTCGCAGTTATTGTTTTTATGTTAATAAAGTTTTATATATATTTATACTACACCTGTCTACGCCTTCGTTTAAAACTGGACCCTAGGGGTCGGTTGGGGGGTGTAGCCAATTTAAATATTTAAATCTTAAACTCAGTCCCTACCAATAAGACTAGAGTATAACCCATGTTGGACTCTCCACGCAGCGCATTGAGAAGACCGTTCAGGTGAGTACAACGGCTCTTCTCTACTAACTAAGAGAGAGGAGATAACAATATAAACATGGTACCCTGATCACAAATTACATTTTATAAGCTCTTCTCTCCAATTATTAATGCAACCGAATTTACTTCATTGGATTTCTATCTCAACTACTCCAGATGCATGACAGTTCCAACAGTTCTTCCCAATGCTAATTAATATAAAGTGACATTTTATAGATGCTAGAATTAAACAGGGAAAATATGGAATTTACAAGCTCCATTATGTACCCAGTGCCTGGCTGTCATTGCTGCTTTATTATTCATATACTTCCAATTTTCAAACCTATTCCCCTTATAGCTGAACATAACTGTTAGCTTATATATAGCTACACACAGACACACACACAAATCCCAGAAAAGACCATTGTACTAGAACAACATGAATTATTAGTAGGAAAAGATAGCAGTGACCTTCTAACTGCTCCAAGCATTTATTAATTCCTATAATACAACCATTTTAAAAATTATTTAACAAGTATATCTTTCATTAACCATAATTTCAAGTATTTTGTTCACAAACTCAATGAACTAAGCCATATTTTTAATCATATCCAAAAAAGTTTATTAATACAGCAATTAGTAAAATATTCAATACTATATTGGAACTGTGGCTAAAGGAACAATGGACTTATTTTGTGGAGGGAAAACTAAAAATAGAATACGGTAGCTACTGTATCTATCTTTTTAGATGCTCAAAATCACAAAGCCTGTAACAATTAGTACAAATAAAGAAATCTGCCCTAGCAATCCCTCTGGCTCTCCTTTCAACTTAAGCCAACTGTTGGAGAGAAACTTTCTGCTAACAGCTGTAGTTTGTGCCACTAATGTTTTCTCAAGCAGTTGAAGAATAAGAACTTGTGTTGCTTTCCTGCCCAACAGCATTTAACCCTCAGAAATGTAATCAGACAATTTAAACAAGTGGCATTGTCATTAAATCTTTTTTTAAAAAACTATTGTTGATGAAGGAGGTGGAACAGGAAAGGTGTTTACTCGAAACCAAAAATATATTTTCTTCCTCGATAGGAAAGTATCAGTTTTAGTAAACACGTCTAACAAGGAGCTACTACATCTTTGCTCTATGACAATCCATTTTTCTTTCCCATGCAGTGTCCTCTAATTTTGCCCTTCATACAATTCCTGTTTTAGGCACCACTGACAAGCAAAATATAATTCAAGTCAGGCAGACTGAATGCATCTTTCATGATCTTACTCTCCATAAATCAAATACACATCCAGCCAAAATTAATGTCTCCAAGAGACTATTCTTGGAGACTTCAAGAGACTATTCATTTCAAACTAAGAAATCTGAACACACACATAAATCCTGAAAATGCTGAATCTGTCAGGAATGTGGACCTACTGGCTAAAATTTGCAATGCACATCCTTAAGTTATGATGTAACAGAATACATTTTTTTGAAACAACATTTTATCTCGGATATTACATTCAATATTATATTGTTAGTTTCAGACATTATGCCTTATGCTTTCAAGCAAACCCTTCAGCACCATATACTTTTCCATATATCCTCTATAGATTTCTGCAGTGAAAACTATTGCTTTGTATTCAAATTCACAAGAGATATGGAACAAATCCAGAGAGTTACAATCTGTCAATACTGCAAATTCATTGGGTTTTCCTTTCTCTATCAAGTACTGTATACATCATTCAATAGCTATATGTCAACAAACTATCAAAGGAAAATCTTTTTTTTAAACAAAATAATCTTTATTATCTTTTTTTGTTAAAAATATATAAAAGGCATACAAAACAAAAACACAGAAATAACTAATCACGTTTACAGCTATTTCGAAGTATTTCAAAATCTATTTCCAAATTACAGTATTCTTGTTTTTATTTTAACATTTATTAATATTTATCTAAATCTATCTTTAAAAACTTGAGTCTCATAATATATTTTCCACATTGATTTCTTCCACTTTTTTATCATAGGAAAGTCACTTGTTTATCATAGGAAATCACCACATATAAAATCACTTGTTTATCATAGGAAAAAAAGAGTATGAACATTTACTGTTTCCTCATGGACATACCTCATTTTATAACCAAATTTGAAGGTTTTTATAGCAATAGCAGTCACAATAGCATTTAGACTTATATACCACTTCATCGTGCTTTTACAGCCCTCTTTAAGCTGTTTACAAAGTCAACATATTGCCCCCAACAATCTAGGTCCTCATTTTACCTACCTGGAAAAGATGAAAAGCTGAGTCAACCTTAAGTCAGTGGTGAGGTTTGAACTGCTGAACTACAGATAGCAGTTAGTTGAAGCAGCCTGCAGTGCTGCACTCTAACCACTGTGCCACCCTTGTTCTTTTATTGCATTTTAACACAAATGCCATTGTTCCATGTTTCATAAAATTCAGAATCTTCTTTTTTGTGTATTTCCATAGTTAGTTTGAACATCTCGGAACATTCTAATATTTTTCTAACTATGATAGAGGATGTAGGAATAGTATCAGTTTTCCAACTCTGTGTGTATCCTAGCCACTGTAGTTATATGCAATGTTAAATAACGTTCTTCCTTTTTAAACTTTCCTCAAAAACTGCCCAACAAGAACCTTTCTGGCTTTAAATCAATCGTCTGTTGTATAATTTCTTCCAGCCAGCTCCTTATTTTGTTCCAGAATGCTTTAGTTTTAGGATATGTTCAGCAGAGATTGACATACTGCAGCCTTACATGGCATCAGACCAGATTTCTTACTGGACTGCCTTCTACCGCATGAATCCCAGCAACCGGTCAGGTCCCACAGAGTTGGCCTTCTCCAGGTCCCATCAGTCACCTGGCGGAACCTAAGGGAAGAGCTTTCTCTGTGGGGGCCTGGCCCTCAGGAACTTGCTCCCCCAGAAATTCATACTGCCCCCACCCTTCCCGCCTTCCGCAAGAGCCTAAAGATCCACCTGTGCCGACTGGCCTGGGGCCATTAAAATTAGCCCCAAGCTGATGAATGGAATGTACAGTATGTCTCACTGTCGGAATAAGAGTGGTTTTTAAGGATTTGGAGTTTTAGATTAATTAGATTAATTTTAAATTTGGATTTAGGATGTTTTTTATTGCTCTTTTATATAAGCCGCCCTGAGTCTTCGAAGAAGGACAAATATATAAGTCCAAAAAATAAATGAATGAATGAATACATAAATGAATAAATACATAAATAAATAAAAGGTCCCTTGTTCCATCTTTCATTTCCAGCATTTCCAAAACACTGTATGATACATCTTTGCCAATCGTACCGGGTATAGGTGCCAGTCAGGGGAGGATTCCCATTACTGCTGCTATTGGTGCGCTGTGCATGCAACTTCACTTCTCCTATGTGCATGCATGTACATCCCAGGGTGTTTTTGCTTCTGCACATGCGCAGGAAGCAAAATGTCACTAGGGGATATGTGCACGAGAGATATTTCGGCAATTGTTTGTTTCCGCACATGCGCAGAAGCAAAAAATCACCCAAATCTCACACACGTCTGCGTCCCCGAAGATTTTTTTTTGTTCTGTGCATATGCAGAAGCAAAAAAACCCGCACCAAAATCACGTGCATACACACACACACGTCCACTCATGAGATTTTGCTTCCTGCGCATGCGCAAAAGCAAACATATGCTGGATCACATGCATGTGGATGCAGGGGAAGAGAAGCTGCACGAACAGCGCAATTTTCGCTACTGGTGCACCATCCTCAACCAGACTGGTAGCAACCTGCTACTTGTCCCAGCAATAAAACATTTTACAGATATTTTCCTTATCTGATGCTGCTAAGCTCAATTTATAGTACAGTACTTCAATTTAAATACTTCCAATTCCTGTCTTCATCTAACAGGCCTAGGACCATAACAGCCATGACATTCAAATCAGGAAGAGCAACCACAAGAAATGAACAAGTTAGCTAGCAGTTAGTTAGTTAGTTAGTTAGTTAGTTAGTTAGTTAGTTAGTTAGTTAGTTAGTTAGTTAGTTAGTTTATTTGCCGCCCATCTTGTATCCATCAACTGTACCAATAAGTTACTATTAAGAGACATATTGATTCAGTGTTTAGAATGTAGTATTGCCCGCTGTTGACTTCCAGCAAATTGGCCCTGACCGGCTCAAGGTTGACTGAGCCTTCCATCTTCCAAGGTTGGTAAAATAAGCCACCAGATTGTTGGGGCAATATGACTCTATGAACCACTTAGAGAAGGCTCTATGAACCACCGACTCTATGAACCACTTAGAGAAGGCTGTAAAACATTGTGAAGTGGTATATAAGTCTAAGTGCTTCTCCTATTGCTACTAATAATGGGAGTATGTAAATCATATGAAAATGCTAAAGTGGAAGAAAGCTTTTGCCATTTAGAATTAGCAACAGTAAGGAAATAAGAAGTAAAGTAATATGCCATATGCTGGTTGTACTGGTATGTGAGGATGACCTCTGGAAAAGAAGGATGAACCACAGCCAGGGGAATGGTCCAATAAGACGCAGCTTAGCCCACAAAGAGGCATTGGTGTTATCTGATATGCCTCTTTTCATAGGGTGGAGCTAACCTCCAAGAATGGGACGATTGTCCCTTCAGCCAAAGGGGACTGAGTCTGACAAATTAATATCCTCGTCCTCCTGCTTCATTCTCCCTCTTTGACGAAGGACTATGGTCAGACTCAGCATGCAGCTCCCAAGGTCCAACAAAGTAGAAGAAAACAATTCAATGTCCCGAAGTCCAGACCAGACTAACTTTGAGCACGATTGGGCGTGGACCCTGATGCAGGAGTTTGTCACTTCTGCATGAAAGTGTCAACAAAACAAGGAGGGACAAACAGAGAGTCCTTAGCAGATGAACCCTCTGAAGCCCCCAAGACAGCCAACCCAAAGTTGGCAGCATTCTTCAATTTAAATAAAAGGAACTTGAAAAGGCCAGGGTGAAAAAGACCCGACCCAAACAAGCAGGAGGGTCTGGGGGTGAGGCCCTTGTCATTGGAAAGATCGAGGTCAATTTTGCCCTCCTCTAAATCAGGGCAAAACCCCAGAGAGAGGTCCAGGGAGTAATTGTCATAAGACCAGTCTGCGTAGTCAGCACACTCCAAGGCAGAAGTATGGGCAGGAGGGCCAATTGTCTGAGCAGCTGAAACTGCCAATCTGCAGCTCTGTTGAAGACCTGCCTCAATGCCTTGCTTGATCGCAGCCACTATAAGAGCCTGCACATTTGGGTCATGTCTTGCTATTGTCAGAGGAGCAAGAAGCCCAGCGCCCATTGGAGTAAATGTTGCAGAAGACTAGGAAGTCAAAGCCCCCGAAATCTCAGGGCAGGATGGAACCTCTAAATGTCCTTGTCAGTGATGCTGAGATTTACATTGCCAAGGACATGGATTCTGATGGATGAAGAGATGCAACCTCAGCCTAGGCACCCTCCAGGTCATTCCTGGTTGTTAAGATGGGCCACTCTGAGTCGCTCCGACTAGAGTGGCCCATCTCAAGCAAACCTGATACAAGCCTTGCCCAGCACTTTGGCCCTGTGACTTTCCTCCCATTGGGTGGCCCTGGAAACCTTGTCCAGCCCAGCAGAAGCTGATGAATGAGGGTGGGGGAAGTGTCCCCTTTTGGAGGAAATGTCAGCTATGACCGCAGGCCCTGAATGATAGCTCTTGTGGGAGCGACTTTTGCCCTTGTGTGCCTCTAGGCTTCTAGGTGCCTGCTAAGAAATGATTTTTTTCTAAATGACCATCAGATCATTAGTTATTTATTATATTAACACAGTCTGATGCTAAAGAGTTAGACGCTCTACTCCATTTCCCCACCTAAAAAGAACTCTGTTCCAACTTCCAGTGGGTATGGCCAGCACCCTCTTCATCCAGCTTGCAGGCTGAGAGTTTAGACATCCTACTCCATACTAAGGAGTTCAGTTTCATAGTGAAGTATGGGTATTCAGCTATTAGTCTTACAATAAAGTAGGATTAGTTCATCTCAATATGCTCTGCAAGGTTGACACTAGCACTTTGTATGATAGCAATGAAGGCTTTGGAAAAGATATCGAAATGTTCTGGCATGTTTATATATATAAATGAAAATGGCTGATCTTACTGAGCTAAGGTAGACTGGGCCCAGTCAAAACCTAAATCTGGGGAAGAGTCACACTATTGCTATAATGTATGTCAAGAAAGCATTTTATATTATGACTAAAAAAAGTATGAGGCCATGAATTTATCAGGAATTCAGCTTGATATGATAGACTTTTAAATGTGCACTACATGATATATGGATGAGAAATATCCCATTCTGTGTGGCTAAAAGAATACACCAATTCCAGAATTTTGCAGACAGGAAAATAATTTGGTGAGCATGAAGCCTTTTATCAAATTCAGCACGTCTCATTTTGGCATTATTATTCTCAAGCATTCAACACGAGGAAAATAGCCCATTTAACACTCAAAGGATGTCAGTTCATGCAGGTACAGTAATTGTGCATATTCTGAACAAGTTCTAACTTTTGAATGAGTCAGATCCTGCATTAGAAAATTCTCATTCATGTGGAAACCAATCTGATGCCTTTTGTATCAAAAGACTGGGAAATAGGTTTCCCAAGGGTCCTTGATAATGCATTAAATCTTGGGAATACTACAATTTGAAAAGGTACTTTATTTGAGTCTACATAACCTGTTATCTCAGCAGTAAGGGGATAATCTTTTGGGCACTAAGGACCAGTTCTTGAGAGAGCCCTTTTCCATGGGTCTGGGGACAAGACTTTGTGCACTGCCTGAATTTTGTATGGTACAGAGTGGCCTCCATTCGCCTGTGTCCAGTTCCTAGTAGGTTGCAGACCCAGTTCCAGACCACGGGGTTGGGGATACCTGCTGCAAATAACTCATGTAGTTGCTTATGTACAATATTTCTGGTTTTCTCTGGTGAAAAAAATGAAAATTTGGAATTTACTTTTCAAAATTTCATTCCAGCTGTTACTTCATGAGTCATCTATGCTTGAAATGAGTGGCGATAGGTCTCAGGTCAAGGACCAGGTCTTTATTTCAAGTCCAGCTTTGGCACTGCTATTGAGTGTTGCTATTCAGGGTCGCCTACATAGGGACAAGATAGGGCACTGTTTCTCTTGGGGTTCAGAGTGACATACCAGCAGAGTCAAAGAAGGCATCTTGTGGTTTTTTGAAATGCCAGGCTGCAAAGATTCACCATCACTGGTCTAATACTATACTGTATAAATCCACTTGTAACTGCCTGATATCTTCGGACATCTAATTTGGTAATAGGCACTATTTTCATTCTTCACCTTCTGTTAGGCTTTTTTCTTAAAGCAAGATTGTTTAAGGACCCTAAGGCAGTGGCAAACAGACCTTACCCTAACACAAGCTTCTGCGCCTTAAAAAAAGAAATTAACTCAACTCTTCAAATCTCAACATTTTTATTTTAATGAAAAGCTAAATTACCACTTAACATAAGGGTCCCTCACCCTTTTCATTCCCAACTGCCTCCAGTTTTACATCATATAGCCAAATCTCGGCGTGGGGGGAACTGTGTGTGCACGAATAAAACTAGTTATTTAGCAAGTCTGAAAGCTTTGGGCTACTATGCTATACTTGCAATGATAGTAGACAATTAAAATGTAATGACTAGAATTCACAAATGTTTTAAAATGTCTTTGTAATATTGTTTTAAGTGTCAGGCCATTTTCAAATGACTTTCAAGCACTTTCTATAGCTCTGAATAAGACTTCTCCATTTCTCAACTTGCAATGTGCCCCAGATTTCTTGTGCAAATTGCTCCAGCTATCTCAAGTTAACCCAACTGCTGTGGCTTAGAAACAAAGCTCTTGCCTCACAATCAGGAGGTTGTGAGTTCAATCCTAGGTAGAGGCAGATATAGGGTCTCCTGCCTGGACAGGGGGTTGGAGTAGATGACCTCCAAGGTCCCTTCCAACTCTGTTAATTTGTCTGTTAACAAGTTTAATGGGCTTCTTTTTCCACCTCTTTCACGTCTTTCCATGGATGTTCTGTTATACTTACATCAGGATTCATGGCAGGCTGTTTCAGAATACAGTGGTCCCCCGATTATCGCGAGGGTTCCGTTCCAGGACCCCTCGTGATGATCGATTTTTCGTGAAGTAGTGGTGCGGAAGTAAAAACACCATCTGCGCATGCGCAGATGGTGTTTTTACTTCCGCCGCAGCAGCGAGGAGCCGAAGACTGGGGTTTCCCCGCCGCCCACGCAAACTCCTCGCTGCTGCCGTGCCCGCCGCTTGTCCGCCCGCCGCTTGTCCGCCGCCTGCCTGCCCGCGCGCCCGCCCTTCGCCCGCCCACGCCGTTCGCTCGCGCCGCTTCCCAGCTGAGTCCTGAAGCGAACTTCCGCGTTTGGCTTCAGGACTCAGCTGGGAAGCGGCGCTGGGGTTTCCCCGCCGCCCACGCAAACTCCTCACTGATGCCCGCCGCTCGCCCTCCCGCCAGCAAGAGGGGGAAGACCCAGGGAAGCCGCCCAGCAGCTGATTTGCCCGGCGCCATCTACGCATGCGTGGCCATAGAAAAAAGGGCGTGCATGCGCAGATGGTGTTTTTACTTCCGGGTTGAAAAATCGCGATATAGCGTTTCGCAATGATCGAGATCGCGAAACTCGGGGGACCACTGTAGTTCAATGGTTATGTCCACCCTGGAGATGGCATAAATGTGGTCATATTTTATTGCAACCTTTGTATTGGGTTCTTTTAAATTAGCCTTTAGGTTTGTATATAAATGAATGTAATAATACTTCAGACTCATCACTTTTTAACTGTTGACAGGAGATATAAAGGTAAAGGGAGAATGTTATGTCTAGGTGGCATTCATTTCCCATGGGAACAGAGGAGTTGCCTACAGCTGGATGAAGGTGGTGTTTGGAGTCACCTGACTGTTGGACTGAGGATTGATTGGAAATTGTGAGTCCTGGGGGATGGGTGTTCATACTTTTGCTTTTATCGGCTGTAATTCCAGATCCTGTCCAGAGCCAGAATTACACCAATACCTTGCCATTATTATTATTATTATTATTATTATTATTATTATTATTATTATTATTATTATTACTATTATTATTATTATTATTATTATTTATTAGATTTGTATGCCGCCCCTCTCCGCATAATATAATCAGTACCCAATAAACAGACTTTGAAAAGAAGGTGGATGCCTTGGATTTTTTTGGGGAGGGGGGGTCGTTACTTGGATACCTGACAGTTTACTTTTCACTGTTTTGGTTCCCTTAGATATATTTTTTGTATTATTATCCTGATGGAAGGCCCTTGCTCTGCAACTGAGGCATTATGGGGCATGATGTTTCACTTTAGAAAACCTTGATAGTCTTCTGATTTTATAGTGCCCATATGGATTCGAGGCATCCGATTCTGGAGGCAGCAAAGAAATGGTGTTACGTTATAGATCCTTTTCCGTGTTGGAAGGGTTTTCTTTAAACTTTTATTTTTTATATTCTGTGAACATAGAGCAAGTGTGACTTACCAACAAGTTCTAATTTTGTTTCATCTGTCCAGGTAGGACTGCTGCTTCCAATATATATTCTAGCAAACTCTGAGTTTTTTGTGTCTGTATTTCAGAAGTGGGATCTTTTTCTGTGGAAGCCATTTTTAATAAGACATTGATGTATGGTACAACTTGATATTGTTGTACCTTGATTTTGGAGGTCAGCCAGGATTTTGTTTTTTATTTTATTTTTCCACCATTCAAATTTTCTTCCTGGTCTGTCTGAGGTTAGTTTTCCTTTTGGGGCCACATTCAGGGAGACTGGCTATGGCCTTTTCAATAACATTAGCAACTATGGTCACAGGAACATGAAGCTTTAGGGAGATGGTTTTGTAGCCTTTGCTGTTACCATGCTTGCAAATTGCCTTCTTCCTTTCCTCCTCAGACAATTCTCTGCTGATCCTTCTCTTATCTATGTTCACTGTACTGCATACAATGACAGAAAATGCCTGAGTAAGATACTTTTTTCCCTTCAAACAGGCTGAGTGACTGATAATGACATTAAAGACATTTGTGACACCAATTGATGTAAACAGTATGCTTGAGAGAACACTGAAATCGAAACCTAAACCGCTCTAAATTCAACTGCAGGAAATATGACTTCAGTAACCAAATAGTTGATTCATGGAACTCACTGCCAGACTCTGTAGTATCATCACCTAACCCTTGGACTATCCACTGTTGACCTCTCCTGATTCCTAAGAGGTCAGTAAGGGTCATGCATAAGTGTACCAGTGTGCCTAAATATAAATATTGTTATATCTTTATATACAACCAATACGTACTTGACAAAACAAATAAATAAAATAAAATAAAATAAAATAATAAATAAATAAAGGTTTTGAACATCTAACAGTTACCAATAATTACATCCATGCCATTTTTATTTGTATGTATGTTTGTTTGTTTGTTTGTTTGTTTGTTTGTTTGTTTGTTTGGATTTATATGCCACCCAACTCCCAAAGGTCTCAATTTGTTTTATTATTTACAAGAATATGTAAAGTCATACGTCAAAAGGGATGTTGGTCTTACCTGATATGCTCCTTCTCTATGAGTTGTGGGAGTGTCCAAGAATGGATTAACAGTCCTTTTCTGCCCAGAGACTGAATCATCTAATTTCAGCCTAGCCATGTTGCCTCTCCTTTTGGCTCCAGTTTTTCATGAAGGCATAGCCGTGAAACATAAACTCTTTCCTTGCCATTAGTTGCTCCTGCACTCTGGACCAGGGCAGGCTTGGACTCTCTTGCAACTCACAGAGAAGTATCAGGTAAGACCAATACCACTTCTCCAGTATAGTTGCGAGAGAGTCCAAGAATGGAATCTACCAAAGCTGACTGTTTTAAGGGTAGGTAGCCATTTGGTCTGGAGTCAACTTGGTCAAATGCACCTTTTGTAAGACCCTTCTGAAGAATGCTTCAGCTGACGCCGAGGCATCCAACTTGTAGCCTCTAATAGAAGGCGAAGATGAAGTCCATGTCATTACCCTACAAATGTTCTTGATGAAAGCCTGCATTGCCATGCTGCCTTTGTGGCTGTACTCCTAGTTGAGTGAGCCGTAATCTGCCTGGGACATTAATTTTGTAGGTCTCAATTATGCATTGGCCTACAGTTGATGGAGTCATTCTGGTGCCCCTTGATGGTTGAAAAGACACAAATAATGTCTTTTGGGGGGAGTTTTTTTCTCCAACTTCCCTTTCCTATGCTTTAACATGTTCTATTCAAAGCAGCATTAAATCAGGATAAGTGCAACCAAAGTAGCCTGTACAGGATAAATTACTAAGTTATTTTGTGAATTAATTTTGTGAATTGATTGTATCACTTTATCAAGAAAACATATTTTTTTTGGTAACCTACTACTACATAGTATGTGATTTTGGAAATTTTAGAAATAATATACTCAATGGATAGTTTTGTTCTTATTACCTCAGTTACCTATGTGTCTTAATTAAACCACAGGGTAATTATAGGGCAGTGATGGCCAGCACACACATGCACATTGGAGTTGTGCTAGGGCAACAGCTCATGTGCCAGCAGATATGGCTCCATGTGCCACCTGTGGCACCCGTGCCAGAGGTTCGCCATCGCTGTTATAGAGACATGGTTATCAAACCACTGTACAATTCTTAACACAGCTGTATCAAACTTCATGCAGTTATATAGAGAAAAATAGATTATGATGTTGCTGCCAATGAATGGGAAAAACGAACCGCTCTCTAGAAAAGGTCGCAGAATCGATCACTTGAAATTTACAGACACATCAATACAATGTTACAACAGGGAGATTTTCTTGAAAACTTTCAAACCATCTTGTCCTCCCAAGTAACAGCTCTGAAAATTGCTACAAAAATATGAATAAACTACATCACCAGCTGGAAAATAAGAGGGCAGACAATATAATTGCTTATGTTTTTATAAAGCGAAGAAGCAGTGGCGGAATGTGTCCTTAAAGTTATACATAAAACAAACTTTAACCAGCTGGACGCCACTGCCGCTTTGTAGCTCTAGTAGCACAGCTAACTCAGTAAATAGCTAACTCAAACACAAACTGCACAAGCAGACAAAAACTATCAGGGTTACATTCATTAGCATTCTACTCACAGTAATAGAAACATCAATATAACTGATGGAATGACTGCAGCTTTTTTCAGTACACTACATGGCACATAAGAAGCAATATCACAGGATTTTTCAACTGCTTCAATGCCATGCTGAATCACTTTGATTAGCACAAAATCTTGCCAAAGCATTTTGCTTAAGTATCTTAACCAATGGTTTATGACTGATAGTATATAAAATATGGCAGTTCTCAAGGGGAATTATCAGTAATTAACAAGAACATTACAGGTTTGCTGAGAAATACATGACATATAAGACAATCAGAATGGGCACATAAATAAAACTCTACCAATACTGTAGTTTAATTGCTCCCACCTCAGCAAATAGTACAGAATGAGCAAAAATAAAGACAGTGAGCTTTTTTTATTCTTGAATAAAAATACTTTGTGATTTGCAAAGAAATGTATTTTTATAACTATACAGAAACGCGTAACTACAAGCTGAAAGAAAACAAAAAACATTTAAATTATTAATTAATTCCTTGATTTTAGACAGGCAGAGCCACGGGGTTTTTAAAATGTATAAATTAACTGAATAATATCAACTGTGTACAATACATATTAACTATGTGTGTATTTGTGTAAATATACCATTTCATGACATTTAAAAAAGAAGGAAGTACATAGGTGATTTTTTCTAATTTGTTTTATAAATTACTGCAGAACATTCTATTACAATTATAAATGAATATTCACAAGGAATCTTAGCTTCCCTAAGAATCGACAAGAAGAAAAATGGAAACAGTTTTTCTTAAGTCCTTCTCCTATGACAGTGATGGCGAAACTTTTTTCCCTCAGGTGCCAAAAGAGTGTACGCATATGCTATCGCACATGCGTGAGTGCCCACACCCATAATTCAGTGCCTGGGGAGAATGAAAACAGCTTCCCTAGAGGCCCTCTGGAGGCTTCCCTGGAGCTGGGGAAGGGTAAAATACCCTCCCCATCCCCCCCAAAGGCTCTCTGGAAGCCAAAAACTTTCTCCCACAGCCTCTGTGCAAGCCAAAAATAAGCTAGCTGGCACCCACATGCACGTTAGAGCTGAGCTAGGGCAACGGCTCGCGTGCCAGCAGATATGGCTCCACGTGCTACCTGTGACACACGCACCATAGATTCGCCATCACTGTCCTATGATATCCTTGAGTAATTACTTACCAAATTTTTTCAGACTATAAGATGCCCCAGTGTATAAGATGCACCAAAATTTCAGAGACGTAAGAAAAGAAGTTTTTGTCCTTCCCAGCCTTCTAAACCCTCTCTATGCTCCGTTGTTTTTTTTAATGTGGCCCTGTTTTTCACCTGTTTTTTGTAAAAAAAACTGGAATGAACAAAGGGTCTGTGAAGCCTGCAGAGAGGTCCTAGGTGCTGGGAGAAGGCAAAAATGCCTGTCCCCAGGAGCTCTCTGCATGCTTCCCAGATTTTTGTCCATCCTGTTTTTTTAAAAAATAGACCCATTTTTTGCACACACAAAAAAGGGGTGGGTGGGACCAAAATGGCTATATTTGGTGTATAAGACACACCAACATTTTCTCCTCCTTTTGGGGGTGCGCATTATACTTTGAAAAATATGGTAACTGTTTTCTTACTGAACAAAATCATAAACTCAGTTTCTATCACTGGCTGAATTAAGTGGTCTCTTTTATCATCAAAGGATTCCACATTCAGATTTTACTGAAGACAGAAACTAGGCCTAGGTTTTCAAATGTGAAATCTCTCTGGCTTCAAAGTAGGCCAAAAAAAATTCCAATAACTTCAACGAGACCTGCTGGACTGCAACATTAAAGACTTCTTTACATAAATATTAATAATCTTGTGTAAAAATTGTTGGGTGTTTTGCAGTTGGCATTACAAATGGAAATGGAAAGGAATTAGACAGATATGGTGAAGGGTAAACTGTATATAGGGAAGGGCCATTGCTTAATATCAGAAGACAGAATATAGGGCTATTCACATAAGTGCACCCTGCAGGATAGATTAACAGCTCCAATTATAACTGTAATCAGTTTTAAAACTTTAATTAGGAAAGCAGGGGAAGAAAATTCACTGGTGAGAGTTATATCTATCCTTTCTTTTTCAAATGACTAACCAATCCAGTCTTCATTTCCCTATCTTGCACATATTTAATAGCTACCAAATTCCATATATGGTCACCATCTATTTATTTTTTCAAGTTTCAAGCATTCTAACAACAAAATCAGCTATGTCCATCTGGGCCAGCACTTTAACATATTTCCTGTTTTAAATTCCGTTGTGAGACAAGTTATTTCTTTCATTTATTTGAACATTTACAATATTTCAATCATTGTGACTTTTAAGTTTTTCCAAGCAAAAACAAAATGGTCTTATCAATAATGATAAAACAAGTACAAATTAATTATCACTCTAATCATCCTAATAAACATTAATCAAGCATATTCTTAATACCCTTAATACCCTTGAATACCTTAATACCTGGAGTACAAAAACAAACAGCCTCAGCTGATCAATGAGAAAGACTGATGCTCAACAAAAAAAATCAAGGTCAAGTCTTCTTCCCACCCAAGTGCTCCGATTAACGAAAGTTATTTCAAATACAGCTGCTAAGAAATATATGCTCTTCTTCCTGCTACAAAATTGCCACAGCAGAGTGGTTTATAAAAATGCTTCTGTAACAGGGAGTTAGGACCTTTGCTCTTGTGAGTAGACTTCCAGTATTTTACTCCTTTTATATTTTTTGGCAAACATTTCAAGAAATCTAATTTAATCATTGCTCTCTCCTTACAGAAAAACCTGTTAAGATTGCAAACAGACTAGCCATGTACCTCTCTGTAGCAGCAGAGCTCCTATTTATTAGCTTTATTATAGCTAAACCATGGAAACCACAGTGTTAACATGCTCAATATAGATTGAGGGAGGCGAAAACCTAAGCAAGACAGATTCTTGAGGAACAAATGCAATTGAAAAAGCCTTCCCTAGTATTGTGATTTTAGGATACTTTTTATGGGAATGGGGGTGGTTGTGACCAGCAAAACCAAGTTAAATAACCAAGTTAAATTGAAGACACTTTGTTAATGTGTATTGTAATAATATGTATGTACAGGACAACTCATATAACCTATACTGTATTAGAGTTTAAGCGTTCTGAGCAACTATATGTAAGCTAAAAGAACACAACCAGGGATGCTGGGTCCCTCAGCTAGGAAATACAGATCAATGCCATCCCTAAAGTTTGATACAACTGGACAGGGGAAACCTTTACTTTAAAAAAAAAACACCATTTAATTTATGAAATAACCCCTTGATTATACCACAGATAGATCCATGTTTTAATTTTTTTACTTCTAATCAATGAATAATATAACCTGATTCTTTCTGATTACGTCCCACCCCCCTCCAGTTTATTATGAAATTCTTCAAGATGGACTACGGTATAATGGAGTCAATAATTTACTGAAGAGATCCTGTCGTATTATAATCCATATATTCTTCAGAATTTAGAATTTTAATTCAAGGCAGCTGTCTATTATCTGAATACCAGCTGCTCTTAAATTAAATTTGTGCATTATTTAAAAAGACATAGGTGCACATATGCATATAAAAGAAGAATTCAATTGTTAAGGAACCATTATTGTGCAGACTAAGATAAATGGACAGAGATTTAAAAATGTCCTTTTAATCCATTTTAAACCAGTCAATTTAATCCTTTCTAAGAGTTCTGGATAATGCTGAGAAACATGAGGAATTTGTGACCTGAATGAAATGTTGAATAATAATAATTAACAGCTTGTGCAGAGATCAGTCATAGGCTATCACCTTGAAGGTTTATGAAAAATGTATTTCTTTATCATTCCCATCACAACGCAATGAACTATGTAATTTAAGAATCCACCAATTCTCTTGACTTAAATTATTCCTTTCTTTTTTAAACTGAAGCAAGATTGTAAAATACTGCAATTACTATAATCAGAAGTTATATGTACATAATAAAATGGTTATTTATTAATTTGAAACATACAGGTAACTCATGCAAATCAATGGACCCAAAAAGGCCAGAAATGAAATCCTCTGTAATTACCAAAGAATATTGTATGAAAATGAATATTTGATTTACTTGTTTCTATTCTGCTATAATTAATCACAGTTTATTATGAATCCTTATTGTTGTGATAGATAGATAGATAGATAGATAGATAGATAGATAGATGGATGGATGGATGGATGGATGGATGGATGGATGGATGGATGGATGGATGGATGGATGGATGGATGGACGGACGGACGGACGGACGGACGGACGGACGGACGGACAGACAGGATATATGCAAAGTAACGCAGGAGGACTAGATAAGATACCATAATATAAAGTAGGAATTAAGGAACCAGATAAATGACGAAGACACATTTGTAGAACACAATAATTTACTCTTCAGTGCAAAATATCTTCTGCTTCAGTCTTCTATATACAGGAACTTTATATTAGCTATATTCAGCTTACTTATAAGTAACCAATCCAGGTTTCTTCGTATCACTGCTACTACTCTACTAAATATTTAACTCATGCTCAAACTGCTCCAGCCAGCCAACTAACAACCACTAACAATCCACAGCAACAACAGCAGACAGAAAAATCATAGTGAAGTTGATTTGCATCTTATAATGCCCTGGCCCATTCAGATTGCAGTTCACACCCTATGACTCAGCATTAGCATGCTTACATTCTACGGGATGGACAGAAAAATGGAAACACTTGACTTTTTGGCATCATAATGTTTGAATATGTTCAAAGACTTACAAAGTGGCGCTCAAGGTGGCAAGATGCACCTATCATGCCGCCTTGATTGCATCAGTGGAATCCCGGCCGGCCGCTCTGTTTAGGGTGACCCGCTCCCTCCTTAACCAGGGGGGAATTGGGGAGCCCTTACAGAGTAGTGCCGAGAATTTTAACACATTTTTTGCTGATAAAGTCGCTCGGATCCGGGCAGACCTCGACTCCAATTGTATAACAGCGTTGACTGACAGTGAGTCAGTTGAGGTGACTGGGAAGATCTGTCCATCTGTCTGGGAAGAGTTTGATCTGGTGACACCTGATGAAGTGGACAAGGCCATTGGAGCTGTGAGTTCCGCCACCTGTTTACTGGATCCATGTCCCTCCTGGCTGGTTTCAGCCAGCAGGGAGGTGACACGGAGCTGGGTCCAGGAGATTGTCAGCGCTTCTTTGAGAAGGGGGTCCTTTCCGGATCCCTACAAGGAGGAACTTGTGCGCCCCCTCCTCAAGAATCCTTCCCTGGACCCTGCCATTCTTAACAACTATCGGCCAGTCTCCAACCTTCCCTTTATGGGGAAGGTTGTTGAGAAGGTGGTGGAGCTCCAGCTCCAGCGGTCCTTGGAAGAAGCCGATTATCTAGGCCTGCAGCACTCAGGATTCAGGCCCGGCTACAGCACGGAAACTGCTTTGGTCACATTGATGGATGATCTCTGGCGGATCCGGGACAGGGGGTTTATCCTCTGTCCTAGTGCTTCTCGACCTCTCAGCGGCTTTCGATACTATCGATCATGGTATCTTTCTGCGCCAGCTGGAGGGGTTGGGAGTGGGAGGCACTGTCCTCCAGTGGTTCTCCTGCTACCTCTCCGGTCGGTCGCAGTTGGTGTTAGTGGGGGGTCAGAGGTTGACCTCTAAGCTTCTCCCATGTGGGGTGCCTCAGAGGCCGGTCCTCTTCCCCCTGCTATTTAATATCTACATGAAACCGCTGGGTGAGATCATCCAAGGGCATCGGGTGAGGAATCATCAGTACACGGATGATACCCAGTTGATACTCCACCTCATGTCCAGTCAATGAAGCAGTGGATGTGATGTGCCGGTGCCTGGAGGCTTTTGGGGTCTGGATGGGTGTCAACAGACTCAAACTCAACCCTGAAAAGACGGAGTGGCTGTGGGTTTTGCCTCCCAGGGACAATTCCATCTGTCCGTCCATCACCCTTTGGGGGATAACATTGACCCCCTCAGAGAGGGTCTGCAACTTGGCCATCCTCCTCGATCCACAGCTCACATTAGGGAAACATCTTTCAGCTGTGGCGAGGAGGCCGTTTGCCCAGGTTCACCTGGTGTACCAGTTGTGGCCCTATTTGGACCAGGAGTCACTGCTCATATTCACTCATGCTCTCATCACCTCAAGGCTCGACTACTGTAGCGCTCTCTAAATGGGGCTACCTTTGAAAAGTGTTCGGAAATTTCAGATCGTGCAGAATGCAGCTGCGAGAGCAATCATGGGCTTCCCTAAGTATGCACATGTTACAGCAACACTCCGCAGTCTGCACTGGTTGCCGATCAGTTTACGGTCACAATTCAAAGTGTTGGTTATGATCTATAAAGCCCTTCATGGCATTGGGCCAGAATATCTCCGGGACCGCCTTCTGCCGCACGAATCCCAGCGACGGTTAGGTCCCACAGAGTTGGCCTTCTCCGGGTCCCATTGATGAAACAATGTCGTCTGGCGGGACCCAGGGGAAGAGCCTTCTCTGTGGCGGCCCCAACCTTCTGGAACCAACTCCCCCCAGAGATCAGAATTGCCCCCACCCTCCTTGCCTTTCGTAAACTCCTTAAAACCCAACTCTGTCATCAGGCATGGGGGAATTGTGATATTCCTTCTCCCCAGGCCTATACAATTTATGCATGGTATGTTTGTGTGTATGTTTGGTTTTTAATAAGGGGTTTTAGCTATTTTAAATATTAGATTTGTCATACACTGTTTTATTGTTGTTGTTAGCCGCCCCGAGTCTACGGAGTGGGGCGGCATACAAATCAAATCAAATCAAATCAAATATTGTGAAATGAACTGTTGTGTATTTGACTTGAAATTTGCTACAAAAGGTTTCATTACTAACTATGGGTTATTCTTAAACTAGGCCTTAGTGATGGTTAATCTTTTCGACACCTATTTCGGCTCCTGTAAAATATTTTTTTACAGTATCAGCACCAAGTACTGAAACTGGAGTGTGCGTGCACCAGAGTGTTGGAACCCGGAAAAGTACAGCTTTCCGACACACATGCATGCAACAGAACATGGAAGAGCAGCTGGTGACGGCACATGTACCCATAGAGAGGGCTCTGCATGCCACCTCTGGCACGTATGCCATAAGCTCGCCATCTCGGAACTAGAGTGTGCTTGACCCAGAAACTTAGTGCATTATAATTTTTTTAATCATCAGGAATAGTGAAATATAGAAACATGTGTATGTAGACCTTGACTCACAACTATTCATTCAGCAATTATTACAGAGTGAATGAATGGACATACCACCAATCCCCAAAAATACAGCCATTGCAACACCCCTGGGTCACATGATCAAAATTCAGGTACTTGGCAACCAGCCAGCACTTACAACTGCAGGGCACTTCAATTTCTCCACCCACCTATCTTCTCCTATCATGCACTCCATGGCTTTGTCATCCTACTTATCTTTGCTGCTGACCCAGCATGCCTACCTTGGTCCTTTTCAAGGCTGCTGCTGATTTCATGAGGCTTTCTTCCCAAGACCAAGCAACCTGGTTTCCTTGAGTGACCTGTGGCCTCACAGCCAGCAGCTGCCTTCTAAAGGGCCAAGGCAGACACATCCTCACAGCAATGGAAGAAAGAAGACAGCAAAGATCAGCCAGGACAGTGAAGCATGGGACAACAGTGTTGTGTGTGTTCCCTGTCAGCCTTTGGAACTGTCAGATTCAGAAGACGAAGACGATGTAGAAGCTGTAAATTACCCTGATTTAAGAGATGCAGAGGAGGAGGCTAGCAGTGATGAGGAATTGATAGAACATCCATCTGACGAAAGTATGGAAAGTAATAATTCTTCAGATAGTGGGGATATTGATTGTCCTTGGTTAAGTGCATAATTCCGAAGATTAGAGAAAAGAAAAGACAAACTTGGGGTGAAGAGGTTTTAATATGCTATTCAGAGTGTGTAAATTAATTAATTACATCACATCCAGAATTGACCAGAAGAGATAAATGTTTTTCTTCAAAGTGCCAGAAACAATGTGGAGGCTGTTTCTCTGAAGAAGTGAGTTTTTATATTGCATGATAAACTGTTTTTTAATAGCGTGAACCTGACTCAGAGATAAGAAGATGTTTTGAAGTAGACAGTCTGTTATTTTAGGAAGAATTATAACTTTGAAGTTTAGTCTGTGAGATTGGAATGCATTCTGCATGCCAGAGCTGTAAATGACGAAATCCAATGTGGAAGGAAAAATAAAAGAAATGTTGCTTTGAAAATTACAAGCCTAAAGCTCGTATTCTTGGGGCAGCCAGTCAGATCCCAGTCCAGGTCCAGAACAAGCAGGGACTGAGAAGTACAAGGTGACAGGAGTAACTGAGCTGAGTTAGTTGAGTCAGCTGAGCTTTGTGCTGCACTGCTAGGACAGCTCAGGCTTTTGGGGGCAGCTTCCAGAAGCATGACACACAAAGAAACCAAGAACCGCACTGTAAATCTCATACATATTTGAAATGTTTAATTAAACATGACATAGCTATAAAGAAAGAAAGATTTCAACTCTATATATAGATAGCCCTTGTCTTCTGAACAAAATTGCAATTGGACTTTTACTTGATAAGCAGTGCAGTTATTAAGCAAATCATCATCTGTTTGGATTCATCTGTTTTACAACCATTTCTACCATGGTCATTAAGGAAATCATGCGGTCGTTAAATGCATCATGCAGTTGTTAAGTGACTTTGCTTGTCAGAAACCAGCTGGCAATATTCCAAATTAGGAACATGTGATTGCAAGATGCTGCAACCATTTTAAATGTAAGAAGTGAATAAATTGTGATCACAAGATCATAAGTCACCTTTTCCAAGGCTTCATAACCTATTGTTAAAGGACTACCTGTACACCTCAAAAAAACTATTTGAGTATCCAGAGCAGCTTGTGTTGCTAAATTGAGAAATGAAACTGGATCTCACTTTTTCAACTCTTCCTAATTGTCTACCAGGCTATTTTTCAATTTTTTCAATGCTCAAGAAATGCATATTCTCCATATTTAAAACTTTATCAGTTATTGCAACTCTAGAATTGACAAAATGGCTCACTTCATAAATGATTTTTTTTTTAAAATAAAAAAGCAGTTATGCAGAGATCAACTAGAAAATAAATATACTTTCTTAGCATTCTGAAATAAACTTTCAGTGTTTAAATCCAAAAGTAATATTTTTACATTGTTTCTTCTCCAAAATATAAATATAGCCTATCCAATATATACTCATCTTGGAAGGATGTCAACTTGTGAAGGAAGAGTTCACAATTTCTTTTTATGTTTTCCCATTTTCCAGTTTCTCTTTGTCTTTCTTCAAAAATCTTTCTCGAGATCAGAATAAGATATTTATAAATGTAATAGTTATAAATATAAATCTTTCAAGTCCATGCTTCACTTATGCAGATACAGTACTTGTTTCTCTTAAGTAATCGTGTACTGTAATCCTTAGATTTATATAAAATATAAGACATCCAGAAAACCATCCCAAGAGCTAATCATACAGCATCCTGAAGTGTGGCAAAGACTATAGTATTCTAAAAAAGAATTGAGTGCTTTCAAATCCAAGTGTCAACAAAACAAACACAGCAATTTAAAAATACTGCATGCAGTTACTTTTACTACTTATTACTACTATTATAATATTAAGCTTGAAGAAGGAAATAACAACAAACGAGTGCTTTCACAATTACTGCATTTCTGTAATTGTCATATATACAGGTAAGTCGAATTATGTTTTAGAAAGAGACAAAAATGTCTCAACAAACAGAATATTGGGGCATATTTACTTGGCTTTAATAAGGATTTTATCACATTAGTATGGTTGTGTTGTTTTTGGAGTCTTTGACTCATCCTGTTAAGAAACAATGCATTTCCCACATTAAAACAATTTTTGGCTCATCTATATTCCTGCATGAAATACTCCAGGATATGAAACTGAGTCACCCTTACAACTGCATTTTGCGATAATATTTATAAAATGAATTACAATGCCTTTTGTTCCAAGGCAGTAATTTTCTTTTATATCTACAATGAATATTCAGGATGATTTATAACTCTAACCCTAAAGATTGGTTTCACAGAAGGGAAACAGCTTTTCAGGAACATTTATACACTATGCAGTGTCACACTGACAACAAAGCGTTACAGATATGGAAAATAAGTTATTGAGATACATATCACAAGCAGTAACTCTTTTGAACTAGAGAGATTAGAAAAACAGTCTTGCATAGGAATGTAAAGCTCAAAAGACTCTTCTTTCGCTCAACTCTTAAAATTGCCGTATAAATTTTTAAAAACTATTAATATATTCAAAGATTTATGTACAGAAGTTCTGCTACAAAATCATTCTCCTACTTAAAGTTAGATATACATTTAAAAGATTAAGATTGCAAATGAACTGATTTTAAGTCATAGCTTTCTGAGTGAATTAAAGTAAGTACAATCTATTATGTCGAGATATAAAATCAGTACTTGACTAATTGACAAGTTGATCTATGATATCACACTAACAGAAAAGTATGGATTATTCTTACAGATAGCTAAGTAACATAAGAAAATATAAAAAATTTAGAAGCAGTCTTTTATCTATAAAACAAGATTATGGCTATGACTGCAGTAGTGATTCACTGTCAATTACTGATATATTAATTCACACTAATTTCTTCAATGTGGTAACATGGATACACTTTCATAGATTACTAGCATTGCAAATTGAAAGAATACTATAGACCAGTGATAGTGAACCTATGGCACGGGTGCCACAGGTGGCACAAGGAACCATATCTGCTGGAACACAAGTTTTTGCCCTAACTCAGCTCCAACGTGCATGTGTGTGCTGGCCAGCTGATTTTTGCCTTGCACAGAGACTCTGGGAGATGGGGAGGACATTTTTACCCTCACCCAGCTCCAGGGAAGCCTTTGGAGCCTGGAGAAGGCAAACAAAGCCTACTGGGCCCACCAGAAGTTGGGAAACAGGCTGTTTCCAGCCTCCAGAGGGCCTCTGGGTGGAGGGGGAAGTTCTTTTCGCCTTCCCCAGGCATTGAATTATGGGTATGGGCACTCGCACTGCGCCATAGCACTCGTGCACGCTCTTTCAGCACCCGAAGAAAAAAAGGTTTGCCATCACTGCTATAGACCTTTTCTTTGGATCTCAGCAAAGCCTTTCACATAAAATGATAATACATGAGCTATCTAGTACTTATATGTTTGCCAAAAGGTGCAAAATAGCAAGGAGATAGATAGATAGATAGATAGATAGATAGATAGATAGATAGATAGATAGATAGATAGATAGATAGATAGATACCGTAGATAGATGTAGGTAGGTAGGTAGATGATAGAATACACACAGAGAGAGTATATACAGTATACATACATACATACATACATACATACATACATACATACATACATACATACATACATATCTATGATAAATGTCCCCAAAAAATCTGGTAGGCTCTTATCCCAGTCAAAGGAGAGTGCCGGTCAGTTACTCTAGAAATATGCTGAGCTGCCCAGATTTAGTCATATGAGCAGCTGTGAATGAATATTATTTTATACTGTCATTTTCATATATGGCATGTGGTTCAATGGAAGCCAGATGGCCATCATTGGAATCTTTCAATGAATAGATGACTTTCTCTAATGTCTAAATTAGTTAATAAGCTTAAGATCAATAAGTTAATATGTATTGTCAAGAGCTCCAGAATATAACCAATATGTCAGCTGGGAGAGGCAAGGGCAGAAGACTGGAGTGTGGGTCCTGGGGAAAGTACAGAACAGCAATGGTGGCAGAATGCAAGATAGCCAAAAGGGCAGAAATGGAGGAGAAGATGGGTGTGTCAAGACAGGTGAGGTGCAGGGCAGAAGTATGGTTTAATGACCCCAACCAGGGCTCCAGACTTCTGTCACTAAGTAGTGCGATTACCTGATATTTCGCCTAATCATCACTTTGCTTATCAATGGAAATGTGGGTCCCAGTTGAAGTTGTTAAGTGAGGACTATATATAGTACTTCTGAGTACATCCAAATTTATGCTTCAGTCTTCAGTAACAATACCTAGCCACTTGTTGTCTATTAAACAACATACCACCCATCTAAAACACTAGACAACTACTGAAGGTTGAGAGAAACAGAATGACCATGCCAGACAAAAAAGTAGTGACAGTAGGACTGACTTGATTTCCTGCCAGCTTCCCCACTGAGTTTCTTTGTAGAAAAATAACAAGCAGCATCAGAAAATCTTCCTTCCCTTCCTTCCTTCCTTTCTTCCTTTTCTTCCTTCCCACCTTCCCTTTCCCTTTTCTTCCCTCTTTTCTCTCCCTCCATTTCTTTTCCTTGTTTCCCTTCTTTCATCCCTTCTATCCTTCCTCCCTGTTCCTTCCATCCTTTGACCCTTTTCCTTCCCATCCCTTCAGTCTTTCCTCCCTCCCTCCTTCCTTCCTTTGTTCCTCTTCCTTCCTTGTATCTCCCTACTTCCTTACTTTGTTTTTCGTTTTTTTCTTTCCCCTTCCTTCCTTCCTCACTCCCACATTCCTTTCTTTACCTACATTTCTTCTTTGCTCTCTAGAATTCCCACGGATCTCCCCACTTACTTTGTTAGTGAGAAACCTGCAGGGAAAAAAAAGTCAGGAACTTGCAAGTGCAGGGCCAGAAGGCAAGTACCGTATTTTTTTGAGTAAAAGACATACCGGAGTATAGGACGCACCTTAATATTGAAGGAGTAAAACAAGGAAAAAACAATTCTGGGCATTTAACTGCAGCGGGTGGGGACGGGTTGGGAAATGATTTTTATGGGGGCAGAAGAGGGATTTGGCACTGAAAGCTCCAATCCCGAGAGCCCCCCTCCAACATCTTCCTTCCCATAATCCTAGCCATTGAAAGCATGCTTCCTTGAAGCAAGACTTGATAGAGAGGCAGCATTTCAGTCCTTCTGGACACCGCCATCTCATAAACGCATTGCCGGGCTTCTGAACAAGCTCCCTAAACTTTGCAGAGAGCAACTCCCAAGTGGCATTATGCCAGCCAATTTTAGTCCAACAAATTCAGCCTCAAAAGCCAAACATTTAAACTTCCACAAAAATTATGGTGTTGGAAGCAACATACCTACCAGTATCTACCTATCATCTATCATATCTATCTATCTATCTATCTATCTATCTATCTATCTACCTATCTACCTATCTACCTACCTATCTATCTATCTACCTACCTACCTATCATTTCCAGAGGGGGCCTATTAGCATCCTACTGCTAAGCTTGGAAATAAAATGTTTTGAGTAGCTGCTTTGGTCCATCAGGAGTCCAACCAGGAGAGAAGCCAGCTGGGAAAATGTTTCCTGTGAGGACTCTTAGCTAATGGAAAGAGATCCGTTGCCAATTTTTTCATCTTTTCAGCTCTGTGGCTAAATCCAGCTGATGGGAATTTCAAACAGGACCTAATAAAAAACCACCTTCTTTTCATAAGTCATCCTGAGCTCCTGAAACCAACATTTCCCTACATTTTTGATTTCTCTAAAATGTCATTTTGCAAAGTGGTGGCTTCTTATTCGCAACAAAGCTAGACATTTTAGGCTGCACACCCCATTTTTGGGAATGGGGAGAAAAGTATTTTCAGGCTGCAGCGCCGGCCGGAGCCACCCCATTCCAAAAAAGGGGCATGAGGAGGCAAAAAAAGAGCATCGCATTTCAGGTGATGGGGGATTCCATTTGGCCTGCAGCCCAAAGACACTTTTCTCCCCATTCCAAAAACAAGGCTGCCTGCCATCCAAAACGCAATGCTCTTTTTTTGATCTCCGCACAGTCTGTTTTTGGTATCGGGGAGGAAAGTGTTTTCAGGTAGAAGTAGCACGATCCCCTCCCCGATTCCAAAAACGGAGCATGCGGAGACCAAAACAGAGCATTGCATTTTGGATGGTAGGCAGCTCTGGTTGCACACCTCATTTTTGGAATCAAGGAGGGAAGTTTGCCTGCCATCTGAAATGCAATGAAAATGCCTCTTGCGCAGCACCCACTTCACCAACTGAGTCCCTACCTTCCCCTGGCCGCAAGTGAAAGTAAGGATCCCTACTGCGTGGAACCGCCCCAAAATGCGATGTGTGGAAGCCCGAAAACCTTCAAAGGGTGGGGGCTGGTGGGTGGGTGGTGCTACATTTGGAATATAAGATGAACCCAGTTTTTGATCCTCTTTTTTGGGAGCAAAAAGTTGTATCTTATACTCTGAAAAATACGGTAAGTAGCTGCTACCAAGCAGGAGAATGAGGGTGTATACAAGAAGTGCTGCACAGATTAAGGAGGGTGCAGAAGGATATAATGCAAGTCTGGAAGGGTGTACAAGAGGTGCCACACAAGTCAGGTAAGTGCAAGGGTTGCCACAGTTAAAAAGAATGTATGGATTTCAGAAGAGATGTCACACAGGTCAGCATGGGAGCATAAGGGTACACAAATGGTTGGCAAGGCATGAGCACAGAGGGGCAGCAGAGGTTGTGTAAGTGAAAGAGGCTTACCTGATCAACTTGTAACATTCCCTACTGGCTTCTCTACTAACTTGCAGGAAACTTTCAGAGAAAACTAGAAATGCAGATCACATAGCTACAGATCACATGACTGCAGCAACACAGTAGCACTGAAAGCAGCCATAATAAATTTCATTCCCATGGGAATAATGAATCCTGGCATTCTGTATGTTTGTCTATTTGAGGTACTTGGGTCAATAGTGATTGCCCTATGATGCACCATTTGAGTAGATGCATTGCCAGCACAACCCTACATACCTCCACACAGAAGTAAATATTTCTTAAAAAAACAACAGTGAGGCAGAAAACAAAGAACCAGATTTCAAACCCATCGTTTGCAAGAAAATGATAATGTCTATATTTACTTCACTCTTCTCCCTTCTGTTAGCAGCAAAACATTTATTTTCAACTCCCACACCCTTGAAATTCATTAAAGGCATGCCACATTGTTGGACATGATCATCATTCTCAGCTATTGTTAAAAAAACACTATTATAATGAGTGCTAGTTTTTTCAAGATCACTGGACAATAGACAAAATTTCCATTATAATAAAGGAATAAACACTGAACTATTCTGCTGCAAACTTAACATCATTTTTTAAGTGAAACAACCCAACTGTACTTAGTTTTAATGACAAATTATTCAATTTTCAGCTAGATTTTCTTTCTTTTTTAAAAGCATGTCTCAATTCATATCCAAAAATATGATCCTACTGAAACCCTGATATTATTCTAAAGCACAGTATATATCACCCAATCTATAAAACCAATAAAAATGATGCTACTGAAATTCTGATATTATTTTATGCCCGGCTTTAATATTTCTGTCCTTCTGTCCCATGTCTATTCCCCACATACATTCAATTTAAAAAATGTACAATTTAAAAATGTACTTCAACTCAGGACCCAATTGGATAAAACAATAAAATTGTCCAAATATTTTAATGCAACATTATAGAATCATAGAATTGGGAAAAGATCTTGGAAGACTCTTGGCCCAATACCCTACCCAGGGCTGGAATCCCAAATGACTTTCCAACAACTTTTCTTTGAAATCTTCCAGTTACAGAGTATCAACAATTCAAGGAGACAGGCTGTTCCACTGCTTAATAGTTCTTGCTGTCAGGAAATTATTCCTTATTTAGAGTTTGGAGCTCTTTCTGTAAAGTTGCCACCCACTGGTTCTACCCTTGAGCAGTACAGAGAACAAATCTACATCCTCTTCTCTGTGACAGTCATTTAAGTATGGAAGATTGCTACTATGTCTCCTCTTAGCCTTTTCTTCTTTAGCTAAACATAGCTACCCTGTTTCCCCGAAAATAAGACAGCGTGTTATATTAATTTTTGCTCTCAAAGATGTGCAATGTCTTATTTTCAGGGGAGTCTTATTTTTTTCAATGAAGAAGAATTCACATTTATTGCTGAACAAAAAAAATGAACATTTAATATACAGTGATCCCTCGATTATCGCGAGGGTTCCGTTCCAAGACCCCTCGCGATAATCGATTTTTCGCAATGTAGGGTTGCGGAAGTAAAAACACCATCTGCGCATGCGCGCCCTTTTTTTCATGGCCGCGCATGCGCAGATGGTGGAGTTTGCGTGGGCGGCGGGGAAGACCCATGGAAGGTTCCTGCGGCCGCCCAGCAGCTGATCTGCTCGGCAGCGCAGCGAGGAGCCGAATTGGGGTTTCCCCTTTGCGTGGGCAGCGGGGAAACCCCGATCTTCGTCTGCTCGCTGCTGCTGTGGCTGCCCAGCAGCTGATCTGCTCGGCAGCGCAGCGAGGAGCCGAATCGGGGTTTCCCCTTTGCGTGGGCGGCGGGGAAACCCCGATCTTTGTCTGCTCGCTGCTGCTGAGGCCGCCCAGCAGCTGATCTGCTCGGCAGCGCAGCAGCAGTGAGCAGACGAAGATTGGGGTTTTCCCGCCGCCCACGCAAAGGGGAAACCCCGATTTGGCTCCTCGCTGCGCTGCCGAGCAGATCAGCTGCTGGGCGGCCGAAGGAACCTTCCCTGGGTCTTCCTCGCTGATGCCCCCGCTCGCCCGCCCGCCTACCCGCCGCCCGCCCGCCGCCCGCCAGCAAGAGGGGGAGAGATAGAGAAAGAGAGAGAAGGAAAGAAAGAGATGACAGAGGGAGGAAGAGAGTGTGAGAGAGGAAGAAGCAAGATAGAGAAAGAGAGAGAGAAGGAAAGATGAGAAATGAAGGAAGAGAGTGACGTCATCGGGTGGGAAAAATCGCGATATAGCGTTTCGCGAAGCACGAGATCGCGAAAATCGAGGGATCACTGTATACTGTACAGTAGTTGTCCTCACAAACCAGCATAACCAGACAAACTGTGAATCCTATCAGGAATTTCTTACTACTACCGTACCACTGTTTCCATCTACAACAATTGCGTGTTGGATGTGTTTTAAATCTGATTGATGCAGTGTTTTGGGATGCAATTTATGGACAGCAGTGTTATATATGTTCTGTTTGGGAATGCTGCGAAACAAAACCTGTCCTACGTCTTACTTTCGGGGGATGCCTTATATTAGGCAATTTTACGAAACCTCTCCCTTGTCTTACTTTCTGGGATGACTTATTTTTGGGGAAACAAGGTAGTTCCTTTAACGATTCTTCACAGGTTTCAGCCTCCAAGCTTTCAGAGAACCACAGATATAACCTTGGAGATACAAAGTAGTGGCAGCGGTTAACAAAATGTGAATTAAGTCAATGAAAGAAAGAAGACATGGAAGAAGTGGGGACAAAGAGACCCCATTTTGACTTTCTTCCATATAAGGAAAGAGAAATGCTGTGAGGTTTTTATAATTCTGTTACTCTAGCCCAGCGATTGGCAAACCTCAATCCTAAACCAAAAACTTTTTGTACAGGTAGTTTTTGACTTACAACAGTTCATTTAGTGACTTATGACTTATTTTTCATACTTCTGAACGTTGCAGTTCAGAATTATTTATATTTGGACACTTGACATCTGACTCACATTTATGATTGCAGTGTCCCAGAGTCTTGTACAGTAATCTCCTTTTGTGATTGTCTGACGATCAAGTCAATGGGGAAATCAGATTCATTTAACAACTGCGTTACTAATTTAAGAACTGCAGTGATTCACTTAACAAATGTAGCAAGAAAAGTAATAAAATGGGGCAAAATTCACTTAACAAATTTCTCACTTAGCAACATAAATGTTGGGCTCAATTGTGATGGTAAATTGAGGATTACCTGTGCAGTCTTCAAGTAGGCAACAGATTACTAGACCTCAGCTATCAGGGCACAGTGCAGTGGTGGGAATTTTGGGTGATGGCTACAGCCTACAACTACCATCTTTGGCCTGCAGACCTGCTAACCATACCCAGAGAAGCAGAAAAGTTAACAAAAAATCTGACTCTTTACAGAAAAAGTTTGTGGATTCTTGCTGTAGCTTATATCAATAAAGCAGAAGTCTATTCATGTATGTCTTGTGGAATTTGTTTCCTGAACTGGCTTTTGTCACAGGATTGACAAAGCCCCTTACCATCTTTGTTGCTCTTCTCTGCATTCTCCCTTTTCCCCAGCATCGTTCTTGTATTGTATACAGTATCTGTATACAGTATCATACCTATATTGATGTAGCCCAATATTGCACTGATTCTTTTCATTTCTGCACCACACAGATGCAGAATCTGTTGTCTAACATGCTTAATCTGTTGTCTAACAAGTCACCCAGATCCTTCTCACAGGAATTACTGCTGAAACAAGTACCACTTACATTTTACATCTACGTAATTCTTCTTGAGTGTACTCTCTTGCCACTGAACTGCATTTTTGTGGAAAAGCCGAATGTTCAAGTCTATTAAGTTTCTTTTGAACCTTGAGTCTCTCTTCTGAGATGTTATTAGGTCCCTTCAGCTCTACAGTGTTTGCAAATGTGCTGTTTATCCCTTGTTGTTTAGTCATGAAGTCATGTCCCACCCATCGCAACCACATGGACAATGCTCCTCCAGGCCTTCCTGTTCTCTACCATCCCCCAGGGTCCATTTAAGCTCACACCAACTGCTTCATTGCTTCCATCCAGCCACCTCATTCTCTGTCATCCCCTTCTTTTTTGCCCTCAATCGTTCCCAGCATTAGGCTTTATCCCTACTATCATCCAATCTAGATACATAGAAAACTTGCGACAGAAAAAGACCTAGTGATCCATCGAGTCTCCCCTTCGAGATGTTTGGACTTTTTAAATTTAATATTTTTAATTATTTTTGTTTTTTTGTTGGGTGATGGACATGTATCTATCACACAACTTTAAACTTAGTTACTGATGATCAATCTAATCATTCATAAAAACATTAAAGAACAATGAGCCCAGGATAAAACACTGAAATACCCAACTGCATGCCTTCATATAGCCATAAAATTTACTAAGGACCTCTGACTGGGTCAGTTATTCAACCTACTGAAAAGGATAGTCGGTCCATCAAAAATTGCTCCATTGTATCAAGGCATCAACTGAAGTCAGCTTTATCAAATGTTTTATTGAAGTCCAAGCATTCAATATCCACAGCATTCTCTTGTCTATTAATATATTCACTTTGTCAATTAATGAATTCACTTTGATAAAAAATGTTTCACAAAAAACAGTAAGATTAGTCTGGCACAACCTATTCATAAGAAACTCATGCCAGCTTCTAGTTTGTTTTTCTCTTGTTTCTCTCTTGCAAACCTACTGTTTTATTATATTTTCTAGTATTTTTCCAGGTACCAACATCAGGCTGACTGATTTGCAATGCAGCTGCGAGAGCAATCATGGGCTTTCCCAAATATGCCCATGTTACACCAACACTCCGCAGTCTGCATTGGTTGCCGATCAGTTTCCGGTCACAATTCAAAGTGTTGGTTATGACCTATAAAGCCCTTCATGGCACCGGACCAGATTACCTCAGGGACCGCCTTCTGCGGCACGAATCCCTGCGACCAGTTAGGTTCCACAGAGTGGGTCTTCTCCGGGTCCCGTCAACTAAACAATGCCGCTTGGCGGGACCCAGGGGAAGAGACTTCTCTGTGGCGGCCCCGGCCCTCTGGAACCAACTCCCCCCAAAGATTAGAATTGCCCCTACCCTCCTTGCCTTTCGTAAGCTACTTAAAACCCACCTCTGTCGCCAGGCATGGGGGAATTAAGATTCCTTTTCCCCCTAGGCCTTTACAATTGTATGCATGGTATGTTTGTATGTATGTTTGGTTTTTTATATTAAGGGGTTCTTAATTCGCTTGTAGTATTGGATTATTATTGTACACTGTTTATGTTAACCGCCCCGAGTTTTCGGAGAGGGGCGGCATATAAATCCAATCAATCAATCAATCAATCAATCAATCAACAAACAAACAAACAAATAAATAAATAAATTTCCTGGCTTTTCCCCCTTTTTAAAAAACTGAAAGCTAATTATTCTACTCCAGTATACATACCACCCATCTAAAACATATACCTCCCATCCAAAATAGATGTATCCATTTTCTGCAGTACCGAGAAAAAGTTTTCAAAATATTATACTTAGTAATTCTGAGATCACATCCAGTAGAACTGTAATGGTGAACCTTTAACACAGAGTCATATCATAGGCCCACACTGGCCAGCTGATTTTCGGCTTTCTTTTCAGCGGTTTTTGCTGTCCCCAGCAAAACTTCCTAAAGTCTGGGGATGGTGAAAAATGGCCCAACAGGCCAACCAGAAATTCAAAAACCAACTTCCAGTTGGCCCATTGGGCCTCAGATATTGCTCCGTGTACCACCTTTGCTGTAGATTCACTATCATGGGATTAGTGCTACTTCTTAATATTTTTTTTGTTGTATTCTTTTCATTTGTTTTAAAATAGACCATTTCTTTTCTTAGAGGGATCATTATGCAACCATACCAGTCTCATTAAATGCCTTTCTTTCCTTTCCTCTTTGGTATTTATGTTTGGAACTTAATTATCTCATTTTTCAGGATGTTCCCACACGCACACTATTTTTCCCTTCAGGATTTCAAGGTACTGAATCCTTCCTACTATCCAATTACCTTACTGAAGTCAGCTCTTTTGAAATGTACTATACTTAACAGATTACATTCTGTTCAGTTTCTTTTTGGGGGAAAAAATCCCCATTCATTCCAACCATGAATTCCAGTTCACCTGATTTTAGCAATATTTGATTTGCCACCTTTTGCCACAACCTGGAACTCTTTCTGCTGGTTCCCCCTACTCTGAGCAGTAATGTAAAAGAACTGAGTTCTTTAGTGTCACCCTTCTTAGGCTTGCCTTTTGCATCTCCTGAGGTATTTGTGAGCATTCCTTCCTTCTTACTACTTCCTTCCTGCTGTAAGGTTTACTGCCTTTGGCCTAATGCTTTGAGTATGGTTCTGAATATTGGTCTCCCGCCTCCTCCTGATTTAAAGCCTGACTCTTTGTGAGATGCTGCCCACTCTGCATATAAAATAGTGGTTTACTATGGGTTCCTTGTCTGCACCTCTTTAATGCATTTCATTCAAATACAGGCCAAAAAAATGGATTCTTTTTTTCATTCTTGCAGATGGTACAGTGACTTGTTTATCTGGATTGACTGAAATGATTTTATACTAATAATCTGCAATTCCACATTAAACACCTAGCTAACTCATAGTCATATTTTACCATAAAAGATACTAATGATACAGCAATTCTCCCATGTCCAAGAATCATGCCAAGTATAACAGCAAAGTGTTATTTTAAATCAAGAATCTCTCTGTGAAATGTAAATGATTTATAGAACAGAAATTATGTATACACACCATAGGGCAAAATGCTCCATTTACAATTCTGACATGAACAAATCATGCAAAATACCTCTTGTAAAGTAGAACAGACAGCGCTTGTAAATTATCTTGAATAGAAAGTTGTTTGTTTCATATGAGATGAGAGCCTCACATGTTCATGACTAGGAAGAAAATCCCAACTGAAATTACAATGACTGCCATAAGAACAGCTATGGTAATATCCCTTACAATAAGAAGCAATCAATAAACATCCATGAATTCCATATTATAATTTCATATATATAAATTGTGCATCTGCCAAAACACATTGGTCTAATTCTTACTGTGCTAAGCCATGGTTTCTTTAATCAAGTGTATTGAATAAATCACAATTATCTACTTTTGCATAATATGCTAAGTCAAAATCAAACAAACCATATTATAGCTCAAGTATAAAACATGGTCCTGTCTTCCAAAAACTGCATATCTATACAGTTTGGAAGTTGGATTGGTTTCAGATATCACACTATCATTTGTTTTGGATTTAACACATTGTCTTAACCCATCAGGTTGAGGTTATAAAGCACTAAAAAAACCCTCCCTCTCTCTCACCCAATTTGATTTCTAAATTTTCCTATCACACTAAACAATATCACTTTTTTTTAGAAAAAACTCAGTTAGTGGCATTCATAAATGATGCTATAATTCAGGATTTCTAAATCATATTGCCAAGCACAAATATCATACTAAGTCAAAAACAAGCAAACCAATCACAACAATAGCAATGCTCTCTACATGGGGCTACCTTTGAAGAGTGTTCGGAAACTTCAGATCGTGCAAAATGCAGCTGCGAGAGCAGTCATGGGCCTACCTAGGTATGCCCATGTTTCACCATCACTCCGCAGTCTGCATTGGTTGCCGATCAATTTCCGGTCACAATTCAAAGTGTTGGTTATGACCTTTAAAGCCCTTCATGGCATCGGACCAGAATATCTCCGAGACCGCCTCCTGCCGCACGAATCCCAGCGACCGATTAGGTCCCACAGAGTGGGCCTTCTCCGGGTCCCGTCAACTAAACAATGTCGGTTGGCGGGCCCCAGGGGAAGAGCCTTCTCTGTGGCGGCACCGACTCTCTGGAACCAACTCCCCCCGGAGATTAGAACTGCCCCTACTCTTCCTGCCTTCCGTAAACTCCTTAAAACCCACCTTTGCCGTCAGGCATGGGGGAACTGAAACATCTCCCCCTGGGCACGTTTAATTTATGCATGGTATGTCTGTGTGTGTGACTGTTAGCATATGGGGTTTTTTAAATATTTAAATATTTTAAATTTGTCTGATTGCTTATGATTTGTTTTTTACATGTTGTGAGCCGCCCCGAGTCTTCGGAGAGGGGCGGCATACAAATCTAAGTAATAAATAAATAAATAAATAAAACAAGTAATAATGTTAAAGGAGTAATGCCCAATATAGTGCACTGTCTTACTAAGATTTCATTCTACAAATATATTTTCTTTCTCATTTACATACTAGTTAATTAAAATATATTCTGATATATTCTAATTAACTAGATTATATTAATGCAAATTAATATAAACTGATTCAGGTATATTAAATTAAGTGAAAACTATTTCTTCAAAAACAGTATGATTGCAGAATACAAATTTCATAAATCTTTCACTTTTTCTATCAAACACTAATTAAATTTTAATATGGAAGCAGTGAACATTATTGAATAGCCAAGACAAAAACATGAAAGGCTGTTAAAATATTCAATATATTTCAAAATATAATCTGTATCAACTACACATGTATCTCTGTCATCATTGAAATCAAGTCTAATTTAAGATAATTTTGCATTAGAATTATGCAGTTTTCTCCAGATGCTGTGCACTCTGGGAAAAATACAACCGTTTTAATGGATTATAGACAGGTGATACGTGTAGACTCCTGTATTTATTTAATTGAATTTGTATGTGTGGATTTGCACTGTGCACTGTTTCACTCTCAAACCATCTTGTTTCTTGGATCCCAGTGTACAAGGGGTGCTCATTTAATAACCATTTGTTCAGCGATCGTTCAAACCTGGAACAGTGCCAAAAAAGTGGTAATTGTTTTTGGGCTAGCGCAACCCAAGTATGACATAGAACAATTCAGCCAAAGTTGAATTCTTTATTTGTTTACACCAGTAGACAGAATCTTGCCAGACTAAACCAATACTACTCTCACCCTAAAGGATATATCCTGGAAGCAGGGGTGGGTTCTAACTTACCTTGCTGCCAATTTGCTTCCTCCCACACTGTGTAGCCAGGTGTGCACTACACATGCGCATGTGCAGTGCCAAAAAATCCATTTAAAAAAAGCTGAAAACAAGATCATGATGCATGCGCAGTGCTGGAAATTCAGCTTCTACACATGCTTAGAAGAAAAAATAAATTTAAAAAATAAAAATAAAAAAATCAATTTTTTTTTAAAAAAAGATGGAAGTGCCCACACACTAGCACCAACTGAACTGGTTCTTTGACATCATCATGATATCGTTGTGATATCACCAGTAGGTCATTACCAGTTTGGATGAACCGGTCCAAACCAGGAGGAACCCACCTCTGCCTGGGAGATTCTAGGGAGTGGATACCCTGACTCTCTTCCTCTGTATCCAATCCAGCTCTTGGCATGATAAAAGACTGTGTTGCCTTTTATCATCCCCTCCTCCTTGGAATGTGCTTCCTTCCTGAAAAGCTGCCACTTCACCACAGTCCATCACATCACCTCCCCCTCCATAGCCACCATCCCTTACATCAGATTTCTAACTACAACAGTATTCCTCGATCACACAATTATGATTTGCAGCATTCCCTGCCAGTTTGTCAATGTTCTCTCCTAGCTTCAGTCAAGCAAAGTCAAAGGGGAAGTTGGCAGGGAATCGGAAATTGTGATCATGTGGTCTTCACTTAATGATCCATGCAGTTTTCACTTTATAACAGTAACTACGGATTTCCAGGTCTTCTGTTGCTAATTAGGGCAGTCATATAATGTCATACTTTAAGTCTACCTTGCTTAGTGATGGAAATTCCAATCCCAATTACCATCCTTCGGCAAGCACCATCTGTAGTGACTTCTCCAGATGCTAGCCAAGCTTCCCATCCTACCTGAATTTTATTTTTGAAAAATTATTTCCATTAAAAAATTAGAAATACCTGCAGTTATCTTTCTGACTAAACTTTTATATAGGGCTGTTGGATCAAGCTAAGGCCCATCTCAGCCTCTCTCTTTGTTTCTTGCAGTGGCCAATCCAATACCACTGAGATACTCACAAATAGATGAAGACATCAACATTTCACTTGTAATTGGTATTTGGAGACATGCTGCCCTAAATCCAGAAACTATAATAGATATTCAAGACCAATAATCCTATTGTATCATAAAGTTATCTAATCCCCCTAATTAGTGATTATCACAACATCTTGTAATGAACTCCACAGGTTAATTATGTTCTTTATAACAAAGTGCCTTTTTAATTTATTCTAAATTTCCTTCCATCTTCAGGTCCTAGTGTTTTAAGGAATGATAGAAAATTTCACCCAATTTTTTTCTCCACAACACAAACGATTTTATGCACCTCAGTCATATATCCCCTCAAATCACCTATTTTTTCCAAGCAAGAATCTCAAATGTTATTTTCTTATGGAAGAAGAAAGGCTGAGTGTTCTGATTATTTTTACTGCCTTGTTCTGTGTTATTTCCAAGTCTATTTATATTTTTCAAATGTAGGAGCAAGAACTATTTTTATATTACAAAGATGACATTTTATATCAATCATTTTCCTAATAACCTCTAAATTAAAATTAGCCTTTTTCACAATTGCCACAGGCCCCTAGTTTATATCTTCACTATCCACTGTTCCCCAAGATCTTTTTACTGATTTGTTAAACAGCTCAAGCCCCATCAGTGTTTTTAATGACCCAATATGCATAATGTTGCTTTTATTTAAACTGAACCCCATTTGTCTTTTGATCATTCTCACAGCTTAAAAAGGTATTTCTACAACTCTTCATAACTATTTTTGCAATACTGTACTGAGTAGTTTAGCATCATCCATAAACTCAATAAGGTGACAGCTCATGTCTAACTCAAAATACCAATCACAATACAATTTCAACTGCAATTTTTTAAAAAACCTGAAAGATAGTTACAATCAAAATCTTGTCTGGAAGTATACTTATATTCCCAGGAAAAATGATAAAAGTAAACTGATAATTTACTAGAGTTACCAGAGTAATCAATGTGCTCTCTGGTGGATCTATTGGTTCACAAAAATGTGGGATCCCTAGTTTGGCCTGATGAAGAATTCTCAAATACTCTAAAGCTAGCAGAATATTTTTCTAAATGTACTGTTTCAAAATAAATTCTGGGTAGATATGATGCAAGTAATAAATGCCACAAAAAACAAACATGGTAGTATATGTAGATGTAAGTAACATTTTCTGTCAATAATCAGAAAACAATGTCAGTGTATCATTAATTATTTAATCAAGTGAAAGCAGTAACAGATATCTGAACCTCAGATATACTGAATTTGAATTGGATAATCAAGGTTCAGATCTAGCAATTATCAGCAGTTAGAGCGTATGAAATGCAGCCTATGATACCAGTATCGCTTAATCATTCTTAACCAAGAAGATAATAGGGGGAATCTCCCAAGATAAATCAGAAACAGTAATGACATTATTTAGAGAACCAGTCCCTGTGCACAGATCACTAGGGTATCTTATTGCCTTATAACAGTACTACATTACAAACAGATGAATGTCACTTGAACTACAGGTAGTCTTCGACTTATCACAAAGCACTTGAATTACCATCTCTAAATACAGTAATGGGATTGTTAAAGCAAGCCATCACATGACTGCATTCCTTAGTAACAGCAATTCCGGCACTGGCAATAACTAAATTCCACCAATCATTAGCTGTGACCCACTTCAAACCAAGCCATTTGGGGCTCTGTCTGTCCCAGCCATGACACTCAGTAAGGTAAGGGACTGCCTTCTCTTCAATCCCCCCCCCCCCCGTGCCCTGATCTATTCCCTACATCTCTGCCCGTTTGGCCATCCTACATCCTGCCTTGGGGAACAGCAATCAGCTCCAGAGCACACAGCTCTGAGTGTGCTTGCCACATTGTGGCATAGGTCTGTTTGCCACACTGATGCTCTAGGGCTGCAAAAAGCTCCTAAGCTGCAGCACAAAATTCGGTCTTAGACCAGCCCAACAGTGTGAAGTAAAGGGGATCTCGGTATACCATAACTCTGAGCAGAGGTGAAATTCAGTAGGTTCGGACAGTTCTATAGAACTAGTGGCGTCAATTATGTGCAGTTCGGAGAACTAGTAAGTTTTTGCCAGTTTTGCGGGTGTGGCTTGGTGGAGTGGTGCTGCTCCACCTTGCCATGAGTGATGTCAAGTTGCCCACACCCACTCACGTCACATGACCCACCACCAAGCCACACCCACAAAGCCATGCCCAGAGAACTGATAGGGTAAAATTTTGAATGCCACCCCTGGCTCTGAGGCTGCAAGAAGCCCTTGAGCCACAACTTAGCATGAAGCCCTTTGCGGCATGAAACCCAGTCCCAAGAGTGCAACCGAAACCACAGCCAGCCCAGCCCTTCTCTACACCTTGCATTCCATCTGACTTTCTCCAACTTGTTGCTCCTACTATTGACTGAGGTGTGCCCAGCCTTTACAAAGCAGATTCTGGCCACAAGAGACTCACTTCCCTCATGAGGAAACTACATGCATGACCTGGGGAAGAAAGTGTGTGGCCAGTATCTGCATGAGCAAGGGCTGGCATGTTTGATCAGCAGCAGGAGCAACAATATTATTATTATTATTATTATTATTATTATTATTATTATTATTATTTAAATTGTATGCCGCCCCTCTCCGCAGACTCGGGGCGGCTCACAGAAGCAACAGAAAACAATGTACAATACAAATCTAAGATTACAAAGTTAAAAACCCATAATTTAAAAAACATGCACACAACATACCATACATAAACTATATAGGCCTGGGGAAGATATCTCAGTTCCCCCATGTCTGATGGCAGAGGTGGGTTTTAAGAAGTTTACGAAAGGCAAGGAGGGTGGGGGCAATTCTAATATCTGGGGGGAGCTGGTTCCAGAGGGTCGGGGCCGCCACAGAGAAGGCTCTTCCCCTGGGGCCCGCCAGATTACATTGTTTAGTTGATGGGACACGGAGAAGGCCAACTCTGTGGGACCTAACTGGTCGCTGGGATTCGTGCGGCAGAAGGCGGTCCCATAGATATTCTGGTCCGATGCCATGAAGGGCTTTATAGGTCATAACCAACACTTTGAATTGTGACCAGAAACTGATCGGCAACCAATGCAGACTGCGGAGTGTTGGCAAAGTAGAGCTAGTATGGCAGGGGACAATAGGGCATGGATGGGGAGATAGGTAGGTGGTAGAGTTCAAGCTCCTGAGGTGAATTTTGATCATGGTGGCTATGATGGCCTCTGTGGACTAGACTCTTTGTTCAATGCTACTATACATTCAAATAGTCATTGAATGGATAATCCTAAATCAAGGATTACCTGTATTTATGATTCATTACTTCTGATCAAATAATGAAGAACTGAAAGTAATTTGTGGTTTATTTAATCAACTCAATATTTTGGGTTCACACAATAGAATGAGCTACAGACTACTCACATGGACAAATGGGTTCAAGGAAAAAAGTAGGTTGAAATATGGGTGATAAGCTATGAAAGTACTTAAAAGGCAGCATTTGCACTTTAATACCAACAGGCCCCTGCCCTTGCAGTTGGACAATTAAAGTATGATTCCTGGTGCATATGAGCCATTCAATGTAGTTTCACCAATCATAAAGTATTATAATGTAATTAGTTTCATCTAAACTTAACAAAAATGCATTTTCCAAGTGTGTCTTATTCCACATAATGTGGGTTATCATAGCATGTGGGCCCATTTGCTCTTAATGATAATGTATTAAACTATAGATGATTTACAAAATATGTGATTGTATAAATAATACTAAAGCATGCACAATAGTTTAAATCAATTACTACCATATTACCACAATTATTATTAGGATTATCAGATCTGTGCCTAAAACCATAAGACCAGTGGTTCCCAAATTAGTAGCCTTTTAGGCTTCTTCCTGAGTAGGAGTTCACTTTTTAAATAGTAAGAATTATATGTGGAGGTGGGGGGGCATCAGCATTTTAGAAATGCTTAAGTGGGGCATGGCAAAAAAAAAGGTTGGGAACCACTGCATTAGACAGACTTAGCATTTGGGGGGGGAGGCGTGTTTTGGTTTGGGGTTTGTTTGTTTGTTTTTGTGTTTTTTGTTTTTGTTTTGCTCTCTATTAGTTCTCTATTAGTTTGCAGTTCAGATCTCACAGCACTAATAATAGCTTAACTTGGTGAACTGGGTTAGTAGAAAAGTAACCATCAGATAAAAAGAGGGTTTTTTCCTTGCATAAGACAGGTATTAAATGAAACAAAACCACAAGTGATGCACTATGAAAGTTTATTTAGCATTAAATGTTATTTTTACTAAGATAAATACTGAATACTATTGCATAATTTCATGTTCATTATTTCAATTCTTTCCCACAGTCCTAATATGAGTGAAATTAGATACTATACAGATAATGCATATAATTAAAACAAGCACTAAACATCAGATTTTGAGGCTATAAATAGAATACAACAGCTAAGTTTCTTTCCTACCATGGGTTCATTCAAAATCCACAAAAATAAGGCAAGACATATGGCAGACAGAGAAGGAGGGGAGAAGAAAAAGAGCCTGAGTAAGTGCAAATGTTTAATGAGAGTAGAAGAATAAAGAATTTTGCACTTCTGTTTCCTCATCCCCAACATCCTACTGCTGTTATTTTTTCTAAGAATACAGTAGATTCTTTATTGGATAGTTAGAGGGGTGGGCACAATTGTGCATTTCCTCAAATAAGTATGGCAATAGTGAAAAAATACTTTAAAAAGGTCACACACTCATATCTAAATAACCACAAACTATGCTCTCAAGGCATAGTTGTTCTTTGTGAACTTAAATTATCCAATATTCTGGCTGCAACACATTTATTAACCGCACAAATTGGAAATACGTGTCAACCTAATTATTGCTCACTAGTTTGTTATTCAGACTACAAACAATAGCATTTTGAAACATGAAATAAATCAGGGGTGTAAACCTGTATTATTCAACAAACTATGGCTTAGTATGATCTCTGCACACACTTCTGGGAATAATAATGTATTCTTGTGCTGCCCAATTTAAAACTCTGCATCTGGCAAGTCATTTCTTAGATGAAATGTTTCTTCTTTTTTCACACATAGCCAAGAGTGGTACTTCTGAGATAATTTCTGATGTAACCACCAGTTTAGTAAAATAAGTGCATTTCATTCTGATTTATTATTTTATTTCCATTACTTACATCATGACACAAATCAACTAAGATTTCACAAACCTAGTAAGAATCTCAATACTAATGAATGTTTATTTCTGCATACCGTCAAGACAATATAATTGCAGGCTCATGAACATTAACAAGACAGACTGAGTTCCTACAGTACAAGGTACTAGTGTGTCTTGCAATGGGACTCAATTATAATCCCACCGCTCCTCAAGAAATCTGCAGAGAAAAATATTATTTTTAAAAATTCTGACTCCATATTCAGCTTATGGCACCAATCACTAGCCAGATTTCCAGAAAAGCAGACTCTCCAACAGGATTCATTCCTACTTGTGTATTCCATATCAAAGCCTGAGGAAGGAAGATTTAAAAACAGTGGATACAAAATTTCCACTTCCTTTCTTTTGATAGATTTCTGCAGGTAATGGAGAAAGAGGGTGTTTGGGAGAAACTTGAGTTATGTTAGAAAAGTGCAGCTCAGTTCAACCTTGTTTCCCTAAACGAAATCGTGAAAGACCTGGGGGCGTGTAAATTAAAAGCAACAAAAAGGCGAAAATAATGAAAGGACCAAGATACCAAGGAAGAGATAACGACGCTACAAAGACTCGGAAAGAAAGGAGGTTAGGAAGCAGAAGCTTCTCTCGGCCGAGGAAATGTGAAGTAAAAGGAAACAAGAGCCCCCCCCCAATTTACTCCCCCTTCCCCAAGCCTTCGTCAGCGCGGGCCTTTTGAGAAGGGATGAAGCCGATTCCTCTGGCCAGCCTCGACCCTTCCCCAAAAGCGCCCCAATGAAGCGTCGGGTAGGGAAAGGGCTAAAGGACGAGTCATTCGCTCGTCAGGGGCGGGGAGGTTTTTGCTTCGGCTGCGAGAGCCGCTTTCTCAGCCGCGCAACTTCAACTTCTAAGGAAGTTCAGCGGGAGCCGCACCACGAGCGACGGATCCCCGCGACGGGGGCAGGAAGGAGGGGAAAGGGGAAACCAAAGCGCTCACCCACGCCGTATTTCTCCTCGCGCTTGGTGGGTATCCAACGCGTCATAGCTGAGGGGATCCCGAGCCCGCCAGCCGTCGGGGAAAGCCGGGGAGGAGGAGAGGCGGGGACTGACGCGGCGGCGGCGCCGGCGACGCTGCTCTAAGCCGCCATTTTCCAGGCTCGGTCGCGGCCGCCCCGGGACAAGGAGAAGAAGAAAGTTTGCAGGCAAACGGGGCGGTCATGTGGTGCAGGCGGAGCCAGGGATTGGGAGGCCCTGCCTGGATAGGAAACCCAGGCGGTGGCTGCGGACGGGAAGGAGGCTCCCTCGGCGGCGCCGTCACCGCCGTTAAGCATCCTTCCTCGGGCTGGCGGGGCCCGCTTCCCCTCCTCTTGAAAAGTCGCTTCCCTTCCTGAGAACGACGCTTCCCGGTTCTGAAGCCGCCCCGCGTTGCTTCACTTTTCCGCGCCTTTAGCCACAAGTAGCCGCGCTACCCTCTCCCAAGGGATTCATCTAAGTAAGGGGACCGGGAAGGTCCCGAGAACCTCGGAAATGGTTACATGGAAAAGGAATTCTGTAGCCAGTAATAGAGAGGGTTCCGTTGCTCCCACAAAACCCGGCATGGGGAGAGTTCATGTAATGCAAGAGACTGAGCCAGTAGAAAAAGGGTGTTGATGGATGTGGTGGTGATTTTTTTTTTCAGACAAATGAATAGAATAGAATTCTTTATTGGCCAAGTGTGATTGGACACACAAGGAATTTGTCTTGGTGCGTATGCTATCAGTGTACATAAAAGAAAATATAGATTTGTCAAAAATCATGAGGTACAACACTTAATGATTGTCATTAAGAAGAAACAATCAATGTTAATAAAAAATCTTAGGATACAAGCAACAAGTTACAGTCCTAAGTGGGAGGAAATGGGTGATAGGAATGATGAGAAAAAACTAGTACAAATAGTAGTGCAGACTTAGTAAAAAGTTTGACAATGTTGAAGGAATTATTTGTTTAGCATAGTGATGGCTTTCAGGGGGGAAAAACTGTTCTTGTGTCTAGTTGTTTTGGTGTTCTGTAGCAACGTTTTGAGGGTAGGAGTTGAAACAGTTTATGTCCAGGATGCGAAGGATCAGTAAATATTTTCATAGCCTTCTTCTTGACTCCTGCAGTATACCAGTCCTCAATGGGAGGCAGATTAGCAGCAATTGTTTTTTCTGCAGTTCTGATTATCCTCTGAAATCTGTGTATGTCTTTTTGGGTTGCAGAATGAAACCAGACAGAGGTGCAGATGGCAGACTCAATGATTCCTCTGTAGAATACCTTCAAGTGTACTTATTTTTTCACAGCATTATTCTTAAGCACATTGTTGAAACAGGTCCTCTTGTCTTTGGTTTTATGAAAAGGAAAAGCATTTCCTTCATCTGGATTTCTAATAAATTACAATTCTATGGCAGACAAAGGAACCAATTTTATTAGCACTCTTCATTATAGTATATTCAGTAGGTTCATTCGTTCTAATGCTGAGGATATTTCACCAACATCTGCATGATATAGGACAGTGATGGTGAACCTATGGCATGTGTGCCGCAGGTGGCATGCGGAGCCTATCTGAGGGCATCTTGAGGCGTTGCCCTATGTCAGCTTCTGCTGATTTCCAGTCTTTCCGGCCATTTTTGCTCTCTCCAGGCTTCAAAGAAGCCTCCTGAAGCCTGAAGATGGCAAAAAATGATCCAACAGAAAGGAACTTCCAGTTGGCCAATTGGACCATTTTTTGCCATCATCAGGGTTCAGAGAAGCCCCCAACCGGACATTTGAATTTCTGTTGGGCCATTTCTCTCTGTCCCCAGACTTCAGGAGTCCAAGGCTTCATTGAAGCCTGTTTGCATGCGCAGGGGGCAGTGCAGGGATTGTGCGCATTTGCGAGGGGAGGGCCTGGGGTGGGCACATTCATGCTAGTGCATGGGCACACACCCTTTTGGCACTTGAGCCAAAAATGGTTTACCATCACTGATATAGGATGTCCAAATTAGTTTCTGGTGTTTAGGTCCTGACTCCTGATCCTTTTCATTTTGAGTAAGGGAGTTTTGACTGTAATAGTTGCACAATTAGTTGTTGACTTAGAACTATTTGTTTATCAAAAGCTCCAACAGACTGAAAAAGCTCTCTTACAACCACACCAGCCCTGGCAATTATGACCCTTGCAGCATCACCACAGCCACATAATCAAAATTCAGGCACTTGACAACCAGCATGTATTTACAATGGTTGCAGGGTCCTAAAGACATGTGATTACCAGCTGGCTTCTGGCTTCTGTTCTGGTTTCTGGTAGAACTTTAGCTATTACAAATAACTCTTACTAAATGCAGTATTTCATAAACAAAGAAACTCCATCTTTATTCTCTTCCCTTCCATATTCATACTAGCACATTCCTCTTCCTCCCATTATCTTTCTTAATTGTGTTCCTCATGCATTCCTCCCAGCCTCCTCCATTTAACAAGATTTATGTACTCACAGCATGATTCAAAAACAGCAGAAATTACTGTAAAATAATACATAATGCATTTGCTTGTTTGGGAGCTGAACAGAAACACCTTTCATTTTAGCCCTACAACATTGAACTCCACCCTTCTTCCCCACTGACCCCTTGACGTACCAAATACATCACTCCAGTATTTAACCCATTCCTCCCCTTAATATCTTCCTCCAAACACCTGTTCCTTACGTTTTTGGACCCTTCTGAATTTAGGATTGACCCAGAGAACGTCTGATTCTTCCTCGCTAGATTCTGGACTCATAGCAACATCCTGTTGCTGGCTTCCCACCTGTTCTACTAACTGTAACCCCGGGCCCATCACTAATTCATAAACACTATCTGTATTCAAGTCCTCAAGTTCTTCATCATCCTCCAACTGACCAGGAGTATGTACAACAGTTTCTAACAAGCCAAGCCAGATTCGCTTTAGAGTGATTTGTTTTAACAACTGGCAAAATGGTTGGGTGTGACTCAGTTAACAGCCTTGCTTAGCTGCAGAATGTCTAGTCCTAATTGTGGTCATATGTCAAGGACTATCTAACTGTTTCAGCTATGGAAGTAAGTAGGAAACAGGATATTTTACAATACTAAAACCACACAGGTAATGGTAAATATAGGAGTGAGGGCAGAAAGATTGACAGCAAAGCATGCAATTTTGGCAGCGAGGCTTGGTATATTTCCAAACTTTTGGTACAAATTTATAACTTTTTTTTTGCCTAAAAATTATCCTTGGTAGAAAATGTCAATTGTCATAAAGGAACAGAAACCTGTCTTTGGTATGACTCCATGCTTTGGTATGACTCCATGCTATCTTCTAAATCAATTTTGTAGAAAATAATGCTATTTAATTGAATTATCTTTTCTCACATGACCTGTATCTTCTTAGAACAGTTTGGATTTCTTTTCCATTCTCTTTGTCTCCTAGGGATAAAAGTTGTTATTTTCAGTTGCTGCAAGATTTAAACCAAACCTTGCCCAAAATGCATGAATGCCACTCCCACACGTGTTCTATGGCAACCAGGAAACTTCCACACATCTGTGACCACAATAATACATGTGGAAAGCAAATAAAAAATGAAAAACAAACTTACTTTGAGATTTTAATGAAAAAATACAGTCTTTGCCATATTTACCCCTCACTTCCTGGGCACAAGCTGTTTCAATTCCTACCCTCAAAATGTCGCTACAGAGCACTGCACACCAAGATAACTAGACACAAGAACAGTTTTTTCCCGAACGCCATCACTTTACTAAACAAATAAACTTTTTACTAAGTCTGCACTTCTATTTCTACTAGTTGGTACTGTAGGACTGTAACTTGTTGCTTGTATCCTAAGATTTTTATTGATTGTTTCTTCATTGCTTATTTGATCCCTATGACAATCATTAAGTGTTGTACCTCATGATTTTTGACAAATCTATATTTTCTTTTATGTACACTGATAGCATATGCACCAAGACAAATTCCTTGTGTGTCCAATCACACTTGGCCAATAAAGAATTCTATTCGATTCAAATGTAAGAAAGAAATAGGATCCTACTACCACCAATGGTGGACATGTAATAAAGCTAAAATGTACTGGAGAATGATAGAGAAAATGACAAAAGAGATTACAAAGCAAAACATAGAAATTACCCCGGAGTTCTGTTTACTAGGAATTACTAACCAAAATTACAAAAAAGAAATTTTGTACTTAATCATACATATTTTTACAGCGGCAAGGATTATTTACGCGCAAAATTGGAAAGGGGAAAATATCCCCAAAGAAGAGGAAGTTATCACAAAAATATTAGATTGCGCGGAGATGGATATGATGACAAGACGCTTAAATGATCAAGAAGAAATGAAATTTTATGAAACATGGAACAATGTTTATGTATGGATAGATAAGAAAAAAACAACAACAGAAGATTAATAATAAGTATAGATGTTTTGGTTTAAATCTTTTTCTTTTATTAAGAATAATATTAGAATTAGTTTATATACATAGAATTGATAAGATTGTTTGGTTTTATATTAGTTATAACTATCTTTCTTTTTTATAATATCACTTTTTCCTTATTAGATATTTTGTATGAGTAGTATTGAACTATGCGTTTAACTATGTATTCCTTTTTCTGTATCTGCATTTATACTTTTGAGAGAAGCGGGGAAGATACATCCCCACATTTTATGTTGAATGTTTGTAAGTCTGTGTGTTATTTTAAGAAAATTAATTTAAAAATATTGGAAAAAAGAATTCTATTCGATTCAACTTTTAGCATAATATGTGAATTTCCTAGATTTATAAAGTATGCTAAATCATAAATGTGTTTATTGAAACTTGTTATTGTATGTTTTATTATGTTAGTGTCCTTTATACACTATATAAATCTAATAAATATAAACTAATGTGTTGCATTCAAACAATGTGTTCAACGTAGTTTCAATAGAGATGTACAAAATAGAGTGGGGGTGCATTTGGAACACCGTGCATCATTTCTATTCTGGACAATACATTTACATAGAGACACAACCCATTCTTTGAATTCTTTATCTGTTTCATTTAAACTAAAGTCAGAATGCTCCTGGGTGGAAATGTTCTTTGTATTTGATTAAAGTTTAATAAAATTGGATTGAATAGCGCACGGGGATATACTGTGTCTACTGGTGCATGGATGTTCTAGTGCTTGATTTTGAATGGAGTGACATTTTCCCATACATCACTCTGCAATTTTGGTCTTCCTGAGTTTACAGCTGTTACTCAAAGACTTTGCTCAGGTTCATCACTAATTTTCCTGGATTGGGAATACGTTCACATGTGTTTCAGTCAATTGCCACCACTCCCAGGCTTCTACTTCATCCATTGACTTGCCACTGCCATTATTGAAATGTCAGCCACCACACTATGACCCTCCATGCTAGCAACATTCCATAAAGCCCCATTTGTGCCACTTCTCTATGTTCCATAAGATCTTTTGGAACACACTTGCCTTTTTCTCCAGATGCTGACAGTTGCATCCAGCCTACATGAGGCAGCTGCTGGCTGTGCCAAGTGCCTTATCAAGGACATTTTGGGCCAATTTCCAAACTGTCACCTCACTCTTGCAATCTATTGAAAGCCTCATTTTTCCAAACCCCAAATAGAGATCTGGGGGTGGTGTCAGCTGGCTGAGATGGCTCAAGAGACTACTTCAGCTCCAGATCCTGCGCTGCTGCCACCAAAATGTGCTCTTGTGTGGAGTGGCTAACGACAAATTGGGAGGGAAAGTTAGGCGGGGAGAGTTGCAGAGTCCCTGCAGTCACGAATGTAAGTGTCTGCCAAGTACCAGATCATATAACTTCAGGCACAGGTTGTAAGTTCATTATTTCAGCACCATTGTAATTTCAAACACTGAATTCACTGAATGAATTCTCATAAATCAAGGATTACCTGTATTTCACCTTCTCATAAATCAAGGACTACCTGTATTTCACCTTCCCTTTTTGTTTATAGTTATATTTTATTTTTTTGCATTACATCTGTTTTTAATTGGTATACTGATGAGAGTCAGTGTTGAACTGTGGGGCATTAAAACCTAAATTTTAAATAAATAATGCTGAACTTAATTATAGTTTGGATATTCAATCATGAGCACTATAATTTCCTTTTTCACAATAAAATTGTTATGAAATGACAATATTCCATAAGTTTCTGAAATACATTTAAATGTAAATAAATTTCACTAATTTATAATTATTGTCATTAATATTATTATTGGGTGATGGTTTTAACACTCAATTTTCCAATAGCTTCAGCTTTATTCTTTTTGGCTCTGACAGATAATATAGCTGACCTTCAGAATCTGAAATCTAGAATGTACAACTTAATAGGGTAAAAGCCCAATAAATACATAAAAGTTATATTCTCTTTAAGAGGAGGAACAAACTAATGAAAATTCCACATTTCAGACATATTCTAAAGGTTTTCCTACACAGACACATCAACATCAACAATTTGATCTGGTAAGTTTCCCTAGTGTTTTGGAATAAAGTTAATTGCAAAATCAAATCACTTACAGAAGCTATAAAAGATATGATGATGAACTTGTTTCAGTTCTTCCTACGACTATCAGAGAAGAAGCATGAAAAAATTAAAAAGCAGTAATCTGGTGAAGTATGTTAAATAATATTTTATGTACGTATCTTTAAATTCTTATGGGTCATCTGACTGACAGAAAACTATTATTAATAAAACATGAGTAACAGTAAATTCAAAAAGAAAAGTGCAAATACAATAGTAAGGTTAAAGTACTCAATTTAATGCAAATATTAAAATTAATAATAATTTAAAACCATTTATATCCAGTAGTTAAATAAAATATTTAGAAAACAATCCATTGAGGATAAATACATATTTTAAGAGCATGTCTTACCTACTGTTATCTCCATAATAAGTTTAACAGGCATGGGGTTATTGTCAGCCCCAGAACAACCGAACTATTGTCAGGAAGGAATATTTAAGTAGAGCTTTGGCAACTTCAAAGCATGATCAGATTGCCCGAATGAAAGTAAAAAATCAATCAGATTAACTGGTTACTATTTAGACTTTCAATTAAACTTAAAAACACACTGGCCAAAATGTAACTCCATCTCCATCATTCATGTCATGGTTGTTCCAAAAGTGCTTTTCCCAAAAGCAACTGGACTTTCTTACCAAGAGAAAGTCTTTAGGAAAAGCATCTTGGGACACTGACAAGAAGAACAGGTTGCATAGTATGGAATCACTCCCTTGATTTTCTTTCACTTACTACGAGTTGGACAGACAGATTCTTATTTAGCTGAAGATAGTAAAATAGCCTCCCAGAGAACAAATTAAACCTTGCCATCTATATATGGATTGTTGGGTAAAGATTAACCTTGTGAGAATACAAGCACCACATTTAATTTTTAGTATTTAGTATTTGAATTTGTTTTTGTTAATATTAGACTAAAATCTGTTTTGAAACATGAGTTGTCATAACAAATAGCCTTAATATGTTCACTGTAGAACAAATATGTACTATAATAATGTGATTTATGTACATGCAGGCTTTCTATTAAATTGTTTATGTCAACATAAACAATTTAATAAAGCATCACTGAAGTGCCAGTAAAATAACAATATAACAGATAACCAATCTTTATAAATTAATGCATGTTAATTTCAGTTTAAAAAATCAATGATATATTGAATTATTGTTGCATTGAATTATTGTTTATCAATCATCAACTACTGTATTTTGATTATTTCAATCCTAAAAGCACAATAAGGAATATCAAAGAAAATTTATTATCCACCCATCTCGTATCCAACGATTTTTGGTGGCTTTACTGGTAATCAGTGTGAAAGATGAACTGTGAACCTCACACCAATTCTCCCAAGTCATTTTCTCAATAGCACCTGGCAAAAAGGAGCATCTGGGATGAACCATTTCGGAAATTAAATTAATCGTTACAGGCAAGGCTGGAGCTCAATCACCCTGAATCTAGAATGAGGATGAGAGAGATGCTGCCTAAGGTATAAGTGAGAAGAGAGCCTGCGTTTGTATAATAGGCAGAGAAACTTAGTTTATCAAGTAGTAAAAAGATGTACTTACAGACTTTCAAGATTCTGTTAATGTAGCCTTACAATTAAGATACTGTACTTTGAGAAAGAGATGCCTAGGAAAGAAAAAGGAACCCTAATGATTTAACAGTCTGACAAACTTAGGAAGGATACATCCTAATGGATCAGTTACAAATTGTGGTAGGACGTTTCAGACTTTCGTGTTTTTTTAATGTAGCCCTAGAATAAAGTAGAATTAGTTCCTCTAGTCATGTCTCCTGTCTGATTTAGCTAGAATAGCTGACAAAAGTAGAATTAGTTCATCTTGTCAAGTTTACTGTATGGTCTGTTTGAGACCAACACAATACAAGAAGCTTCATCAGCTTTTTGGATGAGAAATGTAATGTCTTCAAAGAAAAACCAGAAAGTATAGTTGCTTTTTGAAAAAGCACCTTTGGGTCAATCATGACCTGGATGACTGAGAATCTCCATAGACATTCTGAAGGGATATCATTCCAGATGCAGGCTAAATGACACTAACATTAGATGTCATTATTTCAGTGTGGGACATGAACCTGCTAGATTTTACAAAACGGGAAGACGTGATGGAAGAAAGGTGCACATTCAAGTAATCATGACCCATGCCATGATGAAGAACTTCACAGGTTACCACCAGCACTTTGACTAGCATTCAGAAGCATACCAGCAACCAATGCAGCTTGCACCAAGGGCGTGGTTATGCAGCTAAGTCTGATTTTTTTTAAGGGCAGTAGTCCCATATAGAATGCAATGTAATAGTTCAAACATGAAGTGATGAATGCTTGAAAGTCTGTGAGAGTCATGGTCAGGTAAGGGACCAATTGGGACAATGGATCTCTTGGCCACAGCTACCCCATTTACCAGGAGGTGGTATTTACTTGGATCCATTAGGTGATGATGGATGCTTCCATATCTGAAGGGAATGGTATGTCTCTGCCTTCATCTTTCAAATGGTGCACTGAAGCTATCTTTTGAGGGTAGGAGTTGAAAACAGTTTATGTCCAGGCTCCAAGAGGTCAGTAAATAGTTTCAGAAATATATGAATATAGTGGGAATCTTCTTCCAAATCTAATTTTTCCATCATTAAACTGCCCAGTTTGGCATTTTGTTTCTTTAGCAAACCTTTCTACACCCTTCATTTATAGACCAATCTGGCCACCTACAACCTCATTAGAGGAGCCTGACTGCATTCTATCAAGATTAAAGTGGTGAAATGAGGCCACCTTTGCAGGACTTATTTTCAACACCCTAAGGCTTTCAGATGCAGTGTCTTGACCCAGAATATTTAACAACTCAGAAACAAGAGAAATACACTTCTCCACTGAATTAAAATTAAAATTAATTTGCTCTTATTAAAAACAAGACCTATAACTGTTTCAGATCCATCAGTGCTCTTCCTCACTTTCGGCTAGTGAAATCCAGATTATAGAGTATTTGGGAGTAGAGAAGATATTAGAGAATTATCACTCAAAGAGATATTTAAGACAAATAAGCAATTCTGGGCTCATTGTTTGTAAATAGAACAGCATAATCTCCATTATTGTTTCATCTACGAGAAAGGCAACAGAGATGATCCATCAAATTATAGGTCTATTACTTTACTCACTATGATCACTAAAATGTACCTAGTCCTTCAACTGGAAGATTAGATTATCAAGGAGCAAAAATAGTAAAAAAGAAAGATTAGATTGAGTTAGCAATTGAGTACTACATAGGCCTCCAATGCTAAATGATGTATTTATGCAGTATTTGTTGGTTTAAATTGTCTACATTCCTTATTCTGCAGTTTCCTATGGTTCAAGCTAACATTGGAGAGGGGCGGCATACAAATCTAATAAATAAATAAAATAAATTTATGTTGAGAAACATCTGTTGATTCTAAGAGATTTTTTTTATAATTTAGACAGTCTTGCAAGATTTTTTAACTCTCTCTCTCTCTCTCTCTCTCTCTCTCACACACACACACACACACACACACTGTATGTATGTATGTATGTATGTATGTATGTATGTATGTATGTATGTATGTATGTATATGTATCACATGTTTTTGCTGAATTTTTAAAATTAAGGGAGACTAGGATAGCACTATTTCGGCCTTGTTCTGGCCTCATCAGCTAGTCATACCCCTACTGGGATTTGATTCTGTAGCTTCTGCCTTGTAAGGCAGAGAATTAACCTCTAGGCCACAGGATCTGATAATTAATAATAATAATAATAATAATAATAATAATTATTATTATTATTATTATTATTATTATTATTATTATTTATTAGATTTGTATGCCTCCCCTCTCCGAAGACTCGGGGCAGCTCACCACAAGGCGGCCCTTCAGCTTTGTACCAGAGAGGGGCTATATGTTTTTCTCTGTTGGATCACCCTGGTATATTGAAGGAATGTCACAGTACTTTTTTGCCTCTAGGCCCAACCCATTTCAAGGCAGTTAATTTATTCATAGACAACAAACTATATTCTGTATGTATCACATGTTTTCGCTGAATTTTTTGCTGAATGTATGTATATATGTATACATATACATTACCTATACCTATATCGAAGAGGACCTTCACATCTAACAGGTTGTGGCCTATCCAGTATGTGTCTGCAGGTGGCTGGTAAGGCCTCTATGGCACAAAATATTCTGCCACATGTTGAGCAGACATGAGAGCACCATTGTTGCAGCATTTGCAACTCTGGCTTTGTGGAGTGCTTGCTTTTTCTTGTGCTATGATTGTTCTCCTGTCCTCAAATATCTAGCAATCTTGGTGGATCAGCATGTGCCAGGGTTTCCGTGGAGGTGGTGTCAATATTCAGGGACTTGAAGGAGGCTTTCAATGTGTATTCGTATCAATTTTTTTGTTGCCATTGTGATTGCTTTCTTTGAGGCAGCTCACCATAGAGGATCTCTTTGGGGATGCGATGATCTGGCGATGATCTCTTTGGGGATGCGATGATCTGCAACATGGCCTGCCCAGTGTGTTTGGGCTTTCATCAGCAGGGTGTGAACTGATGGCAGGCCTGCTCTGGAGAAGACTTCTGTGTCTGACATCTTATCTTGCCACCAGATCCTCAGAATTCTATGAAGGCATGTCATATGGAAGTGGTTCAATTGCCTAGGATGCCTACTGTATACAGTCCAAGTCTCACTGGCATACATCCACTACTGCTTGGTAGACTTTGAGCTTCATTTTTGCCGGCGCTGCTTTGAATCACAGCAAGGGGAGCCTCAGGGGAATCCCCGCGCTTCAGCTGACAACATAAGTCCAGAGGTGGGGTTTCCCAGCGAGGGGAACTTCAGGGGAATCCCCGCGCTTCAGCTGACAACGGAAGTCCGGAGGCAGGGATTCCCAGCGGCGCAAGGCAAAGGGGGGTGACTTTCTGATGGGGTTGCATGCATTATCTGCTTTTACATTGATTCCTATTGGGAAAATTGCTTCCTCTTACGAACTTTTCATCTTATGAACCTGGTCATGGAACAAATTAAGTTCATAAGACGAGGTATCATTGTATACAGTGATCCCTCTATTATCGCGAGGGTTCCGTTCCAAGACCCCTCGCGATAATCGATTTTTCGCAATGTAGGGTTGCGGAAGTAAAAACACCATCTGCGCATGCGTGCCCTTTTTTTTCTATGGCCGCGCATGCGTAGATGGTGGAGTTTGCGTTCCCCGCCGCCCACGCAAAGGGGAAACCCCGATTCGGCTCCTCGCTGCTGCTGCGCTACCGAGCAGATCAGCTGCTGGGCGGCCGAAGGAACCTTCCCTGGGTCTTCCCCCTCTTGCTGGCGGGCGGGCGAGCGGCGGGCATCAGCGAGGAGCCGGGGTTTCCCCTTTGCGTGGGCGGCCGGGAAGACCCGGGTTGGGGGTTCGGGGGGTTGCTGGGAAGCCCCCCAGGCCGGCTGCGACCTTTTAAAACAGCCGTGCCACTTCCCAGCTGACTCCGAAGCCAAACGCGGAAGTGGTTTTTTTTAATTAATATTTTTTTTAAAATCGCGATATAGCATTTCGCGAAGATCGAGATCGCGAAACTCGAGGGATCACTGTATATATATTGCTGCTGCTGTTGTTGTTATTATTGTTGTTGGAAGGAACCTTGCAGATCATCTAGTCCAACCCCCTTCTGGTGCAGGAGACCCTACATCACACTTGTCCAATAGTAGTCCAATATTTTCTTGAAGGTCACTAGTGTTGGAGTGTTCACCACCTCTGCAGGCAAGACATTTCACTGTTTGATCGCTCTCACAGTCAGAAAGTTCATCCTTATTTCCAGGTTGAATCTCTCCTTTAACAGCTTCTAACCATTGCTCCTTGTTTGGCTCTCTCATGTTTTGGAAAAGAATGTGTTCCCCTCCTCCCTGTGGCAGCCTCTCAAGTATTTGTAGAGTGCTATCATGTCCCCCCTGGACCTCCTCTTGACTAGACTTCCATGCCCAATTCCTGCAACCTTTAGTTGTTTTAGTTTCTAGTCCCTTTATTATTCTGGTTGGTCTCTTCTGCATTTTTTCTAGACTCTTTTGTAGTGTACTGAACTGAATGCAGTACTCTAGGTGTGGTTTAACTAGGGCATTATAGAGTGGTATTAGCACCTCCCTTGTCTTAGAGTATATTCCTCTGTTTATGCAGTTTAAGATTGTGTTGGCTTTTTTAGCCACCACTGCACATTGTTGGCTCATGTTTAGTTTGTTGTCCACTAAGACTCCAATATCTCTCTCACATTCACTGCTGTTGAGAATGTTTTCACCCAGTTTTGTTTTGGGTTTTTCTTACCTAGGTGTAGGATCCTACTTTTCTCTGCATTGAACCCCATTTTGTTTGTTTGGGCCCATTGCGCCTGTCTGTCTAGATCCATATGTATAGAAATTCACATTCAAGCTTCTAAATTAACCAACAAACATTTTCTTATTATATGCAGAAGGTGCCACTATTTTATTGTAACACATGTGGGTTTTAGCCTAGCAATTATAAATCATCAATATCTGATGATTAATTGTAATCCCCCTGACATGTACCTTTCATCAGCCTAACCATTAGAATAAAATTAAATAAATTCTCATCATGCAAATTTCAGAAATTACTAAAAAGCCAGCTACTTGATAATATCATCTTTGCATGATTTTTTTAGCAATTACAATCAATGTATTAATGAGGGAAATGTTTAATATTAAAATTACAAAAATGTATTAGCTACAATTAGTATTTAAAAATCCCCTAGTTGTTGGAAATATATCTGTAGCTAGATAAAGTAAAACACAGCTATCTGGATGAAAGATATTTTGTATTAAAACACAGAAAATTCATCATCTCAATGAAAATGTTATTTTAAAACATGAAATATGCAATATAGAATTTTATTTTATCTGAGTTTGATCAAATAATTGTTCCTAGTTTTTACTTTGAATCCGATGCATGAGGAAGGAATTCAAATCAGATTTGGATGCAAAAGTTTAGATTGGAAAAGGAAGGATTCAGAATTTTTAACAATTTCTTAAAGAAATTGTTTGTTGTTCTTTTAAGGTCTTAAAATGTTTGTGCTATTTATGGGAAATTGATCATGTAGAAACTTCTGCTCTAGAAATAAGATTATTTCTCCATTTTCTTCTTACCGGTACTATATCTCCAAACTACTTCTGACGTTGTTCCAGAGGACCTCCTAACTCTTTGAAGACTCAGAGAAATTTCTTTACAAATTGCTTTCATTCATTCTCTGCCAAAAGCATATTTACAAGTAGGATTCTGATAATAGATCTGATATAGAAAAGTATATTTCCTTTTCTATGATAAAATCTTCCCAACCCCAATTCCTTTTCATTTGACAATTTCATCAGATCAGAAAGACTCTACCACATTTAATGCATTTTGCCACTAGGATGGTTTAATGAACAGAATATGTCAGTAATGGCATAAATTATGGGTTTGCAAGCATGCGCGTGCAACCCATTATTTATTTATTTATTTATTTATTTATTTATTTATTAACTTTTTATTTACTTAATTACTTACTTACTTGTTTACTTATTTTATTTATTTTATTTATTTTATTTATTTTATTTATTTTATTTATTTTATTTATTTTATTTATTTTATTTATTTTATTTATTTTATTTATTTTATTTATTTTATTTATTTTATTTATTTTATTTATTTTATTAAATTTATTAAATTTATTAAATTTATTAAATTTATTAAATTTATTAAATTTATTAAATTTATTAAATTTATTAAATTTATTAAATTTATTAAATTTATATGTTGCCCAACTCCCAAAGGATTCCGAGTGGCTTAACAATAGAATAAAATATTTAAAACATTTTAAACATTAGAACAATTAAAACCCATACATATCATTCCATGGCCGGATCTCACCGATTATAACCACAAACTCAATGGTCCCAGGCCTGGCAGAAAAGCCAGGTCTTAACAGTTTTTTGGAAGGCCAATAGGATGGGGACAGTCCTGAACACTGGAGGTAATTGGTTCAAGAAATCCGGGGCAGCCACAGAGAAGGCCCTCCCCCCAAGGTCCCGCCAGCCAACACTGTTTAGCTGACAGGACCTGGAGGAGACTGACTCTGTGGAATCTCACCAGTCACTGGGAATTACTAGGAATTGTGTGGCAGAAAGTAGTCTCAAAGATAACCTGACCCTAAACCATGTTGGGCTTTAAAGGTAATGACCTTTGAACCTTGAATTGTGCCTAGAGACCAATAGGGAGTCAGTGCTGCTCATGGAGGAATGGTGTAATGTGGGTATACATAGGTGCACCTACAACAGATTGCGCAGCTGCATTCTGGACCAGTTGTAGTCTCCAAGCACTCTTCGAGGGTAGCCCCATGTAGAGTGTATTGCAATATTGTAATCATGATGTGACAAGGGCATGGTTGACTGTGAGGAGTGTTTCTTGATCCAGGTAGGGTGCAAACATCCCTTCAGCAACAGCTGTCAAATGTTGATCTTGTTTTAGCTACAAGTCTAGAAGGACACCCAAATTACGAACCCGTTCTTAGGGGGACAATTTCTCCCCCCAAGAGCCAAGGATGGACAGTTGACGTAATCTTTAAGATGCAATATCCATAGCCACTTGGTCTTGTCTGGGTTAAGTCTGAGCCTGTTGACTCCACATCCAGATCTTCACAGCCTCAAGACATTTTGCCATGTGTATCACCATTAAACAAGTCCTAATAAAGGCTCTCAGAAGTGTTAGGTCAGATTTGGAGTTACTGGTCCACCAGTGTTGCCATAGACAATTCTTCTGGCATGTCATTTCCTGGAGCTCCTTGGTAAACCAGAGAGCTCTCCTGGATCCACCACTATGGAGAGGTTGCAAAGGTGCAGTCAGGTCCAATGCCCCAGATGCCACCCTATTCCAGGCAGCCATTAGGGACCCAGCCGGCTAGTTGGCAAGGGAGTCAGTTCTCTCCCACAAGCTCCTTCTGGAACCCTTCAGGGTCTATTAGGTATCTGAGGCAGAGCCACTTAATCGGCTCCACCTCCCTGTGGTTTGGGAGTGGTGCCTTAAAGTCTAACCTCAGCAGGAAATGATCTAAACAAGACAAGGGAGAAACAACTATACCTATTATTATTATTATTATTATTATTATTATTATTATTATTATTATTTAGATTTGTATGCCACCCCTCTCCAAAGACTCGGAGCGGCCCACAACAACAGTACACAATACAAATCCAATGATTAAAAACAAAACAATTAAAACCCTTGATATAAAAACAGTCATACATCCCAAACAAACCATACATAAAACAAGATAGCCAAGGGGAATCAATTTCCCCATGTCTGGGGGAAGAGGTGGGTTTTTAGGAGTTTGTGAAAGGCATGGAAGGTGTGGGCAGTCCTAATCTCTAAGGGGAGTTGATTCCAGAGGGCCGGGGCTGCTATTCCCCTGGGTCCCACCAGATGACATCGTTTCGTTGACGGGACCTGGAGAAGGCCAACTCTGTGGGACCTAATCGGTCACTGGGATTCGTGCAGCAGAAGGCGATCTCAGAGATATTCTGGTCCGATGTCATGAAGGGCTTTATAGGTCATAACCAACACTTTGAATTGTGACCAGAAACTGATCGGCAACCAATGCAGACTGCGGAGTGTTGGTATGACATGGGCATATCTGGGAAAGCCCATGATTGCTCTGCAGCTGCATTCTGCATGATCTGAAGTTTCCGAACACTCTTCAAAGTTAGCCCCAAGTAGAGAGTGTTACAGTAGTCGAAACCTCGAGGTGATGAGGGCATGAATGACTATGAGCAGTAACTCCTGGTCCAAGTAGGGCCACAACTGATGCACCAGGCAAACCTGGGCAAACTCCCCCCTTGCCACAGCTGAAAGATGGTTCTCTAATGTTAGCTGTGGATCGAGGAGGACGCCCAAGTTGCGGACCCTTTCTGAGGTGGTCAGTAATTTCCCACCCCAGGGTAATGGATGGACAGATGGCATTGTCTTTGGGAGGCAAAACCCATAGCCACTCCATCTTGTCAAGGTTAAGTTTGAGCCTGTTGACACCCATCCAGACCCCAACAGCCTCCATGCACTGGCACATCACTTCCACTGATTTATTGACTGGACATGGGGTGGAGATGTACAACTGGGTATAATCAGCATACTGATGATACCTCACCCCATGCCCCCAGATGATCTTGCCCAGCGGTTTCATGTAGATATTAAATGGCAGGGGTGAGAGGACCAACCCCTGAGGTACCCCACAAGGGAGAGACCTAGAGGTTGAACTCTGACCCCCCCACTAACACCAACTGCAACCGACCGGAGAGGTAGGAGGAGAAGCACTGAATGACAGTGTCCCCCACTCCTAACCCCTCCAGTCGGCACAGAAAGATACCATTGTCGATGGTATCGAAAGCCGCTGAGAGGTCAAGAAGCATCAGGACAGAGGATAAACCCCTGTCCCGGGTCCTTCAGAGAACGATCAACACGACCAAAGCAGTTTCTGTGCTGTATATATATATGTCTTTGTGGATGTGGCCAAATAGTCCTTTAAAGATATTTGGTTAACATAGCTGAAGTCATTAAGAGAGAGAGGAAAAATATCTATAACTGATAAACCAATAACTTTTTGTCTGAAAAGATTGAACAACCATTTGTCTGAAATGATATGAGTTTCCTGCCTGAGTGGATAGTCGGATTTAGAAAACCTCCAAGGTGCCTTCAAACTCTGTTATTTGTTGAATAATACATTAAGACAACATTGTAAATTCTATGGAGATTATATGTCAAGTTAGAATATACAGTAAATGTTAAAGCCCACGTTTTGGGTGTAGAAAAATTATGTATATAAAATTATGGTCTAAAAATGGTTTACAAAAAGAATTGAGTTCTATATTAGATTAACTTTTTAAAAGTGAAGTTATTTGTTTAAATGTACTTCCACAATTTGGTTAGCCATTCGGTCAACTCAAGCAAAAAGATGGCTGAAGCCAACTTTTGCTGCCCCTTAGTTGCCATGAACCATGAAAGGAGGAAGTGATGGGGAAAGTAGATAGAGGTCTAACCATCAGAACAAAAAAAATTCCTGTAGAAAGCAAGATCGTCTTAATCATTTTAACAGGTGGCTGTGAAAAGAGGAGAGGAGTGACCAAGCAGCCTGCCAGCTACTTCCATTGGACATTGTGACCAGTGAAAACTGGGAGGGGAAAATTTTGCTCTTTTAATTAGGACTTTTAGAATTGGTTTTCATCAGCTGTGCCAAAATGATGTGTTCAATAAATATGTTCTTTGAAGAATCTACCTGCCTCGGAATTCTGCTTTTGGTGGATTTGTTACTCTGACATATTCTTCCATCCAATTAAGAAACATTTAATCCTTCCATCCATTAAGGTTTAAATGCCAATTTAGTATTTCCTTCTTTTTTTAAAATAATGTATTTATTTCACAATGCAAATAGTCATCTATATGCATTTTTGTCTACAGTCCGTCAGGAGATGAGTGACTTATAAATCAATTTAATTTAATTTAAATATTTGACAGCTGCTTAAAGAAATTCTTGGTAACTGAAGGTAAACAGAATAATAACCATAGTCTGAAAAGTTAAAGTATTTGTTCCCTTCTGAAATTGTCTTGACCTTGTTAATTATAGGCCTAATTTCCTTTTGGGTATACTTAATTTCTTTACAGTAAAAATAAAAATAAAAATGAATTAACTGGATCAACCTGAGTAGTGTCCAAACTTCTTTACTTACCATAACTGTTTTATAATTTTGACAATTGTATCTGCTACTATGCATTCAGGTTTGCAGAAAAATACCATGTTTAATATTGTACATGAGTTTGTTGCACCATGTGTTTCCTTGAGGATTAATTGAAACATACAATCTGATCAGGATGCTTAACTAAATGAAAAAAATTGCTTGACAGATACAAGCATGCAGCATGGTTGAATAGTACCAATTTTATAAGCTTCTAGAAAATGGCTACTACTTACAGAGACCTTGGGAACAGTTATATTTTACTGTGACCCAAACTAATATAATGGGATTTATACATACACAAATAGATAATGCCTTTCTTTACAGCCTATTTTTATGTATGTTTATTCAGAAGGATGTATTATACTGATAATATTCAATACATACTTATTACAATGAAACAGATGCTGCCTGATCCATCAAACTAAATCAGCATTTTATGGCATAAATTGTCCCTTTATTTAGCATCCTCTCACCTGCCCCTTTTGTATCTGTTGCTATGGAAATTATAGTCATACAATAATGTGTGATTCAAAGTCCTATTCAGAAAAAAAAATCTTCAAAATTGTTTGTGTGCCCTTCTCTCTCCCTTTCTAAATGCACTCACACAAACATGTTATATATTTTAGAATAACTAACCTACGGAGTCCTTTGAGAAACTGTATTTTTTCTGGAATAAGAAGTTCGCTGGAAGGCAATAGTCAAAAAGGTGGTATTAATTTTTTCTTCATGCTGTGGCTTTTTGTCTCTTGATTGTAGAAAAGTGTTCCTTTGAATTATAAGTAAATATTATCTAGAGTGTTTGAGGTGCCAAGATTTCTGCTCTTTCTCTATATTGGTTTTGTTCATTTGCATTATAAGACAAAAGACTTTTAAAAGTAAAATTGGGCCTGGGGGGAAAAAACCTTACATGCCGTAGAATTGAAATTGTTGCTGTGTCAACTCACATCCATTTAAGAAAAAGAAGTCCTGGTGGTGACATGCAGTATTTGTGAATCATAATTTTAAAGTTTTTAACAGAAATTATTAAGCCATTAAGGGCAAGGAATGCATATGCTTCTGTAATTTCTTTTTTTTACAATATTTGAAATTATATTTGAAAATGCAGCAAAGAAAAAGCAAATTAATCCTTATATCTTTGTACTTTCATTGTTATCCAAGAGAATAGGTTACTTACATGTATGCATGCAAATTGCATACATAAAGCCAATTTGGATTCTGCAGTAAACAACTCCATTGCTTATTCTTAGATTCTGGGCAAAAAATAAATAAATTATATATTCTTAGGCTCCGTGCAAAATTCATTTGTTGACATGCTTGATTAAGGCTCCGTTTTATACACAAGAGTCAAAGAACATTGTGTCATCATCTCACAACTAACATCTTCCCATGCTGAGCAGGATGTTCAAGAGGTCAGGACATTACCACAAGCCTAGACAGGGTTTTTTCCTCTTTCTTGAGGGATGATCACAGAGCTGCTTTTATAAATCCAGTATCAGCCTTTATATATTTACATGAAATTACTTATCTTCCTAGAAATCACAAATTATTCAGCAGTTAAAAATCCATCAATGCATGTTTAGGGCACATTTGTTCATTTTCTAAAAAAGGCGGGAGGGAGCAATATTTCTCACAATTTTTCTTTTAGTTTCTAGTTACAGTTTTTAGTAAAGCAAAAAAAAATCTACTTCCTTTTTGGAGAACAATTTCACTGTGGTTTCTTTGACTTAATGACCTTATCAACGTTTTCAATCTTGGAACTGCTAGAACCACAAAATACAGATAACCTGCCAGTTTTATTAGAAAGAACTGAGCTACATGATTCCTATAATGGTGAATCTGATTCCATGAAACTCAGGGATCTTAAGAATAATAATTTAATAATAATTTATTAGATTTGTATGGCGCCTCTCTTCGAGGACTTAATGAATGGAGAGCTCCAAATTTTCTGTAATAAGGACAATATGGGAATAAAAAGTGCCAGAACAAGAAAGATCCAGCCCTCTAAAACTAATTTCAGCAGCTGAACATTTTAAAACAAAATTAAACTAAAACAGTGCCTAGATTAGCACAAAATATCTGTCACTTGGCCTGCCACCTTTAATTTGCAGGTGTATAATCCTAGGGCAACACTGACAATCAGCCTTGGGAGAATATACTTCTCCAGTAAACTCTGCTGTCCCTTGGGAACTTTACAACTTCAGTCATCTTATTTTGACTCTATGTAATAGGTCTCCATCACCAGTTTTAGGGCCTCACCAGGATATATTTATTTCTCCAGTGCACAAATATATAGAACTGACAGTGTCCTACATAAAAGATGTCAATCATGGAAAAACTTGCTGGCTGTCTTCTTCCATTCTTTGTTACATAGCCCAATATACAAACGGGACAACACTGCTTAGGAAATAGAATCATTAACTTGAAAATATTTAAACCTATTGAAATGAAATCGGCTTTCTGCTAATGTGAGGCTATTACCGAGTCATAGAAAAATCCTGGGATAGACACATTTTAATATATTGTATCACCTCAATCATGTATCAAAGCTGACAGCTTCTGTTTAATTTGAATATTCTGATTTTGGAGGGGGGGTGTAGCATTCCTCTTAGAGGTGTGTGCGTGGTTTTAAATTTGATGCTAATTTCTCCAAATAATATTGTCCGGCAGATGCTTAAATTATTGCTGGTGGAAATATTAGAACATAAAAGTTTATGGTATTTTAATAGATTGCTGTTTGTCTTGCACAACTGTATTTTATTAGTTTGTAATGCACATGAATTTTTCATTCAATAAGGAAAAAAATCCATTACACTTTCTGGAGAAGGAACTTTATTTAGTTCTGTTTATGAGTAGCAGAAAAAGAGAGGGATTGGATTAATTATCTTCAATTTCTCTGTCCTCAAATAGATGATAAGTGATCTGAATGGGATGTTTGCTGCTGGATGAGGAAGTATGCGTAGCAGTTTTCTGCTATTTTGTAAAAATGGATTGGAGCCACAGAATGCAATCAACCCAAACAGCTGCTGTTCAGTCTACTGGGCCTCCGTGAAATAAATGCTGATTGTAGGTAAGCAGTGCTTGTGGAGTAACTCTGAATTAAGCTATTCTCCGTTCGAGAATAACAGAACGAAATAACAAAGTTGGAAGTTCAAATTTGGGCACTTAGAGGTCTTTTAGTTCAATCCCCTATTCAGGCAGAAAACCCTACACCATTTCATACAAATGGTTGTCCAATTTCGTCTTAAAAAGTTCCGGTGTTGAAGCGTTCACAACTTCTGGAGGCCAGTCATTCTACTGATTAATTGTTCTAACTGTCGGGAAATTTCTCCTTGGTTCTAGATCCTCAATTATTTTCTATTCATTGCTTCTTGTCCTGCCTTCAGGTGCTTTGGAGAATAACTTAACTTCCTATTCTACCCCAGATACTGTGACATTGCTATCATGTCACCCCTAGTTCTTCTTTCTAGTAGTCAGAGGATATATACCCAGTAGCATGGCATAAAAACATTTTTGTTTAAAAATAATGCTAACTTATTTTTTAAAATGGAAAACTTTCTAATCTTAAATGCTTGTTTAATTGAATTGCCTATAGCACTAGCTCCATCACAGTACATTACAGTAAGTGTTACCAGGTTTCATATCAGCTTCTCTTTTGATATGAGTAATTTGAAAAACCACACTTCCATTCTTAACAAGGCAAATGAAATGAAACCAAGTAATGCTTGCTGTTTATAGCAACTCAATGTGGTATCAGCAAAAAGGTAAAAAGACAATAATCACAACCATATAAAACACATCATTTTTTAATATGTAAACCATTCAGAGTCACCTTGTGGCAAGGTAGGGGGGCAAATAAATTTAATAAATACATTAAACAATAAATAATTAAAAGGGGGAATAATTTAGATTATGTCCTTGAGGCTTAATTTTTAAAAACAGTTTATTTATCTATTTTTACATTACATACATAAGTGCTTAGTGAAAAATGTAATGTCTGGGTCAATTTATTTATATATTGTTCTGTCTGGGTCCCCCCAGATGCCAACACCAACTAAAAAGAGTATCCAAACACACTGGTAAAAAGCAAAGGCAGTTTATATATTTGAAAGCAAACACAGGTAACAAAAACTGTTCTTACAGACAGGAACGTTATGAAGCTTCACAGAGGTTTCACGATGGCCAGGCAATAAAACAGGATTCTTGCTGGCAAAAACAACACTGGAGGTAATAAAACCCACGCCTCCCCCAAGTCTTCAGCCTTCGAAGCCACAAGCCAGGATCAGAGATGCCAAGAATCGAAGCAAGGTCACAGGACTCCCAATTGATAACTCTCCACAATACAGTAAGGGCGGGCCTGCCTTTTCAACCCTGCTGAGGAGAACCACACCCAAACCCAGCTGTTACCAGTTCAGGTATGGAAATACCTTGCTAATTGGCCCCTTCTTTGGGCTGCCCGTCTCTGCCTCATATCTACCGTGTTTCCCCGAAAGTAAGACAGTGTCTTACTTTCTTTTTATCCCCAAAAGCCCCACTATGTCTTACTTTCGGGGTATGTCTTATATTGGAAAAAAATTGTTGAATTTTTTGTTTTAACCATAAAATTAACATTTAGACGTGGTGATGTATGGAGGGGGGGCGGCGCGGAAGTGGGCAGGAGGCGGCGCTCATTAAGATCAGAGGGAGGTGGCAGACGTGGCGACGTATGGAGAGGGGGACGGTGCGGACGTGGGCAGGAGGCGGCGCGCAGCTAGATGAGAGGGAGGCGGCAATACCCCCGTGTTTCCCCGAAAGCAAGACATATGTCTTACTTTCGGGGTACGGCTTATATTAGCCGACCCCCCTGAAACCTCCGATACGTCTTACAATTGGGGGTGTCTTACTATCGGGGAAACAGGGTATGATAGCCTGGGCGTCTTCATCTAATGAATCCAGGCTACTCGCTGGGGAGAGCCCCCCCGGGGGTCTCAGACTGCTCTCCCTCCTCCTCTTCATCTTCTGCCTGATCCTCCCCCTCCTGTTCATCGTCCTCCCCCTCTGAGCATGGATCCGGCAGAGTTCCAGCCGTTCCCTGAGGAGCCTCAGGCTGAATCACAACATATATAGTAATACTTTTCCTACTAATTTCTAACTCTACTATCAACCATTTATAAAACAAGTCCCTGAGGCTTGATTTGTGGATATCATCTTGCCTTTCTTATAACTTCAAACAACTTGCTGAAGTCACCAAAAAGACACATTTATCTGTATCTGAAAAAAGACTCTCTTCAACTGAAGAAGAAATTACAATCTGAAAAGTACATTAGAAACAAGGAAGATTGGTTCTACATCCATATATTTAGGCTGCATCACAGCTGCAAAGTTGATGGAACACCATGCCTCCCTGTTACTTAACGCACCAGTCAATCAAGATTTTTATCTGTTGCTTGTGACTATTCGAACAGAGATCCTGATTTTAGGTTTCCTCACATATGGAAGAAAAAAAGGCCTTCCCAAGTTACTGTGGGTGAAACAAGCTGTAATGCAAATTTCCTTTGGAGATGGTTGAAGTGCCATTTTCCCCTGTGAAAGAAAGCTATTTCAAATAATCTAAAAAGTCATTCTGTCTCTGAGTAAATATAGCTATTTACTATATAAGGTCACTTTAGAGACAGCAACAGCAAACTGTGACAGATTTCAAAAGTGCTAATTTGAAAAGTAATAATTCTATGTAGACTTATAAAGAAATCATGCCGGACAAAATTAATTGCTTTTTAAACTGAATTATATGATTAGCCAATGGAATAAATGGTCTGCCAGTCAAATGTATAAACGAATATAGTTTTTCACACAATGTCACATGGAATCTTGCTTGGGAAATGAACTGGGATTAAATTTGAAAGTCCTTGATATAATTGTTCGTCCCTTAATATAGCGTTTCCTGAGTCAGAGAAAATATTTTGTTTGCATGATCTACAGGTAGTCTTTAACTTATAACCCAGCGGTCCCCAAGCTACGGCCCGGGGGCCGGATGCGGCCCACTGAGGCCATTTATCCGGCCCGCGGATGACTTCCAGTGCCATTAACCATCTGTTGCTGGGGGGCGGGGACCACGGCAGTCGGGAGATTGCTGTCGGAGCAGCAGGGGCCCGCTGACATCAAGCCCTGCACTTGCCAGCAAAGCCGCCCACCCTGGAAAGCAGCGCGCTTTCCAAACACGCTGCTTCCCCGGGCAGCCAGCTTTGCTCGGTGCCACCGGGCTTGACATCAGTGAGCCCCTGCTGCCATGACAGCAACCCCCTTACCACCGTGTTCACCTTGTGCCACAGGGGCGGGGGGGGGCGCCGTTTGCAAGCCCAGGGAGGGTGACACGCGGTGTTGGGGCTGCTTCTAGGCTGGTCCCTCCAGTTAATTAAAACAAAACAAGCCGGCAGGGGAAGGGGACGGACACTGGGGAAGCCCCCCTTTATGCCTTTTCGGCTGGGGAGCGAGAGAAGCGGAGATGGGCAAAAGTTGGACGTGCATGCTCAGTTCCCTTTGAAAGCTAATGAGCTGCCAGGGCAGCGCCACCTGCGAAGGGAGCCCCCTGGTGGTCAGCCATGGCCACAGCAGCCCCCTTGCGAGCCGGAGGCAAGAGAGACGCGCCTGTTCCCCTTCCTGCCAAGAGGGAAAGCGAACGGCTCTGCTGTGTCGAGAAAGGGAGGGAGGGAGGAAATTGGAGAGAAAGAGAGGGGGAAGAAAGAGGGAGAAAGAAAGGGAGGGAGGGAGGGAAGGAAGGAAGGGAAAGAGAGAGAGAGAGAAGTGGCTCTTGATTTAAGCATATGGTAAAAAGCACCAAGTAATAACAGGAAAAAAAACCCAGCCCTCACCTGTTTTTGTAAATGGTTCAAGAGTTCACACACACACACACACACACACACACACACACACACTCACATGGGGAAGGAGACAGGGATGGAAAAAGAAAGGAGAAGTGAGAGAGGGAAGGAATGAGAGAAAAAAGGAGGAAGAGGGAGAAATGAGAAACAAATGAGAGAGAAAAGGGGGAGAGACAGGAGAGGTACCCAGAAATGAGAACAGTGGTCGAAATTTGAGGAAGGATGATTGATTATTAAATATGGATTGACTATGGAATATTGGTAAAAGATATATTTAAGTGTTGTTTAATATTAGGATGTATTAATTCGTAAAATTGGATTAGAATTTTAGAACTATAGAATTACATAGGTAAAATTAATGGAAGATTCATATGATAAACAAGGGTTTTTTGATATGTACTGTATGATTTTATGAGTTTGCATTATGCATTTAAAATATACTTGGAAATGTAGAAGATTGATGGAAGTTAATAATAGTAAATGCTAAGTGCCTGAAAATTAATTGAACTTGGAAATATTGAATGAAATTATAGAAAAGTATAATTTATGGAAATATATTAATTGATGCATTATTTTTCTATTGGTATTTTACTGTTTCATAGGGGTTTTTTTATAGTCTGGCTCTCCAACAGTCTGACGGACAGTGAACTGGCCCCCTGTGTAAAAAGTTTGGGGACCCCTGTTATAACCATTCATTTAATGACTATTCATAGCTACAACAACACTTTTTCATACTTGTGATCATTGCGGCATCCCCATTGTCACATGATCCAAATTAAGACACTTGGGAACTGATTCACAATGATGATTGTTGCAATGTCCTGAGGTCATGTGATCAATTTTTGCAACTTTCTGGCAATCAAAGTCAATGGAAAAGACAGATTCACTTAATAGCAGTGTTACTAACTTCAAGCTGTATCAACTCAGTTAACTGTGGCAAGAAATATCATAAAATGGGCAAAATTAATTTAACAAATGTCTCATTTAACAACAATTTTTTTTGGCTCAATTGTGCTTGTAAGTTGATGACTATCTGTACTATATTGTTATTAACCAACCTGTGCCTGATGAAAAACATATACATACTTATTAAAGAATTCTGTTTAAGAACTAAACTGAACTCTTGAACTGCCTGGATTCATAGTCTTTTTAAAGTTTGTAATTGGGTTAGTCCAGATTCTCTTACAAAATTAAAAGAGAAGAGTGATTTTATTAGAGGAAGAGGAGGAGAATGCTGCCAGTCAATTGTAAATCTGATTTTCCAGTTAGGGCATCTGTTATGGAAAATGACTAGTCCAGATCATGTTGAAAATACCAACTTGGGAAATGCTGGCCTAAAGCATGGCCCAAAGGTAGGTTCCACCTGGTTCGGACTAATTCACTCAAACCATTAACAACCAATTGGTGATATCACAATGATGTCACAGAACCAGTTCTGTTGGTGCCAGTCCCTGGACACCACCATCTTTTTTTGGATATTTTTTTTGGAGGGGCGGGGTTGAATTTTTTTCTGCGTTCCCCCTTCCCCCTTTCTATGCATATGCAGAAGCCATCTTGTTTTTGGTTTGGTTTTTTTGGATTTTTTTAAAAAATTGGCATTGTGCATGCCCACGCAGTGCAGGAGGAAGCGAACCAGCAGCGAGGCAAGTTAGAACCCATCCCTGGCATGGTCCTATGTTTCCCCTACTACATGTATTAATCTGCTTTGCTATTGTACTCCTTTACTCACTATTTCTAATTTGACAGCTAAATAGCCTCACAGATGGTTCTCGTCAGCCAGTTGTTCAGCACAGTTCAGATAGTTACCTATGACTAGTCCTTGATGTTTTTACTGTTGCAGAATCCCCAAGATCAAATTTGGACATATGGAATCCAATTCGCACTTGCATAGTCAAAGTCAATGGGGAAGCTGGGGGAAGCTCCCTTAGCCTTCCTGTATGCAGGCCATGCTGCACCATACATCTCCATCCCCCTGCCTTGCAGTCATTGCACTGTCCTCATCATCATTTCCTTATCTTTCTTGCACTCATACCCTGCTGTAGCCTCCATCCCCTGCCTTCTTGCACTTATATGACACTTGCACCTACCAGGAAGACTCCCATCTTTTCTGACTTAAAGACTCACCCGTCTTAGGGTTATAACTGGCAGAGCTCAGATTGTCATCATTAAGCAATGTGGTCACAAAACATCACACAATGTCTCACTTTATGGTCACATTATTTAGCCATGACTATCCCAGTCCCAATTGCTGTTGTAAACGAAGAACTACCTGTAAATCTTTTCAGCTAGTACTTACACTATTTAACTATGATGCCATTCTGTCCCCATTTTAATTAGTTTGCTAAAAGAAATTACCAGATCAAAACATGAAGTAACATTAGTTTACCTAGGCCTGTTTTTGGAAAATCCATGCTGATTTATGATAATTACTTCATTGTTTTTAAGGTTATTTTAGAAAGGGTTTTAAGGGATCAATCTTTTAGAATAAGCTTTATAATCTCCCATCCTATTACTGTCGGATTCACTGGTCTTTAGATCTATAATTTTCCTTTCTCTTCTTTCAGGAAATAGAGATAATATTTGCTATTTTCCCACCATCTAGCATTTTAGCAATATTGTAAGGTTTCTCAAATATAAAAGTGTCAGTGGTCTGACATTTTAGCTAGACCATTAACTTCTTCCCGAAATACAGTACTTTTTTTTTTTGCATCTTGACCAGGCTATGTATGTTAATTGGTACTGAGTCTGTAAAGTGTGTATGTATGTATGCATATACACACACACACACACAGGCACACACATATATACACACGCACATTTTACTCTCAATTTCTTAATTTTTCTTATTTTTAAAATATACAAATTCCAAATTCCAGACATTGGTGCAAAATTTGTTTTTGACATAGCAGTTATGAACAAGCCTAACTCCAATGATTTGATATGGCCTTTTCATTTTGACCCATTGTTTTGTATTTAATTCTATTTATCTTGAGGCTCATTATCAGTAGGAAGGAGATACCGGATGATAACATTTTCACTAAATCTAGAAGAATCAAGTCATATTAACATGTTGAAATGAGAACAATTACTATGAATAGCTTCACATTTTACATTTATTATGCAGTAGTTTCTAATTTCACTCATGTGAGAAAGCTGTTTTTGTTATATCTGTGTGTAAAGTTTGCAACTTCCTAATACAATTACAGTTCCTAGACTTCCTTGAAGTTAGCTTACGTGATTTAAATAATGGATAGTAACTGTCTGTATCCAATCTAATCTCTTTTAAATAGATTAGGCCCAAATTCTTATTGTATATTAGAGATGTGCTTACATACAGTGATCCCCCGGTTATTGCGTCCCCGACCATTGCGAATGGGCTACATCGCGATTTTTCAACCCGGAAGTAAAAACACCATCTGCGCATGTGCGCCCTTTTTTCCTATGGCCACACATGCGTAGATGGTATTCCCCGCCGGGCAGATCAGCTGCTGGGCGGCTTCCCTGGGTCTTTCCCCTCTTGCTGGCGGGAGGGCGAGAAGCCCCCCCAGCACCCGCTCGCCCTCCGTTCGCCCGCCCTTCGCCCGGCCACCCGCCATTTGCTCGCTGCTCGCCCGGCCACCCGGGTTCGTTTGGCTTCAGGACTCAGTTGGGAAGCGGCACGGGTGTTTTAAAAGGTCTCCGCCGGCATGGGGGGCTTCTTAGCACCCCCCCAAACCCGGGTTGGGGGTTCGGGGGGGGTAGGAAGCCCCCCATGCCGGCGGAGACCTTTTAAAACACCCGTGCCGCTTCCCAGCTGAGTCCTCAAGCCAAGCGCAGAAGTTAGCCTTGAATCCCTTTGAATCCCGCCGCTTCTGCTGGATACGGGCGATGGGGGGGGCGAGCTGCCACACCCCTGGCTTCCGCACCGCTCGTCCCACCCACCGCCCGTATCCAGCAGAAGCTGCTGGATTCAAAGTGCTGGGGTGGGGGGCTGTCGGGACACCCCCCCCACCCCAGCACTTTGAATCCCGCCGCTTCTGTTGGATACGGGCGATGGGGGGGCGAGCTGCCACAGCCCCTGGCTTCCTCACCGCTCGTCCCACCCACCGCCCGTATCCAGCAGAAGCTGCTGGATTCAAAGTGATTCAGGGAACAGAATGGAGCCTTCCGCGGCGGGGCTGGTAGGAGGGGAGCCGAGGGGATAACTGAGCCCAGCCCCGTGGGATTCGCCTTCCTCCCACTTGCAGCCGAGTGATCGTGGGCTCCTTCGCAACCTCAGAGAGCTTCCTGGTTTTCGTGAGCTTTCATGCCCAGGAAGCTCTCCGAGGTTGCGAAGGAGCCCAGGATCACTCGGCTGCCGGCGGCAGGAAAACGAATGTCACGGGGCTGGGCTCGTCTCCCCCCCCTTAGCAACCCCGCCGCGGAACGCTCCATTCTGTTCCCTGCCGGCCCGATTGAGCGGCCGGCGGTCTCCATTCAGGGAACAGAATGGAGCCTTCCGCGGCGGGGCTGGTAGGAGGGGAGCCGAGGGGATAACCGAGCCCAGCCCCGTGGGATTCGCCTTCCTCCCGCTTGCAGCCGAGTGATCGTGGGCTCCTTCGCAACCTCAGAGAGCTTCCTGGTTTTCGTGAGCTTTCATGCCCAGGAAGCTCTCCGAGGTTGCGAAGGAGCCCAGGATCACTCGGCTGCCGGCGGCAGGAAAACGAATGTCACGGGGCTGGGCTCGTCTCCCCCCCCTTAGCAACCCCGCCGCGGAACGCTCCATTCTGTTCCCTGCCGGCCCGATTGAGCGGCCGGCGGTCTCCATTCAGGGAACAGAATGGAGCCTTCCGCGGCGGGGCTGGTAGGAGGGGAGCCGAGGGGATAACCGAGCCCAGCCCCGTGGGATTCGCCTTCCTCCCGCTTGCAGCCGAGTGATCGTGGGCTCCTTCGCAACCTCAGAGAGCTTCCTGGTTTTCGTGAGCTTTCATGCCCAGGAAGCTCTCCGAGGTTGCGAAGGAGCCCAGGATCACTCGGCTGCCGGCGGCAGGAAAGCGAATGTCACGGGGCTGGGCTCGTCTCCCCCCCCTTAGCAGCCCCGCCGCGGAACGCTCCATTCTGTTCCCTGCCGGCCCGATTGAGCGGCCGGCGGTCTCCATTCAGGGAACAGAATGGAGCCTTCCGCGGCGGGGCTGGTAGGAGGGGAGCCGAGGGGATAACCGAGCCCAGCCCCGTGGGATTCGCCTTCCTCCCGCCTGCAGCCGAGTGATCGTGGGCTCCTTCGCAACCTCAGAGAGCTTCATGGTTTTCGTGAGCTTTCATGCCCAGGAAGCTCTCCGAGGTTGCGAAGGAGCCCAGGATCACTCGGCTGCCGGCGGCAGGAAAGCGAATGTCACGGGGCTGGGCGCTAGCTCTCGCCGCTTTCGAGCTGAGTCCTGAAGCAAATTCGCTTCAGGACTCATCTCGAAAGCCCGCTAGCGAGGAGCCGAAGATTGGGGGCGGCGCGGCTGTTTTAAAACGTTGCCGCCGGCATGGGGGGCTTGCCAGCACCCCCCGGACCCCCAACCCGTGTTTGGGGGGCTGCTAGGAAGCCCCCCATGCCGGCGGCGACGTTTTAAAACAGCCGCGCCGCCCCCAATCTTCGGCTCCTCGCTAGCGCTGCGGAAGTTAAAAACACCATCTGCACATGCGCAGATGGTGTTTTTACTTCCGCAGCGCTACTTCGCGAAAACCCGCTCGTTGCGGGGGGTCCTGGAACGGAACCCTCGCAACGAGCGGGGGATCACTGTATATCTGTCCAAATATTGATTTCTTGACTGATGATTGTTACTGACATTGAGGCATGGCCAGTGAAACCTCATGAGTCTCACAGATATCATGAACCTGTGAGGACATGTGTAACACACATACACACCAATATAGTTATGTAGAAATAGAAATATTGTGCTAGAAGCAAATTTTGTCACATTCATATTTGACTTTCATTCAGGTGCTCAAGGCAACACAATTTGTATTGCAGTGTGATTCTTCTTATTAACAGCAAATTTTGTTGCTGATAAATGCAGCATATGTAATCAAGCTTTTTAAAATTCTTCTAAGATATTTTTGCCATTTATATATTGCTTTGTGTTGATTAGGATCTATTATTCTCACTGCAGTGGTTACTTATCTTTCACCTTTCTGATAAACTGCCCTCTGTAGAGATATTTGCAGTCTTGTATGATTGCTGAAAACATTTTTAAGTCAACAACAGCGCAGCCTATTAAAAATTCATTGCGAAAAATTAAATGTGCACTATCCACTCTGTTAAAAAATAGTATGCAAAAATAAACTATGGAGGCACTTGTCCCACTGCAGTCTTCAGCCACATATATGCATATAGAGTTTATCAGATTATTTTCATTTTTACTACGAAGCCAACGAATTTATAGTGAAACAAAGGAATGTTAATGAAGCACAGGAATGTAAACAAAGCTAAGGCTTGCCTGCAAAGTTGGGTTTGGGCAGCCAAAATTTTTACTGCCACACTGTGGGTGTGGCTTATTTTGTGGGTGTGGCTAGATGGTCATTTGACTGGGTAGGAGTGGCTTCTTGGCCATGTGACCAGGTGAGAGTGGCTTGAACGATCATCATCATTCAAGTGAACTGTTAAGTCCTCAACTTACAACCTCACCAGTGTCGCCCGCTGGGGTGACCATTTGCTTTGTGTTTCCTGCACTCTCCTTCCTGGGTTGCCCCCTGCCTCAGGCTGGCTAGCTAGGCAAACAGATGCCGATCAGCTGTTGAGAAAAGAGGGGGGAGGAAAATGGCCCCCTGCAACTCCTGCCAGTGCTGATCTCCCTGTCACTTCCCAAGGAGGATGAGGATAGGAGGAAGAATTTAAAAATATTGGAAAGCTGAGGGACAGTTACAAGATTATTATTGCCGCACAATGCCTTTCATCTCAGCTGCGGGCGGAGTGAGGGCATTGCAAGGGGAAAAAGATCACAGCCCAGACCGCTTCTGCATGTCTCGGCTCAGCTCAGCTCTCCTTTTTTCCCCTGCTGCTGCTGCTTCTGCGTGCTCCTCATTTTTTCCTCTTTTCTCTTTCCTGGCCTCAGGAGGTGGTCACGTAAGGCTAGTGGAGAGCCGGGCAGGAGATAGGGAAGCTCATCCAAGGCCAGGAAGGAGGAAAGAAGAAAAAAGCAAGGAGCACAGACGCAGCAGCAGAGGAGAAAAAAGGAGAGCCTTGCAAAGACTGGTAATCCCAGAAGTGACTGCTTCCGGTCAGCTGGAGCTGGGCATGCAGCTTCATTTCTGCTGGTGGAACTATGTTCCACCCCTTCCTGCCCGCTGCCCACCCCTGTGTTTGAGAATGAGTGCACACTGAATTCTTCAGAGTCAGTCCAATGTTTCAGAGCAGAGTCAAGGTTGTCAGCCAACAGCTCCAAGAAGCAGAATTCACACATGAATGCCACACACAAGCTGGCTATCAGGTGTTTCCAGCAAAGAAAAAAGGTAGAACAGATTCCGCAGCCAGCTGACATTTTCCAAAAGGTTTATTTTTTTGCTTGGTGAGGAGTTTAATAGATCCTCTTTATTTTGCTATTTGTATTTATTAGATTTGTATGCCGCCTCTCTCCAAAGACTCGGGGCTATCCTTTCTACTTGTCATTTGTGTGGGCTGGGAGGTTTTAGGATGTCATCCTCTGACTCTTCCAATTGCTCTGGTGTTTCTCCTATGTTTGATCATCCTCTTGTGTTTCCTGCTAAGGTTGACATATCACACATTCAATTGGAGCTGCTTCTTCAGAGTCAGTTTCAAACTCAAAATCTAAGTCCTAAGTCACTGGTTTGTCCCAAAGATGCTTTTTCAAGAGGCAACTAGACTTTATGGAAAATCCAGTTGCCTCTTGAGAAAGCACCTTTGGGTCAAGCCAGACATCATTTTAGATTGGTAAATAATTTTATTTTTGTCAGTTATGTAACAACAATTAATTATAATTGTGGACATTTGTTCAGATAAATAACTAATGTCTATTGATATGTTTAGCTATGAAAAAAAATTATGCATGGTCTATTAATATCTTAAGAGAAAATATTCCTCTCTCTGCAAATACTGATCTTGCTTAGCTAGCTGAGCACAATGGTTCCTGATTCTCCTCTAGACTTCACAATACAGAAAACATTCCAGCTAAAATTGAGGTGAGCACCCTTTTGAAACTGCTGCAATACATTTTCCCTATTTTTTTTAACTGATCTATCTCTTGTCACTGAATTTAATTTGTAAAGATATTTGGGCAGGAACTCTACTTTGGAAGATGCAACTATCTCCTAAGTTTCTGTTGACATAATGCCCTAATAGGAAAAACAAAAATAAAACACATAGGCCAATCAAACTATTTTTAATAAAGAAGCTGTAAAAAATGAGAAATTCTGCTGTTAGCCGCAAATATTAGAGCTGTAGTCAGCCAAAATAATTATATTATTGAGAGACAGTACCTCCTAGCACAGTGATGGTGAATTTTTTTCCCTCAGGTGCCAAAAGTGTGTGCACGCACACTATCACGCCTGCACGAGTGCCCATACCCATAATCCAGTGCCTGGGGAGGGTGAAAATTGCCTACCCTGCCACCCCTTCCCGGAGGCAGGCAGGCAGGAAGGAAGGAAGGAACTCTCACAGTAGAAAGAGTACTCTGTTGTAAACTCAGAATAGACCACAAGCTCTATTAGAAATGGCCTATGTTCCACATTTCTGAATAGGTTTCCCCTCATCTCTAAGAGAGATCACTAGATTTTAACAAGAAAGTCTCTTGTTTCACTGAAATGGCAACTGACTGAATGTTGATGCCTCAAGTATGTTTATTGGAAGTTTCAGTACTTCTTCCCTGGATAAGTAGTATGGTCAAATGAAGTAATCTGGATTTCTGTTGAACTCTGCTTTGGGAAATGGAGTTTGATAGGCATATTTTCTCTCTATTTTCTCTGGCAGATCTTTATTCTCTAGCAGAAATTGAAGGGTTTTTTTTCAAAAAAGCAAAACAGTCTTTTTAGTAGGTCATTCTCTTTTCCAACTGCTGCAGGAAAATAAAACACTCTTTTCACGAATTGATTTTTTTAATTAAATCTTTTTTATACTAATATCTTTGGCATGGCTTCATGAATATGCATGACAGCAATAGATGTAATTTTTCCATGGCTCATTGTTCATTTCGAAAAGCCACGAGCAGCCCACTAGGAAAATATGATATTTTGCTTTTCATCTTAAAATAACAATAACTTGTTTTTTGCTTTGATATTTGCTCAGACCAACACAGTGGGTTATATCTTGAGGAAACCACCTAGATAGCTTCTAAAGATTGTGCGCAGTTGTTGCATTTACTTCATCCTTTCATTTTGAAGAAACATTTAAAGCTCTTCCTTCTTTTATCACACCTTCATATTCTTTGAGAACAAAGGCAGTTATATGTATGTATCCTTATGTAACATATGTAGCAAAAAGGCTTTTTTAAAAAAACAGCTACAATATACTGTAGATACATAAAACTTTATTTTGAAAGTGTAGGCTTCCTAATATTGAACACAATAGGAATTTCAGGAAACAAAAGTCAAAATTATTTTGCTGTTTTCTACCTTTTGTTAATTAACATAATTGAGCAAATCCATAGATTTTATTCTAAAAACAGCCGATCTATGAAGACATCAGTCTGAAAAAGTTTTGAATTAAGAAAATCTTCATGAGCAGAAAAGTTTCCCTGCTGCCGACCTCAAGGTAACCCTAAAAAATAAGGCATGGTAAAATGTTTTGCAGAGAAAAAGGAGAGTTAGGACACATCTCTTTGTTTTTATTATGTGTAGCCTTAAGGAAGAATGATAATTAAATGATAATTTTGTGGCAAATATATGGTCTGTTCTTCAGTGTGCTGGCTCCAAGAGAAGAGAGCAAAGATGACTTTTGCTCCCAATTAAGAGCTGGAAGTATCTCAAAAAACAATAAAGTCCAGGTAAATCGAAATCAGAAGAATGAAAATCTGATTCAATGCTGTGTTTTTCTATTAGAAGCACATTAATGATGTTTTACATGTACAGGTAGCCCTCGACTTGCACCAGTTCATTTAGTGACCATTCAAAGTTACAGTGGCACTGAAAAAAGGGGCTTATGACTGTTTCTTACACTTATGACCTATCAGCATGCCCATGGTCACATGATCAAAATTTGGATGCTTGGCAGCTGACTCTGATTTATGATAGTCGCAATATGACATCAGGCCAGATTACTTGTGGGACCACTTTCTGCCATATGAGTCCCTGTGACTGATTAGGTCCCACAGAGTTGGCCTTCTCCAGGTCCCATCAGCCAGACAATGTTGCTTGATGGGGCCTAGGGGAAGAGCCTTCTCTGTAGGGGGCCCATCCCTCTGGAATCAGCTCCTCTTGGAGATTTGTACTGCCCTCACCCTCCTTGCCTTCCGTAAGAGTCTTAAGACTCAATTATGTCGCCAGGCTTGGGCCAATTTGGTCTTAGCCCCCAGGCCAACAAAATGAGATATACTGTATGTTGTATGATTGAAATGATTTTTAAATATTGGATTTTTAGATTGTAATTTCAAATTTAATTAGATTTGCTGTTGTACTGTATTGTTATATTATATGCTGTGAGCCACCTCAAGTCCTCGGAGAAGGGCAGCATTCAAATCCAATCCAATCCAATCCAATCCAATCAAATCAAATCATGGGGCCATGTAATCCTCTTTTGTGACCCTTTGACAAGCAACGGAAGTCAGATTCATTTAACAACCATGTTACTAACTTGACAGGTGCAGTGATTCACTTAACATCCCTTTCAACAGCAATTGGTATGAAAGACAAATGGTAGTCTCCCAAGGTATACCTTTTTTCAATAATTTTATTAAATGTTATGCAAGTAAATTTTTTTGCAACTATGGAACAAAAGGAGACATTAAAATGTGTGTGTGAGTGAGTGTGTGTGTGTGTGTGTGAGAGAGTTTGTAGATTGTTTTAAAAAGGATGCAGAAAAAAATAAAAAGAAAAGGAAGAGAAAAAGAGAAGAAAATTCTCCTCCTTCATTCCCTGCAACTACAGCTAGCACTTGCAAGGGGAATGAAAATATAATGGAATATCGTTTACCCAATATTGTCTATTTTCTTTGCAATCATGGCAAATGCATGGAACAACATAGAGCAGAAAAGGTGTTCTATTTCCTCGTGTGTGCAGTGAGAAATCTTTAAGAAGTTCCAGGGCATACTGTAGATTAAGTTTTGATAATGAGACTCATGAATGTTTAACATACATGGATAGCTCTGATGTTATTATCAGCTCTCCCCTTCTACTACAGTAGTCCTTGGTTTACAACCATAATGGAACCTGCCCCAAAAGTGTGACAGCTTCCATTTTTACAACCTTTCTTGCGATGGTCATGGTCATAAAGCGAACACCATGTTTGCCAAACAAACACTGCGTCTGTAAAGCACATGTTACAGTTGTAAAGCTGTTTTTGCCAAAAATCAGAAGAAAATGCTGGGCTTTGGTAAGAAGTCTTAAAACATGATCACATGACAGTAGGATGCTGTAAAATGTTGTAAAAGTAAGTTGGTTGCTGAACGCCCATTGTACAGTCACATGACTGAAAAGGAGCAGCCATTCAAACTTTGGAAGACATAAATACCCTTGGGAAGGTTCTTCAGAACTTCAGATGGTTGCTAAGTGACCGGTCATAAGTTGAGGACTATTTATAATATATTGGGATAAAGTATTTGTAATAGCACATAAGAAAAGAGAAGTATTGCATAGAACAAGGTTAGAAGTGGCATTTTGGCTATGGCATCTAATGCCCTTCTTAGTACAGGAATCCAGATTAAAACATCCCTGACAGATTGCTGTCTAATGTCTGCATGAACACAGTTAGTGAATGTGAGCCTACCACCTTTATCTAGTTAATTGGTTCCACCATTGAGTTTTATTATCATTAGTTGTTTTTTTCTCAGCACTCATTGGAATGTGCCTCCCTGCAACTTAAATCCATTATTTTGAATCCTCTCCTCTGAAACAATTGAGGTCTTAACCTTATTCTGTGTGCAATCTTTTAAGATATATGAAGAGTGTTATCAAATTTGCCCCTCTTAGGTACATTTAGTCTTTTTTCTTGCCCAATTAATTTATAGATAGCTAGGTAGTAGAGGAATTATTAATAAATTGTGTTAGTAATAAACCAGCACAAGCTGAGATTTTCATTCTCAGAAGACATTCAGCTATATGTGACTCTTCCCATTATTCACTGATGTCTTTCCCCTGGTATCTCATTGTATAAGGTGAGACCTGGAGGTAATAATTCCAGAATAGCTCCAGCCACTATCTTCTTTACATATTCAAGAGGTGACTCAGAGATTAAAGTGAGCCAAAAGAGACCAGGTTGAAAACAAGCAGTTTTTTAATTGGAAAACCTCATGAATTATTTAATGCTTTCAATTGTAAATCAATATTTAAATATGCTGGCTTATATATTAGGAGCCTGTTATTGGTCCCAGGTCTACAATAATGGGAAACTTGCTAGAAACCATTTGAAATTGCAGATAACCTAATTTGGATCTTCTTTCATAAGTAATATTGTTCTTCAAAGTTTCTAAGATTGCACTTTAGGGAACCATCATTCAGGAAAAACACATACCTTGCATTTCTTGCTAATTCACCAAGAGAGTTATTTACTCCTTGTATTTATTTCAGAAGCTAATCTTTCTATCATATTTATAGTAGTAATCTTGTTCAATTTAAGAATTGACATAAGATCCATTATAAGCCCAATATAGTATTTGTAAAGTCTCTTTCCCTCTTGCATTATGGGAATAATTTTAAGCCATAGTGATTTTCAGAAGTCAAAAATCTAGAACTGAATATGCATTGGGTGAGGTGAGGCAGGAAAAAATTGTTATTACAAACCTCATTAATTTGATTGTAGAATAGATAATCTAATATGTACAGATGAATGTTCAGGAAAATGTTTTTAACTTATAGTTCTATTTATGGACAAGGAATTATTATTATTTACAGCCTTTGGCTCTCTGGAGACTTAATTCACCAGCTAAGTGGTTCAATAGCTGTCCAGTGTAAGTCCATGTATATAATAAAGTTAGACAACATACTGTCTACAGTAGATTCAGGAAAGTCCAAATTGTCTATAAGTGATAGGAAATATAAACTATTCCAACTATGTACAAGTTACAACAGTGACAAAATATCCCTGATACATGATCATACTGTGAAAATAAGTGACTATTTTTTATTATTATTGATTATAGTTTCCTTTATACATATTTTGGTCTGACAAAGAATCCATAGGCTTTCCTGATGATTTAATTATTCAAAAAATGTATTTGACAGACATAACAGTTAGTAAAACATGAAAAGTATAATCCAACTACCAGAAACCGTGTGAAAGAATATTACAAATCTATGTCTCTAATGCTAACATAGTGTACTAATTCTTCTCAAGATGGTAAACAAGAGTTCCGATTCTTATTAGTAGAATTAATGCACTGTTCTCACTAAGAAAGTGGAAATAGTTTTGATAATTCATCATAGGAAAGAGAGGAATTTAAATTTTCTAGGATTAAAAAAAGATTTGATCATGTGTATCTTTAAGAAACATCATCTGAGACAAATGCAATAGAAAGTAAGAAAATGGATATGGGAAATTAAATCCTACAATAATTGCTGTTCTTGTTGTATCAGATTTGCATAGCAAATCAAATACTACATTCCAAAAGTGGATAGAAAGGTGGGGTCAGGATCTTTGACACTGCAGAGCTTGAAGCACTCATTTTGCTATATAAAAGCTGATAGATTGGATGTAAAAAATATAATAAAAAGCCCAAAACATAGTCCCATATACTTTAGAGGTCCTTTGGAGTACTCAAAAGAGTTGCTGGCAAGTATAATACAGGTTAGACTTATCCTAGAAGGAAAGATTGAGAAAACAAGGCATGTTAGTCTTAAGAAAAGCCTGGGAGAAAATATGACAGTAATTTTCAACTATCTATAGTTAGAACTTGTTATATTGTTCTTTAGTTAGAGAAAGGCAGATTCTAACTACCAGTAAATGTTAACAGTATTCAGAATGCTAGTATTTCTCAAACTTGGCATCTTTAAGGTATGTGGAGTTCAGCTCCCAGAATTCATGGTCAACTTTATGATTTTATGACCCCATCCTTGTCAAATATTAGAAAACAGTACAGTACAGTATTTTATTTATTTATTTATTTATTTATTTATTTATTTATTGTTTGTTTGTTTGTTTGTTTGTTTGTTTGTTTGTTTGTTTAGACTTCTATGCCACCCAATCCCGAAGGATTCAGGGTGGCTTACAATAACATAAAAAATATAAATACAATAAAAAAAGAAGTCAAATATAAAAGTCTAAAAACTATAAAACCCCAGTTAAAAACCCACAGTTTGACTATCCAATCAAAATACATGCATGCCATTCACACAATTTAGATATTAATTCATGGCCCACAGGGCTGCTGAAAAAGCCAGGTCTTCGTGGCCTTGTGGAAGGCCAGTAGGGTGGGAACAGTACAGACACCGGGGGGGGGGGTTCCATAGATATTATGATATAACATTTTATTTAAAATTCACGGCATGGATCTTTGTAGATTTTTTTCTTGGTTATTTATGAAGCTTTTAGAATAAGACTGAATTATGCATCATCATGATAAGCAGAAGATATGATTTTTTTAAAAAAAATAGCAACAATTGAAGTATTAATATTTTCACTGAAAAGCATATTTCAGTTTCACTATGATTGCCCCAGAATACAATTCCATTGTATATCACTGTAATCTTGCAAATTATTCCAGAAAACGTGAACACTGCTCAAATTGGTAACAGTTTTTAGAGTTAATGTCCAACTTAGCTTTGATAAACATTATAGAGAGTTTAGGGTTAGGGTTAGGGTTTCCTGAATCTGTAAAACGGTAAATTGGAAAGATCTTGGGACACAGGGAGAAGAAATACCACACAGGAAATGGCCAGAGAAGAGATAGCCTAGCCTACAGCTGGATATTGGGTAGATCAAGAGGTTCATAGGTGAACCTCCCTACTTTCTCAGGATGTAAAGGAAGTGGTAGGAGAATTATATTTTCAGACTTGCAAGATTCTGTTAACATAGCTTTACCATAAGGTAGAATTAACTTACCTGGCTTTGTTTGCTATCTAATCTACCTGGTAAGACTGATAGTGCCACAGTTATACTATGAAATGAGAAGCCTTATCTTTACAGCGTGTTTGTAACAACTAACTGCTGTTGTCAATATGGAGATTCATGTGCATTTAGAAATTGCTTTTCAGTGCCTTACCTCATTTGTGTCAAGCATATGATTGCCTTTTATCACTGACAGCTCAGCATACAGCATTATCTACTGAGTTGTCAACCATCTCTAGTACTATTCTGTGCTTTGCATGTGAGATGCAGCTATTTACTAGTCTTGTGTGGCATTTCTATGTTGTAAAAGACTCAAATAAGTCTAAATGTAGTTGCAGAAATAATATTTAATCCCAGCTTAATCAGTTAATTATTACTCTGTAAGAACATAATCATTTTCTTACATAGATTCTGGAATGCATACAGCTGAACATACATCTTTACAAAGAACCATTGTCAGACAATGTCCCAGCAGCAACTGGGGTTTCTGGGCGTTCCCACTCCTTGGCGGAAAATTCCTGAGTGGCTATTGGCTAGCTGAGCCCAGCAATGGGGAATATATATATATAGCTGCTAGGCGTCGCTATGAGTTGTTCAGTTACAGTTAATTCTAATTGGTTGGTTGTTGCTGTTCTACGATAAAGGTTCTTCTTAGTTCCCTGCCTGGCCCGTCTCTTTATTGTAAGGATGTAACACTGGCGATAAGGATTGCCTGCACTGACAACAAATCCTTGACCGGCCAGGACACTGGGACATAATACTGCTGCTGAGACATAATACCCCCCACACCAGATTTGAACACACATAGTCTCCCAAATATGATGGACACTTGTGCATCCGGGTGGAAAGGCATGGTTCAGGTTCTGGTGGTGATGGGGGTGTTTGTAATGAAATTGGAGTCTCATTGGAGGATGGAAGATGACAGTCCTCCAAAAGTGGTTCCGTGGAAGGAACTCTTTTTCCAGATGTTTCCGGCTCATTGTGTGAAGATTGCGGAAATAGCCTAGAGTCAACGATGTCTGGTGCCGAAATGTCTGGAACCTGGAATGAATGGTATATTTAATGTTGGTATGGAAGTGCAAACTATCCTGTGGTCAATTGGTCCATGTGCTAGCACCAGGTCCACCTATCGCTTAACTGGACACTGTAAGAACAAGGTCCAGTTATCTCAGAGATCCAACCTGGTTCCCAAGGCAGGTCTCCAACCTGATAATTTCGGGCATAAACTAGATCTCTCTGAGTGAAACCTCGCATGGGATTATAACTGTCTGCTTCATGACTAGGAGCATACGAGGGATGGATATTGTCTAACTTTGTGCAGATGCATTGGCCCATAAGAGTCTCTGCGGGGCTTTTGTTTGTACTTGGACGGGGAGTTGAGTGTTGGGCGAGCAGGTAAAGATTGACTTTACTCTTCCTTCAATCGGCCTAGGGCCTCTTTGGCTGACTTTACTGCCCTTTCCCCCCAGCCATTGCTGCTGGGGTGCGAAGGGACTTTTAATATTTGCCTGATGCCATTTGATGCCAAAAATAATTGAAATTGAGATGATGTGAATTGTGAATGGTTGTTGCTCACCAATGTGTCGGAGGGCCCATGGGTTGCAAAATACTTAGACAAGGTATTGATAATACACTCAGAAGTGGTGGACCTAAGGATATCTATTTCAACCCAACTGGAGTAGGTGTCTATTAGGATAGATTTTTCACTTCTTAGGAATCATTTTTTAATAAGAAAGACACGGTTGATATCATAACTGCATTTCGTTTTCAAATGTATCATTGAATGCTTATTTTTTCATATTATTTGGGGCAATGTTCAAATTGACTGCATGTCAAACACTCTTTATAGTAAAATATTTTTTTACTAATATGTCCCTCAGACTTTCTTAAGATTACACCACAGCATGAAACTTGAATAGTATGAATCCACGTGCATGTCCAGGTTCACTGTTATTTCTGAGGCTAATTGAAATGTGAGTCTGCTTGATTTTATATTGAATTCTATTCTGCTTCTGTAACTCCTCCCTAATCCAGAACTGAGCAGAATTATCAACTAGTTTGCAAAAATCCAGGCCATCACTACTAACACCAAGGACAGTTTTAAAAAAATATTCTAGACCTACGGTAGATAATATATCTAATGACTCTATTCAAATTGTTGGGATAACAAGATAGATCAGATGTCCTGTTGTATGGCCTTGTATATAATTTTCCTAATGCAATCAAGGAAAGTCATGTGGGCATACAATGAAGCAGAGATTCATAGCCCTCAGTCTGTGGCATGCCAGAAACTGGGCCGTGCAAACAAGCAAAACCCATCGGTGGGCAGTACCAAGCCACTCTGGTCCACAGAAAAAGTTATCTCCACTGAACTGATCCCTGGTGCCCAAAAGATTAGCAGCCACTACAATGAAGGTTGTCACAGAATTATAGGCAAAACAAGGATAATAAAGTAGCACTTGTACCTACAAAAGACTCTACTTACGAACTTTTCTAGATAAGAACTGGGTGTTCAAGATTTTTTTTGCCTCTTCTCAAGAACCATTTTCCACTTATACACCCGAGCCTCCGAAACTGTAACCGGAAAAGGCAGCAAGAAGCCTCTGTGGGGCCTCTCTAGGAATCTCCTGGGAGGAAACAGGGCCTCTACTCTCCCTGTGGTTTCCCCAAGCACACACATTATTTGCTTTTACATTGATTCCTATGGGAAAAATTGCTTCCTCTTACAAAGTTTTCTACTTAAGAACCCCGTCACGGAATGAATTAAGTTCGTAAGTAGAGGTACCATTGTACTTTTGCAGAATGCTGATTAGAGAAATAAATGTTCTGTGTCATCTATTGGTTTCCAAAGCAAATTACCGTATAAACCTAAAAAACCCTCTGTAATTTATTGTAAAATGTATAATTAATTCAGTGTTCTCAGCCTGGTGCTTTTAGAGGTATTTTATTTATTTAGCACATTCAGGTGCATTGGATTACATGGAGTGGCAGTCCATAAATAAGGAGAGCACCAAGTTGGGCAAGCAGCCTTTTTCTTAAAATGAGTTGAATGAAGAATTACATACCACCAGAGGTCACCAGAATCTTATGCTGAATGTATTAGAATGGCTAATTAAATCTGGCCTGATTTCTAGCAGAGGGGTCAGAAGGGGAGATGATATTCCAGCGCTACCAATCTAGTCTCAAAATTATTAAAAAATTATTGGATGCATAAGATTATTTTTTCCTAGATCTGATTTTCTTCAGATATGTTAATTTATCACTTTCTTAAATCCTAGACATTATGGTTAATGGACAAATGGTCTAAATATAGTTGATACCTTAGACAAATGTATTTTTGGAACACCAAGATGGGAAAAATACAGTAGATTAATTGGATATTGTATGTACTGTCTTTTGCTGGAGAACATATTAATCAGAATTGGTTATGGATGATGGCAGCTTATCATATTGTCTGAAAATCTAGCCTCTTGGTGACATTAGTTAAATTTTGCAAAATGACAGTTCACATATTGAGCTGACATTGATCATGGAATGAACAATGACAAGATTTCTTTCAGGCATTATATGTGTGTGAATAGAATAGAATAGAATTTTTGTAAATATGTCAGTTCTTATTTTTGTATGCATCATAGAATCAAATTCAGAATGACAAAAATCTGTTAGGTGGGACAGAGGGGGGGAGGGAAGGAGGGAGGAAGGAAGAAAATCATGATGGAGGACAGAGGGAAGGAAGGAAGGAAGGAAGGAGGGAGGGAAGGAAGGAAGGAAGGAAATCATGATGCAAATATTTGGAATTATCCACTCATTACAAAATCATGCTGTGAACATCTAATCTGCAAAGGCATCCATGTCACTCGTACCTCTGCAACCAAGATGACTTTATAGGGGAGGGGTCTCTCACATGATAAGTTTTTATATTTCATGTAATGCCTGAATTGAGCTAGATAGTATAGTGTTCAGAATTAGCCATGTGTTATTGTTTTTTTAAAGCGAACAGCTGCAATATAAAATCTGAAGTATAACATGAACATGCTTTCCTGTGTATTTTTCAGATTAAACACTGCATGCATACAACTGCTATTTTCTGCATTGAAGAAAACATAGTGGTTGATTCATATGGTAATTAGAACATTTGTGCAATTCACTATAAAGACAGATGCAGTTTCAAGTGGTCTTCATGAGACAACCTTATTGTCCCCAGGGAGCCTCATTTACCAAAAGTATTTTCTGCCCAGTTTAGTTATTGCTATCACTTGTGTATAATGATGTTTTCACATATTGCATATATGAGGTAATGGAAAATGGAAATCAGATATAAGCTAGATGTGATGGAATAAAATTAAAATAGGCCACCTGCACTAGATTTCACAGCTGGCATAAGAAAAGACTTATGTAATGTGAGTACTGGAGATCTAATATTTATATATTTGCAAGCTGGGTATCTAAAAACATTATGGCTCTCACATATTAAAGAATGAAAAAAGAATTCTTCTGCAAATGTGTGTTTGCACTCATGACTGTGTGCTTCAGCAAACATAAAGTTGTGACCTCTTTTCACGATCTTTTAGAATGGTTGATTTCTAAGGGAAAGCGAATATGGCACATAAGGGACACTTATGAATGGAATGCCTGATAATTATTAAGCAAGATGCATACAACTACTGTCATTTTTTGTACTCCTAGAATTTTCCATTATTCTGTAGTTTGAAATATTATGCCAAACTGGTTCATAATTAGTTCTCTTCACAAAACCTGGTTTTGCATTCATTAAATGTATGATACAGAAAGGGGGCACAAATTGCCCATTATTTATTTATTTATTTAATTAATTAAATTTTTGCACTGTCCAACTTTCAATGATTCTGGACAATGCATGAGAAAAAAAATCCACTAAATGTTTTTAAAATAACAACATAAAAAAACCAATGGTCAAGCAGTTGATGTCGGTAGTTTCACCTTCATCTTTGGGTTTCTTATTTATTGGTGTGATACTGCTGTCTTCTCATTCATCATGAATAACATGCTTTGTAAAAATAGCACTCTAATTTTGAAAGTCATCAGTTCCCCTTCTTACTTACTACAGGAACGCACATAAATAATTCTAACTTTGCTCTGTATCAAATTTCCCTCAAAATATTGATAGAAAAACTACCAAATTTATTTTTGCATATTTTTCATTTATGTAATCACTTTCTATGTAACTTTCCTGGTTTTTTTTAATGTAAACCTAATTTCCAAAGTCAACCAAGAGCAGTCAAAAATATTTCCCAAAATTAAAATACTCATCACAGTATGTTAAAATGAAAATAACTTCAAAATGAAACAATAAACATGAATAATAACAAAACGTAATGAATGTCCAAGTTAGATTCCAAATGGAATCCATCTTTGCTATCTTAGAAAAAACAACAACCCAGCAACCTTGGACACTATTGGAAGACCTGAAAGACCAAGTGGAAAAAAAATATATCAATGTCACTAAGAGCTTATACTAATTTCTTCACACATAATCAACAAATCCTAGTAAAATTTGGACTAGGATCATCATCTTGATCATTGAAAGAAATGCTTGGCCTGATGCAGGAGGGTTATAAGCAGTGAAGGGCTGCAAAATTTTTACTACCACACTGTGGGCGTGGCTTATGCAGGACATCCTGCATTTTCTTTCAACATCTTTTAGCGCAAATTGAGTGCTCTGGGATGGAACTCCATTTTTGCTACCCCACTGCGTCCCCCCCATCCAGGCAGTAGCCCACCCCTGGTTATTGTTCTGTCTTGGTCACGCCAGAAACTAGGACCAACCCAAAAAGATAAGCCAGACACACCGGTTGAATCCAAACACAGTTTTATAACGAGGCTGTTGAGCTAACAGACACAAACCTCCCACCGGTCTGCAAGACTGCTGGGCCACGAGCCAGGAACAAAAACACTGAGAGAACATGCAGATAACACTAACTCCTCTTTGATAACACTCCACGCTTCCGAACTGGTTCTCATGCCTTATAAACCCTTACCTGCTAATGAGGACCACACCCAACCCCCAGGTGCTTCTCCTTCAGCGCTGATAATATCTACGCAGTTGAGTTCTCCTTTGAGCTATGCGTCTCTGCCGCATACTAATGATAGCTTGTGCTTCGTCATCCAGGGACTCCAGGGAATCCAAGCTACTGGCTTGAGATAGCCCTTCCCCAGGGCTCCCAGGCCTTGCTTCATCTTCACTTTCTTGACTGCTGTCTCCACTGTCCGGCTGCAAAGAACCCTCCCCTCCGCTCTCAGACTCCCCCGGGCATGGAGCCAGCAGAGACGCAGCTGGTCTTTGATCTGGCTCAGGCTGAACCACAACAGCTATAAGTACAACTATATATAATTTCAGAGTGTTTAGGAATTCAAGAATGAAACTAAGCATTCTATTAAGCCAAATATAATTTGGGGCTTACTATTTTCTGCCCCAATGTCCTTTAATTCCCACATACAAAGTTGGGCCTGAAAACTCTATCCTATAACAATGTGCAACAGAATATTTCAACATTGTAATTTTTGTGAGAAATAGATGAAGCATATATATCATCTTCCAGCATCTGGCAGAAAAAGCAAATATATGCTTGATTCATATGCAGTAGGCATACTGTAATTGGAGGATTCTGTCCATGGGAAAGAGTCAATGGGGAAAAATCTTTAATCAGGCCATCTTTGAGGCTTTCAGTTGCAGCAGGATTGCTTAACCTTCCAGGTTGCTAATGGGTATAACACATCATTAGACCCAGCAGGGAACATCATAAGGTTAATTAATTTTTACTTATTCTACTTTCTATTCAAGGTGATGAATAATAACTTTGAATGTTTCGGATTATCTTTCTCTTTCTCAAAGCAATTCACTCAGGCTTTATATACTGTAGAGCCACTTTGCAATTAACATGCAGATTTTTAAAAAAAATATATACAGCATCTGGTTGATATATGTTTCCACGTGGAAATAATTAGAGGGTGAAATGTAACATTTTCTTTATTCCTATAGCTCTGGAGAAAACTTCATTTCCAGTGATGCCCTTTGAATTGAGAGGAAATGCACTCTTCAAAGCAAATAATAGATATAGAAGAGGATTCTTTTCAGGACAGTAGTACATAAGTGAAAGGTTAATATTGCTTGGTTGGTTGGTTGATTTCATTCTGCCTTACTCCAAGGCAACTGATTACAAGGCAACTCTGGACAGGAAACAATAAACTTACATACAGGACAACTGGATATAGGGAGAATAGACAAAATACTTTTGCTCTACTTCTCTCATTTTTATATCTGATTAATCTTGTTTTGTAATGCTCATATGTTGAGCACGAACGGAAAGACAATTGGAGAGAGAATTTGCTATATGTCTTGCTCAATTTTGCATTTATAATTACATAAATCATTTTTGTGTATGTTATATCTAGGTTCTTAGGAAATATTAGCAGCAAATTGTATTAGTGCTTGGTTGAAATTTAAAGTTGAACATGCTGATCTCTCATTATAGGAAAATAATATAGGGGATATGGATCTGTTCAATTTTTTTCCTTTTCTAGCATTTTCCTCACAAGTACATGGTCTGGTGTTTGTTTTTTTGTTTTCAAATTCATCAAGTGTTTGTGCATTGGTTATGACAGTAATTGATCAATTGGCTTGTCATTTGATCATTATGTAACTGATCCAAAGTCACCTAGCTGGCTTTCATGACTAAGGTAGGATTAGAACTCAGTTTCCTGGTTTCTGGTCTGGTGCCTTCACCACTAAACTAACCTCTCTTCTGGCTTCTCTGTTCAGTCTGATAAATATTCCTACTGACTCTATTAATTCTTCCTGCAATTCAAAGACTGATACTTTCATAGAAAGCTAGGAACTCAGAAGGTTCAAATGTTAGATGCATCCAAGTTAATGCTCTATGTGTTAAAGTTATACAATCCAGTTCACCTCAGTTCATATTTTAAACAGAGAATGAACAGATGCAGATTCTTTTTGTCACATGAACAGAAAGATAGAAACAACAGTGAACAGCATTACCTCAAAGCTACTTCAGGAAAAATGAGAGCTGAAAATTATTTTTAAAAAGATGACTGTGTTGGGAAGGATTGAGAAGATGTAAACAAATAAATCATTTTTATTCAGTACTGCTAAAGGCTTTCATGACTAGTGTGTCAACCATAAGGTGACCAGATGTCCAATTTTTAAATAATTTGTCCCATGTCCCATAGAATTTTTAAAAAGTCCTGATTTGTTTTCGGCGGCCATGTGGCTAGCCCCTGGCCTTCTCTCCGCCCTCCCCTTCTCTTCACTTCACCCCTGCACACCCAGCAACGAACTGCAGTGGAGCCTGGTGCCATTTCCCCCATCGGAAGGCTGCACAATCCAGGTACTCGGCTGGCTGTTGTGCTCCAACTGGCTTTAGACAGCTGAGAGTGAGTGCAGCTGCCTGGAGCCCTTTCTCCTCTCTTCCTTCGCCTGTCTGACTTTCTCACATTTACATTCCAACTGCCGGCTTAGGCTCAGCCACATGCCTCCTTGCTCGAGTGCAGAGGGCCCCCTCCCCCTCCCTCAGCCAGGCTCAGCACGCACCCCTCCACCCCTGAACTCCCCTGACCGGAGACTGAGAAAAAGGGCAGTGGGAAGGGCAAGCAGGGACAGCCTGAGAGGAGCCCTCAGTGAGGGTCCGGCCAGGACTTCAGCGCGTGCCCCAGGAATAAGGATCTGCAGGCCAGGAGCTCGGCCTTTGCTGGATCTGCAAAGCAGATGAGGGAGGGAGGGGGGGATGAAGGAAGGAGATGGGAGGGAGGGAGGATGGAAAAAAGGAGGGAATGAAGGAAGAAAGCAAGAAAGGAAGGAAGGAGATGGGAGGGAGGACAGAAAGAAGGAGAGAAGGAGATGGGAGGGAGGGAGAGAGGACAGAAGAAAGGAGAAAAGGAAGGAAGAAAAGAAGGAAGGAAGGAAGGAAGGAAGGAAGGAAGGAAGGAAGGAAGGCCATGTGGTGCCTGATTGCCTGTCTAGTTCAGGTTTGGAACTGGCCTGTGATTGGAAGAATCTATAGGCAAAGCCGGGCACCCTGGCAGGAGAAAGTAGCCTGGTGATGACCAGGGCAACTCTTGCCCTTTCAGAAAGAGAAAGAAAAAGAACAAGACGGAGGCAAGGAGGGAGAGAGAGAGAAAGAAAAAAAGAGAGAGGAAGGAAGGATGAGAGAGAGAGAAAGAAAGGAAAGAAAGGAAAGAAAGGAAAGAAAGAAAGAAAGAAAGAAAGAGGGGGGAGAGAGAAATAGAGAGAAATTGAGGTAGTGAGGAAAAAAGAGAGAGCGAGCAAGAGAGAGGGAACAAGGGTGAGAGAGAAAGAAAGAGAAAGAGAGGGAGGGAGGAAGAGAAAGAGAGAAAAGAGAGTGGAAGGAAGGACAAGAAAGAAAAAGAAAGAAAGAAAGAGAAATGGAGAGAGGGAGGGGAAAGAGAGAGAAAGAAAGAAAGAAAGAAAGAAAGAGAGAGAGCGAGGGAAGGAGGGAGAGAGAGAAAGAGAAAGAGAGAGGAAGGAAGAAAAAGAGAAAAGAGAGAGGAAGGAAGGGAGATAAAGAAAGAAAGTGAGAAGGGGGAAAGAGGGAGAGAGAGACGAGAGAGATAAAGGGGAAATGATGAGAAATGAGAAAATGATGGAGAGAGATAATGAGAGATGGAAAAGAGGGAAACAAAAGAATGAACAAAAGAAAGAAAGGGAAGGACGATGACTCAGCCCAGTGAAAAGCACCAGCCGGTTCTCTTCCATTACATATACATGGTCCTCTTGGCTCAGATAATTTAGGTATTTATTTATTTATTTATCAGGAAAGCCTCTGGAGCCGGTGGATGGTGAAAAATGGTCCAACAGGCCAACTAAAACTTCCACCCAATGGGCCTACCGGAAGTCTGGAGACTTCAGTGAGGCTTGAACTCATGCACTGGGAGGGAAAGCAACCCAGGGGGGTTGTGCATGCATGTGTGGTGAAAGGGCATTGCATTATGGGTGTGGACACACATGCACACACTATTAGCCATGCACAGACCCTTTTGGCACCTGAGCAAAACAAGGTTCGCCATCACTGTTCTAGCGGAACATGTTAGTCACAATACCACTTCAATAACATCATTTTTAAAATTTATAGATAATATTTCTTTCCCTTCATTGCAGAACAATTTGAATTAGATGTATAAAAGCAAAGCACCTTTATATTTCCTGTTAAATTAGTGTTCATTGATTTTTACATATAAAATTAAAAGTGTGTTACTAGCTTCTTTATAATATTAACAAAGGCATCAATGAAAAAATAAAATATAAGACTCCCCTTTTTATTTGTAACAGATAAATGTAACTCTATAAACCACTAATTAATCAGATTAAATAATTTAAAATAAAGTAATACCAGCTAATGGGGATAGTAAAACACATACATAGTATGTGGATTTACTAATATTGCCTTCACTAAGATAAGGAAGAAGACTCAATGGGCAATTAAAAGAAAGATCACTGTTTTAAAATCATTAAGAATCCCCATGTCATAATATCAATGAGCAGACAGAAATGAAGATAAAGATAGTGCATAATTTTATGCAGCTATGTTCCCATTAGTGCATCAGATTTAATATCCTGCAAAAAGAAAATGAAATTATAGTTCTTCATACTCCTACACTGTGAAGATGAAGCCATTACATGAAATGCTCTTTTTTAAGTGCTAAAATATGTTCAGCATAATATATCATATAAGCTAAATTATCCAGGATGCATATAATTCATTCATTTCAGCAAAGTGCAGTCCGCCAGCTATGTCTAATGGGCCAAAAGAAAGGAAAGAAACAGCTGCATGCTTAGGGTTTCCAAAAACCAAGAGAAATATTAGACCCCTAGTAGGTAGCATTACACAGGCAGCACCTACTTAAGCTTAATTTTTGTTTTTTAAGGCATTATAGGTAGAAAAAAAATTCTTCTTGTACCCTTTGTAAACTCTTAGCCACTGTGTAGTCTGGAAGATTTATTAAGATATTCCCTTAAACTCGTTTTATCAACAAACTCCAGTTAGTTTTCCCTGTTCACTCAGGGAATGAGTTCATACTCCACATAGCTGCCAAATTTTCTACATAAATTCTTTAAAACAAAATGGCCATTGCTTTGGAAATGGGAAAGAATGCAGAAGTTATTAAAGACAGTGCTAATGTTATAAGTACCAGATTGGAGATGACTTAGAATAGAGTATGTTAGTTGGGAGACTTTGAGAAGTTTATGGGTATATTTATAAGATAATATTTGTAGAAGGTTGAGCTGTGAGGTTCCTTGTGCATGCTTGGTTGTTTTCTTGGCAGATGGCATTACCTCTCTGTTCCTCTACTGCAGGGGTCCCCAAACTTTTTACACAGGGGGCCAGTTCACTGTCCCTCGGACTGTTGGAGGGCTGGACTATAAAAAAAAACTATGAACAAATTCCTATGCACACTGGACATACCTTGTTTTAAAGTAAAAAACAAAATGGGAATGTACTATTTAGAGGGGAGAGAAGGTCTGAAATTCATATATGTTTATGTTTTGTTTTTAATTTTCTTTTGTTGACATCTGATTGGCTATATAAGGTTTTCTTGGCTTATGAAAAATGTATAAAGAAAGAAGGAAGCACTTTGGCATAATGGTTAATAAGTTAGAAATATAATTGGTGTTGCACTTTTTGAAGGAACATTAAGGAGGGAATTTAATTAAAAGAAAATGAATGTAACTGGATGACAAAATTAGAAAAAAAACTTTTGCAACTTTTTGATGATTGATATTAGTTACTAACAAAATACTGCATTTTATTCATGGAAAATTAGATGGTACACTGTGTTGTTTGAATGTATGTTGAGAGAAAAATGTAAACCCCCCCCAAAACAGTCCTTCATTCCTTTGTCCCTCCATTCATTTCATTCTTCCTTCCTTCCTTCCTCCCTTCCTTCCTTTCTTCCTTGTTCCCTTCATTTCTCCTTCCTTCCTTCCCTCCTTCATTCCTCTCCACTTCTCCTTCCCTCCCTCTCTTTCCCTTTTCTTTCTTTCTCTCTCTCTTTTCCCTGTGTTCTTGTCACTCACTGGCGGGGCGGATAAATGACTTCAGTGGACCGCATGTGGCCCGCGGGCCGTAGTTTGGGGACCGCTGCTCTACTGGCTTGCCCTATCAATGTTGGTGGTAGTGTCCTTGATGGTTTCCTTGATTAGGCTGTGTTAATTATTAACTTGTATGTTTTAGTAGTTCCTTATCAACAATTATCATTGGTAAGTAATCTGATCATAAAACACAATACCATGCGACTGCCTTGCTTAGGAAGGGTAGTCCTAGTTGCCATCATAATCCTAAAATGTGTAGGTTGTTAGGGAGGAAATCCAAGTGGCGATCATATGATCACAGAATATTGTTACAATTGTAAGTGTGAGCTGGCTGTTAAGTGCCAAAATTGTAACAGTGCTACAATAGCTGGAACTTTAAGGACCAGTACATAAGTAATACTTGCTCTATCCCATCACAATTTTGATTGAAAAGTGGTCAGTAAATGAAGACTACCTACAGTATATTAACAATATTACTCACCATTATTATTTTATGAATATGAATTGGGATTACCATCTTTTGTCAATGTTTGGGTACCCCGGAATGGGAGGCACAGAGTCAATATTTAATTTTAGCATTTTAAATGTGCAAGAATGTTACAACTTTGATTAACGTATTTTCTGTGATAATTATTGGAGAAGAAAACAGATGGAGACAGCTGATTTTAAAAATTGTTTGTCAGGATTGGGTGATCCTTATTATATTGCTCAGAACAAATACATAATTACTTGCAGCAGTTGTACATTAATCAGTGAACCATACAATAGTAGAGGCTCTAAATCCAATCTTGGATCCTTTTATAGCTAGAACAACCTAGTTGTTCTCACAGTATATATCCTGATGTTTAATTTTTTGCAAGATTACATTTTTGAATTAATGTTTAATTTATGAACTTAATTTGCTGTAGTGGTATATTAATCCTCCCTGTTATGTCTTGCTATGTTGTTTAAAAGCTGATCGCTGATTGGTTAAGATGCGGCAAGTCAAATAGACTTGCCGCCAAAAACAAATAACTGTCAAAAGGTTTTCCCGCACTTTTAAAAGGTATAAATAGATGCGGCCTTTGCCGTTGTTCTCAGTTGGAGACTGTTAACAGAGCTGAACACTCCTGATCGTTCTCTGCAATAAAAAGAGCTGTTATCAACTCATGGTCTCCAGCCTCTGATTTAACAGTGACGACGAGGGTGCCCAACCTCCGCGTTCCCGATGGCCTCCTCCATGGCACAGGCACCGGCCTTTTTCAACCCCGATCAAGATATTTGGACAGCTTACATGTCCAAATTCAGAATATTTCTCCAAGCAAGCAACCTCCAAGATGCATCCGATGACAGGAAGTGCGCTATTTTCCTGAACTACACTCCCCAACGTAAATTTGCTTTCCTTTCTTCTGTTCATAGAAACAGTTTTCAATTAGATTCTTTTCTGATGTCTTATTTCTTGGTATCTAACTTTAAAACATGCACTTACAATATTATTCCGTGGACCTATGATCTTCCTTCCTTCCTTCCTTCCTTCACCACCCAACACACACATGGTGACTCTTTTATTTGACAGCAAATTAAATATGTGTGTGTGTGTGTGTGTGTATATATATATATATATATATATGTAGATTGTTCTGAGTTCGGGTTTTGCCCTGTGTAATGTTTTGCATGTCTATGCGACGTTTCGGTAAAATCACATTTACCATCATCAGGCTGGAGTTCCAATCTCTGTGTTTTTGCAAAAACACAGAGATTGGAACTCCAGCCTGATGATGGTAAATGTGATTTTACCGAAACGTCGCATAGACATGCAAAACATTACACAGGGCAAAACCCGAACTCAGAACAATCTACATACATATACCCGTGAAAATTTACGAAAACAAATATATATATATATATATATATATATATATATATATATATATATATATATGTCACATGTTTAAGCTGAATTTGAAAATTAAGGGAGACTAGGATAGATCTATTTCGGCCTTATTTTGGCCTCATCAGCTAGCCATACCCACTGGGAATTGAACCTGCAACCTTTGCCTTGTAAGGCAGAGAATTATCCTCTAGGCTACAGTATCCAATCCCTTCAGCTCTGTACCAGGGAAGGGTTACATTTTGTGTCGAATCACCCTGGTATATTGAAGGAACATCACAGCTCCTTTTTTTGCCTCTCGGCCCAACCCAGGGCCATTTCCAAGGCAGTTAATTTTATTGATAGCCGACAATTCTATCTGTATGTGTCACATGTTTAAGCTGAATTTGAAAATTAAGGGAGACTAGGATAGATCTATTTCGGCCTTATTTTGGCCTCATCAGTTAGCCATACCCACTGGGAATTGAACCTGCAACCTTTGCCTTGTAAGGCAGAGAATTATCCTCTAGGCTACAGTATCCAATCCCTTCAGCTCTGTACCAGGGAAGGGTTACATTTTGTGTCGAATCACCCTGGTATATTGAAGGAACATCACAGCTCCTTTTTTTGCCTCTCGGCCCAACCCAGGGCCATTTCCAAGGCAGTTAATTTTATTGATAGCCGACAATTCTATCTGTATGTGTCACATGTTTAAGCTGAATTTGAAAATTAAGGGAGACTAGGATAGATCTATTTCGGCCTTATTTTGGCCTCATCAGCTAACCATACCCACTGGGAATATAAATTGCTCTGGAAGCCATAGAAATTGAGAGGAGCCCCCTTTGCATAAATAAAAGAGATGACACGTCCCGCCTACCAGAAATTTGGAAACCAGCCTTAAACAAAAAAAACACTTCATAAAAATCACCATGTCAATCCTTCTAATAATTATGATTTTGGAATTTTGAAATTTGAAAACCAGCCTTAAACAAAAAACACTTCATAAAAATCACCATGTCAATCCTTCTAATAATTATGATTACACCAACCAATCAGATCACTAAAACATAATCACCCAATCTATTTGCTACATTCAAACCAAAACTCCACCCCCACACTATATACTAGGAAGAAATGACAGTTGCAAACATTCCATTTTACAACAACACGAAGCTTGGAACTTCAGCCTGATGATGGTGAATGTGATTTCACCGAAACGTCGCATATTGGAACAGCTCAACCCATTGTTCAAAGCTGAATTACTGCATGAGCTTCTTACAAAAAGAAACAACAATTAATTAATATTAAATCCTATGGGGGAAAAGTACTATTAACTCTTTGTACAACACATCAGTCTTATCAGACACCACTCTAAGACATAGAGAGATGAAACTATTTAATAAAGGACTCAATTAAGTATGCCAACCCTATTGAGTTATATTGGTTAGACAAACTCATGATGACATGTTATTGTCATGTGAAGTATCACAACTTTTTTTTAATCCCAATAAATTACCTTACTCCTACAGACTTCAAATATTACGATTAGACAATTTACAACTATGTCGCCTCCGAACTGATTTAACTGTTGTTCATAAAATCATACACTATAACAGGGATCCCCAAACTTTTTACACAGGGGGCCAGTTCACTGTCCATCAGATTGTTGGAGGGCCAGACTATTAAAAAAAACCTATGAAAAAGTAAAATGCCAATAGAAAAATAATGCATCAATTAATATATTTCCATAAATTATACTTTTCTATAATTTCATTCAATATTTCCAAGCTCAATTAATTTTCAGACACTTAGCATTTACTATTATTAACTTTCATCAATCTTCTACATTTCCAAGTATATTTTAAATGCATAATGCAAACTCATAAAATCATACAGTACATATTATAAACCCCTTGTTTATCATATGTATCTTCCCTTAATTTTACCTATGTAATTCTATAGTTCTAAAATTCTAATCCAATTTTACGAATTAATACATCCTAATATTAAATAACACTTAAATATATCTTTTACCAATACAGTGGAACCCCGACATAAGAGCTGCTCTACTTAAGAGCAACTCGAGATAAGAGCTGGGAGGGGAGAGATATTTTTGTTCTACTTACAAGCCCAAATTCGAGATACAAGCGCCAAGGAGCTGTCTCCTGAAGCCAAACGCTAACTTCCGCGTTCGGCTTCAGGAGACAGCTGCGAAGCGGCGCGCGTGTTTTAAAAGGTTGCAGCCGGCCTGGGGGGCTCGGGGGGGTGCTTGCAGCTTTCTTTCTTGCTCTTTTTCTTTCTCTCTTTTACCTTCCCTTCCTGTATTTCTTCTTTTCTTTCTCCTTCCCACCTTCTTCCCTCCCTCCCTCCCTTCACTCATTCCTCTCTTACTCTCCCCTTTCATAAGTTTCCTTTCTTCCTTCCTCTGTTCCTGTCCCTTCCCCCTTTCTTTCTTTCTTTCTTTCTTTCTTTCTTTCTTTCTTTCTTTCTTTCTTTCTTTCTTTCTTGCTCTTTTTCTTTCTCTCTTTTACCTTCCCTTCCTCTATTTCTTCTTTTCTTTCTCCTTCCCACCTTCTTCCCTCCCTCCCTCCCTTCACTCATTCCTCTCTTACTCTCCCCTTTCATAAGTTTCCTTGCTTCCTTCCTCTGTTCCTGTCCCTTCCCTCTTTCCTTCCTTCCTTCCCACCCTCCGTCCATTCATTCACCCATTCCTCTCTTGATCGCTTAAAGCCGGTCCCTGGTGCAAAAAGGGTTGGGGACCTCTGTCCTACAGGATTGGGTGGCAGAGAAGTTGAACATATGTAAATTTAAAAGTTTAAGAAAGTTTACAAGTTAAGTGAAAGAAACTTCATTATTCATTTATATGTACATGTACATTTCTTCATTAAAAACATGTCTTTCTGCATAATTTAGACTAACTTTGTGAGTTTTTTGAGGGCTGGAACCAATTAAAATTATTTACATTAATTCCTATGGGGAAAAGTCGTTCGAGATAAGAGCTGCTCGACTTAAGAGTCCAGGTCCGGAACGAATTAAACTCGTATCTCGAGGTACCACTGTATTCCATAGTCAATCCATATTTAATAATCAATCATCCCTCCTCAAATTTCTAGCAATGTTCTCATTTCTGGGTACCTCTCCTGTCTCTCCCCCTTTTCTCTCTCATTTGTTTCTCATTTCTCCCTCTTCCTCCCTTTTTCTTTCATTCCTTCCCTCTCACTTTTCTTTTCTTTTCCACCCCTGTCTCCTTCCCTGTGTGTGTGTGTGCGTGTGTGTGTCTCTGTGTGTGTCTGAACTCTTGAACCATTTACAAAACCAGGTGAGGGCTGGTTTTTTTTTTCTGTTATTACTTGGGTGCTTTTTACCATATGCTTAAATCAAGAGTCACTTCTCTCTCTCTCTCTTTCCCTTCCTTCCTTCCCTCCCTTTCTCTCTCCCTCTTTCTCCCCCCCTCTCTTTCTCTCTCATTTCCTCCCTCCCTCCCTTTCTCGACACAGCAGAGCCGTTCACTTTCCCTCTCGTCAGGAAGGGGAAAAGGCGCGTCTCTCTTGCCTCCGGCTCACAAGGGGGCTGCTGTGACCATGGCTGACCACCAGGGGGCTCCCTCCGCAGGCGGCACTGCCCTGGAAGCACATTAGCTTCCAAAGGGAACTGAGCATGCGCATCCAACTTTTGCCCGTCTCTGCTTCTCTCGCTTTCCAGCCAAAAAGGCATGAAGGGGGAGTGGAGGAAAAGCTTCCCCGGCATCCGTCCCATCCCCCTGCTGGCTTGTTTTGTTTCAATTAACCGGAGGGACCAGCCAAGAAGCAGCCCCAACACCGTGTGTCACCGTCCCCGGGCTTGCAAGCGGCGCCCCCCCCCCCCGTGGCACAAGGTGAGCGGCGGTTAGGGGGTTGCTGTTGTGGCAGCAGGGGCCCACTGATGTCAAGCCCGGCAGCGCTGAGCAAAGCTTGCTGCCTGGGGAAGCAGGGTGTTTGAAAAGCGCGCTGCTTCCCTAGGTGGGCAGCTTTGCTGGCAGGCGCAGGGCTTGATGTCAGCGGGCCCCTACTGCCCCGACAGCAATCTCCCGACCGCCGTGGTCCCCGCCCCCCAGCAACAGATGGTTAATGGCGCTGGAAGTCATCCGCGGGCCAGATAAATGGCTTCAGTGGGCCGCATCCGGCCCCCGGGCCGTAGTTTGGGGACTGCTGCACTATAATGTCCTTCCTGTTATTGACTACTTCACCTTCAACAACAACAACACAAGAGCATGTAAGAGATACAAACTAAATGTAAATCACTCCAAACTAGACTGCCGAAAATACGACTTCTGCAATAGAATGGTCAATGCCTGGAATTCACTATCCGACTCTGTCGTTTCTTCCCCTAACTCCAAAATCTTCAACCTTAAGTTATCTACAGTAGACCTATCCCCTTTTCTAAGAGGTCTGTAAGGGGCGTGCATAAGCACCCATCCTTGTCCTACTGTCTTTTTATCCTATCTATCACTACTTTCTACTTATGTTATGTTAATACTGTTCTGTCAGGCTCTCTGGTAGAATCCTCCCGAAAATTCAAAGGTACAAATTTCAGACACACACACGTTTGAAAATTCAAAACAATGTTCTTTATAACGGAAATTCAAATAAACTAAGCACTCTTTTTGTATAGTAAAGAGCACTCATCTCCAAACAACCTGGTAATTTGTACAAGTCCCTTATCAGTTCTTAGATACTTAGCTTGCAGCTGTGAGTCAATTCAGTCCTTCTTCTTTCACAAAGTGAAACACACTTTGCTCTGCTTTAGTTTCAAAGCGGGGAAAAATCAACACACAAAGGTCAAAGTCAGCAAGACAGGCACGAAACACAATGATCAGATAATCCTCCACAATGGCCAAAACCACACACTGCTATTTATAGCAGCCTCACTCATTACAACAGCCCCACCCAACCACAGGTGGCCTCATTTTCTTTGATAATAATCTCTCAGTTGTTGCTTCCTATGCATTGCTCTCCGCATGCGTGGCTGTATCATTAACTCTTGTTCCGAATCCATGGAGGAGATAGATAATTGATCTCCTTTTGAACTGTCTGCCAAACTCTCCTCCTCCCTGTCACTCATGTCTTCTTAGTCAGAGGAGCGTTCATCAGCAGATTCCACCGGGAGCAAAACAGGCCTACGGCATCTGGATGTCTCCCCCCACATCCACAGTCCTTGGGGCAGTAGCTGGGCCAGAGCTAACCACAACAAATACAAACTATAATTCTATATTTGTTTGACAAGCAAATGAACAAACAATAATAAAATAAAATAAAATACTGTAAAATAAAATAAAATAAAATAAAATAAAATAAAATAAAATAAAATGAAATGAAATGAAATAAAATAAAATAAAATAAAATAAAATAAAATAAAATGAAATAAAATGAAATAAAATGAAATAAAATAAAATAAAATAAAATAAAATAAAATAAAATAAAATAAAATAAAATAAAAAAAAATAAAATAAAATAAAATAAAAAAAAATAAAAAAATAAAATAAAAATAAAAATAAAAATAAAAATAAAAATAAAAATAAAAATAAAAATAAAAATAAAAATAAAAATAAAAATAAAAATAAAAATAAAAATAAAAATAAAAATAAAAATAAAAATAAAAATAAAAATAAAAATAAAAATAAAAATAAAAATAAAAATAAAATAAAATAAAATTTGCCCTTTTTGCTGATACGGAGGTGGACATGGCCAGCATATTATTAATTTATTATTTATTAATTGGATTTCTATGCCAGCCCTTGAATCCAATTAATTAATTAAGAATCTAATCACCTCCAAAGGCATAAGAAACAAACATTCAATTCACTCAACATTCTCTCAACACATTCATTGGCCAGGGGGCAAGGATCTAATATGATGAATCTTGCCCAGGGGCTGCGAATTTCACATCCCTAGGCTAGGCAGTTACCAGGGACATTTTCCTTCCAGTATCTTTCTGAGATACTGGATATTTTGTTGATTCCTTGATGGCCATAAGAAGGAGATACATAATAAAGATATTTACATAACAATTATGCCTGAGTAGAGAATCATGATAATTTTAAGCCTGAGTAATGTAGAAGTTTGGTCTACCTCAAAACACAAATTTATTTGCATTTCTATCCTGACATTCCTTCAGGAGCTCATAGCAGTTTTAGAAGTCACTAGTAGTGACTCACTACAGCTTTTCATTTTGCCTCACAACAGTCCAATTACATAGGTCAGGCAGATACAATGTATGAGACCAATTGACTCAGTAAATTAACCTATGGCTGAGAAAGGACTTGAGGTTAGATTTCCCTGGTTACTACACTTCACTTAACCAACACTACTGTATGTATATGAAACAAATTTATCATACCAAGGTTCCTTGGCCAAAAAATTATACAATTTTATCATACATTCCTTGTTTAACCTGTTCCTTTCTAATACTTTTTATCCTACACACTTATGATGCTATATAAAAAGTTATTTAACACATGTCTTGTAGGTATATTCAGATTGAATAAATTTATGAATTAGATTCTTGGGTTTTTTTTAAACCTTCTTTTATGAGGCTGATTGACAATTGTATGCTTGGGTTGTGATTCATCCCAGGGTAAAAAGAGATAATAAGGATTTGTCATAAGTAATACAAATATGCTTCTTAGAAACCTGTTAAATATTTCTATTCTTGATGAAGCTTAATGAATTTACATTTGTAATATATATTTATATATATTTGTATTGGCACTATCATTATTGTAGACACCAGCAGTTGAATATAGTTTGCTTACAAGTTTGTTTAATTATGATCAAACTCCAGCAAGTTTTATTTTAAACTCAAAAGCAAGGAAGAAAATATAACAGTTATATTAAAAACCTAACAAATTAAGATTTAAAAACCTGAGAACAAAGAACATTGAATAAAGTAGTCAAGCAATATACAGTCAAGCATAAGAAAAACAAGAAATATATTGAACTTAGATTACATTAAAATGAAACAGGAAGAAAATGCCTTTATAAGGTTATAACTCTGAAGTTAGGATATTTTACGTGTTCTTAGTGAACTTTTGGTAGATATTAACTTAACAATTCTATTGAAAATTGTAGGGTTCTGTCCCAAAAGTAATAAATCGGCTTCATTATAGATTGGGTGTTTGTTAAGTGGTAAGAATATGCTTGCATGTAAATTGGCACAGAAAGAGCAGTGGGAAATATAAGTTAAAGGATCTCAGGTTAAATCTGATCACAAGGACAGCATCTCTTGGTGAATGGAATCTTACTGGACCTGCCACTTAATAGTGTAGAGGGTGAGACATTGGAAAAAGCTAAAGAAAAGCCTCTGCAATAAGTACCATAATTAGTTAAATAAGTAACTTGTGGTTCTAAAAGATTTTCAGTTGAAACCCATCATGAAGGTGGTCTAGAGTGCCCCTATTTCTCTGCTGTGTGATATCAAAGTTTTTGATGGATTTCAGGCTTACCTGTCATTAAAACTAAGAGCAGGAAAAACTATGGTAGATACAGAAACACAGGTCCAGCAACACAGGTTATCTACATTCATTCATTCCATTTTGATGAAATGCCCTTAAAGATAAATTAATGGGTCCAATGACCTTTTAAAAAACAAAAGTTGAAGACAGAAAGTGACTTAGGCAACATGGGCTCTTGGCTCCAGTGGAATCATACCAGTTTCCATGTAGATTAAAGGACTTAAAGCCCAGCATGGGATGTGGAAGAGCACTCATAACTTGTGAAGACAGAAAAATAATGTTGAACATTATACAGGTAATATATTTGCTCTAAAATATATACAGGATTATACAGCTTTAAGATCTAGAGTAGTTTGATTCTGCTGAGCTCAATGACATAAATATCTAAACCTATATATATGTCATGCATCTTTAAGACTGAAAATGGTATATAATCTTAAACAGACTCTTATGAATTTAATAACATTTCCTCACTGTTTATGGCTTTTAATGAATTTTAATGTGCTGAACTAGACAATGTATTATCAAAACGATTGATTCTGAGGTTATGAACATTCCAAGCCCAGTAAATCATTGTTTCATATTTTCTTTCACTCCTTATAATGTCCTGCTCCTTTTTGGCACTCAAAGAAGATGAAACTGCCACAAGTTTCAAACTACTTCTGCACAGGGAGAGGGCAGATAGGCAGCTCCATTGAGCTTCTATGCAGCCATACTTTGAAGTTCTAACTTCCACCAGTTGGAAAATTATACTGTAGTGCCTCAGTACTGAAGTGCTCTTTGTAGAAGTGCACAGAAGGCATAGTTACTCAAAATGAATGTAATAAAGATTATTGGGGAAACCTCAAATATTGAAGGGAAATAGAATCAGAGGAATGATTGGGGATTATATACCATGTTCCTTCCAAGTCAGATATCACATTGCAGGACAAAATTTTGGGTAAATTGGTTCCCTGTACCTTCCAAAACCATTAGGTTACAATTTCAATCAACTCTAGCCAAAATGGGAATAATTAGGATTATTATTTGAGGAAAGCCTGCCTTAATTCATAATAATGATGCTAAGGATTTATAATGCTTTATTGATTTGTTTTTTGTTTTGTTGTCTTTTAGTGAACACATGCCACAGATTAAGGCATGTTTGAATTCAGAAGTAATGACCACAGCAAATTGAGTATTTAAGGCTTTATCTAAGGCAGGATATTGCCATAATAACAAAAGACAGCCATGAAACTATACATAGGATCCAAATTATAATTAATCACTTATTTTCCATGGCCTCACTCCACTGGACTTTGCCAAGCAGAAAGAAAATACAGTAAGTTTTTCTTGCTCTATTCACTTTGTCTATTTTTCCCAAAATCAAAGAGAGTTTCTTTATATCAAAAGAGGATGAAGTCATCTTAAAGGTTTTAGACCAGTGATGGCAAACCTATGGCATGGGTGCCAGAGGTGGCACGCGGAGCATTATCTGCTTGCACATGAGTTGTTGCCCTAGCTCAGCTCTAATGTGCATGTATGTGCCAGTCAACTGATTTTTGACTTGCACAGAGGCTCTGGGAGGAGGTTATTGGCTTCCAGAGAGCCTCCAGGAGAATAGGGGAGGGTGTTTTTTTCCTCTCCTGGCTCCAGGGAAGCCTATGGAGCCTAGGAAGGGCAAAATACGACCCTACTGGGCCCACCAGAAGTTGGGAAACAGGTGGTTTCCTGCCTCCAGAGGGCCTCCGGTGGATGGGGGAAGCTGTTATCGCCATCCCAGGCATTGAATTGTGAGTGTGGGCACTTGTGCATCCACAATAGCCCATGCCCACACTCTTTTGGCACCTGAGGGAAAAAAGGTTTGCCATCACTGCTTTAAACTGAAGATGAGAAAGTTTACACAATTACCTCAATTCAAGAATAGCCACAATGAAGTATAACCATTTTGGTAATTAAAATAAATGCTTGCTTATGTCTGTGCAATCTATTTAACCATCTAGTCTGGTGTATATTACACCAGACTAGAAGATTTTATGTGCCATGCAACCTTAGTGAAAGGTATACAACACCATGCCAATCTTCCAGTGAAACTGTTATTGCTACAACAGTTTAAGGCTGGTTTTGCTCATTCTAAATCAGAATGAAAATCAGGATCACTGCATGTAAACTGCGAAAGTTTAAAACAGCTGCTTTCTTCTCAAAACGTCTATACAGAAATGTGGAGGAAAAAGAAGAAAATATTTTTTTAGAAATAAATGTGTACATGTGGAAGAATTTCTGACACTAATGAGAGGCCAAATTAATATAACAAGACTTAGATTCCTTTACGAATTCATTCCTTGAAAAAGGAGAAAATGAGGAAGATGATATATAGGTCAATGTGACCTATAAAAATAGGAAGAATATTTTCAAAGGAATAATGAATGTAATTAAAAGCAGGATATAAAGTGATTTGTGATACAAAAAAACATGTTTTAAGAAGTTTATTGGCACAATTACAGTAGTATACTAGCAACTAGTTATAAAGAATTTAGTAACTTTCAAAGTTGGAGTTGGATTTTCTTTGTTTTGTTCTGATATTCCTGCAACCAACTGAAATATCAGGCCTGACACAGTAATGAAGCTGCATTTTTCTAATTTCAGATAAGAGGAGTGTAATTCAATATTGCAACTTGGAAATATAGAACTATTAGATTCCCAAGTGTGTTGATTGAGGCTCATGGTTACATTTGAGAGAATTTTCAGAACTTCCTATTAAAAATAATTTGATAAAAAAATAATATACTGCTCAAAATAATAAAGGGAGCACTCAAATAACACATCCTAGATCTGAATGAATGAAATATTCTCATTGAATACTTTGTTCTGTACAAAGTTGAATGTGCACAACAGCATGTGAATTTGATTGTCAATCAATGTTGCTTCCTAAGTGGACAGTTTGATTTCACAGAAGTTTGATTTACTTGGAGTTATATTGTGTTGTTTAAGTGTTCCCTTTATTTTTTTTTGAACAGTGTATTTTATCTATAAGATGGAGAGGAGCAATGAGGAAAAATGGGCATATATGCAGGGATAAGGAAACCAAAGCAGGTGCCTGGAGAAAGATTGAAAAGAGGGGGACATTTATCACTCTTAATTTCATTACAGACAAGTGTGGGTCTAAATCTCACTGTTTCCTGGTTACTATCCTGGTGTCTTAACCACTAGACAAACTGGTTCTCTTTAGCATGTTTTGTGTCACGTCACTAGAATACAAGTAAATACTTGTTTCGTCTTTTTTTCTCCTATGAAAAATTAGCAGCATACACATACAGGGTGCGTTCCAAAAGTAATGCAATTATTTTAAAAAAGTAATTTATTGAACAGATTTGCACAAACACTTAAAATTCTTCAAAGTGCTGTCCTTGGGCCTCTACATATTTTTTCCAGCAACTCTGCCATGACTGGTACGCGGCCTGGAAGGCGTCTTCGGGGACCTCTCGCAAGGTCTTCGTCACGGCTGATTGGATCTCTTCTATGGACGAAAAACGGGTTCCTTTCAGGGCTGCCTTAATCCGAGGGAACAAAAAGAATTCTGCTGGGGCGACATTAGGACTATAGGGGGGCAGCGTTGGCACCTGGTGTTTGGCCAGGAACTTGCAGACTCATATTGCGTTGTGGCAAGGTGCATTGTCATGATGGAGTTACCAGGTATCGGAGATGTCTTTTCTCATCCTGATGACCCTTTTTCGGAGTCTTTCCAGCACATCCACGTAGTAGGCAGCATTAACTATCTGTCCTTGAGGAACAAACTCCTTATGGACCACTCCCTTACTGTCAAAAAAGACAATGAGCATTGTTTTCACTTTTGATTTGCTCACTCTTGACTTTTTGGGCTTGGGGGACTGGTTGGTGTGCCACTCAGAGCTTTGGTGTTTTGTTTCTGGGTCGTATTCAAAAATCCAGGTTTCATCACCAGTGATGACGTTGTCCAAATAATCAGGTTCAATTTCAGTTTAGCACAAAACTTAACCATATAATGTTGCTAGATCGTCGATTCAATTTTTTTTGTGGCACGGTTGGTTTGCAGAGGCTTACAATAACTGACATCCTGCCGCTTTCACAGCTTGGAAAGCACTGAGACCGGTTTCATGGCAGAGCTTAGCATCCCTCCCACCTACTCCAAGTGCTTCAGTCCCACTCCAACCAATAAGAGCAGCGCAGGAAATTCAGTTGCATTACTTTTGGAACATACCCTGTAAGCTATGGTTCCAGAGAGCTTAAATTTTGATTCTTTAATTTTTTTTGGCAATATTGTTCAGCTATTGTTCCCTTTCAAATTTCTTTTCAATGGCAATTAAAAGAAACAATCAGTCAAAATGAAACGAATCTGTTACAATTCTTTTATGGATTGTATTACTGGATGTGATTCAATTTTCCTTTATAGAAAAATCTGAGTTTTCTGTACATCTACAGAAATAATGTATTATTGAAGCCTTTAAAGAGATAACTCTCTGATACTAACCTTTATTAATTTATATAGTTTCTTTCATCCATAATAACACTTTTTTTTCCAAAGGTGACATGAAAAGACTGCATATTTGGTTTTATAGTATAAAATATTTAGCATGTCTTGACCTTTTATCTGTATAGTAGAATCCCAATCAGGAAAGATAAAATAAATATATGAAAGTCTTAGAGATGGTATTAGGTAGAAAATGCTAAAACTGGGATAGAATTTCAAGATCTTTTTCATGATGCAGAGCCAGTATTTGATTAAAAGTTCATCCTAAACTTTCTCTGAACTGAGGACTTTCTGCTTAGTAAGCTACTGTTCCCACTACTTGGATAGGTATATTCCTTGGCATCCATCTCTGTTCTATCACTAAGTGACCAGTTTTAAATGTTTGGAAGAATTTCAGACTCCTTAGAGTACCTACTTCAAAATATGCACCAATAAGAAGTGCATACTCAGTCTTACCTCTTAACCAATCAAAGGAACAAGCTGTATTCATTATCTTGTCATAAACTAAGTCAACGAGGAATCATTGTTATCCTCAAAATTTTAGATGCAACCAAAAATTATTTTAAAAAGTTATAAAATACCCTCCCATTTTACGACCCAATAATCTTTTAATTCAGGTCTCAGGGTTCTAAGTAATAGCCCCATAGAAAACAGAACTCAGAGGCTGATAGATTCCCCAAAGAACAGTTTTATTGGAGATATCATATTGTCACAATCTGGTGAAAACTAACTCTGAAGGTTCCCATGGTTTTCACCTGATTAAAAAACTGTAAATTCTCCCTTCCTCCAAACAATAATTTGCATTTTCCAATCAAGGGGCTGGTTGGTTGCCTAGTTACTTCACCCCTCCTTCTCCAGCCATCTGTCAGAATGTCCTTGGTTCCTACAGAAAGCTACAAACCCCCATCTAATTATGTTCCCCTTCCCTATACATTCTTCGCATTGTGGCAGCTCTAAAGCCTCCAAAATGGCCCCAGCCATGTTAGCTTCAGAGTTGACATCTGTGTAGAGTTAGGGAACTGGATGGAATTGAGCATTTACTGGCTAGATGCCCTTCCTGATGCCATGTGGAGTTTGCAGCAGATTTTTTCTTCTTCTGAGCCCTAAAAGATAAACATCTGCCTCTATCTAAGGACTGAACTCAACCTTCTGAATGGAAGGTGAGCACTAGGCTACCATGCTACTCTATTAAAACATGTATAAAGTTGTTTTATTCAAGAAAAGCTGTATTAAAGAAAAACACCACTGTAATATATTTGTGCATTCTTTAGTGCATTTTATAAAAATTGACAGGGCTTCTGTCATAACTGGGCAGAAAGATCAACTTAGCAGATATGGTTTGACTTGTAACAAAATGCACTTTTAAAAAATGGGTTCTTCTGCCAAATTCTTAAAAGTTCAGGCATCCTTTCCCCTTACCAGCTAGCTAACATATTTATTCTAGTAGGACAGTGATAGCGAACCTTTTTTTCCTCGGGTGCCAAAAGAGCATGCGTGCGCACTATCACATATGCCCAAGTGCCCGTACCCATAATTCAATGCCTGGGGAAAACAGCTTACCCCCCCACCCCCTGGAGGCCCTCTGGAGGCCAGAAAGGGCCTGTTTCTCAACTTCCGGTGGGCCCAGTAGGCTTGTGTTTCACCCTCCCCAGGCTCCAAAGGCTTCCCTGGATCTGGGGGAGGGTAAAAATGCCCTCCCCACCCCCATGGAGGCTCTCTGGAAGCTAAAAACACCCTCCCAGAGCCTCTGTGTGAGCCAAAAATCAGCTGGCTGGCACACACATGCACACTGAAGCTGAGCTAGTGCAATGGCTCGCGTGCTAGCAGATACGGCTCCATGTGCCACCTGTGGCACCCGTGGCATAGGTTCGCCATCACTGTACTAGGACAACCTTCCCCAACACCCAGAATTCTCAGCAATAGTTGCACTGGGTTGCATAGATATCTGATAGAAGCCATGATGAGGTCAGGTACATCATGGCAACAGGGCTTCAAATGATGCAAATTATGTAACGTACAGTATGTGTCTCATGTCATTTGCACGATGACATCCTTGCACACCTGAGGCCATCTGCTGTCCATTGTGCATGGCTATTTAGGAAATTTTAGAAGTAGAAGGTCGGTCATCTGCGAGGAACCCAGATTCAAAGAGCCTTGTACGGAACAAAACGCTTTCTACATGGGGCTACCTTTGAAAAGTGTTCGGAAACTCCAGGTCGTGCAGAATGCAGCTGCGAGGGCAATCATGGGCTTTCCTAAGTATGCCCCTGTAACACCAACACTCCGCAATCTGCATTGGTTGCCGATCGGTTTCCGGTCACAATTCAAAGTATTGGTTATGACCTATAAAGTCCTTCATGGCATTGGACCAGAATATCTCTGGGACCGCTTTCTGCCGCACGAATCCCAGTGACCAGTTAGGTCCCACAGAATTGGCCTTCTCCGGGTCCCATTGACTAAACAATGTCATTTGGCAGGACCCAGGGGAAGAGCCTTGTCTGTGGCGGCCCTGACCCTATGGAACCAACTCTCCCCAGATATCAGAGTTGCCCCCACCCTCCTTGCCTTTCGTAAGCTCTTAAAAACCCACCTCTGTCGTCAGGCATGGGGGAATTGAAATATTCCCTTCCCCTAGGCTTATAAAATTTATGTATGGTATGACTGTATGTATGACTGATCTCTTAAATTGGGTTTTTTATATTTTTTAAATATTAGATTTGTTTACGTTGTCTTTTTATTGTTGTTAGCCGCCCCGAGTCTGCGGAGAGGGGCAGCATACAAATCTAATAAATAAACAAACAAACAAACAAACAAACAAATAAAAAAAATGATTTCTCATCCCACCCGACTCAGATATGTGTTCTGCCTGGCCGCGGGCCACCCAGGAACGAAGTAATTAATCAAACACACACACGTAGGCTTGTAAAAATAAAGCAAGGGTTGCTCCCACTCCTCTGCATCAAAATCAGCAGCCAAAGGAGCTGGTCTGAAGCCAACCACAGCAGATATGGAAGAGTTAGGGGAAATATAACTCTGAACTGTCTGTTGAATCTGGACCTGTCAATCCAGATCAGGGGTCTAAAATCCAGCTTATTATAATGCCTCAGTGGAGGGCTAGAAATGCAGCAGCTTCTCAGGCTGTCCTACCAGTGTGCAGAGCCTTATCTTCTCAGCTGAGGATCTTCAGGCCTGAAGAGATTGACAAGTTGCTGCCTTGCTTCCAGCAGTTGTTCTCCTGCTGTGCAAGCAGTGAGTGAGGTGTTTTTGCTTTTCTCACTTCCTTGTCACCATCAATCACCTATATTACCTCTGTAAACTTTCACTTGATTTCCCTCTGGGTAAGTTGGCATCTAAAAACAGCTCTTAAGTTTTCAATTCTTTTTATGCAGCTTTCTTTTTTAAAAAAATATTGAGCTTTATGGAATTTACATACTGTAAATATTCTGCTACGATGTATGTGATAAATCAAAACCCAGGACCTTGCCTCTTGGTGGGGGTGTTTTTGTTGTATGTGTGTATAGGTGTGTGTGTGTTATATTAACTGCAATATATATTATATTAAGCCCATGCATTCTGAAAGGACTTCAATACACTTCAGTGTTGGCACTGACACATTAAACCTGTGAAAAGAGGAATGGGATAGACCAGTAAGGACGAACCTTTTTTTCCTTGGGTGCTGAAAGAGTGTGCGCACATGCTATTGCATGCACGCAAGTGCCCACACCCATAATTCATTGCTGGAAAGTGCAAAAACAGCCTCCCCCACTCCCCCTGGAGGCCCTATGGAGGCTGTAAATGGCCTGTTTCTCAACTACTGGTGGGCCCAGTAGGCTTGTGTTTTCCCCTCCCCAGGCTCCAAATGCTTTCCTGGAGCTGGGAGAGGTTAAAACACCCTCCCCATCTGCCAAGACGCTCTCTGGAAGCCAAAAACACATGTGTGCTTGCCAAAAATCAGCTGGCTGGCACACATATGCATGCTGAAGCTGAGCTAAGACAACGGCTCGTGTGCCAGCAGATATGGCTCTGTGTGCCACCTGTGGCACCCATGCCATGGGTTCGCCATCACTGGGAGAGACTGAATAGATTGAACTATGGTAGCATACCAAAAGGGCTTTCCCAAAAGGGTTTAGCACAACTCGCTATGGACAACTCGCTATGGACAACTCACCATGGCAAACTTGCCATGACCAACTCATCATGGAACAACTCATCACGGACAATTCATCATGGCCAACTTGCCATAGGACAACTCACTGCAGGACAATTCAATGCTATATTAATGATTTCATTCAGTTGCTTTGATCACCACGTTTTCGTCAAATTATTGCAGCACTTGTATTTTTGGATTGACTTTATTTTATTATTATTCACCATAGTTCCATTGAAATTTATTCAACTTTTAATCATCTTGCAGTGAGTTGTCCTGTGTCAAGTTGCCTGTAGTGAGTAGGGCAAGAAGAATCGGCCCATTCTGATCCCAAAGAGTGTGAGAGATTGCAGCAGGAAGACTGAATGGAGAATCCTCTCAATTCCTATGCAGTGTGCCAGCCCAATTCACATTAGAAGCAACACTACATAAGTTGGGGGGGGGGGGGGTTGGGTATTCAATTGAATTAGAAAATTAGAAAAATGGGAAAGACTTTGGACTTTTAATTGGCAGACAACCAGATCTAATGCATTCAAGGAAAACCAGTACAAGATGTTCTATTGTTGGCACTTGCCACCAGAAAGATTATCTAAAATGTTCCCAAATGTTTCTCCATTGTGTTGGAAGTATAAAAAAGAAAAAGGAACATTTTATCATCAATGGGGGACCTGTCCAGCAGTCAAAAATTATTGGAACAAGGTGGGGGAATGGATAAAAGAAATAACAAACAAAGAAGTGGAAAAAAACCCAGAATTATATTTACTGGATATTTTTAAAAGAAATTAAAGAAAGAAGTTCGATATTTGATTATTCACATTTTAACAGCTGCAAGGATAATATATGCTCAACAGTGAAAATCCGATAGAATACCAGAAGAAGGGAGAGGGGCAGCATAGAAATCAAGTAAGTAAGTAAATATGTAAGTAAGTAAGTAAGTAAGTAAGTAAGTAAGTAAGTAAGTAAGTAAGTAAGTAAGTAAGTAAGTAAGTAAGTAAGTAAGTAAACAAACAAACAAACAAACAAACAAATGTGATGGATTGTGCAGAGATGGATATGGTGTCTGTTATGTATTAGAAATATATGTATTAGGGATTGTTTCTAGGTAAAGTATGCTTTTTGTTGTTAAGCAGAAGTACTGTTAAAAGCTTACCGTTTGCTGATTGGCTGTTGACTTTAGGCGCCAATATTAAGGGGCTGTCAGCCGCCGCTGTTGCTGGGCGAGCTATATAAATAGCTCGGCTCCCTGTCTTACGCGTCTTCTTGTCAGTGAAAGCGGCTGAGAGAAAGTGTTACAGCCGCCTGTTATTTCCTATTGCAAATAAACAGAGATTCATTAGAACGTTGTAATCTAGTATTTTACATTGGCGACGAGGGTCTAGAGGACATTTATTTTTATCACAAAAATTTATAAAAATCCAGAATGTCGACCCCTTCGATTATCCAGCCTCCTGAACTATTTGACCCTGAGAGGTCTACTTGGACAGCGTATATGGCGAAATTTGACATTTTTTTGGAAGCTGCAGGCATGCATGATGCTGAAGACAGCAGAAAGAGGGCTCTCTTTTTGAATTATTGTGGGTCCCAAATTTTTGAATTAGCCGGCACCTTGACTGATCCGGAGCCCGCCAACTCGGTTCCGTGGGACACTTTAAAGGAGAAACTGGCTTCACATTTCAAACCAACGAAGCCTGCTAGAGTGTATCGGCATCAATTCTCGCGCACAGCTCAGGCTGAAGGCGAGTCTATTAACCAATTTGCGACTCGCCTCAGAACTATTTTAGCAAAATGTCAGTTCGAAAATCCTGAGGCAAGGTTGACTGATGCCATTATTTTTGGCATGCGAAATGTCACCATTCGAAATAAGTTACTAGCTGCTGAAGAGTCAACCCTTCAAGACGTTATTAAGGCAGCACAAACGGCTGAGGTGGCTGAAGCCGCAGCAGCCGATCTTAAGTCTAATGACAAGCTTCCCACTGTGTCTAAAATCTCGGACGGCCACCGTTCCCTAATGACTCGGCCCTACGATTACCAACTGCAAGAGCAAGATCAGTTTGATGACTACTGCTGCCAAATTAGGGGACAAACATCGAGACAGCTCCGTCCAGCTTACCAGCCCTGTGCCGGATGCCGAGGACAACATCCACGATCCCGCTGCCCGTTCAAAGACTCCATCTGCCGACGCTGTGACAAGCGAGGACACATCGCCCCTGCCTGCCGGGCCATCATTTCAGATGACTTCTCTGCTTCTCCTCATCTCCTGCCTCCTTTTCCTGCCCAGCGTTTTCCTCGCTCCCCAGGGCAGTTTAACAGAGGGAATCGACGTCCGTGGATCCCCCGAGGTAACTCTTGTTGGCCCAAACTTAAATCTCCTTTTTCCCCCCCAGTGAATAAAATTATTGTCCCCATCCTACTCAATCACCAGCCATGTCCCATGGAGCTTGACACTGGCTCCAAATATACTTTAATGCCGTGGCACAAGTTGCACCTTTATGTGCCATCTCTCTCTCGGGACACCTTGCAACCGCTGGACATTTCTATAAATGACTTCCAAGGACACCCTATTAGGGTATTGGGTAGAGTTAATGTGCCAGTCACTTTTAAGAATGTACATCTTATTCTGCCATTACTTGTTGTGGAAGGGGCAAACCATTCATTGTTAGGTTTAGAGTGGATGGCTCCGTTAGGATTAGCTGTCACTGGCCTCCACAAGATTACTGCACTAGGGAAAAATGGAGTGCCTGATTTTGTCCATGAATTTCCTGAGGTGTTTAAAGAGGGTTTGGGCACATACAAAGGTCCCCCTATCTCGTTTTCGTTGGATCCTAACGTCCCCCCCCTTAGACTTAAACCTCGACGAGTGCCACTTCCATTACTTGAGAAATTAGATGAACAATTACAAAAGCTGCAGCATCAAGGCATTCTAGTGCCCGTTGAACAAGCACCCTGGGAGACTCCTATAGTGACACCTTTGAAACCAGATGGCACACTCAGAGTGTGTGCAGACTATAAATCCACTTTAAACAAAGCGCTGCAGCATAATTCCTACCCCATACCTGTGGTGCAACAGCTGCTACACACCTTAGGATCGGGGTCTCTATTTGCCCGCTTGGATTTGGCGCAGGCATATCAGCAACTCACCGTAGATGATGCCACAGCCTTGGCCCAGACTATTGTAACCCATCGAGGGGCATTCAAGTGTACTCGTCTGCAGTTTGGGGTTAGTGTGGCCCCAGGTATTTTTCAGCGTTTGATGGAACGTCTTCTCATGGGCCTCACGGGGGTGGTCCCGTATTTTGACGACATTTTAATTTGTGGGGACAACCCTAGCCAACTGTATAGCCGCATTAGGCAAGTGCTCTCACGTTTGGAAGATAAGGGTTTACGTTTAAAACCTGAGAAATGTGTATGGGAAACATCTTCGATTGAGTTTTTAGGATTCCGGATAGATGCCCAGGGTATTCACCCCACAGAGGATAAAGTCAGGGCCATCAAGGAGGCACCTGCACCCACTTGTAAGGCTGAGTTACAAGCCTTTTTGGGACTTTTAAATTTTTATTCCGTATTTTTACGTCAAAAGGCTTCTGCAGCTGAGCCGCTTCATCGCCTTCTCCACAAGGGGGCAGTGTGGACATGGGGAGATAGGGAACAACAAGCATTCCAAACTATAAAAAATCTCCTGTCTTCCAACAGTGTTGTCATCCAATACAGCTCAACCCTTCCACTTAGGCTCACCTGCGATGCTTCACCCTACGGCGTGGGAAGTGTTTTAGCCCACATATTACCTAATGGGCAAGAAGCCCCTGTGGCTTATTTTTCAAGAACTTTATCATCAGCTGAAAGGAACTATGCCCAAATAGATAGAGAGGCTCTATCTCTGGTGGCTGGGGTGAAAAAATTTCACCATTATTTATTAGGCCGCCCCTTCCAATTAATTACAGACCACAAGCCTCTATTGGGTCTAATAGCCACTGGGCGCCCTACCCCCCCATTCATGTCCCCTAGAATGTCCAGGTGGGCAATCTTCCTTGCAGGCTATGATTATGTACTTATTCATAGAGGGGGGTCGTTGATCAACCATGCTGATGGGCTTAGCCGTTGCCCTTTAGGACTCAAGGTGGAAGACCCCGCCCCGGCATCTGATGTCTTACTTATTGATTTGCAAAATGACCCTTTAGTTACTGCCCATGAAGTGGCCATAGAAACCAAGAAAGACCCCTTATTACATTCTGTCTTGCAATTTATTTTAAAAGGTTGGCCACCAAATGGAGAGGACCATAGTGTGCAAGAGTATAAGACCAAACGCTTGGAACTCTCTGTCATGCATGATTGTGTTCTATGGGGAGACAGGGTAGTCATTCCCCCCACCCTCAGGTTACAGGTAATAAAATTATTACACAAAGGTCATCCAGGTGTGGTCAGGATGAAGGCCCTGGCCAGAGGATATGTATGGTGGCCTGGTATGGATAAAGCTATTGAAGATTGGGTGGCCACGTGCCCACAGTGCCAAGAATCTCGGCCAAATCCTCCCAAAACCTCCCCTGCAGAGTGGGACTTGCCCAAGAGCCCTTGGTCCAGAGTACATATAGATCTAGCAGGGCCAGTGGGAAATAATATGTTCCTCATTGTAATAGATGCGTACTCTAAATGGTTGGAAGTTTTGGTATTGGGGTCCACTACATCAACTACTATTATAATGGCTTTAAGGAAACTGTTTGCTATTCATGGGTGCCCAGACGTCCTGGTATCGGACAATGGCCCCCAATTCACATCCTCTCAATTCAGGAGCTTCCTAGCACACTTAGGAATCAGACACGCATTGACATCAGTCCACGCAGCGTGGGCTAACGGAATGGCTGAAAGATATGTCCGAGTGGCCAAAGAGGCCATTAAGAGGTCTTCCCCAGGGGAGATACAAGAGAGACTGGACACTTTCCTCCTCGCTCAACACATTACACCAAGTGTATCCACAAACAAGAGTCCAGCTGAGCTATTGATGGGGAGGAGGTTGAGGTCTCCTCTGGACAGACTGCACCCCTCTTTTGTGCAACATAAGAATCTTAATATCTCTATCCCAGAAAGAGAAGTATTTATTGGTCAGCATGTATTTGTCAAAAATTTTGACAGGGGGAAGCAATGGGAACGTGGCATAATAACTGATAAAACTGGACCAAAAACTTACAAAATCACCTTATTAGATGGTCGCCTTTGGCAAAGGCATATAGACCACATTAGAAGCAGGCAAGAGACACCGGGAAGAACACAAATGGGTAATAATAATAATAATAATACTGGCATCTCTACTCGTTCACTCCCTGCAGGGAGTTATAACAGGCTGAGCAGGAATCGGGCAGAAACCGAACAAATTGATTGGGACTTACCTGGACAGACTGCCCCCTCCAGCGCTGCACCTTCCATACAGCATGCCAGCCGTGGAGATTCATATTCCTCTGGACAGGAAGAACCTTCCTCTTCCGTTGATTCCCAGGTCTTCCAGGAGCAGCGTCGATCTGACAGGACACCCAGAAGACCTGCGCGGTTAAATGATTATATCACATACTTGTCTGAATAAATTATGGTATAATAAACTAACTAAAAAGGGGAGGGGTGTTATGTATTAGAAATATATGTATTAGGGATTGTTTCTAGGTAAAGTATGCTTTTTGTTGTTAAGCAGAAGTACTGTTAAAAGCTTACCGTTTGCTGATTGGCTGTTGACTTTAGGCGCCAATATTAAGGGGCTGTCAGCCGCCGCTGTTGCTGGGCGAGCTATATAAATAGCTCGGCTCCCTGTCTTACGCGTCTTCTTGTCAGTGAAAGCGGCTGAGAGAAAGTGTTACAGCCGCCTGTTATTTCCTATTGCAAATAAACAGAGATTCATTAGAACGTTGTAATCTAGTATTTTACAGTGTCAAAGAAGCTAGAAGGGAAAGAAGACTCAGAATATTCTAAGATATGGGAAAATTTTTATAATTGCCTGGAAAGAAAGGACAAAAAAAAAAAAGGAATTACATAGAAAAATAATCCAAGAAATTAATAAATAAAATTCAAAGATAAGTATATAAATATGTGAAAATGCAAAGCAGTGCGTTAACAAAAAATAAGGAAAAAATTGAAAATTCTCAGATTGAATTTCTGAAAGAGCAGAGAATGTAAATTTCCCAAATTTATGTTTTATGGTTTTTTCTCATTGTTTTCTCATTGTTATGTTTGTATAAATAACAACAACAACAACAATAACAATAACAACAACAACAACAACAACAATAATAATAATGGAGCAACACTAATTAAGTCTAACGACAAACTTCGCTGACTGCCAAAGTCAGAACTTATCAAGTCTTGATTTGACAAAGATTGCATCAATGAGGATAGTAAAGCATATTTTATTTATCCAGTAAATGGACCAGTACATTTAACTGCTGTGTAATTGTGAGATACCCATGAATGTTATAGAAAAGTGTGGCTTTTTTTAAAAAAAGAAATCCTTCATTTCTGATTCATTATCCATGTGACATGGGGTTATCCTGTATCTGTAAATCTGATGTTTAACATGATATTTCATACAATTGATTGAAGTGATGTATTCTGAGACAAGAAGCAATTTTAGGTGGTCCTTAGCAGCCTATTTAATTTTAATTGAGAATCATAAAATCCCCACATTTGTATTTGAAAGAAAAATATGTTTGAAGATCTAAGACATTCCACATTTTAACTTAATTTTAGGCATCATTTTGAATTTTGTAGTGTTATTACAGCTGAGTGTACATACACTGATTTTCTAAGTCTCTTCTTTCCAGCTTATTATTGAGTCTGGCCACTCATGAGGGAAACCAATTTCTCTGGCAACAAAGATATCTGGAAAATAAAAATACTCCTGAGAATAAAGATGGAGACTGTTGCTACTCCATTATTTTCTATCTATGATGGAAGATTTTCTTTGCCATAAATATACTACTGATAGGTCAATATGGAGGAAACATGGATGCTTTGATTAAATTAAACAAGTCAGTCGATCCATTACTGTTGAAAAATTACTGTAGATAATTTCCAGTTAAGTTTGCAATCCTTACAATCCCGCTTTAATCCCTTTATATACAACAGGGACATCAAACTGGTGGCTCGTGGTTTGGATGAGTCATACACAGGCTACACATTCCGTGAAGGGAAAAAAGTCATGTGATGGCAATGTGACGCAGTGAGTTTGACACCAGTGATGTACAAAATAGCAGCAGAATACTGTAGAGTGAAAAGTATGACATGACATAAACCGTCTTACCAATTAAAAAAATAATAATTTATAAAATGGTATCTGATAGCCAGTCTCCATTGTAGTTATATTTTCACTGGCTTCTCTTAAAGGTTAATAATGCACTAGATTATAAATGCACCATTAAAGCAATGGCTTACTTACAACAATGCACTGTTTCTCAAATAGTGGGGCAGGCCCACTGGGGATGGGGTACGAAGCAATGCCAAAGGGGGCATATGATCCCAGAGAATATGCTCTTTTTGCCGCAGGGAGTAGGGGGATATGAAATGCAGATAACAAACCCTTAAGAGACACCATTGAAAAATATTTAACAGAGATGAAAACAAAGAGGAGAGAGACAGAGTTAATGAGACAAACATAAGTCTCCCAAAGGCTAAGATGAGGAAATATGACGAAGTGTCTGGAGAGCTTAGCTTCACTGTGACTATGGTGGGAAACGAGGAAAGACTGGTATGTTTACTGTGTCTAAAAATGTTGGCAGCGGACAGCATGAAGCCAAGAAGCATAGAAACATAGAAGACTGACAGCAGAAAAAGACCTCATGATCCATCTAGTCTGCCCTTATACTATTTTTGTATTTTATCTTAAGATGGATCTATGTTTATCCCATGCATGTTTAAATTCAGTAACTGTGGATTTACCAACCACATCTGCTGGAAGTTTGTTCCAAGGATCTACTACTCTTTCAGTAAAATAATATTTTCTCATGTTGCTTTTGATCTTTCCCCCAACTAACTTCAGATTATGTCCCCTTGTTCTTGTGTTCAGGTAGGCAGTCAAGATTAGCACTAATATTTTGCTGGCTTCAGATGCACTGCAAAACTTTGTTGGACTTTCATTGTTAATTACTGTATTATCTCATTTTGAGTTACTGTTCTAAGATAGTGGTATGTGTAGATGTTCTGGGTGGTCAACAGTAAGCAAAAAGAATTTGCAGCAAAGACTGTATCAAGCATTCTGGATTCTTTTTGGGTGTGTGTGTTAGATTTTTTAAATTTATTTTTCCCTCCACACCTTACAGAAATACAAATTCACATATCTTCAAATTAGAATACAATACAATATAGTATCAAAATCAAAATTCTTAATTTTTTATCTATTTTGTTTGGTATACATCATTGATCTTGTGCTACCTCCTTTTCAAATTTTGTCATCCGGATTTCAATGTTTTCTATTCTCATTTGGGTTCAAAATGCTATAAGCCAGTGATTGTGAACCTATGGCATGGGTGCCGCAAGTGGCATGCGGAGCCATATCTGCTGGCACGCAAGCTGTTGCCTAGCTTAACTCCAACATGTATGTGTGTGCAAGCCAGCTGATTTTTGGCTCACACAGAGGCTCTGGGAGGGAATTTTTGGCTTTCAGAGAGCCTCCAGGGGGATGAGGGAGGGCATTTTTACCCTCAACCGGCTCCAGGGAAGTCTTTGGAGCCTGGGGAGGGTGAAACACGAGCCTACTGGGTCCACCAGAAGTTGGGAAACAGGCAATTTCTGGCCTCCAGAGGGCCTCTGGGGAGGGGTGCGGGGGAAACTGTTTTTGCCCTCCTCAGGCATTGAATATTGGGTGTGGGCACTCACGCATGCACTGTTTTGGCATCCAAGGGAAAAAAGACTCACCGTCACTGCTATAAGCTATCAAGAATTTCCCTTGGCTATTTGCTTTTTTCTACTAAAACTATGCCATAGTGCTTCAGTCCATTTCTTATATTCTTACTTATCTCATTCATGTTTTTTAATCCCTCATTTTAATATAATTTCCCTTTACAAGGAAAGTTCCAAATTTACCTCTCCTCATACAACAAGGAAAAAAATATTGGTTCATATCATACCTTAAATCTAATTATAACAATAGCAATACGGGGGGGGGAGGTTATTATTAAGAGTTTAAATTATATTATCTTCTTTCTATGCTTAAACATTATATAATTCCTTTCATTTTACAAATATATCATTTCTAATTTAGCAAATCATAATTATAATGTAACATATTTTTCTATTTATTTTTCACTGAAAGTATCTTCCATTATCAATCCCAGTACAATAATAATTTCCCCTAATCTATATGTTTTCCACTGTAATTCCCAGTGTAATAATCTTCCCTAATCTATAACTTCCACTGTCAAATCCAGTGTAATAATCTTCCCTAGTCTGTATATCACTGTCATTCCCAGTGTAATAATCTTCCTTAATCTATTTGGTTTCACTGCCATTCACAGTGTGATAATCTTACCTAATCTATGTATCTTCCCTAGTCTATATATCTTCCACTATCAAACTCAGTGTGATAATCTTCCCTAATCTATTTAATTTCACTGTCATTCTCAATGTAATACTTTTCCCTACTCTATATATCTTTCACTATCATGCCCAATATAATAATAAACCCTAATCCCTAATCTGATTTTCACTAAACATCTCAGTGTAATAATCTTTCAACTATTTGTTTTCACCATATTTCTGAAAATAACAATCTTCCCTAATATGTTCAGTTGAAGTCCCAGATACTTCCCAATATATATATATATATATATTAATCATAATCAGTACTATTTATTTTCCCATATTAATTCTCCTTTAATAATCATAGCTTTATTATATCCCTTTTCCCTTTCTCCCTGTTTTTCTTTACCATTATAGTTCACATTATAATAATTATAATGTGAAGCATTATTATAATCTGTGGCTTCTTTGAGAGATTTCATACCAGTAAAAAATAAAATAAAACAATGTGTGGCCATATTGCCTATGGGCTATGGTATTTGATATTTCTGGAGTAATTATCCCAATGCACCTGAAAGTCATGGTTTAAGAAAATCTATTTTAGTATAAAGTTTCAAATCAATATTTTAAAGCTGATGAACACTTTTAGAATTCCGAGAGCATATCATGGACATTTTCATAACATAGCTTCTGTTCTAGGCATGACACATCATATAACAGCCATTATATGTTGTTTAAAGATGAATTGATGCTGTTTCTCACTATCCTTTCTAATCTCTCAGGATGTTCTCTACCATTTACCTTTCTCCAGTTTCTTTCTGGGCACATAGACTCACTACAGACAGCTCTAAGCTGCTGACTACTGTCACAGTAATTTTCTAAGAGTGCTCATTGGGTAAATGTGAGATCCAGAAACACCCTTTAAAATAAAGTTTATACTTTATGTTTTCTTCAGTAGCACAATATATTTTTATTTAATTTTACTTACATTGAAATAAAATAAATAGGGTACAGTATGATAGGGTAGGATAGTATATAACAGAACAAACAGAACAGAATCGAACCAAGAAAAATATTTGCAGATGCCACTATGGCAATCCTCATAGGATTCATAGTAGTAGACTCATTCTAGAGCATAATACAGTCTACTTATTCAAGAAATTTTGCTAGGTAGCCTCCTCTTCCATGTATTTTCTCTGATAGTATAAGGCCTATGCAGAACTTCTATAAATCTGAAATAATTATACAGATATGTATGTCAAATAATTATAAAGGTATGTTTGAAAGGTTTCATACTATCTACATATGTTTAACACTTGTTAAATTACTTACTGGAGTTGTTTCACAAACTGTAATCTATCATTTCTGTTCTGTAATCTTTTTACAGATGAGCGATTTCACTGATTCCAGCTTTGCAAAGAAGATCAGGGGATGAATCCACAGCTTCAGAAATATCTTCTTATTACCACAAGTGGAAGCATATGAACAAGCCCTTATAACATACTTCTCAGACATTATATTCTGAAGTAATCTTCTTAAAATCAGTGGGACTGCTTCTGAAATAATAACACGGGTAACTGAAGCCACATAGTATAAATCACTTGTATACTTGAAAAAGGTATCCTTAATCATTATTGTCTTGTGTGAAATAAATTAATGCTACTTGTGCCCAGTGCTTACTACTCTTCATGTTAAACCATTTCAATAATTTATCTCTTTGATAGTAAAGACTGAATACAATCCATTACTATGTATGCTACATTTTGGGTTCTTTTTCATGTCTAAGGCAAAGTACAAAAATATAATAGTCTCTGAACTGGCAGAAAACTATGACAATAATGGCTGACCTCATATTATGGCAATCACTATTCTGCCATAATATGATACAAATTACAAAATGGATCTAAATGTAGGTGTCCAAAACATATTAAGGAAATCATTGTCCCAGTTTTTGCCACTTCTTTCTCACCAAACATCACCAGTTGTTAGGAAAGCATCCATCAATCCTTTTCTTAATGTGGAATGGGAATGAGTTTGGGATGAATTTTGACATATTTATTTGTTTTATTTATTTGAATGTACTAGCCACTCAGTGAAGTGGATGGATTCTGGGAGGTGTACACAAACTAGAAAAACAAAAAACAGGTAAAAACAAATAAGTCAGACAGCCCAATACTTAAATATCATTGGCTAACAAACTAATTAAGCACTGTTTGTACCTAGGCTTAACCTCTTGTCTTCAGTACCCATTAAGACCATGTGTCAGACCCAAAGTATTATGTGAAGTTATTTATTTATTTAGTTAGTTATTGTTATGTCGGGCTCTCTGGTAGACTCCTCCCGAAAATTCACAGGTACAAATTTCAGACACACACACATTTGAAAATTCAAAACTATGTTCTTTATAATGAAAATGCAAATAAACGAAGCACTCTTTTTGTAGAGCAAAGAGCACTTGTCTCCAAACAAACTGGTAATTTGTACAAGTCCCTTATCAGTTCTGTGATATTTAGCTTGCAGCTGTGAGGCAATTCACAGTCCTTCTTCTTTCACAAAGTGAAACACACTTTGCTCTGGTTTAGTTTCAAAGTGGGGAAAAATCAGCACACAAAAGGTCAAAGTCAGCAAAGCAGGCACGAAACACAACGATCAGATAATCCTCCACAATGGCCAAACCCACAGGCTGCTATTTATAGCAGCCTCACTAATTACCAAAGCCCCACCCAACCACAGGTGGCCTCATTTTCTTTGATAATAATCTCTCAGTTGTTGTTGCCTATGCATCGCTCTCCACATGTGTTACTGTATCATTAACTCTTGTTCTGAATCCAAGGAGGAGCTGGATAATTGATCTCCTTCTGAGCTGTCTGCCCCACTCTTCTCCTCCGTCACTCATGTCTTCTTGGTCAGAGGAGCCTTCATAAGCAGATTCCACCGGGGGCAAAACAGGCCTGCAGCATGTGGATGTCTGCCCCACATCCACAGTCCTTGGGGCAGGAGCTGGGCCAGAGCTAACCACAACAGTTATTTATGTATTTATTTTGTCCAATACCCAAGTTAGAGGTTTTTGGCCTGACACAATTAGCAGCGATAAGGAAAACGTGAGGGAGGGAGTGAGAGAGAGAGAGAGAGAGAGATTGATGCACACACACATTCCTTTATGCAGAGTCTGAGGTCAACTGAATAAATAATAATAATAATAATAATAATAATAATAATAATAATAATAATAATAATAAAATTAGATTTGTATGCCACCCCTCTCCAAGAACTCCTCTTCAAGAACATCCTCTCTAAGAATAAGGGAGACAGTGATCCCTGCACCGGATTGGTCCACATGATTCCATTTGTGGGTGTGGGGATATAAAATGAACTTTGACCTGGATGGGAACTGAAGGGTAATACAGTGTTGGAATAAACATGCCACGAATCCAAACTGGCCATGTTAATAAATCCAATCTTGTGTGAGAACACAGGAGTGGAATGTAATTTATTTCTCAATTGCTATTTGGTTCGCTGACACCATGTTTTAAAAGAACAACATCTAATGGAGAGAAGAGCTGTTGCTGGCAACTAGCCCTAGTTACATAAATGTATATACTGTAACCCTCACTGAAAAGAATCCATATGAACCCCCTCAAACAATTGCCATGTTACTTTCTATGACCTGCCCCAATCTTGACGTCCAAACTGAAGTGAATCTAATCGAATCTGTTATTGGTCAGAATAATGAACACTGCACCTAGCCTTGACTGTTCCATTGCACAAATATCTTTATGGGGGAGGGGGAGACATATTGTACACTACTAAAAAGCATTGCTAGCACTGTCTACTCACAGTGCAACAGGAAATTAAACTCTCTTTACTGCTTGTAGAGCCACTAACAGATTTTAGATTGGCTTTAAAAAAAAAGACCCACTCTCTGTTCAATCCTATTCATCCAAAGAGTTCTTTCATCTGCAATCCAACTGCATCAGATGCCCAATCAATATTTTCATTCAAGATTATATTCCGGATAATAGATATTTTTACTAGGGACAGACCTAATCATAAAAAAGCTAGATTTATTCTGCTAAACACATTAGATGGGCTTATCACCACGCTAGGATACTAGTCACAAAACCTTGACAGACTTGTTAAAAATATTGAGAAAATCCAATATCAAAGAGCTGGCCTTGTAGACATTTATTTGGTGTAGGGTCATTTAAAAAAACATTTCTCTCTCTTTTTCTCTCTCTTTCTCTCTCCCTTTCTCTCTCTCTCTTTCTTTCTCTCCCTTTCTCTCTCTCTCTCTCTTGCTTTCTTTCTCACTCTTTCTCCCTCTCTCTTGCTTCCTTTCTCTTTCTTTTTCTCTCTCTTTCTCTCTCCTCCCCCCTCTCTCCTGCTCTCCTTCTCTCTCTCTCTCATGCTATCTCACTCTTTCTCTGTCTCTTTCTCTCGTACACCACGCCGGCAACAGCAGCATTGGGCAGTAGCCATGGGGTGGCGGCAGGGCAGTCGGCTGCAAGCGGGAGCTCCAGGGCAGAGGCACCGATGGTGGCAGCTGGACGTGTTGCTGGATGCCATACATGCTGGCGCTGCACTGGGCATGGGTGTGGGGCTGGCACCTCCGTCCCTGGCCAGCCAGCGGGCCAGTGCCAGCCCCAGTTTTAATTTTATATCTGGCTGTAATTAATTCATCTCAGGATCACAATAAAAAATAAAGTACACCCTTATAGGCTTAAAGTCAACCCTACCCTGATTTAATCAAGCATCTAAAAACACAATAAAGGTAATTGAAATGGACCAGTGATCCATTCCCTGAATCATTATTCCAATAGACACACACACAGAGAGAGAGAGAGAGAGAGAGAAGAGAGAGAAGGGGGAGATGAAGAAATGTTAATCTTTGAAATCTGCATTGTGATTGTTTTAAATCTACAAGGAGCTCTCAATCCTCAAATTCTCTTTTGGCTTAACAAAACTATAAGGCACAAAGAAACTCAGCACATCAATTCTTCTACTGCTGCTTTTAAAAAGGGCAATTTTGGATCCTTGGGTACAGGGAGCTAAAGATTCACATTTGATACATACTTAAAAAGCAGAACCCATAAGAAAAAGAAAACAATATATCATCTCTCAAGGGAAAATAGGTTCATGAATTCATTGTAATCTATTTTATTGCTACTGAATGCTTTATTGGATCTGTGCAGCCCTCTGAAGATAAATTCAAAAACACTGTGTAACCTACAATGGAACATCTTTCATAGCTGTAAATATTAATCTCATTATAAAGCATATTAAGAATTAACACACATGAAATACAAGCATCTTGTACCCCTGGTTCCTTTTCTTTTGAGAGTTCATAAACACATAACTGCATATCATCAACAGCATATCTAAATGCATTGTGCACCAGAAAAATCAATTCCTTGGACATTAAAAGAGAGTGATTGGAGCTCATTTATGTTAATTATCTACCTAACAGCTACAATTACTAACAATACAATTGTTTTATGATAGCATTCAACCTCCAGTTCCTAGGAAATTTAGAACTCAGCCAGGCAGAAGTAATAATATGCCAATGTTTTCTCTGCGTTCTCCCTGCTTATATGTCCTAGAACTGCCCTTCCAGATTTTTCTCACAATATTTTTTCTGAAGATGATTCATTTCACAAATTGACTGGCCATGGATAAGAAATGCAGGCAGTTTTCTTATGATCCCAATGAAACTAATGCCAAAAAATGAAAGATTTCCGGCTACAAGTTGGAGTATGCATGTTTTAAAACTCTGGGATCAATGTAACTTACTCTTATATAAATGTTTCTGGGATCAATTTTATTTTATTATCAACATATTCATATCAGCATATTCATTCATTCATAACATATTCATTGTATTGTATTCATACTCAATAGTATTCAATTAATATTATCTTATCATTTCCATGCATCTCTCAATTCTTGTTGAAAAATGGCTGAAGTCGGAGACAGTGATTTCATAATAAAATTGTGATGCATAATATGTGGTTTGTGTGATCATGTTAGAACAATCTAATATCTGGCTCAACAGTTGCTGCTCAATGCTCCAAAGTCACAAAAAAGGACAACAGGAATAAGTTACAATTAGATCTTTAATACCTTCCTATGTTTCTATCTCATTTAATGTACTTGAATGTACTGGATGAAATTTACCTTTGGATTTCACATCCAACATGATAAGCAAGTCTATTGATTCAAAGGACTGTCTGGAGAGTCAAATGTTTAGCCACACAAAACTCATGTTAGTAGAGACAAGGTAAATTAAAGCAACTAATGTCGACAGATCATAGAACTTGGATATCTTTCCTAATTTAAGTTGATCTTTTGTTTAGTTCAGAATGAGTGCCATCAGGAAAAAAAGTTAATCTAGTTCTTAAAAGAGTGTCATACTTTGTTTACAAGAAGTTTAAGACTCTAACAAATACTGTTCCCTCTAAGCTGAGCAGTGAGCAATCGCTCACTTAAAAATCATCATCAACTCAGAGTTTTCCAAACCTGCCCAGAAGCCGAGAGGGAAATTTTATTATTATTTCTGTGTCGCCCAGTCCTGAAGGGACTGTCGCTCAGACACTATACTTTTCCGCCCACCCCCAAAAAAATTTAGAGAGAACACTGACTGTTGGAAGCATTATGTTGGACAATTGCTTCTTCAAAAACCAGGTATTGCAACCTCAAATAAAATGGCCATGGAGAACATTTCTCAGTAATAGGACAGAAAAGAGAATGCCCAAGTTTAAGCAAGCCTAAACTTGCCAGTAATAGTCAGGAATATCTCAATTTCTGATTGAAACAATAACAATTTAATCAGTGAAGGAAGCTAAATTGTATTCATGGTCAAAACAACGACAACATGATGAGAGAAGAAAACTGGTTTAAAAGTGAAACTGTTAAAAGATGACTTTAAGCTTTCTCAGCTATGGCCTGAGGAAGAAATGAAAATGATATGAATACATGGCAGAAAAAGTTATTTTGTTAGGAAGATGCAAACATGAGTTCAGAAACCGGGCGTCTAATTGGTAAGATAGGAAATAGCTATTACTATACCCAACACTTTTCTTTTTTCAAGTTCACAAAGTTATATGGAAAAGCAATCATATTCACTTGAATAATGAGTGTGAAATAGTTTTAACGTACCTAATACTCTTTCCAGTTTTCTTGACAATAGCAACCCTGTGAAGTGGATTGGGCTGAAAGAGTTCTCAGTCCTTTGAAGTATAATTTTCTTTCACATTGTAGAAAATCTGAGAGAAGATTCTAGACTGCGATGAAGGCAAAACATCACTGACCTTGACCTGGCAATGAATGAAATTGTCCTCCTTTTTGAAAGCCAGATCTACTTTATTGACTCCACTTCCAAGTTCCAGCCAGGAAGCACATGGAGGGAGAATCCTGTCACTCATGCCCTTGGCAGATGTAGCTCCCAGATAGCCAGTAATGGGCAGCCAAATTTTTTACTGCCATACTGTGGGTGTGGCTTATTTTGTGGGTGTAGCTTGATGCTCATGTGACTGGGTGGGAGTGGTTTGCTGGCCATGTGACCAGGTAGGAGTGGCTTGAACAATCATCATGGTTCAAGTGAACTGTTAAGTCCTTGACTTACAACCTTACCAGTGTAGCTCTCTAGGGTGATAATTTGCTTCATGTTTCCTGCTCTCTCCTTCCTGGGTCGCCCCCTGCCTCAGGCTGGATAGCTAGGCGAATGGGTGCTGATCAGCTGTTGGGAAAAGAGGGGGGAGGAAATGGGCCCACTGCAACTCCTGCCGGTGCTGGTCTCCCTGCAGCTTTCCATGGAGAAGGAGGAAGAGGATAGAAGGGGGGATAGTCAGCTGGAGCTGGGCACACAGCTTCATTTCCGCCAGTGGAACTGTGTTCCACCCCGTCCTGTCTGCTGCCCACCCCTGCAGATAGCTGACCATGCCAGACCTGTATACCATGTGTACAATTCTGCAGGCCTCTATTATCAGGAATTACCGGTACTTATCCTGGAATATTTTATTATGGTCATCCTACAAAGTAATGTATAAGTGACTTTCACCCACTCCCTTTTGTTCTACTTGCTCATGAAAAATTCAGAATTCAGTTATAAATGTCTTTTAAAATGATTTGAATCCAATTGTTCAGAGTGCTGATTTCAAAGGACTTGAAATCAGCACTGCCTTTTTATTCGGTTCTGAAGCACTTTGAAATCAGAGATTAAATTTCCAGTTACTTGATAGCCTGGCAACAATGAGACTTGACTGAAAAGGATCATATTAAATGAGAACATATCCTGTTCCGAAGGACTTCGTAGAATACCTTAATAATGTTGCCGCTGAGACTTTTTGTATTGAATATTCACTTTCATATAGTTTTTGGATTTAACAGAGCAAAGGACATCACAGTCTGACATTTTTCGTGAGAGATGAAAGTTTGAACAGCAGCAGCTTTTTAAATAGCTTTCAGCCCCCAAAGTGAGAACAAAGAAGCGTCTGTTCAAACAGCTGCCCTTTTAATAACAAGATCCATAGTGCTATGCGCTATCCAGGAAACAATGCCAATGGCAAGAAATACCTTGCACGACATACGGTCAAAAACTGTCAGATAAAGAACTTCTGTGCTGGAACTAGAGAGCATGTGATAATAAAGGATATCGTGGGAAGGAACTGGCTTCCCACACAAAACATAGCCCAGCGATGCTTCATCTTAATTTGCAAAGGGGAGAAGGAAAAGCACCTAAATAGGCAATATCGGGTAAGTACCACATCAGCATTTGGCTGTAAGGTCTGCTTTTAGGAATAGTGTTCAGTTGGTGGAAAATTTCTGGTGGGAGAGAGAGATGAACCTGGTCATCTTATAGTTTTCCCCAAACTGGGCCTGAAGTTGACAGGTAAAATGGTTTCAAAACCAAAAAATAAGAATTTCAGGCAGCAGAATGAGTGAGATTGGTTCTAGGATTACCCAATAACCGCTATTGGATTGTCCTAATACAAGACACAGGATTAGGAATGGTAAAGAGGCCAGTGTTTCTCAGAATAAATCTGAAATGACTCTTTTTGTTGTTGTTGTTTTGAGTTCCCAATCCTTGAAATAGTAATAACTTGGGTGCCCCCAAACTCATTTAAATATTAATATAGTTTTTTTTCTATAACTAAAAGATTTAAAATGTCACTGCTTACAATGGCTAAAGTTATGCAGTCCTATATCACAGGTTCAAGACTATGGGCTGCTAACAATCTATGAATACATATTAAGAATCAGCTGATTCTGCATAAGTGTGCTTGCCTTGTTTAGAATATTTGAATATGAAGAATGTATATGATTGTTACTGTCCTTTTTATAACAATTTTTTTCATGGGGTTTTAGTTTTAGATAATGTTTTAGTCTTAGATAATGTTCGATTTCTTTCTATCGTTTTGTATCTATTTATATTGTGGTTGTGCCGCCCTGAGTCCTACGGGATTGGGTGGCATAGAAGTTGAATAAATAAATATTGAGTGCAACTTTATTTCCTGATAGATAAGTCTTGTTATACCCAGGAATAATCCTCCCCCTCCTCCCCCTCCTCCTCCTCCTCCTCTTCCTCCTTCCTTTTCTCCTCCTCCTTCTCCCCCTCCTCCTGCTCCTCCTCTTCCATCATTTCTGTCTGTCTGGTTTCATATGATATCTTGCAAAACAAGGAGCTTATCTCTTATTTTAAATACTAGGTGCTCTATTAGATCATAATAGAATGCTTTAAAACTTCCCAAAGCTATATAGCTGTAAGAATGGGAACAATATTCAAGTACTAGACACAGGGAACAAATGTCACCACTCACCCAATGAATCTTTTATCAGTCAGCTTCCAGGCACAACTCAGCTTACTGGCACTGATCATAATGCTCTAAATAATATGGATCCAATATGCTTAAGGGGAGAAAAGGGCTATTCTTTCTGAACCTTTCTTTACTCTCTGCAAAGCAGAACTGTTTCAGGTTTCTCCTCTTTATCAGCTTGTTAGATTTATCTCTCTCTTTACATTCAGAAGTGCAAGGCAGCATACATTCATACTCCTACTTGGCATTTTCCCCAGTTTTAAAGCAACTTTAAAGATAAGCGCGGCTAAGAAAAAAGGACTGACCCAGGGTCACCCAGGGAGCTTCTGCTGAACTTCAACCTGGTCTCCTGAATGCTAGTTGAGCACCTAAATCACTACACTATACTAGTTCTTTTTATAGTATGTGAGCTTATGGGAGAAACACATGGCATTCTTTAACAGTGACAATATTCCCTGTGAAAAATGTTGCGTTGCTTTAGGGAAGCAATGACCTTCCTAACCCTCTTTAACCCCAATTCTGTAACTTCCTAGCCCCACCTCCACCCACAGTACTTTTACCATTTAGTAGAGTTCTTTATGAGTCACATCTACCTGTGAGAAATTAAAAGTGAATACCACTGTTCAATATCTATTGATGCTTTAAGCCATTTAAAATCAGGAGAAATATCTATTCCGGCTTACTGATTAAATTAACTGATCAAAATTATAAGTCTAGATGTATAAGACCAGAAAGGAACATTCTGAGGCATCAGAAATGTAATAAATATATGAAGCCTAATGCCTAAGAATCTGGAATTGCCATGCTTTCTTTTGCTGTTGTCCTAATGGTACTAGAATTTATGTGGAAGTTTTAATCTTATGTAAAGTGTGTTTAATATACACAATACTCTTAAGTACTACATTTCACCTCATGTTCAAATGAAGTTATTATCTTCCAAATCCAATCTGCTTTGTAAAGGTTAGAAGAAAAGGAGATTTAAAGATTAAAATGTCAAGTAGATAAACACATTATTCTGAACTGTACTGTATTTGTAATCTGCAGGTCACTCAAACAGGGAGGCAGTAGTCTTTTATAAAGTAAATTCTCGTGAAATTTGAACAGTTTGTCATGACACAGGCAGTAAATTATTCAAGACATTGGATAAGGTTCTTATTTAGCCATTCTCCATTTTTTCCTGGTCAATGCTACTTGCAGAATGCTGGCATTTTTTGAAACACATAACAGCCAGTTGACACTCTGGCTGTAGAATTTAAGAGGCAATCAAGAACACTTCTTTCAGGGTTTGGGGGGAAGTCTAAAAGTTTAGAAACAGGACAGGAATTATGTAACACTGACTAATGTTATAATATTTAGCATTCATTTAGTTATAACAATAATGTACTGAAATAATGCAATAATAAGGGCTCAAATGTTTAAACATGGCTCAGACAAATCTACAACATTTTTCAAACTATAAGACGCACCAGAGTATAAGATGCACATTAGGTTTTGGAAACTTTCGCATCTCACTTGGAAACCAAGGTCCCAGAGTATGGAGGAAGAAGGGAGAGGCACACACTGCAAGATGATTGAAGTCCAGTGTGAAATTTCCACAGTCTGTGTTGATTTTAGGGAGCCATGTCATCTACTGGTGTTGATCCACTGTGCTTCAAACCATGACAAATCATGGCTTGAACTATCTTGCTTTGCATGTAACGAGTCTCCCTCATATATTACACTTCACCTTTTAAGTTGTATTACTGAAATAAATCACTTTTGCACGATATTCTAATTTTTTGAATTTTACTTGTATATCCAATCTCACAAATATAGGGCACCAAGCAAAATATTATCACTATGCCATGGCATTATAAATGTATTACATACCACTGACAATATTTCAGGATATTATATAATTAACTTAATATCCTCTACTTTTGTTTGTAGGATGTTGATTATGTAGGACATGTGAGATATATTCAGGGATGACAGAGGTGTTCATTGTGCAAAAGGAACAAAACACATCAGATTGTATCTTCTCATGAGAAAATGGAACTAAGAATGTATTTATCAGCTTGCTTATATAGTTAGAGGGTGGGGAACACCTTGCTCTTATTAAATTAATTTTCTATCCCACAGATATAGAGCTGGTCTTATAAAATGAATATTTTAGAATAGGAAGTGGAGAAGCCAAATATAAAAGCCAAATTCTATTATAAGCCACCTGATTTATTAAGGAATTTTAATTTAGCAACACACCATTTGTATTTTTCATATATTTATTCTAAATAATTCTTAGCGCCAAGAATTATGAAAAATGTACAGTTATATTCAACTGGGCAGTGTGGTGGCTCAGTAGTTAAAATGCTGGACTTTTCAGCTGGAAAGCTGGCAGCCCAGGTTAGAGACCCAAGTGTCATGTGATGGGGTGAGTAGCCTGTCCTTGCTCCAGTTCCTGCCAAGCTAGCAGTTTGAAGGCATGCAAATGAGAATAGATAAATAGGTAATGCTTTGGTGGGAAGATAACAGGCCTCCATGGCATCATGTTGGCCATAAGACTGCAGAGATGTCTTCGCACAGTGCTGGCTCAATGGCTTTAAAACAGAGAAGAGCACCTCTCACACACATACACACATATTCATCAACAACCAGCAGAATAAAAATCCACAGGGACTCCTTTATTTATTTACTTATTTATTAGATTTGTATGCCGCCCTTCTCCGAGGACTCGGGGTGGCTAACAGCATATAATATAACAATACAGTACAATGGCAAATCTAATTAAGTTTAAAATTACAATCTAAAAATCCAATATTTAAAAACAATCAATCAGTTCAATCACACAACATAGGCCAGGGGGCTGAGACCTAATTGCCCCAAGCCTGGCGACATAGGTGAATCTTAAGACTCTTACGGAAGGTTAAATGAATGTAGATGGAGTTGCAACTTAGTACAACTGACAGATAAGTTCGCATCTTGTGTCCTGAGAGATAAATCACTGCGGATGACAGCTTATATTCTGATCCCTGAAAAACACAGCACACTATGCAAGTACAGGAACCCCAGCTGGCACTTTTGCCTCCCAGATGATTTTAGTTGGTGCCTGGGGCCAACTTCCTTGTTTGTAATATTGATCAAAGGACAGGGCTGAAATGCTCCCTTCTGTCTGTAGTGTAAGATTCTGGGGTGGTTTTTTTTTCTTGCTGTTGTTAAGGGTTATTGCCCTTAACTAAGGACTATAGCTGATTATCCATGGCAGAGCTTGCTTGTCATCTTAAAAATGTGGAGTTGAGCCAGAACGCTTTAAAACAGCAATCAAATACTGTATTTTTTGGATTATGAAATGCACCAGACTATAAGATAAAACAATTAGGGGTCTGTAGAGTGGGTCTGGGTGTTTAGGTCAGGCCAGGGTCTGGGTATTTATTTATTGGGTAGAACTGAGTTAATTATATTAGTCCGGCCCTCGAAAACCATCCCAATTTCTCACGCGATTTAAGCAATTTTTGCTGATTTTTTGCTTTGACTCATGTGCGGAAGCAAAAATATCAGCGAAAATCACCGAAATCTCATTTGCCCATGTGTCCTCGTGTGAGAGTTCATTTGCTGTGCATGCGCAGAAGCAATGGCCTCAGAGGGCACACTGCTAGCATCAAAGACAGCAGTCCTTTACTGCTCTGCGGGTCATATTCTTGCCCTTTCCGGCCCCCAGAAGCACTCTACAATGCTCCCCATGTCCCATTTTTGCCAAAAACATGCCTGTTCTTGGCCCTCAGAGTGCTTTTGGGAGCTGTGAAGGTTGAAACATGATGCACAGAGAGTTCGGAAGGCCAAAAACAGGCCTATATTTAGTGTATAAGACACACCAAAATTTACACCCACTTTTTTGGAGGGAGAGGCGTATCTTATACTCTGAAAAATATGGTAGCTTTGTAACACTGATGGGCTCCTACTGGCACGGTCATGTACGCAGTACCGGTAGTAAAATTTTGATTTTTTTTCCCCTTCTGGGCTCTGGGTATGTTTTTCCTATGGCAGTAAATGAGGTTGAATGTGTATAATTTTAGAAGAGCTGTGCGTGTGTGCGTGTACATACACTTTAGATAATCAGAGGTGGGATACTGCCCAGATGGGGGGGGGAAATACAGTAGGGTAGCAAAAATGGAGCTTCACCCCAGAACACTCAATTTACACTGAAAGATTTTGAAACAAAATGCATAAGCCACACCCAAAGTGTGGTAGTAAAAATGTTGGTAGCCTATCACTGCTTTGTACTCTTTGTTGAAGATGATCCTTATTTACATCACCCTTTTTTACGCTCTTATTTGCTTAAGCGTTTTAAGCACATGCTTATACAGTAATACCTCATGATACAAACTTAATTGGTGCAAGGAGGAGGTTCGTAAGACGAAAGGTTCGTAAGACGAAACATTGTTTCCCATAGGAAACAATGTAAAGTCAATTAATCCGTGCAACCAAAACCCCCCCCCCCGCAAAAAAACGGCTTTCGGCGACTGCTGGGAAGCCGCACGGCTGTTTTAAAAGGTGACAGCCGGCCTGGGGGGCTTCCCAGCACCCCTCCGAACCTGGGTTCGGGGTTCGGGGCGTGCTGGCAAGCCCCCCAGGCTGGCTGCAACCTTTTAAAACAGCCGCGCCGCTTCGCAGCTGTCTCCTGAAGCCAAACGCTAAAGCTGAACTTCCGCGTTCGGCTTCAGGAGACAGCTGGGAAGCGGCGCGGCTGTTTTAAAAGGTCGCAGCTGGCCTGGGGGGCTTCCCAGCACCCCCGAACCCCGAACCCGGGGTTCAGAAAAATTTTGCCTCTTCTTACGAACTTTGTTCGAGTTACGAACCGGCGTTTGGGAGGCTTCTGGGAAGCCCCACCGCCCGGCTGTCACCTTTTAAAACAGCCGCGCGGCTTCCCAGCAGTCTCCAAATGCCAGTTCATAACTCGAAAAAAGTTCGTAAGAAGAGGCAAAATTTTTCTGAACCCCGGGTTTGTATCACGAGTTGTTCGTAAGACGAGGGGTTCGTATCTTGAGGTACCACTGTAATTTCCTTTCAATGTTTAACATATTAAAGTACAATCTCTTTCCCCCTTAATCTGCCATAAATGTGGATTTTAATATTCACCTTGGCGGGGGTGGGGGAATGGGAGACAAATCTGATCCAAGTCCAGAAGCTTTGTGGCTTCTTGTAACAGACACTATTAGTTGGAAACCTAGCTGAAGACCTCTGAAATTTACCATGAAATTTACATCAGCATAACAGAATTTCTTTGAGGAAGGTGGTCTATGCATAATTTGACTATCCCAATCATACCTATGCAACTTACTTGGATTGTGCCATCCTTACATTGGTCCTCATAAATAACTTAGCTACAGCAGTCATGCAGGAGGTAAAAGTACTAAGTCTTTTATCTCTTTGTGATAGTGACAACAGGAAACAATAGGGAGCATACTCTACTTGGAATTTAGTGATTGATTGATTGACTGATTGATTGACTGATGGTGATGTGTCATTAAGTCAATGTTGACTTTTTAGCAACCATATAAATGTCCCAGTCTGAATCTTCAGTTCTTTCAACAATACACCAATCCAGTGAAGGGCTACCAAAATTTTTACTACCACACTGTGGGCGTGGCTTATGCAGGATGCCCTGCATTTTCTTTCAACATCTCTCAGTGCAAATTGGGTACTCTGGGGTGGAGCTCCATTTTCGCTACCCCACTGTGTTCCCCACCCGTCCGGGCAGTAGCCCACCCCTGCACCAATCCCATCAGTAATTGAGTTCATCCATTGCTGGTCATCTTCTTCTTCTCCAGCATTATAGATTTCTCCAAAGTGTTAGGTGTTTGCATATTTGTTTGAAGTATGATCATTTCAGCCTGGAGATTTGTACTTCAAATAGGAAATATTGTATAGGTTGTTAGAGTTGCCCCGAGTCTCCGGAGAGGGGCAGCATACAAATCTAATTAATAATAATAATAATAATAATAATAATAATAATAATAATAACAACAACAACAATTATTATTATTATTATTAGACTGATGAGCTTTTTCCCCCTCAGTTATTGATGATATTCTCAGTAATCTTCTCCAACATCAAAATTCAAAGCATCAACAATATTTCTCTTCTGCTTCTTCATAATCCAACTTTTACTTCCATAGCGTGTCTCAGGGAAAGTTTATTGCCTGCGTGATTCTGATTTTTACAGATAGAGCGACATCCTGGCATTGGAATATCTTTTCTAACCCTTCATTACCACTCTAACAAGTGCTAGTCAGCAGCATATTTCTTGGCTGCTGATTCCTTTACTACTGAAGGCAAAAGCTATCTACTTCTTCAGTTTCTTTATTGTAATCTTTACTATAAAGCATTCATCTTCATTTATCTTCTTGGAATCACTCACCATTTGTCAATTAGAATCCTTTAGCAAATCAAATTGAGATTAGCACTTCTCTTTGAAGTCAGATATCTTTTAGAACAGCGCACCCCAAACTTTTGGCCACCAGGGACCAGATCTGTGGAGAGAGGTTTTTCAGTGGATCAGGGGTGAGGGCATGGTTTTAATGCTGCCTGCATCCAGCAGAGGGGACTTCACTTGTTTGTGCAGCCTGGTTTCTGGCTTGCCATGGGCCAGTGTCGGTCCACACACCTGGGGTTGCAGACCTCTGTTTTAGAAGACTTTCCTTGTTATTCTGTTTGCTTCCATCTTAATTGTCTTTACAGATGTATCCTTCTTATCACTTCTAACAGCTATCTGAAATTATTTGCTAAATTACTTTATGAAATTGTGAAAATTCTCTGAGCTATTAATCCAGTCCGAATCTTTAGGAATATAACTACTTCTTCCTCTACAGCCATCAATAAGTATTGTGTATAATAATGTTTGAAAGAAGATAATCTATTTTTAAAAATGATTATTTTTAGCAGGAATGAAAATAATTATTCAAGTAATTAAAAATCTTATTCAACTGTCTTTATCTGCAAACTTTTATCTGCAAACCTCCAAGGTCTTTATCTGCAAACTTTCAAGCCCTATGATTCTGTAATTTAAACGTTAAACATGCTTATGCAGTAAAGGTGCATGCTTATGTATCAAAGGTGCTCTTCTCATCTTTTAACTATTTCAGAAATGCAGTTGCACTCTAACTATATTTATGTCTCTTTAGAAATTATAAAATAAAGTTTTCTCTTAACTAAGCAGTTACTTATTATTCTGTGGACCTCTGTATTCCAAAGCTACCTAACAGAAGTAGCATGCTCCTCATATACATTTCATTGTGCTTGTAGATCTGCCCCCTATGGAGCATATGCTAGAGCTCTAAGCACTTAATGAGAATAATTAATTTCATGCATACTGGCTTTATATTTGATGCCTAAAGGGTGACTTTGCATATTGTTTAATTATTGCTAAGAAAGAAGGAAAACATCACTAGATCACTTTCCCATCCCAAATTCTAGAGCAAGAATGAGGTATCTTATAAAATTAATGTTGATGAATATAATTCTTTTTTCAATTTCTTTTAATACGCATCAGTTGGTGATAAGGCACACTTATTATTTTAAAAGAAGAGAAATACATTTTCCTTGCATTATATAAAATAATAGATCTATCTGAATTTTAAAATGCATAATCTTTATGTTAGTTTTGTTTAGACACATATACAAGTTGAGATCTTTTTTTAATGCAGGGAATTGTTGCTTATGGTTAAAGGATTATTTCATAAAAGAGGGGTTTAAAAGCCTCCAAGTGTATTCTGTACCATTTGCACAACACAAAATTAAGCTGCAATCATTTCCATAATTTATTTCAGCCTATTGCTAACTAAACAAAGCAAAGCATTGAAGGGTAGTCCTAATCCTCCTCTATGTACTCTGGAGTTGGGTTAATTTCAGAGCCTACAGTACAGTAGTAGAACTACAAGAGTTACACTGCAAAAATATGCACAACTAGTAGATGGCAGCAAATAGCCATTGTTTTCTGTATTACTTTGCTGCCATTTTGCAAGCCAGATCAGGTGATCTAGCTTAGTGGGAGTTCTTTAGATGAATAAAAAATACTTTAAGTAAATTAAAATGTTTTAAAACATCCCAATTAATTCTAAACAATTAATATTTATTTATTTATTTATTTTATTTGTCAACAAGTACAAGGGAATGGGACACATGAAAAAATGGCACAAATAAATGCATATAATAAGGTGACCAGGCATCCCGCTTTTGGCAGGACAGTCCCACTTTTGTGCAATTTGTCCCACGTCTTGCAGTGTTTTCAAAAAGTCCCAATTTTTTATAAAACGGGACATCTGGTCACCTTAACTGAAAGGAAGGGTTGGGCCAATCCGTGACGGTCTCAGGCTTGGAGACGTTGGCTGGGAGGAGCACCATCTCTGACGTCTGATGACCAGAGGTCTGGCTGCGAGGAGGCAGCTCCGGGCTCTGAGCATGCTCCCCGAGCGAGGGGGGCTGGACCGTAAAAAGGACTGATGCCGAGCAACTCTTCCCAGTGCCACAGATGGAGTTGTGTGGGCTGGCGGCTCTGATTCCTGCCTCCTCCGCCGGCACCGATCTCGGGAAAGCAGGGGAAGGTCCACTAAATGATTGCCAATCTCTCAATTCAGGGAACAACCGATCCGACCTCCAAGTTGTTTTTTTCCCCTCTCTCCCAGCGAGTGTTTCACCTAAGCATCGGTTCTTTTTGCAAACTGGTTTCATGCCCCGATTGAAGCCTGCATGAGTTTGGGCTTACACTGCCATCTGTCCGTCTGTGTTCTCTCCCCCCCCCCCCGGGGATGGTGTCCTGCTTTACTGAGGTAATAATCTGGTCACTTTAGGATATAAAGAAGCAAAACATAAATACACAAAATAAGTACATACAAATGGGTACAGTAGGATAGGGACAGAAGACATGCTGGGGCACTTATGCATTCCCCCTCAGGGACCTTTTAAGAAACGTGTAAGGTACATGGTAGACAGTTTAATGTAAGAGGTATGGGACTTAGAGAAACTAACAAAAGAATCAGGTAAAGTGTTCCAGACATTTACTACTCTATTGCAGATCGATGTTAGAGCAGATAACATTTAGTTTGTATCTATTGATAGCCCTAGTATTATTGCAGTTGAAATTAAAGTAGTTGGTAACAGGTAGGACGTTAAGGTAGATGATTTTGTGTACTAAACTTAGGTCAGAACTAGATGGCATAGTTCAAAGTTATACAGGCCTAAAATTTCAAGTCTACTGGAATAAGGAATTTTATTATGAGCAGAAGAGTTGAGTATTCTTCTTGTAAAATATCTCTGGACCTTCTCTAATGTATTAAAGTCTGAAATACACTGTGGATTCCAGGCAGATGAGCAGTTTTCAAGGATAGGCCGGGCAAAGATTTTGTATTCCCTAATTAGAAGTTTAATGTTACCAGAGAGAAAACTTTGAAAAATAAGGTTGACAACTCTTAATGCCTTTTTAGCAATGTTGTTACAGTGAGCTCTGGGGCTTAGATCTTTTGAAATGAGTACACCAAGATCCTTGACAGAATGTGGGTCATCTTTTAGATTGTTTCTGTCCAGCTTGTAATTGAAATTCTGATATTTATTGCCAATGTGCAAGACTGAGCATTTGTTAGCAGATATTTGGTGATGCCAATTGTTTGATCATTCAGATACATACAGTAATCTAGGTAATTTTGTAGGTTAGTAGAATTGTCTGTGGCGTTAAATAGTTTTACATCACCAGCAAAGAGGATGCAACTGCTTATAATATGATCACGAAGGTTGTTTATATATAGCAGAAAGACCGTTGGTCCTAGAATACTGCCTTGGGGAACCCCATTATTTACTGGTGCTAGGTTTGATATAGTGTTTCCAGTGTTAATTATTTGTTGCTTGCTTGATAGGAATGCAGCTATCCATTTGTGCAAGGATCCAGAAGTCTATGTAGATTGCATCTATTGCTTTACCCTGGTCAAGTTGAGAGGTCCAAATGTTTTTGCAATGTATGAGTTGCAGATTAAATGACAAATTTTCCTTGAAACCTAATTGCTTATTAGAGGGTATTTGTCACTAAGTGGAGGGTGATGGATTGGTTTATGATGGCTACCATAACTTTACAAGTGATGCAGAAAAGAAGATTGGTCTATAATTCTCAACATGGCCAGGGTCACCTTTTTTGAAGATAGATACGATTGCTACTAATGACCATAGGACAGGCAAGGAGCTCATTCTAAAAGATACTTCATAGATAGTGCTAAGAGCCGTGATGGCGAACCTATGGCAGGACACACGAGGCATTGCCCTATGTCAGCTCCAGCGCGCATGCGTGCACTGCCAGCTGATTTTCGGCCTTCCGAAAGGCTGTTTCGCTCTCCAGGAAGAAAAGCTTGCAAACTCTTCTCACTGCGAGAAGTGCCCTCATGAGAAGAGTTGCTGTAGTTTGCAAACTTTTCTCTCCTAAAGATAACAGCTAACAGACACATAGAGCTGTTAAACTCCAGTAAGATGCCTGTTCCCCCTGCTGAAGAGGTAAGAAATGGAGATAACTCCTGCCACACGTTTCCCCCTGAGGCAGAAGAGTCGCAAGGGCTTTGTTGAGAGCCGGCGCAGCCACTTGCCAGTTGCCCAGAACATGCGGTTTGGAAGAATTGTCTAAGCTGGTGTGTGTGTGACTGTGTGTGTGTGTGCAATAAGAATCCTTTGGCAGGATCTGGCCAGCCAAGGTAAATGGGACCGGTGCTGGCAGAGTTGCCCACTGCCACTGCCTTTAAGCAAGATGAGACATCAGGGAGTTTGGGGGCAGCCGGGAGCGGAGAAGGCTCACCTGCCTGCCTCAGGAAGAAGGCAAAAGTCTGTGCTCGCCAGCATGGGGAGTGCACAGCTAGGTAGGATACATTGTTTTCTGGTCCTGCTAAGGTCCTCTTGTTGCTTGAGGCATCGGCTGCCCTCCCTCCCTTCTCCCTTTCTCTCTATCCGTCTGCCTTTGCATTGGGTAAGAGGACTGGACTCAGAAAGCAAGATGGATTGCCATGGCTGGATGCCTCCCCTGTGTTCCCCCGGCTTTTCCTACTCAGTAGTAGCAGCAGCAGAGCTGGTGCCTGGATATATCACACTTCTTCTCTCCCTCCCATTTCTCTTCCTCAGAATGTGGAGGGGGGCAGAGTCCTTGGAGAGGGGCGGCTTACAAATCTAATAAATTATAATTATAATTATTATAAGAAGCATGCTGAGCTGTCATGGGGCTGCTCAATCTGAATTGGAGAACGAAGCTCAGAGAATCCAGGGAAAAGATGCAACCCCCTCCCCAAAACTTCCCACAGCCTTTTCTCCACTGGTTCTCCCTGACCCTGCCAATTTCACCCTTTCCAGTGGGTGGCAGAGCGTCTGGGATCTCCCTAGCCTAGTCAAAGCGGAGGAGAACATATATTTATTATCTGGATTGTTTTAACATTTTATTTTTGTAAGCAAACAACAATTAAATCCAACAATCCAAATTATACATTTGGGGTTAATAAACAAAAACCACCCTAACATGCAGAACATGATGAATCTCCAGACCCCCCATAACCTGGAGACACACCAAGTCTTCAGTTCCTTGAGAAAGGCAAATGCAATGTTTTTTTGAAACTTTATGATATGTGGAATGGGGTGGTGGCTGGGGAATATTGAGAGATGCACACCTTAAAAGGTGTCAAGCTTCAGAGTGAAGGGATACGATTTGAAGGGTAGCCACTATGACAGAGAAGGCACAATTCCTTGTTCCAACAGGATGGCAATGCTTAATAAAAAAAGTACCTGGAGTATGCCAATGTGGTAGAACATCATATGGATTTTCAGGAGGGATGGTGTACATTCCAGAGGAGCAAAAGACAGCAAAGTTTAGATAGTTCATGTGGGAGGAAGTTCATCCTTAAGAGTTCTCAGTATATTTGTTTAATGGTGCAAGCAGACTGCTTTAGTTCGGCAAGAATTCTTCTATAGGTGAGGAGCAATAAAGTAAAACTACCGTACTTAGTAGAATTTCTACTTGTCTTTCCCAATCTGACACTTTCTCTGCAAGATTTTTTATGATGAGCAGACCATGCTGACATGCGATCCTGGAAAAAGCCTGGATCTGTGCCAGGTGGTTTTATAGATGAAAAGCAGCATCTTGAATTGCAACTAGAAGCCGAGGTTTTTTGTGTTTTGTTTTTTTATTTTATTTCATATATTTAATTGGATTTCTAGGCCGCCCTTCTCCAGTGGACTCAGGGAGGCTTACATAATAAAATCAATACAAAAGTACAAAATGTAAGATACACAATATAAAACCTAGTCTAAAGCCCCAAACCATTCAACTAAAATCCAATCACACTCGTTCACTTATCCTGTCAGCCAGAGCAGGTGACAACACTCAATGGCCCCAGCAGGCCTGCCAGCAAAGGTGTGTTTTTAGAGCCTTACGAAAGGCCAAGAAGGTTGGGGCAGTGCAAATCTCTGGAGGGAGTTGATTCTAAAGCACCAGACCTGCCACAGAGAAGGCCCTTCTCATAGGCCCCACCAGGCGACATTGCTTGGCTAATGGGACCTGGAGAAGGCCAACTCTGGGGCTCTAATCAGCTGCTGGGATACATGCAGGGAGGAATGCTATTCCAGTAATGGAAATGGAGCTGTGCACGCACTCCATTACGGCTGGCCATGCACGCACTGTGCACATGCAACCAGCATGAGGGAAAGAGCAGAGAACAGGCCGCACAGCTAAAGCTTGAGACCGCCAGGCCTGTGCCCCATGCCACATGACATGCCGCAGTGAGGGAGAAGCCGTTGCGCAAGCACTGAAGCAAGATCCCAAATTTAAGGTAAGGTTGGGCCTCTCGCGGCGGATCCACCGCTCATGACGTAGCAGTCGGAGATGGACAGTGGAGCAGGTGGAAGGCAGGCAAATGGCCCACTTTCAGCGGAGCCACCGCTAGTGGCACAGCAGGTGGTGGGCAGACTGCAGAGCGGCGGAGTGGCCAGCAGGCAAGCAAATGGGCTGCTTGCAGTGCAGTCGCCACTCATGGCAGGCAGCGGAGCAGGCGGCGGGCGGGTGACAAAGTGGGCTGCTCCCAGCAGAGCTGCCACGAGGTGCACGGCGAGAGGCAGCGCGGCAATCAATTACCTTATTTTCACTGATTTGGGGGCTTTTTTGCTCCTGCACATGCGCAGAAGCAAAAAAGCTGGAAATCTCTCTCTTGCGTGTCCTCGTGCAAGATTTAGCTTCTGCACATGCACAGAAGCTGAATCCTATGCCGCTCACGCACACGTACATGTGCACATGCTCTCAGCCTGTTCCGGTAGCATCAGAAATGGTGGCCTGTCAATGAATACAGGAGGCAGTAGACGGTCCCATAAGTAATCTGGTCCTAGCCATGTAGTCTTTATAGGTGACCATTTGAAGTTTATAGGTGAGCTTTTTAGGTTACCATTTTGAAGTTTATGCTACCTATTGTATGTAGTCTAATCAATTATCTTAGCATTTTTTGCTTTCAATGTTATTTTTACCCACATTTTGTTGCATGTATTTTTCTTAATTACGCTAATATTGCCAATTCAGTTTTGGATATTTGCCTACCTATTTTCTTGTTCTTGTTAATGACTGCAATAAAGTTGTTCTATTTCAATATGTGGGAAAGTCTTTCCAGCTAATAAAAAATGAGCTGGTATTATATTTGCTTCAATATGTAACCTGAATCTAAATAACCAGCCTATCTTCCCTTCTCTTTCCAATCCCCTCTCCCCCAATTTAAATCCTACTGTACATCAGCCTAGCTATTTTATCTGTTTTATGAAGTAAGGTGCAACTCACAGAAGCTTATGCCTTTTAATAAAATGTCTTGATTCGAAAAAGCACTACCTGACTTCTGTTTTGTATTTTTTTTTGCCACCATAAACTAATATAGATCTCTTTCAACAATTTCCCGGCTAAATAACTCTCAATAACTTTTTTCTCTAGATGGATTATTTTATAGCTTCAGGGATACTTAATACGGGCAGACATTGATTGAAGCTTTCTGATGCCTGCTTGAAGCTGCCACACTACCAGCAGTTCTCTTTTCTTCACCACAGGCCCTGATCTTTAGATCTTCTATCAGTGTTTTCTTGAACTGAAACCCTTACTGCATTCTGTATTTTGCTCCCTCAGCAACCAACATTAGTCATTCTACAATCAACAATAAACCTATTCAGTTTTTTTTAAAGTCAGTTTGAAGGTTCATTGTCATGGCAACAGTATGACTGCCATGTTAGCATTGTGCTAATAAATTTTAACAAAAGCATCCTTATATTTTATTTGATTTTATTCGTACTCAATACTTGCTCACAGAATATAAATATTACAATACATAAGCAGATAAAATAATATTTCCTGCCTTGCTGATAAATATAACCAGGTGGTTTGGGGTTGCTTGTGCATTCCAGTTCAATAATATTAAATTTAGCATTTCACAATAAAGATATGACTTGGTCAAGTCAGATAGCAAGTCCATGTAGCTCAATACTGTCTGATTTTTTTTTCTGAATAGCAATTACTTTACAGATTCTTACAGCGAAAGCAATGTTTTCTATCTGTATAGTCCAAAGGCTTTGATTATCTTCAATTTAAAATTTACCTAAACCGTGATCCATGTTAATTTAGTAACTTAGTATCTCTCTCAGTACATATTACTGAGGGAGATACAGTACTTGGTTAGCATAGCAAATTTTATGTTCATTGTATCGAGTGAGAAATGGGAATAAATTAATGTGCCATATTGATATTCCCACTGTTACAGTATGAGCTGCATCCACATGTAGTTACAAACTTCATTATACTTCCTTATTTAAAAGATTTTGCCTTTATTACAGTGGAAACGTTTCCATTTCAGGGTGTTTAAACTTATTGCTTGATGTTATTTAGCAGTATGTTATTTAGTCTTTACATTTCCTTTGAAGTCATCACTATCCAAATTTTCTTTTCTGACAAAATTGGCTTTGGGGGGGGGGGGAAGGAATACTTCTCTCATTTTATTTCTCAGCCACATGCTTTTTTGGGTCTCATCCTGTTGTGTTTAATGCTTAAAAGCTTCCAAACAGTAATGTGTTTTGGGACTGGTGTTACATACTCCCCCCCCCCCGAATGTGAACAGATTTGATAACTAAGCTACTGCTAAATAAAAAAACCCCATGTCATTTTGTTTTGTTTACAGATTTGTAATAGTTTTTTTTCATTATCAGAAGATCATTTTCTCTGGAGAGAAGAAGAAAGACTTTCTAATCCAGGTAAAGTAATCATTTTTAATCTTGGCGATGGGGAAGGAATCTTAACATTTTTTATCTCTCTTCTTATACACTATTAATAATGAGACACATTCTCTGAAAAACACTCTCCTAATACTATGCTAGCAAGGCACCTATCTGAACATTAACTTCATTCAGATGAGAGTAATGTAATATATCTCTCATATATCTCATATATCATATCTACTATTCTTCTAGTAGATGTATCATATCTACTATTCTTCTATTCTATTCTTCTTATACTACTGTTCTTATTCTTCTACTACTACTCTCATAATATCCTTCTATTCTCGACTTGATATATTCTATTCCTAAATTTTCACTTTTATTCTTTCTCTAATATATTTTACTTGAGTATAACCTCTATAACCTTCATTGTGTATTATTATACATTGGACAAAATAGATAGATAGATAGATAGATAGATAGATAGATAGATAGATAGATAGACAGACAGACAGACAGACAGACAGACAGACAAATAAATAAAAATATGTAATATGTCTCACACTATTCTCCAGAGTGTTATCCCCCTAGGGCAGGGGTAGACAAAGTTGGTTCTTCTATGACTTCTGGACTTCAACTCCCAAAATTACTGAGCCAATCATGTTAGCTCAGGAATTCTGGGAGTTGAAGTCCACATATCATAGAAGAGCCAACTTTGCCTACCCCTGACCTAAGGGGTTGCATTACAAAGGAGAAGAAGTTCCAATTTAAGGATGGCAGTTGGGATAGGAATTTCTATTGCTAAGCGATGTGGTTAGACAATGCAGTCACATTATGGCACCAGTGAAGGGCTCCGCTTACTTTTCTCTACTGGTATGGGATCCTGAGGCTCGCACGCATGCATGCCCGACATGTGTGCGTGCACCCCCATGTAAGATTTTGCTTCTGCGCATGCGCCCGAAGTGATATCTCATGTAAGGAAGCTCATACAGCTGAGATTTTGGCAATTTTTGTCCTTTTTTTGCTTCCTCACATGGGCAAAAGCAAAATTCTTGTGCGCAGAAGCAAAATCTCACTCAGAGGTGCACTCACACATGTCAAATGTGCGTGCGACCTGGCTGGCCTCTGTAACCCATCAATGACTGCTACCAGATCACCTATTCCATCTAAACCAGGATGGCACCATCTAAACCTGGATGGCACTGCTTAATGCTGGTAGTTCCAGCACTTTCAGTTGCTGTCATTAAATGAATCATGTGATGTTATTAATGTTACAACCTCATACATTCCCTTCCCATCCCATCCCATCCCATCGACATTGCAGATTTCTCTATAATCTACACAGGAGGCATTAATGGCAAGGAATGATTGGCCCTGATAGTTCCCTGTTATTTCAGCCTTTTGCTTATTGGTTAAGTGCTGTAGAGTTTAAAGTCCTGCAGACTGACGAGCATAATGCTATTGCATAATTCTGAAAGACCACTAATATGGCATGACACAGCATGGCACAGCATTGTTGTATCATGGTGTTTATATAAATTGAGGCAAAAGAGGCTTATCTGAAACTGGACAGGAGGGCAGATGCCTTCATTAGTCTGAAGCAACCAGTATGCACTGCTGTGAATCCATAGCATAACATAGGTGTGAATATACACTGACACTGTGAAGGAATAGATGGGTAAGCATAAATTGGCAGATGATTACAGGTGGGCTGATGTGCACACCTCCAAAATCTGAATTACATGTTGTGCGGAGATGTGTGTCCTGCATGCTAATTGGTGGATCTGACTTTCTGTTGGGAAGTTTTCTGTGCTTCAGTGTTTTAACATGTCCCATTCCCCCTCCAGAGTATTAACATTCACAGAAGTATGAATGCAATGCTATGCAACCGTCTCCGAATGATACGTACATACTTTCTCTGATATGCAGTGATGCAGACGTCTAATTCCCACAATAGTGCATGCAGGCTATAACTCTGCTTGGATACTGTTGGGGGGGGGGGGATTAGATAAACACCAGTAAGGAAAATACAGTATTTTAGCCCCAGTACAATTAAGGTTGATTTAAAACTGTCTCATTCATGGACCAGGGATGTGATAGCAATATCACTGGCAGAAAATAATACATTGGCAGGGCATGTTGTGAAGTCTTCAAATTGTAATTATGTAACTGCAGGACATTATGATGGTTGTAAATGCCTACCAGTTCCAAAACTATCAATCACATGACCATAGGATCACTGCAATGTTTATAAATTCAAGGACTGCTTATAAAATTATTCTTTTCACATCATTGTAACTTAAAACAGTCACTAAACAGAGCAGTTATTAAGTTAGTTCCATCTGTATTATTTACATATTCAGAAAACAAAGTAACCATTAAATAGGTACTAGGTCCCAACAGCCTGTATGGGCAATTTTCAGCCTGAAACATGACCAAACATGACCAAATAAATTAATTCTACTTTATTGTAAAAATAAGTCTGTAAGTGCTATTATCCCACTGTCACCTTTACAGCCTGAGAAACTAAGAGTTTCTTCTAAACCTCTTGCAGCTGTCCCTTTTCTGATCATTCCCTAAGGACAATGAAGGGCTACCAAAATTTTTACTACCACACTGTGGGCATGGCTTATGCAGGACACCCTGCATTTTCTTTCAACATCTTTCAGTGCAAATTGGGTTGGGGACAGCCAATTTGCTACCCCACTGCGTTATCTCCCCCACCCCCGTCCGGGCAGTGGCCCATCCCTGCCTAAGGAGCATCCCTTGTCCCCCATCTCAAGGTCTTTTCCAGATACCATCACATATTTTATAGTCTGTATTCCTTAAAGTTCCTTAAATCTATTGAAACCCAACAGCAGTTATATTTATGTACTTATTTGTGTTCTATAGTTATACTTTCCCTTTAATTCAGAAGCTGTAAATGGCATACATAATGCTCTCCTCTCTTGTTGTTCCACCTAATAACAAGTCTTTGCTTTGGATGCCCTATAAGTGTATGACTAGCTCAATGTCATCTAATGAGTTTATCCTATGACTGACAATAGAGAATCTCCCTGCTCCTAATCCAACTTTAATAATCTACTATAATAGCTCTCTTTAATAGCTGTTTTAATATTTAATAACATCATATTTAATATTTAATCAGATTTAATAGCTGGCAACTTCCCAGATTATCAGGTTTACCATTTATTTTTGAAAACAGTAGTGGGAATTATTTACATAATTCCTATTTAACCAGTCAACAGCAATGACTTATCTCATTTGACACCAGGAATTAATTTTGTCCCATATTAAGACATTTGGTGAACATAATTAGTACTTTCTTTTCCAGGGCGCAGCAAAGCTTGTTTGAGTCCCTGAGTGTTTCCTTAAATAGTAAATCGGAACATATTTTTGGCATTCATCCAGCATGTAAGCAAAACCTTGTACATAGTTTGCCAATAAAAGGATATGTCATTCTAGTACAAATTCAGAATAATATCTGGATGTTCTTTTGTTACAATTGCTAAAGTGGAAGAGGCTCCATCCAATGACTTCTCCTACTATACTCATCTCCAGAGAAATTGATGTGACCATACAGTCATAATGGGGGAACACAAACTTTTAAATACTAAGATAATAATTGTGTTAGAGAACTTTTGCAGAGTTACATAAATTAACAAGATCAAATAACTTTTCCCTATTTGAGGAAAAGTTACAATATATTAATATCTTTTACCCCAAAGTATAGAATGACATAGTTAGTTAGATATTTAAAGAAAATGTCTAGGTATTCGAATTATACTTGCGGTTTCTGGCATTAGACTTCTAATCTGACTTCTGGCCAATCTGTATTATCATTTTTAATAGACTGTTTTGGCATAATGGAAAAAAAGGATTACTAACACTGTAAATGGTTTAACACGTATTATCAGTATGCTACTCGAACCATTTATTATGTGAGTGGATTCTGGGATAAGATTACTGTATTAATGTTTTGCAATTATGACAAAGTGCATGTGGATATCTAGGAGGAGTCTGTGCACACCCATTAAGAGAAAGCTAATGAAAACATCAAGGATGAACTCAAGAAATATTATGAACTGTTATGGATTTTTTTGCTGAGGAGAAGAGATATAGGCTATACCAATAAAAGCAAAAGCACTAAAACAAAAGTTTCAGAGATAAATGTTTCTTCCCTGTCTATCAACAGGGAAGAAAAACCCTGTACCAAACTTCCATCACAAAAATAGAAGAAGCTTCATGAGATGAAGAACAAGGTACAGACTACTTGGAATAATTCGTCCATCCTTCCATAGCTCATGCCTACAATCTAGTCTTCAAAAATTGAATCAAGCATTTAGAATATGTGATGCCCATTTCACTATTGCAGTGACTCTGGGCATCTTACAAAATGATAAAAAGGTTTAAAGAATAATCAAAATAATCAAAATTAAGAAGATTAAATACAAGACTGAAAACCAAGAAGACAAGCAAAATGGAGGTGAGGATCTTCTTTCTACTCTATCAGCTACCCTCAGCTTAGAGCAGAGGTCTTCAAACTTGGCAACTTTAAGACTTGTGGACTTCAACTCCCAGAATTCTCCAGCCAGCTATGCTGGCTGGAGAATTCTAGGAGTTAAAGTCCACAAGTCTTAAAGTTGCCAAGTTTGAGGACCCCTGGCTTAGAGTGTTCCTATCAGGGGCCCAAGCCAGCCAACAGAGCCAGATTTTAAGACTCTTCCAGATGGCCATGAATATAGGAGCTGATTTCACTTCCAGCAAGAAAATATTCTAAAGTTGGGGACGGTAGCAGAAAAGACTCTTCTCCTGGTTCCCGCCGGTTGAAATTCTTTGGCAGATGGGATCTGAAGTGAGCTTCTGCAACCAAACACCTTGAGTTCAGGGATGGGTTCTGGATTACCTCGCTGCTGGTTTGCTCCTTGATGTGCACATGGGTGCATGCTCAATGCTTAAAAACAAGATGGCATTTGCAGAAGCAAAAAACAAGATGGCAGCACCTATGACGCTGCCAAGAGAGCCAGTTTGGGGGCATGGCAGGCCTGCGTCACTGCCGGTTCTAGCGACCCAGGCTGCCAAGTTATTACTGATCCAAACTGGGAGGAACCCACCTCTGCGTGAGTTGGACCAGGAAGGAAATTGGCAACCAATGCAACTCACACAACAGTGATACATGCCCTAGGATGCTCCAGAACTTTCCATATCACTGCGTTCCATACTTGTAACTTTCAAATAATCTTCACGGGTAAACCCATGTAGAATATATTGCAGTAATCCAACCAAGAGATGACCAGAACATGAGTGACTTATAATGATAGAATTGCAGTAGAATTGCAGTAGCTTTTGCATTGCCTGTTCCTTGGCTTTGTTTGCCTCAGAAGGCTAACTTGAAAGACAGTATGATAGCAATAGCACTTAGACTTATATATGCTTCACAGTGCTTTACAGCCTCTTTAAGCTGTTTACACAGTTGGCATATTTCCCCCAACAATCTGGGTGCTCATTTTACCAACCTCAGAAGGATGGACCTTGAGCTTGGTGAAATTCGAACTGCCAAATTGCAGGCAGCCGACAGTCAGCATAAGTAGCTTGCTAACCAGTGTCCCATGATGATCATTAATAAAACTTAATAGTTGCCAATGAAGAATCTGTATACTGTATTACTAAACTCTTATTCCCACAGTCTTTAATTGGGTGAAACACTGCATCATAAGGCAACATTTTTTGAACTAGGGTACCTCAGAATGAGTCCAAAATCCAGGCTACATGACGCCAGTGGAATTGAAATTTGGCAAATTTTATAAAACAATTTATGACATAAAAATTGTCACAAAACATTTTATAACCTAAATGTCATAAAATATTTCCTGTGATCAGCTCCTGATAGTTGATTATTCTACAGCAGAATAACCTCTGGATTCTCCTTGAATTTTAAAGATCGCCCCACCCTCACCCCGACACTAGAAGCTCTGCCATTGTTGAAGGCATTGAGAAATCTGTTAAGGAAATATCTCTGAAATAATGGATCATGAGTTGTCTAATTCACTTTAAAATTAAAGCCTTAATTTTTGGAGTCTATTTTTACTCTTTTGCAGATACTAACATCCCAATTTCTCCAGAATATTATAGTGTCTAATTTAAAGGGTGTAGGTATTTTGGGCTCAGTGTAAGACATCCATTACCAGGATATATAACTGATCTTTTAAACTTTATGTAAAATATTCTAAATCCTTTTGGGCTTAATGGTTTATGGTAAGATGTGCTTAAAAGTACATGTAGAGGCCTGGCCTCGAGGTTTGAAAAATCTAATTCAAGGCGATTATCGGAAATGACTGATTTATTCCTAGAAATATTTTTGAGAAGGGAATTATTCTACCCAAGTCATTAAAATCTCCCATTATTCAGAGTTTGATTGCTTGTTTTAATGACATGTTAATAATATTGAGCTGCTTGAAAAGAGATGCTGATGAGCTGATGTTGTGTTTTTTAGGCACTAGCATGGCAAAATGCTCATTTCATGAGTGATTATTCTAAAACAAGCATCATCCTATCAGTTTCTTATAACACAAGCCACTGGACTAAAAAACTGTTGCTTCTGAAAAATAGTTCTACCTACATGAAATGTTTCACAAATGAGCTTTTTGTTAAAAAAAACAGACCTTTTCCTTCTCTCCCTTCCTTCAGTCCAACAATTTTGCTCCAGAAGCTCCCAAACTCTTTAGATTTTTTTTTCCCCCAGGGAAAATGATGAGAGCTGGGGAAAAGGAATTGCGTTCTTAGACTAATGAAAATTTCTACTGAACAGTGATACTACATTCATTCCAACTTAGAGCTTTCCCCTTCTTTTAGTATATGTTTATATAGCATAAATATTGACACTGTTGCATGGAAAAACAAGCTGTTTGGCATACAAAATAAATACTCATACACCCCAAAGCATAGGTATCAAACTCAGCACATCACGTTGTGGTCATGTGATGTTTCACAATGTTTTTCCCCTTTGCGGAACTGGGATGGGCATAGCCTGTGCATGACACATCTGGCATGCGGGCCACCAGTTTGACACCCCTGCCATAAAGGAAAAATAATTTTCTAGGCAGAATAATTTCTGCATTTTTTCTACGAATTCCTATTCCTATTTGGTTTCGATTATTTCTTTAACAACAGTAGCCAAGTAAGAATTATAAATCAAAATGAGAAATTACAAAATGTTTCATTCTCTCTTTTCCTCCCCCTCTCCCTCCCCTCTCTCTTTCACACATGCACGCACACACCATGTTCCCTCGAAAATATGACCAGGTCTTATTTTCTTTTGAAAAAACTTGGTGGCGGAGTTTGGGTAAGTTCGCCAAACCCAAACCCAAACCCGAACCTGAACACTTCTGGAAATAAAGCCACACGCCAGGAAGAAGTCTCTGTGATGTCAAAGCCCCATCCCCGGAATCTCATCGTGGGATTCCCCACCTCCTTTTCTGTAAAAATAAAAATTTAAATTTAAATAAAAAATAAAGAATATTTTTATATTAAAATATATTTATTGGATTTGTATGCCACCCCTCTCTGTAGACTCGAGGAGCTCTCCACAGTTGCCCCATCTCGCTGCCAGTTTCCCCTCTCACCTGCCGATTCCTCCGCTTGAAGGTGAGCGGAGGAAGTGGTGGGCGAGAGGGGATTTCCCCCATCTCCCTGCCAAAATGTGTCAGTGGGAGCCCCGGCCATCCATCGCCCTCTGCCTTCTCCTGCCAGAAGCCCACGGGGACCAAAGCCCTGTGTGGGGAAGGGTGGAACTTCGGCTTCTGGACAGGCAGGAGAGCCTGGAGCCATGGCGGGGGAATCATCTCTGCACCTAGGAAAGAAGACAGCGGGCCACCCTCAGAAGAAACGGCCGAGGCGAAGCTCTCACTGGCAGACCCGGGCTGCACAGGGAAGGCACCTGGAGGCCGCCCCCCCACCTCAATAACCCATCTTGGCAGCAACTTAATCCCCCACCCCACCCCACAATTCTGGCAGCGGGGGCTCCCGGGCGGCCTTGGCATGTGTGCGGGGGAAGATGGGCAAGGCAGCCAGGTGGGAGGGCAGCAACTCTGGGCTCTCCTGCCTGTCCAGGAGCTGAAAGTTCTGCCCTTCCCCACACAGGGCTTTGGTCCCCGTGGGCTTCTGGCAGGAGGGGGGCGGCAGGCGATGGATGGCCGGGGCTCCCACCAACACATTTTGGCAGAGAGATGGGGGAAATCCCCTCTCGCCTGCCGCTTCCTCCGCTCACCTTCAAGCAGAGGAATAGGCAGGTGAGAAGGGAAATTGGCAGTGAGATGGGACAACTGTGGAGAGCTCCTCGGACATTTTAATATAAAAATATTTTTTATTTTTATTTTTATTTAAATTTTTATTTTTATTTTTACAGAAAAGAAGGTGGGGAATCCCACGATGGGATTTCGGGGGTGGGGCTTTGATGTCATGGAGACTCCTTCCTAGTGCGTGGCTTTATTTCCTCCTCAACTCCCTGTTTCGGCCGGCCAGGAAGGAGTCTCCATGACATCAAAGCTCCACCCCCAGAATCCCATTGTGGGATTCCCCGCCTCCTTTTGTGCCTCCCTCCCAGCCTCCTGACTGGCCGACAGCTCCCCAGCGTTCACCTCTGCCGCCACTGGTGCCCGGCTCTTTCTCCTCTTCTCAGCAGATGACAGCCTGCATTTTTAAAAAAATTCGGGTTCGGGTTCGGCATTCCAAACACTGCGAAGTTCGGTACGAACCCGAACTGTGCAAGTTCGGTTCGCCCAACACTAGTTATGAATAATTATTTCAAATAAATATTTTCTGTTAAATGTATCATGTATCCAATCTTTTTAACAGCAATGTTAAACCACCTTATTTGCTGCATATACTGCCTTTCATCTTCAGGTAAGTTCTATGTGATCATTTATATCACCCGTTTTAATCCAATATTCCTCTCTGCACTTGTGGAAACTGTAGGAAGACTTACCTCCCCCCATGAAAATAGAATCTGAAATCACAACTTGAAAAATGCTGTTTGCTTTGAAACATGTTACGAATACTGAGTAAACATTGCTACCATTTTAACCGTTTAATGTATGTACTCGCAGAAGGCAAGTTTTAAGAAGTGTCTAAAGGCACTCGTATATTTCCCCTGCAATAAGCCATTACCAGAACAGGATTTCTGCTCAAAGCGATGTAGAGCCGACCAGTTTCTTTAATTGCTCGTACGCAGCTGTTGCATAGCTTCAAATAATATGTTTATTGATTTTGGTGAATCTTTTTTTTTTTTTGCTTTCAGCCATCAGTTTGTTCCCTTAACGGTTCAGCCCAGTGGTTCAAGAATCAACCAACCTTTCTTCCGCTTAATCCATTTGAATTGGAATATCAAAGCTAGAATAATCCTCACATAAGTAAAGAAGATATAAAGCTAGGTTGACATTGCGTGATAAAATGCCGAGGTGCTTTGACATGCAGATATCAAGGATGAGTAAACTCTGCTCTAATCCCATAAAGGGCCCTAAAAATAAGCAGCTACTGTAATACTAGATCAGTTTAAACACTTGCATTAGAAGCAATTCGATAACTAAAAGGAAGTTTGCCCTCTAAACTTCAGTCCACCCACCCCCACTCACATTTTGGCAGCATTTGAGAATAAGATAGCATGCTGTCTCCAGAGCAGAACAAAACTCAAAATAGGTGATTTAATTTCGCAATTTCCATTTTGTTCTGCTGGTATTAATCTAATAAATTAGCCCAGATGTGATACAAACCCTGGCCTTTTGGCTTAGATCACATGTCACACTTAAGTATTCTTCAATTTAAATCTTCATACTATTTTATTGCAGAACTGTTATCAACTTGAAAGACTGTTTCTTAGCAGCAGTGTTCCATATTTTTTAAGAATATAAAATCTCCAAGTCCCAAAGGTCTTTTTTCAAGGAGCAACTTGTTAAATACTCTGTTTATGCCTGAGGTAACTGTTACTAGGGAAGTTATGCTAATAGCCAGCGCCTGATTGGTTAAGGCGCTGACAGCTTGTTTTGGGCGGGAGAAAAAATAGTATAAATACAGCCGGTTTTCCATTGCCCAGCTGAGACGCGTTCCAGCTGATTGTCACTTGCAAAAAGAGCTTAATAAAGAACCGTCTTGTAGCTGTGTCTCAAGACTCTTCACCTGGCGACGAGAGAAGAACGAACCTACGCCTGCTGAAATGGAATCCCTGGCCGTCGGGAGAGCGCCGGAATACTTCGACCCGGAGAAGTCTACTTGGGATGCCTACCTCGCTAAATTCGACGTTTTCCTCGAGGCTGCCGGCATGAGAGACGCTATCGACGATCAGAAAAGAGCGATTTTCCTGAATTACTGTGGAGCGGAGATGTTCGACCTCGCACAGACACTCACCGACCCAGCGCCAGCGAATTCGGTTTCCTGGGATGCTTTGAAAACGAAGCTTTCGGCTCACTTCAAGCCAACAAAGCCGGCGATCGTCTACAGGCACCAATTCTCCAGAATGGGCCAGATGGAATCCGAGAGCATCAACCAATTTGCTACGCGCCTAAGAACCGTGCTGTCAAAATGCCGCTTCGAGAACCCGGAAGCACGCCTAATAGATGCTCTTATCTTCGGCATGCGGAATGCAACCGTTAGAAACAAACTCCTTACTGAGGAAGAACCTTCCCTGCAACAAGTCATCAAACTCGCTCAAACAGCCGAGGTGGCTGACTCTGCGGCAAAAGAGCTGAAACAGAACGACAAGCAGGAAGTCGTAGCCCACATCTCCTCTCCTAATCCACAGACCGACTCTGCAAATGCAATCAAACCATCTACCAGCTCTGAAAACGACTGCTGTTTTATCCGGCAAGCTTTTCCTCGACCCTTCAAGCAATCACAACAATCTCTTCCTTGTTCTGGCTGCCGTGGCAACCATTCCCGTCACCGTTGCCCATTCCGAGATTCAAATTGCCACCGTTGTGGTCGCCGAGGGCATATCGCTGAGGCTTGCCGAGCCTCCCTACCGGAGGAAGCTTTCTCAACTCCACGGGCTCCACGTTTCCAAAATCAACTGCGCGAAAACAAGGCATTCAAATCTTCTAGTCGCTACAATTACTCCAACTCTAACCGCGACTACTTAGGAGGTAACAGGGGAATTTCCATTAATAACACTGTAACTGCTAACAGATCTAAAATTAACATTTCTTTACTTTTAAATTCTCAACCTTGCCAGATGGAACTAGACACTGGCTCTAGTTATAGCATTATGCCATGGTCTAAGGTCAAATTGTATATGCCTCATGTTAACAAAAGTGATTTATTGTATTCTGATGTACTTATTAAGGATTTTCAAGGGAAAATTATACCTGTTTTAGGCCTGTTAACTGTCCCAATTGTAAACAAAAAATTTGCAGCTACCCTACCTTTACTAGTAGTGTCTGGACCCACCCACTCACTTTTGGGATTAGACTGGATGTCTCCCCTGGGAATAGAGATATCTGGCGTTCACAGAATATCTAATACTATGGTTCCAGATTTCGTCAAGGAATTTCCTGACGTTTTTAGTCCAGCTTTAGGGTCTTATAAAGGGCCCCCTATTTCATTCTCTATTGATCCTAGTGTTCCTCCTATCCGACTAAAACCACGTAGGGTTCCCTTGCCTTTGCTTCCTAAACTTGACGCAGAACTTGATAAGCTCATTCATCAAGGTATTTTGGCCCCTGTAGACCAAGCTCCATGGGAAACCCCAATTGTGACTCCTCTTAAGCAGGATGGCTCCCTGCGAGTCTGTGCAGACTATAAGTCCACTCTAAATAAGGCTTTAAAACATCATCCCTACCCAATACCTGTAGTGCAACATTTACTTCATTCCCTTGGGGAGGGTACCCTGTTTGCAAAGATTGACCTCGCGCAAGCTTACCAGCAGCTCCCCGTAGACGAGCCTACCTCTTTAGCCCAGACTATTGTTACCCATAGGGGAGCTTTCAGATGCACCCGCTTACAGTTCGGGGTCAGTGTGGCACCAGGAATTTTTCAGAGTTTTATGGAGCGCTTATTAATAGGAATTAAGGGAACCTTGCCTTATTTTGATGATATTCTTATTTCAGGAAAGGATCAGGCCCAGCTAAACTCAAGAATACGGGAGGTGTTAACTAGGCTAAGAGACAAGGGGCTTAAGGTTAAACCTGGTAAATGTGTTTGGGGTACAAAGTGTATCCAATTTTTGGGATATAATATAGATGGCGAAGGAATCCATCCTACATGCGATAAAGTCAAGGCAATACAAGAGGCCCCAGAGCCTAAAAATAAGACAGAACTGCAGGCTTTCTTAGGCCTCCTTAACTTCTACTCTGTTTTTTTAAAACAGAAGGCCACAGCGGCAGAACCACTACACCGTCTATTGCAGAAAGAAGTCCCATGGAGTTGGGGGAACAGTGAAAGTAAAGCCTTTTCTCAAATAAAAAACCTTTTAACATCCAAAAGTGTAGTGGTACAATACAGTACTTCACTTCCCTTACGCCTCACCTGTGATGCTTCACCTTATGGAGTGGGTAGTGTTTTGGCTCATGTGCTGCCTAACGGCACTGAGGCCCCTATAGCGTTTTTCTCTAAAACTCTGTCAAGCGCAGAGAGGAATTATAGTCAACTTGACAGGGAAGCTCTGGCATTGGTCGCAGGGGTTAAAAAATTCCATCATTATATTTTTGGTAGACATTTTGAATTGATTACAGATCATAAGCCGTTATTAGGACTCCTAGCCCCAGACAAGCCAACTCCACCCTTCATGTCCCCACGATTGATAAGATGGGCCATTTTTTAATCTGCCTATGATTATACCTTAACTCACAGGGGAGGGACTAGTATTAACCATGCGGATGGCCTTAGCAGATGTCCTATTTCTGAGTTAGTACAAGACCCTGCCCCCTCTGCAGACGTATTACTCATTGAGTTAGAGGATAAACCCCTGACTACTGCCACGGAAGTGGCAGAACATACCAAACAGGACCCTATTCTTATGAGAGTAATAAATTGTGTGCTACGGGGGTGGGATGCTGATTGTAATGGGCCAGATATTGTGGATTTCAAAAACAAAAGGTTGGAATTATCAATTGTTAAAGGTTGTTTATTATGGGGTGACCGGGTCATCATTCCCAAAACATTGAGACAAAAAGTGTTAAAAATGCTGCATGTCGGACATCCTGGTATTATAAGGATGAAGGGCTTGGCAAGGGGCCATTTTTGGTGGCCAGGACTTGATTCTGAAATTGAGAGATGGGTGGCAAGGTGTGACCCCTGTCAGGAGTCTAGGCCAAAACTCCCTAAAACCACTCCAATGGATTGGGACCAACCAAAAGGGCCTTGGTCCCGTATTCACATAGATTTTGCTGGCCCCATTCAAACTAAGTATTTCCTAGTAGTGGTTGATGCATTGTCTAAATGGGTTGAGATTATTGTCCTGCCAAACATTACAACATGTGCTACCATAAGAGCTTTACGCCATTTGTTTGCCACACATGGTTGCCCAGATGTATTAGTTTCTGACAATGGGCCCCAGCTGACTTCCAGGCAATTTGAAATGTTCCTGGACCAATTAGGAATCAGGCATGCGCTCATATCTCCTTTTTCCCCGTGGGCTAATGGATTGGCTGAGAGGTATGTGCGTGTTGCCAAGGAGGCTTTAAGAAGGGCTGGCCCAGGGGAAGTGCAAGAGCACTTAGATGAATTCCTATTGGCCCAACATATAACCCCAAATGCCACAAGCCGAAGAAGCCCTGCTGAAATTCTTATGGGCAGGAAACTCAGGTCTACTTTAGATAGATTGCACCCCATGTACTGTACAACTAATGTTATGCCTGTTGATTCTGAGAGACACTTGTTTATTGGGCAGTGTGTATTTGCTAAGAATTTTGACAAAGGCCTTAATTGGCTCAAAGGGACTGTACTGCAACAAAAAGCTCCTAAAACTTTTGAAATATTGTTACTCGATGGCCGAGTATGGCCTAGGCACATCGACCATCTACGTAAATGCCTTGAATCCGAACTGGATAGGACTGCAGAAATTTCAACAGGAAACAACGCAACACCAGCCGAAATCGAATTAAAAATGGACTCACCACTTCGTTGCGGCTCGCCCAGCCCATCGACCTTCCCTACGACAGCCGAGACCGATGTGGTGCCCACTTGTTCTGTTCCAGACACCGTAGCTCAGCTAGGCCCACTGGAGGTCCCAGAAGGAACCAACGATCCGACATCCTTCCTCGCCAACAGCGGAGATCCAAATGAACTGCGCAGGTCAGCCAGGACAATACAAAGACCGCAGCGATTGGCTGACTATGTCACATGGCTCTCTGTGTAATTGTATGTTTTTTTTATCTGAAAAGGGAGGGGTGTTAAATACTCTGTTTATGCCTGAGGTAACTGTTACTAGGGAAGTTATGCTAATAGCCAGCGCCTGATTGGTTAAGGCGCTGACAGCTTGTTTTGGGCGGGAGAAAAAATAGTATAAATACAGCCGGTTTTCCATTGCCCAGCTGAGACGCGTTCCAGCTGATTGTCACTTGCAAAAAGAGCTTAATAAAGAACCGTCTCGTAGCTGTGTCTCAAGACTCTTCACAACTGTACTTAACAAGAAAGATCAGAGCAGCAAAAAGAAGCTACTGTGAAAAGCTAAGGAATCAGTTTCAAGAAATAAAGCAGCAAACATGTGGAGAACTCTTAAAAATATCACTGGTTATGACAAACCATCTTCCCAGGCTTAAGGAAATCAACAATCGGCAGATGACCTGAATGTGTTTTACTAGAGGTTTGAAAGGAAACTACAACCACCTATCTCCACATCCCCCATCTCAGACACACCAACAATAACCAAGCCTTCTACAACTGACCTTGTACCACTGGGTTCACAACCCCTAGTGATCACAAAAAAGGAAGTGCAAGAGCTATTTCACAGACAAGAACCAGGAAAAGTTCTAGGCCCAGACAAGGTGCTTAAAAGTCTGTGCTGACCGTTTAGCCCAAATCTTCACACGAATCTTCAATAAATCACAATAGAAGTGCTATGTTCCTTCTTGCTTCAAACACTCTACTATCATCCCAGTGCTGAAAAAGCACACCATCAAGGAACTGAACAAATACAGTTGCTCTAACATCTGTAGTTATGAAAGGCTAATGCTGTCCCACTTGAAAACCATCCACGGATCCTGCAATTTATATACTGAGCAAACAGATCAATAGATGATGCTTTTAATATGGCTTTGCATTACATCCTACAACATCTTGAATCTCCAAAGACCTACACAAGGTCCTCTTTGTAGACTTTATTCAATATTCAATACCATCAACTAAATTAAATCAGCTAGTGGTACTTGAACACACTTTTAAGTGGATCATAAGCTTTCTAGCAAACAGGAAGCAGCAGGTAAAGCTAAGCAGAATCACATCAGATACCAGTACAATTAGCACAGGGCTTCCTCAAGGCTGTGGACTCTCTCCATTTCTCTCTCTATACCAATGACTGCATCTCTAAAGATCCATCCATTAAACTACTGAAGTTCAATACACAACAGTGATTGGCATCATTTGAGACAATCGTGAATCTGCATACAGATGGAAGGTTGAACAACTAACCATGTGTTGGGACCAGAACAATCTGGAACTGAATAAATTCAAAACTGTAGAAATGGTGGTAAGACTTTAGGAGAAACCCATCCATACTTCCACCTCTTAAATATTAGACAACACAGTATCAACAGTAGAGACCTTCAGATTTCTAGGTTCTACCATCTAACAAGATCTAAATGAACACCTAACATTAAAAATGTCATCAAAAAAGCACAACAAAGAATGTTTTTTCTGCTCCAACCCAAAAAGCTCAAACTGTCGAAGGAGCTGCTAATACAGTTCTACAGAGGAATCATTGAGTCTGTCATCTGCACCTCTATAACTGTCTGGTTTGGTGCTGCAACCCAACAGGACCGACACAGACTTCAGAGGATAACATCAGAACTGCAGAAAAAACAATTGCTGCAAATCTGCCTTCCATTGAGGACCTGTATACTGCATGAGTCAAAAAGAGGGCAGGGAAATAAACTGTTTCAATTCCTACCTTCAAAACATCGCTACAGAGCACTGCACACTAAGACAACTAGACACAAGAAGTTTTCCCCCCGAATGCCACCACTCTACTAAACAAATAATTCCCTCAACACTGTCAGACTTTTTACTAAATCTGCACTTCTATTCTACTAATTTTCTCATCATTCCTATCATCCTTTTCCTCCCACTTAGAACTGTATGACTGTAACATGTTGCTTGTACCCTAAGATTTTTATTAATATTGATTGTTTCTTCATTGCTTATTTGACCCCTATGACAATCATTAAGTGTTGTACCACATGATTCTTGACAAATGTATCTTTTTCTTTTATGTATGCTAAGAGCATATGCACCAAGACAAATTCCTTGTGTGTCCAATCACACTTGGCTAATAAAATTCTATTCTATTCCATTCCATTCCATTCCATTCCATTCTATTCTATTCTATTCTATTCTATTCTATTCTATTGTCCCATCACAGTTTTGTCTGCAGTTTTATTAGCCAGAAGCTACACTTCCCTAAATTCAACAGTTGACAACCTTTCCAGATTTTGCATCTAGATCTTGGTATCTTTCCTTGCTTCATATTAGATTTTAATATTCATCTTGGACTTTTGCCTTGGGATATTATAATTTTCTCCATATTTGTTTCCCATTCACTTGCCATACCTAAGGCATGTTTATTTGTCTGCCTGCCTGCCTGCCAACCTACCTTTCTTTTTCTTTCTTTCTTTCTTTCTTTCTTTCTTTCTTTCTTTCTTTCTTTCTTTCTTTCTTTCTTTCTTTCTTTCTATGCCACTCATCTCCCCAGGTGGCTCACAACAAAAATGAACATGGATTGGTATAAAAACATTTCAATTTAAGATAATTGCAGCCATCCATACATTCATGGGCTGACCTCACTAGTCATTGCCCCGAGATCCCCAAGCCTGTTGGAAAAACCAGGTATTTGTGGCTTTCTACAAGGCCAATAAGTGCGGATCATAGGAGGTTGCTGATTCCAGAGAGTCGGGGCAACCACAGAGAAGGCTCTCTCCCGTGGACCCGCCACTGACACTGTTTAGCTGACCAGACCCGAAGAAGACCAGCCCTGTGGGATCTTACCAGTTGCTGAGAGATATATAGTAGAAGGCGGTCTTGAAGATACTCTGGCTCTGAGCCATGTAGGGCTTTAAACGTAATAACCAACAACTTGAATTGTGACCAGAGATTGATAGGAAGCTAGTACAGCTCGCAAAGAATTGATTTAGTGTGAGTGTATCTGGGTGCACCCACAACAGCTTATGCAGTTGCATTCTGGACCAACTGTAGTCTCCGAACAATCTTGAGGGGTAGCCCCATGTAGAGCCAATTGCAATAATCTAGCCATAAGGTGATGAGGGCATGAATGATTCTGAGAAGAGCCTCTTGATCCAAGTAGAATAGCAATTGGTGCACTAGTCAAATCTGTGCAAAGGTCCGCCTAGCTAGAGATGTCATCTAATCTTTGCTGTAAGTCTAAGAGGAGACCCAAATTGCGAACCCATTCTGAGGGGGTTAATTTCTCTCCCCCACAACCAAGGAAGGACAATTAACATAGTCCTTCAGAAGCAGTATCTACAGCCACTTGGTCTTGTCAAGGTTAAGTTTGAGTCTGTTGACTCACATCCAGACCCTCACCTCATCCACGCACCGGCACATCACATCCACTGCTTTACTGAACTGACATGGGGTAGAGATATATAGCTGGGTGTCATCAGCATATTGCTGAAACCTCACCTAATGTCATTGGTTGATCTCACCCAGTAGTTTCATGTAGATGTTAAATAGTAGGGGAGAGAGGACTGAGCCCTAAGGCATTCTGCAAACAAGGGGTCTAGGGGTATACCTCTGCCCTGCAAGAGACCCCCCCCTTCCTTCTACTTGAAGGAGAGAATGAGTCACCCTAAAAAGGATGTCTGGGCGCAAATCAGCAGATGCAAAAAGTGCGGAAAAATGAGAACATTTTGCCACCCATTTTGCCACTAAATAGTCAGATTCAGAATTACTGGATCTCCAGCATCACTCTAGATGTCTCTTTTGGTGTTTCATTTCCCAGAGCTCCTCAGTAAACCAGGGAGCTTTTCTGGATCCCAAGCTCCTTCTGGAATCCTTCCAGGTTCATTAGGTGTTTGGGGTGGAACTACTTAATTGGTTCTGCCTCCCTGCAATGGAGGAGTGGTGCCTTAAAGTCTAACTTCAGCAGGAAATAGCCATGACAAAGGAGAAACGACTATGCCCCTTACTCTCAGATCATCTCTCCACTGCCCTGAGAGAAATGCTAGGTCAAGTCTGTGACCCCCCCCCCCCCCTTATGAGTCAGGCCCTGAACTACTTGGGTCAGGTCCATGTTTGTCATGGAAGCCATGAACTCCTGAGCTGCATAAGAGGATTCACCGAGCAATAGCAAGTTAAAGTCCCCTAGCACCATGAGCCTGGGGAACTCCAGCAGTGCCAGCAGGGCCATTGTAATGCAGCTAGGAGGCAGGTACATCAGCAAAAGACCCAACTGAATCCCTGAGTCCAACTTCAGGAGGAGAGACACCCCCCCCAACAATCTCTAGGGCAGGGATCCTGCGAGGAAGAAGACTTTTTGCATGATATAATTGCCATTCCTCCATCCCTTCCCTGGGGTTGTGGCTGATGCCATACTTGAAACCTGTCTGGACACATCTCTGAGAGGGGGACATCCCCTTCCTGGCACAGCCACGTCTCAGTTATACATGCTAGGTCAGCTCCCTCCTCCAAGATTAAGTCTCAAATGAGGAGAGCTTTTCTGACAATGGACCTGGAATTAAACAGCAGCAGCTTGAGCCCAGGGTCCTGACATCCCAAGTCACTAGGTGTACGAGCTGACCCAGAGGGGCTGGAACATATAATCACTTTGAAACAGTGAATCCTAGTTCTTCATGAGCTGCCTTACCCCTCAGTTCCCACCATGTCTACTTCTCCGAGTTTTATTTATATTTATTTATTTATTTTGTCCAATACACAGTGAGGGTTTTAGTGGGTATATATCTATATACACATAGTAAAATACATGATGAAGGTTATAGAGGAGATACTCATAGTAAAATATATCTAAGAAATAATAGAAAAGAAGGTATAGTAATAGAACATATCAATGAAAGAATAGAAGAAGAGATATAGGAATAGAAGAAAGGTATAGGAGATATAGGAGAGCAATAGGACAGGGGACGGAAGGCACTCTAGTGCACTTGTACTCGCCCCTTACTGACCTCTTAGGAATCTGGATAGGTCAACCGTGGATAATCTAAGGGTAAAGTGTTGGGGGTTTGGGGATGACACTATGGAGTCCGGTAATGAGTTCCACGCTTCGACAACTCGGTTACTGAAGTCATATTTTTTACAGTCAAGTTTGGAGTGGTTAATATTAAGTTTAAATCTGTTGTGTGCTCTTGTGTTGTTGTGGTTGAAGCTGAAGTAGTTGCCGACAGGCAGGACATTGCAGCATATGACTTTGTGGGCAATACTTAGATCTTGTTTAAGGCGTCTTAGTTCTAAACTTTCTAGGCCCAGGATTGAAAGTCTAGTGTCATAGGGTATTCTGTTTCGAGTGGAGGAGTGAAGGGCTCTTCTGGTTATGACTGTAAGCTCTCCCACCTCCCAGAGATCTTCTCTCCCACCCCATCAGCCCACTTCTTCTCTGGCAGGCCACATGTCTCACTCATGCCAAGCCAGGGTTACTGAGGAAAAGTGAAAGGGGTTTCCGGTCCTATATTTTAATCATAAATTATGATTTTGAAAGATGTCCTACATACTGTGTCTTATGCATGACAGTAGGTGTTCTGTCTGGGTGCCCCCAGACTTCAACACCAACTGGAAAAAACAGCCAGACACGCTGGTAAAAACAAAGGCACTTTATAGTTTGAAAAATAAACACAAAGAAAAACCTGTTCTTCCCAACAGGCAGGCTATGAGACTTCACAGCAGAGTCCTGACGGCCAGACAATACAGCAGACTTCTTGCTGGCACACCCACCACTGTAGAGAATAAGACCCACACCTTTCCCCCCCAAGGTTTCAGTATTCAAAGTCACAAACCAGAATTCCAAGACGCCAAAGATCACAGCCAGGTCCCAGGACTCCCAAAGATAATACTCCACAAGCCAGGAAGGGTGGGTCTGCCTTTTCAGCCTTTCCAGAGAGCACCACACCCAAACCCAGCTGTTGCCTCTTTAGTGCTGAAAGTACCTGGCTAATTGTCCCCTTCGTTGTGTTGCTCTTCTCTGCCGGAGATCGATGATTGCTTGTGCATTTTCATCTAAGGAATCCAGGCTGCTTGCTGGGGAGAGCTCCCCCTCGGGGGACTCTGGCTGTCCTCCCTCTCCCTCAGCCTGAGATTCCTCCTCCCCATCTGCCTGAACCTCCTGTTCCTCATCCTCCCCCTCTGAGCAGGAAGCCGGCAGAGGATCAGCCATTCCCTGAGGGGCCTCAGACGGAATCACAACAGTAGGTAAGTCTTGTGTAGAATGTAAACTGCAGTCATTTGATTGAAAGAACTAAAGAATAATCTAAACAGAGAATCAGATCCTGATTTTGTTTTGTTTGTTTGTTAAGAAGCCTCCTGGATATTTAAATGATTTACATCATTATCAGCTTCATAGATATTTGCAATTGAATACAGATCTTTCTCTTTCATGTTAGAAGGAAGAAAAGAGTACAAAAAGTGCTTCTTTATGTAAGGGAATTATTCCTTCCATGCTCTTTTTTTGGAATGTAACTTTTGGATGGTGGGTATATATAAACACATTCCTATATATAAACCTATCTACCGATGTATTACTAGCATGTACTGTATTTTTTTTGGGGGGGGGGTCTTTGGGATGGGTTTTAGCAGAAGTTGGCAACCTTAGATTTCTAAAATTGTTAAAATGCTAGGCCATAGATTTTAGATAACATTGTAAGAGTGATGGCTCAGCAGGTAAAGATGCCAAGCTTGTTAGCTGGAGAGCTATAGCCCAGATTTGACATCCAAGTTCCTTGCAATGGATGAATGCTCATCACTTGCTCCAGTTCCTGCCAACCTAGCAGTTTGAAAGCATGCAAATGCAAGTATATTAATAGGTTCCCCTTTACTGGGAAGGTAACAATGTTCCATGCACTCTTGGTACATAGCCATGCTGTCCACATGAGCACAAAAATTGTCTTCGGACAATGCTGACTCCCTTGGCCAAGAAACGACATGAGCACTGGGCCCTAGATTCAGGCATGACTGGACAGGTAAATCTTAAATATCATAATTTCTAAGCACAAACTATGCCCTTTTGCAAAACTCCAAGCTTGCTTTTTAATCATAAATTTGAGATGGAGCTATGTTCGGTGCATTTAAGAAGTATACAAGAAGCGCCATAGATTAGGATGGGTTTGACAGCCAAGCGAAAAAGACAAAAGGCTCATTCCTTGCAGTGGTTGTTTCAACAACATCAGGCTATATTAGGTGATCTTGTGTCAGTGCAGCAGTGAAATGAGGTCATGCTGCGCACAGGTGCTATCTGACAGAGGGTCAGGAAACTTGAAAGGTAAAGGTGTACTAAAAAACGAAAGCAGTAGCACAATAAGAAGGGGTTGACTGGCACAATTGCAATGATTGATGAAAGGAATAAACAGAAAAAAATGGGAGGGGGATGAGGTGGGAGAGAAAATATAATTAGTTTACTTTCTCCTGAAGAGGTATTCTTTTCTGCTAGAAGGAAGAATGGAGGTACAGAGGCTGTTTCTCCATTGACTATACAGTTAGAGTTTTTTTGTGTATAGAAATATAAAGGAAAAAAATATATTCTGAAGTCTAAATGTTTTGAAATGCTTTTGAATGGAGGGGAATATGTCTTATCTCTGCCATAGCCTGTCAATCGCATTAAAATTGTGAAAATCCAAACACTTAGGTCAGTTGGAGAGGCCCAATCAGTCTCATTGCAAAAACTGCCAGCAAAAAGCTACAACAAAATCATTTTCTTTCAGGCTGTTTGAAAGGTCATATTCAGATCTACCTATTCAGATCTTACAGGCTACCAGTGATAGGATACAGGTGAAACACGAAAAATTAGAATATTGTGCAAAAGTTCATTTATTTCAGTAACGCAACTTGAAAGGTAAAACTAATATATGAGGGAGACTCATTACATGCAAATCAAGATAGTTCAAGCCATGATTTGTCATAATTGTGATGATTATGGGATACAGCTCATAAAAACTCCAAATCCACAATCTTAGAAAATTAGAATATTGGGAAAAGACTGAAGATAAGCTTGAAGATGTTACAAGATGCAAGAACCGGAGGCGGCTTTGGTTTCCCTAACTGGGAGCTGTATTATCAGGCAACAGAAATGACATGGATAAAGGATGGATTTTGCTCAGAAACAAGAGACTTTTAATATTAGAAGGACATGACTTACAGGTTGGATGGCATGCATTCATTTGGTATGGAGGAAGTAAAATACATAGCTATTTCCAGGGACATAGTATAAGAAACTTGTTATTCTTAGTTTGGGAAAAAAATAAAAGCTAAACATTATTTAAAAATACCTGGTTGGATATCCATAATGGAGGCACTGACACACCCAAGTAGAATGAATTGGGACAATATAGTGCGATATAGTGATGTCTTGACAAAATAAGGCAAATTAAAGTCTGCATCAGAATTTGAGAAACAGGATATAAAAATGGACTGGTATATGAGGATGCAATTACAAGCAAGATATGAAAAAGACTGTAAAATAGAAGGAATTAATTTGGAAATGATAGAGTTAGATGAAATACTGACAGGAAAGTTGAAAAGCTGATAAAGAAATTTTATAACTATTTGCTTTCCACATAATTAGAATTTGAACAAGTGAAAGAGATGATGATAAAATGGATGATACACATCGGATACACAATAGAATTAAATAAGTGGCAATAAATATGGGGACGTAATTATAAAATGACAATGGCAACAGCATTTAAAGAATTATGTACAAGATGTTTTATAGATGGCATATGTCCCCAGAGAGAATAGCAAAAATGTTTACGTATAAAGCAATGAAGTGTTGGAAATGTAATCAGGTACATTGGCTGGCTGTTTTATCATATTTGGTGGACATACATGGAAGCTAAAAAATACCGGATAGAGATTCAAACATGCAAGATTTTGAAACAAAGTGTTGAACTTAAACCGGAGATAGGCATATTGCCAGAGACATTCAATAAAGAAGAAACACATCTAATTGTACACATAGTAACAGCCACCAGAATAACATTTGCACAAAACTGGAAATTGAAAAGAATACTGACCGAGAGAGAAGTACTCAATGGTCTGTGCGGAGAGGAATAGATTGACAATGAAAATTAAATACAAGGAGGACTCGCAGTTTTTCAAAGTTTGGGTGAAATTTTATGAATGGTTTGAAAAAGAATATAGATAAAGTTTTTAATATTAATTTAATATAAATGGGAGAAAAGAAAATGAAAATCTGATTGTTATAACCCGGATGACAAAAATAGATAAGGAGGCAGCATTAGATAAATAAGTAACATGGTGTTGTGGTTCAGCCTGAGCCAGATCAAAGACCAGCTGTGTCTCTGCTGGCTCCATGCCCGGGGGAGGCTGAGAGCAGAGAGGAGAGTTCTTGGCAGTCCAATAGTGCACACAGCAGTCACGAAAGTGAAGGTGATGCAAGGCCTGGGAGCCCTGGGGAAGGGCTCTCTCCAGCAAGTAGCTTTGATTCCCTGGAGTCCCTGGATGATGACACACAAGTTATCATTAGTATGCGGCAGAGACGCATAGTTCAAAGGAGGAATCAACTGCGTAGATATTATCAGCATTGAATGAGAAACACCAGGGGGTTGGGTGTGGTCCTCATTAGCAGGGAAGGGTTTATAAGGCATGAGAACCATTCCGGCAGCGTGGAGTGTTATCAAAGGGGAGTTGGTGTTATCTGCATTTTCTCTCAGCGTTTTTGTTCCTGGCTCGTGGCCCAGCAGCCTTGAAGACTGGTGGGAGGGGTGTGTCTGTTAGCTCAACAGCCTCATCTGCATTAAGGATCCTGTGTTTCTGTATGAACAATTGCCTTCGTGTATCTATTTGGAGTTCCAGTGTTTTCCTGATCTGTAAGGACATTTTCTGTTGGCTTCTTTTCTCTTTACCATTATAAAACTGTGTTTGGATTCAACCGGTGTGTCTGGCTTATCTTTTTGGGTTGGTCCTAGCTTCCGGAGTGACCCAGACAGAACACATATACTGAAAGTTCAATTAGAATAGAATGAAAATAGAAATAAATACTTAAGATTGTGATCACAAGAAAAGAAAAATGAGAAAAGCTTTCTATATAATTAAAATTAACTATTCTAAATACATTTTTGGACAGACTGACCTACTGGGAATTTGAAATGTGATTTAGGCTATATTATTAGTTTATTATAAGAGATTATATAATTGATGGATTGGTATCAAATGTGTATGTGTTGTCATGTATATTCTTGCAACGTTGAGGAAAAATTTTAAAAATTCAAAAAAAGAAAAAGAAAATTAGAATATTGTGAAAAGGTGCCATATTCCAGGCTCAAAGTGTCCCACTCTAATCAGCTAATTAAGCCATAACATTGCAAAATGTTCCCGAGCATTTAAATGGTCTCTCAATCTGGTTCAGTAGGAATCATGGGAAAAACTGCTGACCGGACAGTTGTGCAGAAAACCACCATTGACACCCTCCATAAAGAGGGAAAGCCTCAAAAGATAATTGAAAACAAAGTTGGATGTTCCCAAAATGTTATACCAAAGCACATTAAGAGAAAGTTATGAGGAAGGGAAAAGTGTAGAAGAAAAAGGTGCAGAAGCAGCAGGGATGACCACAGCCTGTAGAAAATTGTCAGGATTTTCATTAGGAGTGGACTGAGGCTGGAGTCAATGCATCAAGAGCCACCACACACAGATGGACCCTGGGCATGGGCTTCAAATGTTGTATTCATCTTGTCAAGCCACTCCTGAACAACAAACAACGTAAGAAACCTCTTACCTGGGCTAAAGAAAAATAGACCTGGTCTGTTGCTCATTGGTCCAAAGTCTTCTTTTCTGATGAGAGCAACTTTGCATCTAATTTGGAAATCAAGAACCCAGAGTATGCAGGAAGAATGGAGAGGCACATAGTGCAAATGCTTGAAATCCAGTGTGAAGTTTCTACAATCTGTGAAGATTTGGGGAGCCATGTCTTCTGCTGGTGTTGGTCCACTGTGCTTCTTTAAGTCCAGGGTCAATGCAGCCCTCTACCAGGGGATTTTGGAGCACTTCATGCTCCTTTCTGCAGAGCTTTATAGGGATGCTGACTTTATTTTCCAGCAGGACTTGGCACCTGCCCAAATGGCCAAAAGCACCAAAATCTGGTTCAATTACTGTGGGATTGTGCTTGATTGGGCAGCAAACTCACCTGATTTGAACTCCATAGAAAATCTATTGGGCACTGCCAAGAGTAAGATGAGGGACATGAGACTAACAATGCAGAAGAGATGAAGGACGCCATTGAAGCACCCTAGTTTTCCATAGCACCTCAGCAGTGCTGCAGGCTGATAGCTTCCATGCCACGTTGCATTGAGGCAATAATTGCTGCAAAGGGGCCCAAACCAATTACTGAGTACATATGCATATTTATACTTTTCAGAGATTTGATAGTATTCTATGTGCAATCCTTGTTTTATTGAGTGCATGCAATATTTTAATTTTCTGAGATTGTGGATTTGGGGTTTTCATGAGCTGTATTCATTAATTGCGTAATCATCACATTTATGGCAAATCATGGCTTGAACTATCCAAATTCTACAAGAACATATGTAATTAAGACTAGTGTTAAAAGCATCAACTGTATTAATAGACCACATATCCATAAGCATATATTTATGTATTGAAAAATCTGCTGTTCAACATATTTTTGCCAATGTCACCAAGCTAGAAAGTGGGGGACCATGAGTTCTAATTCTTAATCATGCCTTAGCCATGAAAGCAGCTGGTGACCTTGGGACAGTCAATCTCATTCAGACCAACTCACCTTACAGGGTTGTTGTGGGAAAAAGTAGGAGGAGGAAAGTGTGCTGGATAGGTTCGCTGCCTTGAGTTATTTGTAAAAATAATAAAGGCAGGACACAAACAAATAAACAGATCTATCTGAAATGGCTTTTTCTGTGTATTTTTTATTTATTACTCTTGGCCAATGAAGTATTCTATTCCATTCCATTCCATTCTACTCTACTCTCATTGCCTACATTTTAATGGATCAAATAGAAGATTGAGCTAAACAGAAAGAGAGAGGGAAAACAATACAGTACATTGAATTATGACAGTAAGCTCCCAGACTGTTCTGGAATCTGTTCTCAGCATAGAAATAACTTTTTTGTAGGTGTAGTACCCAGGATAGTAGATGCTCGCTATCTTATCTTCTGTATCATTTCTTGTAATTACTTTAAGCAGACTTTATTGTTTAACTCTGGTGCTGCATGAAGGGTTGACTTTACACATTATGCTAAATGATAATGAGGTTGGTTTGGTTTTAATTTAACAAATTGGATGAATTTAGATATTGTGATTTAAGCGAATGATTTATGGTAGGGAATGGAGAAATCTTGCCCTGTCTGGTGCTTTGTGAAGAGTCCAAAGACAGGCTAAGTAAAGACGGTTCCTTTATTCAGCTCTTAAAAGGGGAAGTGACAATCAGCGGAACACATCTTCTCTACCTGGGGAGAAACCGCTTTTTTTATACATTTGCGGCTCCCGCCAAAAGAGAGCAGCCCGCGTCTGAGCCAATCAGGAGCGACTTCCTGTTTCCAGCTCAGACAGTGTTTTCAAAAGGAACAAACTATTTACAAGGATACAACACCCCTCCCTCCTTAGTCAGAATACATCACTCAAGAAAGCCATGTGACGAAGTCCTCCAATCTGCTCGGTCTTCGCAGGGCTCACTCCGACCTGCGCAGTTCATTTGAGTCCTCGCTTCCAACGGTGGAGGTCGGTTCGCCTGTACTTCCCCAGTGCGGCTGGGGCCTAGTTTGGGCTCCGGCCCGCTGAGTCGATTGGGCAGGCACAACACCGACCTCTGAGGATGAAGACGGCTCGGCGTCGCTGGAGGACCCTTCCTGACTGGATAAGTCCATTTGAATGTCCATTAATGCGGGTTGCGCATTACAGTCTATTAGAGTGGGAGAGTCTGTTTTAGCGGTTTGTTCAGGGGAGGTTTCAATGCGCTTTTGTACATGGTCAATGTGCCACTTCCACATTCGACCATCATCCAATTTTACAATGTATGTTTTAGGAGCAGTTTGTTGTACAATTATTCCCTTCATCCAATTCAAACCCCCATCAAAATTCTTTGCAAAAACACTTTGACCCAAATACAATTGTCTTTCAGGGTTCACATACATAGGATTATGAGTACAAAACCTTGGGTGTAACCTATCCAGTGGGGACCTAAGTTTCCTTCCCATTAGTATTTCAGCAGGGCTTATGTGTGTGTGGGAATTTGGTGTAATATGTTGTGTTAACAAAAATTGGTCCAGATGCTGTTGTACATCTCCAGGGCCTGACCTGCACAATGCCTCTTTTGCCACCCGAACGTATCGTTCTGCCAAACCATTAGCCCAGGGCGAGTAAGGCGAGATGAGAGCATGTCTGACCCCCAAGTTATCTAAAAATAATTCAAATTGCCTGGCTGTCAATTGGGGTCCATTGTCTGACACTAAGATGTCAGGACAGCCGCGGGTGGCAAACAAATGGTGCAGAACCTTAATTGTGGCACTCGTGGTTATATTATTCATTGCAATGATTTCCACCCACTTGGAAAATGCATCTACCACTATTAAGAAATATTGTGACCCCACTGGCCCTGCAAAATCAATATGGACCCTGGACCAAGTCCCTGCAGGTTGTTCCCACTCTGCTGGAGTTGTTTTGGGGGGTGGGGTTAGGCCGAGACTCTTGGCATGGATCACACTTGGCTACCCACTTTTCAATATCAGTATCCAGACCTGGCCACCATAAGTGCCCCCTAGCTAGGCCCTTCATCCTGACAATACCAGGATGGCCCACATGTAACATTGTGAGTACTTTGGTCTTTAGACTCTCAGGAATGATTACTCGATCACCCCACAACAGGCAACCTTTAACATATGACAATTCCAATCTTTTGGTTTTAAAATCACTTAAGTCAGATTCTACAGAGTCATTCTGCCACCCCTTAAGTACACAGTTTACCACCTTTTTCAAAATTGGATCTTGCTGCGTGTGCGCAGCCACCTCCCTTGCTGTTGTTAGTGGGTTATCTTCGAGCTCTATCATTAAAACATCAGCAGATGGGGCAGGGTCCTCTACTAACTCTGCCATTGGGCACCTACTGAGACCATCTGCGTGGTTGATGGTTTTACCCCCTTTGTGAATGAGCTCGTACTGGTATCCTGAGAGGAACAAGGCCCACCTGATTAATCTTGGAGACATAAATGGGGGAATTGGTTTGTTGGGGGCTAAGAGGCCTAATAAAGGCTTGTGGTCAGTAACCAATTCAAAACTCCTGCCAAAGAGATAATTATGAAATTTCTTCACCCCAGCCACTAACGCTAGAGCCTCCTTATCTAGTTGGCTGTAATTTCTCTCCGTATTGGTCATTGTCCTTGAAAAGAAGGCAATTGGGGCCTCTGTATTATTAGGCAACACATGTGCCAAGACCCCTCCCATGCCATATGGGGATGCATCGCACGTAAGCCTGACGGGTAATAAAGTGCTATACTGGACTACTACACTTGCGGAAGTTAACAACTGCTTTATTTGTAAAAAGGCTTCGTGCTCAGTTCTCCCCCATGTCCAAAGGGTTCCTTTCTGAAGTAGTCGGTGTAGAGGCTCTGCTGCTGTTGCCTTCTGTTTTAAAAAGACAGAGTAAAAGTTTAGGAGGCCTAAAAATGCCTGCAATTCTGTTTTATTCTGTGGCTCTGGGGCTTCCCTGATGGCTTTTAATTTTTCAGTAGTGGGGTGTATGCCTTCCCCATCGATTCTATATCCTAAGAATTCTACACTGTTGGTTCCCCACACACATTTGTCAGGTTTGATTCTTAACCCTTTATCTTGTAGTCTATATAATACTTCTCTTATTCTTCTGTTGAGTTGAGATTGGTTTTCTCCTGAAATTAAAATGTCATCAAAATAGGGAATGGTCCCTTTAATTCCTGACAACAAACGTTCCATTATGCTTTGAAAAATCCCGGGAGCTATGCTTACCCCAAATTGTAATCTGGTACATTTAAATGCATGCCTGTGGGTGACAATTGTCTGTGCGAGTGCTGTGGGTTCATCGACAGGGAGTTGCTGGTAAGCTTGGGCTAAATCGATTTTTGCGAACACTTTCCCTTCCCCCAGGGAGTGAAGGAGCTGTTGTACCACTGGAATGGGGTAAGGGTGATGTTGGAGGGCTTTGTTGAGCGTAGACTTATAGTCAGCGCAAACCCTCAAAGAGTCATCCAGTTTAAGAGGCGTAACTATGGGTGTTTCCCATGGCCCCTGCTCTACAGGAACTAAAATGCCCTGGCTTATGAGCTTGTCGAGCTGTAGGTCAAGCTTGGGAAGGAGCGGGAGGGGTACCCTGCGAGGTTTGAGCCGGACAGGAGGGACCTTGGGGTCAATAGAAAAGGAGATAGGGGGCCCTTTATACGATCCCAAGGTGGGGCTAAACACTTCTGGGAATTCCTGTAAGAAGTTAGGCATGCTATCAGAGTTAACAGTACATATACCAGAAATTTCAATTCTCAATGGTTCCATCCAAGCCAAACCCAGGAGAGAGTGTCTAGCCCCTGTAACAACAATCATAGGAAGGGTACATTTAACAGTCTTAAACATAATAGGTACATTCACTTGGCCTAGAACAGGTATTATTCCCCCTTGAAAATCTCTAATTACCAATGAGGTTTGTAAAAGGTCAGACTTTGAGAGGCTAGGCATGTGCATTATAAGCTTTTCCCACGGCATAATGGTGTATTTAGACCCCGTATCAAGTTCCATAGAGCATGGCTTGTTGTTTAGGAGCAGTGATATTACAATCTTGCCCCCATTTTTGTTGCCGTGCTATTCACGGAAAATTGATTGTTACCTCTTGAGTAGTCGCGGTTAGCGGTTGAGTAGTTCTTGCGGCCGGAAAACCGGGGAAACCGGTTTTCGCGCGGTTGAGGTGTTTGAGTCTGGAAACGAGGAGGACGAGGAGTGGAGAAAGATTCCTCGGGTAAAGGTGCTCTGCAGGCTTCGGCGATATGGCCACGTCGGTTGCAGCGGCGGCAAATGGCGTCCCGGAAGGGGCAGCGTTGGCGCGGATGGTTTCCTCGGCAGCCGGCACAGGGGGCGATGGGGCGAGGGTATCTGGGTTGTCTCGGTTGGTCCTGTTGCAGCAGGAAACAGCTGTCCTCGTTGAGGGCTGGTGGGCTGAGGTCGTCTGGTGCCTCAGCGCGGGAAAACATGGAGTCGACCTTGGCGATGACTTCTCGCTTGTCATGCTCCTTTAGCTCTTTGGCAGCAGCGTCGGCGACCTCTGCAGTTTGTGCCAGCTTGATTACTGCCTGGAGAGATGGCTCGTCTTCGGTGAGGAGTTTGTTCCAGACCATGGCATTTCTCATGCCGAAAATTAAGGCATCAGTGAGGCGAGCTTCCGGGCTATCAAACTTGCATTTTGAAAGCACCGTTCGAAGACGCGTAGCGAACTGATTAATGGATTCGGATTCGAGCTGGGCCATTCTTGAAAACTGGTGCCGGAAAACGACGGCTGGTTTCATAGGCTTGAAATGTCTCGCGAGCTTGATTTGCAGGACGTCCCAAGCGACGGATTTGGCTGGGAGCGGATCGGTGAGAGTCTGGGCGAGATTGAATATTTCTGGGCCGCAGTAGTTCAGGAAGATTGCCCGCTTTTGTTCGGCGTCGGCGTCCCTTATTCCCGCGGCTTCGAGGAAGATCTCGAACTTGGCTATGTAGGCGTCCCAGGAGGATTTCTCCGGATCGAAGAACTCAGGAGCCCGGCCGATTTGAAGGTTGTTCATTTTGCACGCGTGGTTCTTCCGTCCGTCGTCGCCAGTGAAGAGTCCAGAGACAGGCTAAGTAAAGACGGTTCCTTTATTCAGCTCTTAAAAGGGGAAGTGACAATCAGCGGAACACGTCTGCTCTACCTGGGGAGAAACCGCTCTTTTTATACATTTGCGGCTCCCGCCAAAAGAGAGCAGCCCGCATCTGAGCCAATCAGGAGCGACTTCCTGTTTCCAGCTCAGACAGCGTTTTCAAAAGGAACAAACTATTTACAAGGATACAACACTTTGAACTAATGCTCTTCCTTGAAACTGCAGCTTACCAGATTTGGGAAATGCAGATTTTATTTAGAGGATGATATTGTTCATCTTTGGGAAAGGAGGAGGTTGTTAACTGTATCCCATAATATTGCTTGGCATGGTAGGTGATCTGAGAAACTGGAATTGGACCCAGAATGAAGCTAATTTACCAGCCTTTTAGCAATTTATATTTGGAATTAGGAATTTTTGCCCCAATGTACATGTACATATGCACTTATATTGTAATCACATTTGAATTTTAATGCCAATTCTTCCTGATTTATGTAGGACTATGTCGCAACCCACATTTGAAGAGGGGAAGGTGGTTTGAACTATACATATGTATGTACATACTACCTGCAAGCATCTTCTTACATCAAATTCATCTCTTCCTGGGGCAATGCACAGTCCTTCTAGAATGATTTTTCAGGACTTGGCTGTACCTTATTATTTAATTTACTTATGTCAAGAGACCTGGCTTATCTCTAACTTCAGTTCATTTCTGTCCAAAGTAAAAAGCTTGTTCCAATAATGATGCTCAGTGACTTTCTATTTGCATAATTTTAGTTGCCAAAACTGCCCAATCATTTCTAGTCTTTGCTTTTTAGTATTTGAACATATGTTAATTAAAAAGAAGTCTTCTTCTTTAACCTCATGAGTGGTTAAGTCTGCTCAAGAATTGTAAGTGAAAGATTCGGGGCACTTTCATATCGCCTTTTTCTTTCCCAAAACGTTTTATAGCATTTTGAAAACAAATCCCAATTCAGATCCTTTCTTCATTTATTGTAGGAGATGAGAGCCTGACCCCTAAAGAGGAGTCAAATGGATCATCAGTCTCAAGAACCGTCATGCCCACAAGACATCTAAGTCCAGCCTTGAATTTCATTGACTCTTATCTACCTCCAGTTTGCCTTTTTAGTAGTTCAGATTCTTGTCGAGAGCATGAGCTTACAATAAATGTTTATATTCATTTTAAATTGCCCAAACTTCCTATTTATTTATTTATTTATTTATTTATTTACCTGTTTGTTTGTTTTTTCAAATTTATCCATCTCATGGAAATTGACAGCCTACAACAATCATTCCTGCTAATCGCATCATACTGTGAGCAGACAGAAAACACCATGACGTACTCAGTGCTCCTTCCAGATGATGGAGAATGCACTATTAATGTACCTCAAAGGTTAATAAATTGTCAATTTTTTATATCCTTTAATGTGTTAAATTTTGTTGCACTTTACTGAATTTTATTTGTGCTACCATGGCTTTAGGTAGGGGGAAGTAAGCCTCTAATTATATTCCCTTGCTTTTTTCATGGATTTTAGAAAATAGTACCTCTCTATTTTCATATGTTCTCTCTTTTCCTTCCTCTGCCTTTGAAACTCCCTCCTTGCTTTTCTACTGTTCTTCCATTGCATCTATTACTAGATCTTTCTCCCATCACTGAGGAAATGAAGACTCTCTGATGATGCTTAGCTAAGACTGGCCACAAACAACATTGCTTAATTCTTTCTGTTTACCCCCTTTCAAAATGTTTGTGTATTTAAAGCTCAGCTCAATAACTACTTAGGCTCGTGAAGATGGTCTCTACACCATTATTTCTATGTTTTCTTCTCCTTTGCATAATCTTAAATAATGTACAAAAGTAGAGAAATGTAGCAAGGTAAAGGGAGAGAGAGAGGCCTGCCTTATATTTTCCCCAATTCTGGAATCTGAAATAAAGCTTAATTGCCCTTTCTGTCAGACCTGCTAATTTTCTTAATAAAACCAAGACTGATCTTTGCAAGAGCCAAGTTGGTTTCTCTCAAGCAATCTTTCTCATATATGACTTAATGCTTTGTCCTTATTATCCTTATTTGAAATCAACCAAAGTGCAAATAACTTTTAATTTCCTCAGCGTTTTTATAATCTCAATCTCACTCCTTTTTCTTCTTTCAAATTGGCATTATTGAGCTTTCCCTGACTCTCTTTTAAATGGCTGCATATGGAATTTCTTTTCATAGAGATAGACAGGTGATCTTTTATCCAGAGCTAGGATGTTGCCATGGCATTTCAAGATGCATATCAGTAAGGCTAAAGTTCAAGGACATTGTGCACAGAGCCGAAAAGTGAGGGTAGAAATAGCCAGTTGCTTAGAGATTTCCCAAAATCTTCCCTTTTGAAATAGCTTTTTTCATAATAATTACAATAAATAAACTCATAACTCCAAGTTCTTCTAGATACCTTGAATCTCATGCAGTTAATTTAGAATATGAATCAGCATATTTTATTTATGACAATCAGCCCCTGGAAGGCTATCTTTATGCAGTGTTGTACTTTGTATATTAGCTTTCTGTCATTTACCTTCCAGAATGCAATTCTCCACGAATCCAATTTTAATTATTCTCATAATAAAGGGAGGCTCCATGTAGCAGAATTGACCTCGATACAAAGAAGTAGCGTATTTGTCTAAAAAGGGGATTTTAATGCTTATATGTCAGTAGCTGTATAAGAAGGTAAGAATAATATTTTAGACTTAAATGTGTTTTATAATTCATTGATGTGCATGTGCATTATAGGAGAATGTATTTTTTTTAAAATAGTAATACTTGCACAGCTATCTGAAGAAGACATATTGCTCAGGAAACACTAGTACCGTATTTTTTAGACTATAAGATGTACCAGAATATAAGACGCATCTTAGATTTTGGGGAGGAAAATAACAAAAAAACCTGATTGGCGGGTGAATTGGCCTCCCAGAATACCCCATCATCTGTTTGCAGAAGTGAATATTAGCAAAATGTTTATTGGTTGTGAGCTCAGCCTTGCATTTTCTTCTGCCTCTGAAGCCTCTGTTTCACAGGCTTTTTTTCTGAAGCTCCATTTCTGAGGCTTCTTTTTGGAAGCTCCATTTCTGTGGCTTTTTTCAGTCTTTGAAACCTCCATTTTGTTCTGTCTGGGTCCCCCCAGATGCCAACACCAACTAAAAAGAGTATCCAGACACACTGGTAAAAAGCAAAGGCAGTTTATATATTTGAAAGCAAACACAGGTAACAAAAACTGTTCTTACAGACAGGAACGTTATGAAGCTTCACAGAGGTTTCATGACGGCCAGGCAATAAAACAGGATTCTTGCTGGCAAAAAACAACACTGGAGGTAATAAAACCCACGCCACCCCCAAGTCTTCAGCCTTCGAAGCCACGAGCCAGGATCAGAGACGCCAAGAATCGAAGCAAGGTCACAGGACTCCCAAAAGATAACTCTCCACAATACAGTAAGGGCGGGCCTGCCTTTTCAACCCTGCTGAGGAGAACCACACCCAAACCCAGCTGTTAGCAATTCAGGGATGGAAATACCTTGCTAATTGGCCCCTTCTTTGGGCTGCCCGTCTCTGCCTCATATCTATGATAGCCTGGGCATCTTCATCTAATGAATACAGGCTACTCGCTGGGGAGAGCCCCCCCCGGGGGTCTAAGGCTGCTCTCCCTCCTCCTCTTCCTCTTCTGCCTGATCCTCCCCTCCTGTTCATCGTCCTCCCCCTCTGAGCATGGATCCGGCAGAGTTCCAGCCGTTCCCTGAGGAGCCTCAGGCTGAATCACAACACGTTTGAGAGGCTGGGAGGGGCTACATTCAGAGTATAAGATGCACCCAGATGTTCACCCTCTTTTTTGGGGGGGATGTTATTTTATAATCTGAAAAATGTGGTACTTTATATTATGTTGATCTGAAAAGCACAGCAATTCTACTATGCTTGGTTTCTCTGCCACAGACCTGTTCTGTGGGTAAAGATAAGTTTGTGTCTCAATTTGTTAGTATAAAACAATTATTTATTTTAGCAATAGCACTTAAACTTATATACCACTTCACGGTATTTTACAGTCCTCTCTAAGCTGTTCATAGAGTCAGCATAATGCCCCCAACAATCTGGGTCCTCATTTTATCAACCTCGGAAAGATGGGAGGCTGAATCAACCTTGAGCCTGATGAGGATCGAACCTCTGGCAGTGGGCAGAGTTAGCCTGCAATGCTGCATTTTTACCACTTCACTACCATGGCTTTATTTTATAACGTTAAGTTATTGTAACATTATTCAGACAATATATATGAAATAGGTCCCTGCAGTGTTTCAGAATATAAAAAAGAAAAGTTTCAGCCATGTTAAAAAAGGATTATATCTGTGACCCGCTGTGCTCCAAAGCACTTTTTTCCTTTGAATCTGAAGTAATGCACAACTTTTTTCAAAAGCACATTAAATTGTTTTGCATGGCCTATATCATTTTGAGTGTGTGGGGTTTTATGCTTTCAATTTATGAGCAAAAGACATATTTCTTGAGAACTGCATGCAACTTCTACTTGGACCCTCTTTCTGAAGTTTCTCTTAGGATTTGAATGGAATTATAATATTAGAAATATGCTGCCAGACCTAAAGCATAAAATATTGTCTACAACACATCAAAGAATGTAATTTTGATTCCAAATGATTGTACATGGGATTACCAGATAGGAAAATATCATATGCTATGGATTTTATTTGTTTCAGAATATATCTCTCTCTCTCCCTCCCTCTGTATGTATGTGTGTTTGTGTGTGTGTAGTTATAATTTTTATCTGCCAGAAGGCAAAATCTATATTTTTAATCAAGTATGAACATGTTTATACAATTCAGTCCAAAATTTGGTTTTTATTGAAAAAGCCACAGATACATGTTTAAAAGAATTTATGAATGTTACATACCTCCTTAGGGGATATAACTGAAAAGCTGTGATGAGTCAGAATAAAAGCAATATATTGTTTAGCGAGAAGGAAGAAAGATCTGCGTCTCTTATACAACTGTTCTAGCTCCTTGATATTTTGTTGTCTGCGGTAAAATAGCAAATGATAGTCCTATTCAGGTCAATTTTCATTGAATCCAAGACCAGTTTTCCAGTTCTTGTTGATAATCATCCCAAGCACTACTTGGGATATTGTTATGGTCCTGAAATGTTCCTCTTTCTTTTACAAACAAGTTGCCAACATTTTTGACAAGAATGCAGTGTATCACAAGAGTTTTTAATGAAGTCAAGAACCATGTTACGAACTGTGGCCAAACAACAGCTAGGAAATGCTAAACCTCAAATCTGATAAAGCATTTAAATCTATACTTGACTGATAAGAGAGAATAAATATATTTCTACATCAGAGGGCTGCTTATTATGTAGGAACTCCTATATGGCTTAAATGTCTATGGAGATTCTCAGTCATCCAGGTCATGGTTGTCCCAAAGGTGCTTTTTCAAGAGGCAACTGTACTTTCTGGTTTTTCTTTGAAGATGTTTCCCTTCTCATCCAAGAAGCATTTTCAGCTCTGACTATGTGGTAGGGAATGGATGTATGGCAATGGAATTCTCCACCATCCTATATGCCTTTGCACTAAAGTATCTCTAGAATGCTTTTGCCACCCAGTATCATCCTTCCTGAACTGTTCACCTAGGGAAGGACTCTAGTTTCTATGAGGTGGATAACATGAAGGCATATAGATACTGCTTGTTTTGAGATAATTTGTGTTAAGTAGAATTCTGGAGCTCTTCTCTTGAAGGGTTACCCCAGGGGTGAAAATCCAGCAGGTTCTGGAGAACCAGTAGTGAAAATTTTGAGTAGTTCAGACAGCCAACAAACACATTTCTGGCTGACCCCACAGTGGGGTGGATATGGAGATTTTGCAATAACACCCCCCCCCCCCAGGAGTGGGATGGGAATGGAGATTGTGCAGTATTCTTCCCCTGCCACACCCATCAAGCCATGCCCACCAGGACACACCACACTCACCAAGCCACACCCACAAAACCAATAGTAAAAAAACATAGATTTCACCACTGGGTTATCCCTATAGTTAGGAGTTGCTGATTATCTTGATTTAACTTTTTGTTCACAGATAAACTGAAGGTGAAATTGAATTCAGGAATGATAATCTCAGTGAAATAAACTTTATTTCAAGACGTTTCATGTAAATACAATAATTCTACATAGTAATAAAACTTATTTTGTTGTTGTTGTTTTCTATCGAACACTGACTGGTCCTCTAAAACTTCCCACTATTCTATGTGGGCTCGGATTAAAGCATAATGTCTGATCCCTAAAGTGATACTGCCATACAATTGGGGTGTTGGAGGGAGACCCCTGAATATATCCTCTTCCTATTTCCTTTGACAACTGCTATTTTATTACCTTTATCCTGGCACCTGAGCCCCTTGGGTTTCTCTCACCTTTTATGGAATGTATTAAGCAGGGAGGGACATATTTCACTCTGAAAGCCAGCAGAAGATGATCCTGGGAACATTGCCTTATCTATTTCTCAGGAAGGCTGTTACAACATAGAATAGAATTCTTTATTGGCCAAGTGTGATTGGACACACAAGGAATTTGTCATGGTGCATACACGCTCTATGTACATAAAAGAAAAGGATACATTTGTCAAGAATCATGTGGTACAACACTTAATGATTGTCATAGGGTCAAATAAGCAATGAAGAAACAATCAATATTAATAAAAATCATTGGATACAAACAACAAGTTACAGTCATAAAGTCCTAAGTGGGAGGAAAAGGATGATAGGAAAGATGAGAAAAACTAGTAGAAATAGATGTGCAGACTTAGTAAAATGTTTGTCAGTGTTGAGGGAATTATTTGTTTAGTAGAGTGATGGCATTCAGGGAAAAACTTTTCTAATGTCTAATTGTCTTGGTGTGCAGTGCTCTGTAGCAACGTTTTGAGGGTAGGAGTTGAAACAGTTTATGTCCAGGATGCGAGGGGTCAGTAAATATTTTCACCGCCCTCTTTTTGCAGTATACAGGTCCGCGATGGAAGGCAGGTTGGCAGCAATTGTTTTTTCTGCAGTTCTGATTATCCTCTGAAGTCTGTGTCGGTCTTGTTGAGTTGTAGAAGAATGACACAGACTTCAGAGGATAACCTTCACACCTGTGGATTGGTTGAAATCCACATGACTGGAAGTAGGGTTTTCTAATGCCTTATTTCTAAGGGGATTTTAGGGGATTTGCCTTTGTTCTGCTATCACTTTCTACTCAATAAAAGAATCCTTTTGAAATATGCTGTTTTTCGAGAGTTCTATTTTCTTGAACAGGAAGGAGAGGCAAGATCTTACACATAATGTGTTTGTTAAAATCCATTGCACAAACACACATACACCCTGTTTTCCCCCAAATAAGACATCCCCTAATAATAAACCCAACTGAGCTTTTGAGTGCATGGCAATGAGGACAAGTGCTTATTTCAGGGTTCAAAACCTTATAACACATGGGCTTATTTTGGGGGAAACACAGTATATATTTATATATCTTATACATAAACTATGTGAAGTTAAATTATCCTTTTTAATAATTTGTTTAAGCTTTTGGAAAATGAAGTGGACAGGTTCATTTTAATTAATATTAACAATTTAAGAAACAAAATCCCTTATTAGCAGTTTTCCTAATCTGCCTATAATTGTGTACCAAGCATTCAAATCTTCAGAAACCTCAGTGGGAGCCAGAAAACAAATGCCTTAATTTGAATCTATGGAAAATGACCAGGACTTCAACCAGCCTAGCTTTTTATTCTGTAACATAACTCATATTATTTGGAATTTATTATCTCAAACCATAAAATCTGAAGTAAAACTCAAACTGTACTTGCTATGCAAAGTATCCCAATTTTAAGAGAGCAATTACAGCTACTTTGTGGTTGAAATCAATCTGTTCAATAATTAGTGTTGTTAAGTGAAAAGACAACACACCTTTTCCAGCTTCCATCTGTTCTGTCTGGGTGCCCCCAGACTTCAACACCAACTGGAAAAAGCAGCCAGACATGCTGGTAAAAGCAAAAGCACTTTATAGTTTGAAAAATAAACACAGAGAAAAACCTGTTCTTCCCAACAGGCAGGCTATGAGACTTCACAGCAGAGTCCTGATGGCCAGACAATACAGCAGACTTCTTGCTGACACACCCACCACTGTAGAGAATAAGACCCACACCTTTTTCCCCCAAGGTTTCAGTATTCAAAGTCACAAACCAGAATTCCAAGACGCCAAAGATCACAGCCAGGTCCCAGGACTCCCAAAGATAATACTCCACAAGCCAGGAAGGGTGGGTCTGCCTTTTCAGCCTTTCCAGAGAGCACCACACCCAAACCCAGCTGTTGCCTCTTTAGTGCTGAAAGTACCTGGCTAATTGTCCCCTTCGTTGTGTTGCTCTTCTCTGCCGGAGATCGATGATTGCTTGTGCATTTTCATCTAAGGAATCCAGGCTGCTTGCTGGGGAGAGCTCCCTCTCGGGGGACTCTGGCTGTCCTCCCTCTCCCTCAGCCTGAGATTCCTCCTCCCCGTCTGCCTGAACCTCCTGTTCCTCATCCTCCCCCTCTGAGCAGAAAGCCGGCAGAGGATCAGCCGTTCCCTGAGGGGCCTCAGACGGAATCACAACACCATCCCCCCGCGGAAGGCCCCTCCCCATCTGCCAGCGGAGAGGACGTGGTTTCTGAGGGAACTGGGCGTGAAAATCCCGAATAAGGTCGGGAGCGTCCAACAACACCGCTTCCACCCAGGAGCAATCATCAGGGTCCCCCTCCACCCATTGCACCTTGTACTGGAAGCAACCGTCCACCCAACGGGAATCCAAAATGTCATGTACCATAGCTTCAGGGAGGTGGTCACGAACACACGGGGCAGGAAACACGGGAACATTGGGACGGAGCGCACCGGCAGGGTCTGGAAACGGATGGGACCAGCCACCAATACCAGCCCATCGATGGTCTCCACAGTTAACGGCGGGATGACAGGACAAAGGGGCAAGGAATGGCGTTGGGCAAAGGCTTCATCCAAGAAATTCGTCGTCGCCCCCGAATCCACGAGGGCCAACGCTGGATAAGTCCGAGTCCGTTGCGCAATATGCAGAGTCACCGCAAGCGTCAGGTGTCGAAACGGTCATGGAGCTGAGATACCTGGTGATATCTCTAGATCAGGGGTAATATCTCTAGATCAAACTCATGACCCATGGACTGGATGCATCATGCACTGCCCATACCCAACCCTAGTTTAGCAAAGGGAAAAAATTGCAATATGTGACATGATGAGAACATGTCATTGTGAGTTTGACCTCCCTGCTCTAGATAATCTGTCATTTCTTCTTGTTGTTCTTCTTGTTGTTCTTCTTCTTGTTGTTCTTCTTGTTCTTCTTCTCCTCCTCCTCCTCTTCCTCCTCCTCTTCCTTTTCCTCTTCCTCTCCTCCTCCTCCTCCTCCTCCTCCTCTTCTTCTTCTTCTTCTTCTTCTTCTTCTTCTTCTTCTTCTTCTTCTTCTTCTTCTTCTTCTTCTTCTGTTGGCAACTTATTTAAATGCTTCAGAAGAAGAAGAAGTATTTCTGTACTTACAACATAGTCTCTGGATAGTGACCTGCAGCTGGGGAAAGTCAGGTTTTTTGCATGCTTATTTTGAGCCTGTGTTTTGTAGTGTCACAATAATCATTTAGATGGCTGATCAGGAACTGCTTGATAAAGCAGGAGAGGTGACCCTCACAAAAGGTGGTAATTCCTGCTGTAGGTTTTCAGAAAATCAGTTCTGCTTGATTACCATCTCTCTCACTTTTGATAACTACCTGCCACAATCTCCAAGCCCTATTTTGCATCAAAATCAGAAAAGGTACAAAATACAGGATGGCAAGATTTCACTATTCAGTTGTCTCAACACATCTTGATCATGTGACTGGACCATATCACCAGTCAACAGCAAGTTTAAAAAAACCACAGAAACAATAGATGCATAATTTGGCATTGCCTTCAAAAAGGGCAGAGCTTCTAATCTCTTGCCTTCACTGGAGAGGTGTTTTTTTTTTAATTGTATAGATAGATAAATTTCTGCTAACTAAAGTATGATTAGATAGTACTTAAACAGAAGTAGAGAAAGACTGCTGTGTAGCCCCCTGCCTTCAACATTTAGAAGATAGACAGTAAAGCAATATAAATAGTTAACCAGTTCAAAAGAAACAGACTGTTGATAACCTTTACAAAATGTCATAATATCTTTGGATGTCATGCACTGGCATGAAAAGTACAAAAAGTAATGGGTAATAATTTATGCCATCTGCATATGAAAGCTGCAAGGAACATCTACTTGTTATCTTTGTTAAAGCTGTGTTTTTTTCTATTTTTACATATACAATGCATGATTTAAGAAGTATATTCAAAACTTAAATTTACATGTTCTTATATTAAAAAGCATAGAAGTATAAAAGAATGATTGCATGTTGCTTTTGCTTAAAGCATAATGCTGATTTTAGTTTTATTTTTTTAACAAGAGTTGAAGACTACATGGTAAATTGTGTATTCAAGAAAGTGGAAGGAGAGAAGCATGTTTGGTTCATACATTATTGTAAAACACAACTATATCAACCTTGGTTTGACTCTCATCTGCACCTATATAACTGTCTGGTTTGGTGCTGCATCCCAACAGGACCGACAAAGACTTCAGAGGATAATCAGAACTGCAGAAAAACAATTGCTGCCAACCTGCCTTTCATTGAGGACCTGTGTACTGCATGAGTCAAAAAGAGGGTGGAGAAAATATTTACTGACCCCTCACATCCTGGACACAATCTGTGCCAACTCCTACCCTCAAAACATCGCTACAGAGCACTGCACACCAAGACAAGTAGACACAAGAACAGTTTTTCCCGAACCCCATCATTCTACTAAACAAATAATTCCCTCAACACTGTCAGACTTTTTACTAAATCTGCACTTCTATTTCTATTAGTTTTTCTCATCATTGCTATCATCCTTTTCCTCCCACTTAGGACTGTATGACTGTAACTTGTTGCTTGTATCCTAAGATTTTTATTAATATTGATTGTTTCTTCATTGCTTATTTAACCCCTATGACAATCATTAAGTGTTTTACCGCATGATTCTTGAAAAATGTATCTTTTTCTTTTATGTACGTTGAGAGCATATGCACCAAGACAAATTCCTTGTGTGTCCAATCACACTTGACCAATAAAATTCTATTCTATTCTATTCTATTCTGCTCACTTTGGCAGTACATATGTATGCTAAATCTGAAATGGTAGAGCAATAATTTTTTGGATTTAGGTATCACACTAAATTAGGAACAAGCAAACCATGTGATGACTTTGTACACCGTGTTAACCAAATCTAAATGTAAATTATAAGCATCATAATGAGTTAATTCTCAATATAAATTATAATTAAACTATTATTGGTTTGGAGATTGAAAAGAGAGCTGATTACAGAGATAAGATTTCACTGCTTTGTAACATTTCTGAATGTTAGAAGATGTAGCAAAGTAATTAATTTTCACTCATTTTTGACATATAACTTATAACTTCTTCAGCTTAGAAATGACACAGCTGAATAAACACATCTTTGCATTTATGATTGCTCTCTTCAAACTCACGGTCTGATGTGCCAGTTCTAACTGAAACAGAACACCAAAAGGAAGCACTTAATTAAATAACTGGTTGAAAGGTGATGTGAATCTATGTTTAAACAGTAATCACTTCTTCAGAAATCAAAAGGATGTTTAAATGAGTGATCATATAAAAGTAGTGTTTAAAAATGTATGAATGGGGATGAAAAGTACACAGTCAAGGGTGAAATTGACAACTTCCTTGCTAATGATGAAGCCAAACTCATTTCAATCTTCCATAGACCTACAAGGAACCCAAAAACCCCAGATTTACTGTGATTTTGAAGTACTAAAATCATCCAGAGGATAATGGAATTTCCAAATCAAGCTGATATTCTGACTCTTCTAGATCTTCTACAGTCTGGTCCTGTTTTTGCTCATATTTGGTTTATCAGATGTCTCTGTTCTGCCGGTCTAGGGAGGCTAACTTCCCAAACTAGGACAATATCTTGGTTTCCAGATGCTCATCTCAATCACCTAGTAGCAGCAGCATGATGACAGGAGCCTCACCTTCTGAAAGCAGAAAAGTATTGAAAGGTATTATAAAATGATTTGAAAAACAGCTCACTATAGCCCTAGCTTGAGCCTGGAGAAAAGCTTATCTCACATTGGTGCATATCAGACATGAGTTCTAAGTTACCTCGCTGCCGGTTGGTTTCCTTCCATGCCGTATGGATGTGCCTCACGAGCACATGCACACAAAGTGCATCTGCACATGTGCAGTGCAAAAAAATATGGAAAAAATTCAAGAAAAAAGGCCAAAATCAGATGATTATGATGCACGCACAGTGCCAGAAACTCGACTTCTGAGCATGCATGGAAAAAGCTCGACTACTGTAATGCTCTCTACATGGTGCTACCTTTGAAAAGTGTTTGGAAACTTCAGATTGTGCAGAATGCAGCTACGAGACCAATCATGGGCTTTCCCAAAAATGCCCATGTAACACCAACACTCCGCAGTCTGCATTAGTTGCTGATCAATTTCCGGTCACAATTCAAAGTGTTGGTCATCACCTATAAAGCCCTTCATGACACCGGACCAGGGTATCCACGAGACCGCCTTCTGCCACACGAATCCCAGCGACCGGTTAGGTCCCACAGAGTGGTCTTTCTCCAGGTCCCATCAACAAAACAATGTCGTTTGGCGAGCCCCAGGGGAAGAGCCTTCTCTGTGGCGGCCCCGGCCCTCTGGAACCAACTCCCCCCGGAGATTAGAATTGCCCCCACCCTCCTTGCCTTTCGTAAGCTCCTTAAAACCCACCTCTGCCATCAGGCATGGGGGAACTGAGATATTCTTTCCCCCTAGGCCTTTACAATTTATGCATGGTATGTTTGTTTTTATGTATGTTTGGTTTTACAAATAAGGGTTTTAAAATTGTTTTAGTATTAGTTTTAGTATTGGATTTACATGCTGTTTTGTACTACTGTTGTTAGCCGCCCCGAGTCTATGGAAAGGGGTGGCATACAAATTCAATGAATAAATAAATAAAATAAATAAATAAATAAAAGCATTGGGGGAAAAAATTCAGGAAAAGGTTTGGGGAAAAAATATTTTAAAATCCATTTTTTTAAAAAAAGGTGATAGCGCCCAGTGACTGGCACTGAGCAAACTGGTTCTGTGACATCATCATGACGTCACCAGCAGTTTGCTACCGGTTGGGGCGAACTGGTCAGAACCCACCTCTGGTGCACATAAAATAAATCTCATTCATTTAGAGCTAAAGAAACAATTTCCAGTATGGGAATTATGCATGGAAAAACATTAGAAACTACTTAATTTGTTAGGACATTATCCACATGTAAACTACTCATTAACATCCCAAAATCTAACTAAAATTAGGTGAAATAAGATAATTAAAGAGATGAATGCATACATGTATGGATTATAGTGGGTTGGCCTTCTCACTCCTATGAGCAAGTATCCTTCCCCCACAATTCCTACTGGACATCACACACTCCCAGAAAGATGTTATTTTGTAAATTTTCAACTATCCAGTTTTCCCCATAGAAATTCTCACTGGCATTCAAATAACATTAGAATGCATAAAATGGTAACCTTTTCCTCTGTTCAACTTCCTTTATGTACTTTAACCAAAATTAAAAATCCTTTCAAAATGAGACTCCCTGCTTCAGTGAAAATTCAAATCTTTATTATGTATATTAAGGTTCAAGAGCTAAAGAGTGTTGTGGTTAGCTCTGGCCCAGCTCCTGCCCCAAGGAATGTGCAGGTGGATGTGGGGGAAACATTCACATGCCACAGGCCTGTTTTGCTCCCGATGGAATCTGCCGATGAAGCCTCTTCTGCCCAAGGAAGTGTGAGTGACAGGGAAGAGGGGAGTTTGGCAGACAGCCCAGGAGGAGATCAATCATCTGTATCATCCCTGGATTCTGAACAAGAATTAATGACACATCCACGCATGTGTAGAGTAATGCATAGGAGACAACAACTGAAGGATTATTACAAGAGAAAATGAGGCCACCTGTGGTTGGGTGGGGCTGCTGTAATTAGTGCTACAGATAAAAGTGTAGCTTGGTGTTTTAGTCTCATGGCAGTTTATCTGATTCATTGTTTCGTCAAGATCGTGGTTTTTGTGCTGTTCAAGATTGTGCGTGGACTCTCTGGACTTTAGAATTGGACTCAATTTCCCAGTTATTCGGTGAGCAATTGGATTGCATTTAACCTGTGCCTTGTGTGTACCAGAAAATCCCTTTGACATTTAAAAAGGGAGCTGTTTCTGTTTGTCTGTTTATAAAAACTTTTGGGTTTTCCTTTTATCATGTGGTGTGTGTCTTCCTGGACTAATTACCCTGTAATTACAGGTGGTTGAAACATGCCAGCAGAACAAAGAGTAGGCCCTTTTAAAATGACCCCACCCTTTCTAAGACAGGAGGGATCATTGGATCATCTGAAGGGATGCTAGGAGGATGGTTCTTGATACCTGGGGGAACAAATTGCTTGTGTTTGTTCAGCTTTGGACTCCAGTTGCAATCTATTGATATGATTGAGGCATAGTCTTATGGTGCTGCCTAAGATGAGTCAAGGCCTATCCGTCCTAAAGCAGTGGACAGAATTCTCGAACCTGTGGATATACCCATCTGTATTTCATTCATTCATTCATTCATTCATTCATTCATTCATTCAATCATTCATTCATTCAATTTATTGGTCACCCATCTTACCACAGAATACTTTTATAATTGGCAGTTTATAATTTTAAAATGTTAGATAGGACATGAGCATTTTATGGGCCCTAGGCCACATCTAACCTTGTGTTGTCTGAATACGGATAGCCAATTGGAATAAACTTTTATTGAAATACTCTAGTAAAAAGATCCTAACCCTAATGGGGCTGAAACCCCAAAGGATATCAAAGCAGGATCTTTTATACAGATGTTTATGCATATTTTATACAAATACTCCTTGAATTTGGGTGATCTGTATAACTTTAATCTAGTCTCTAACCTTCCCAAGTGAGATAAGGTGTGGGTAGTTATGGAAGCAACATATTACATCCATGTGAAACTGCTACTCCATGAGCTTCACTGACTTCTAATAAGCTTCTGGATATAATTAAAAGTGTTGGTTAGCACCTTTAGAACTCTCCATGGCATAAAACTGGGGTGTTTGGAGTACCACCTTTTCTCAAAAAACATCTGCTTGTCCTATACACTCCCATAGGGGAGGCTTACTTCAGTTCCTTCCTTATTGGCCTTAGGACAGTGATGGCGAACCTATGGCACAGATGCCACAAGTGGCACGCAGAGTCTTATCTGCTGGTATATGAGTCGTTGCCATAGCTCAACTCCAACGTTCATATTTATGTGGGCCAGCTGATTTTTGGCTCAACACAGAGGCTCTGGGAGGATATTTCTGGCTTCCAGAGAGCCTCTGAGGGATGGGGAGGGTGTTTTTACCCTCTCCCGGCTCCAATAAAGCCTTTGGAGCCTGAGGAGGGCAAAACATGAGCCTACTGGGCCCACCAGAAGTTGGGAAACAGGCCATTTCTGACCTCCAGAGAGCTCCAGAATGGTGGGGGAAGCTGTTTTTACCCTACCCAGGCATTGAATGAGGGTGTGGGCACTTGCACATGCACAATAGCGTGTGTTCATGCTCTTTCAGCACCCCTGGAAAAAAAGGTTAGCCATTACTGCCCTGGGACATGTGTCTTTTAAGTGACTGATCGTGTGCTCTGGAATGATCTGCCCACTCCAATATGTAACCCTCCCATCTCTGGCTTTTAAGACTTGGCTTTTCCTCCAGATGTTTAGGTCCAGTTCTCCTTTGCTTCTCCAATTATCTTATTTGATCAGCATTTTAAGCACAGGGTAGTTCTTTTTTTAAAAAATGAATAGTAATTTTTGTTTATGGTTTGTTGCTGCTGTGTGCCAGAATAAACATTGTTTGAGTTGGATGGGGTTATAAATCTATCAAATCCAACAAACAAACAAAACCAAAAATGATTTTCAAACAAAATGTTCCAGCTGCTGCTACTTCAGGCAGAAACAAGCACTTATAACCCCCTGAACAAAACAAAATATAACAAATTGTGGAAAAATACAACCACTGCACTGTCCATGCTTTATGACCTATCATTGCTGAGTATAAAGATTACTCTGAAGACTCATCACTACTTTCACAAATTTTATTTGAGACCAGTTTATTCCTCCAGTTTAGAAAAAAATTATTTTTTGATAATCAGAGGCAGAGACAAAATTCTAATAGTAATTTTGTCTATATGGAAAATAAGGTTGTTACTCTTGTCTTCCTTTTAATAAAACCATTAATATGTGTTTTTTGTTTGTGTTGGCAAATAATAAATTTATTTTTGTCATATATACCTCAATATATACTCATAGCTTATGTCTTGCTTTTGTAGTTAATCGCAGAGCATGTAACTTAGTGCCAATAACAATACATATAGTACTTCTTCAGTGACCACAATTGGGACAGGTGTCTCAGTAATTAAGTTTCCTTTGTTTTTCCCTTGAAGACGTTTTGCTTCTCATTCAAGAAGCTTTTTCGGTTCTATCCATGGCAGAACCAAAGAAGTTTCTTGGATGAGAAACAAAACATCTTCAAGTAAAAACGAAGAAAGTCTAGTTGCCTCTTGAAAAAGTACCTTTGGGACAACATGACGAGTTATGAATATGCAAAAAATTAGTATACTTAGTATTACTTATTACTTGTATACTATTACTTAGTATAATAGACATATAAGAGATGTAGCCTTAAAGAAAAAATGGAGAAAATGTTTTTATTATCTGCACATCAGTAAGGAGGATTTTGTCCTTCTGCTATTCTGTACACCATCAGCAACTTGTATAAAGGCATATATGTACTTGATTTTTAGAGTACATACTGTTATGAAAGAAAAATGAGTTGAAATTCAAATTAACTAGCTGTAGTGGTGGTAATCACAATCATGTATTATCCTCTAAACTGCTGTTTTGTTTTTCTACTCCTCAGCACAAAATCTTATCACTCAGGCTAATTGACCTACTTCTTTATTTTTTTAATTTCAAAATTTTTTAGAACATGCCTTCCAGCTATCCAAACTCCAATGAAACCTGTTCTCTACCTAGCAACATTGATGGCAACAGCTGTGCCTTTGTAATCTCTCTTACTTTCTTCCCTCCTCCCCCCCCAGTTAACTGTTTCAGAGGTCAAACTGCAAGGCATCTAATGCCAACAGAGATCTGCCCACAGTCCTTTCAGAATTCTATGAATATAATGTAACAATGTCAAGAAGTAGGTCTTCAGTCAAAATGGAAATAGGACTAAGCTGGCATACTGAATAGTGTAGCCTCTTTTCTTCCTCAAAAATATTATGTAGCCTGTAAGTTGCACTCCACAGAATGGGATGTCAGAAGGGGATAAGTTCCATAGGCCATAACCCAAAACTTTCCAACTGCCAAATACTTGTCTGAATCTGAGAAGCTTAACCTAGTTTTATTTTGTTTTTATGAGGGAATCTCCATATGAAATATTTTTGCACAGTATGTGATAGACACATGCTGGCTGCTCTTTTTGCATTAGTCACCACAGAAAAAGACAACTTGAAATTAACTCAAGCTATCAAAAAGTGTTGATTGAAACTTTGTATTCAATGGCTGCTTGATCACTTAGCTTTTCAGTGGTTTCAGATTTACATTAGGAGTGGGTTCTAACTTACCTCACTGCTGGTTTGCTTACTCTTGCAATGGGTCCGCATGCACACATGAACACTGCCCCCCAAAATTACCCCCCACCCCAAAAAAGCTGAAAACAAGATGGCAATGCATGCAAAGTGCTGGAAACTCGGCTTCTGTGCATGTGCAGAAGAAAAAAAACCCCAGTTTTTTTAAATTAATTTTTTTTAAAAAACATGGCAGTGCCCACGGACCGTCACCAACCAAATAGGTTCTGTGACATCGTCATGACATCACCAGCAATTTGCTACTAGTTCGGGTGAACCAGTCCGAACTAAGAGGAACTTACTTCTAATCTAGATAAAACTGATAAAACTGATTTTCCCTCGCCAATGCATATGAAAAATTAAATGTCAACATTTTAGAAGATTGAGAGAATGATTTTCAAAATGCTATCTTTATTTATGCTACTTTGATAATTTATCCAAAGGCAAAGGCTATAGAGCTCTTAATGTGTTCTATAGCTTGTTACTGGCAAGGAATACATAGTCAAGAGCACTGAAACCCAAACATAATTCATCATTTTGCATAGGCATGTCTACTTCCTTTATTTGTCCCCCTAGAGGTCCTACACCTCTAACAGATAAAATCCAGTGTTGGTTTCTTAAAAAAATATTTTTTTCCACGCAAATCTTTTTATGCAATACTTTTAATAGATTAAAAACTTATCTGTACCTCCGGAGAGGGGCGGCATACAAGTCTAATAAATCATAAATCATTATTTAACTGTGAGTCATAAGAAAGGTGGATTTAATTGCCTGATAATTTTCTGATTTGCATCCAGGACAGATATTAAATTATACTGATGAGTCTGTATTTGGATCAATGACAGGAATTGAATTGTTTATCTTACCTGTTATTTTAGTAAGTAGGGGATGCTCTAACCATCAAAAGCAAATTGGTTTTATTGAACAATGTGAGAAAACAAAATATCATCATCATAGTGAAACTCGTAGCTCTCAGGACTTTGGGACAATTAGTTCTGTTAATACGCACATTTTTTAAAAATCCTTCCAGTGTGCAAAGTATATCACAGCCTTCTTCAGTCTGGGATTCTCTAAAGAGATTTCTTTGAGTTTTCTGGGAATTATGGATTGAGAAAAGCTACCGGTAGCAGAGTGTCAAAATCCAAGTATTTTGTTTTGGTCACCGATGAACCTTAATTAGTGTAGTGGATTCTGTCCTGCAGCAGCAATTCAATTTCTAATGAATACTGGAATAACATTTCAAGTTTAAAAATGTAACACCAGACTAAAGAAACCTGGGCTATCTCTTAATGGCCTGAGCACAATTCCAGAAACTTAATGTAATGTATGTATGTATGTACAGGGTGCGTTCCAAAAGTAATGCAATTATTTTGTAATTATTTTTTTAAAAAGTAATTTATTGAACAGATTTGCACAAACACTTAAAATTCTTCAAAGTACTGTCTTTGAGTCTCTACACATTTTTCCAGCGACTCTGCCATGACAGGTACGTGCCTTGGAAAGCGTCTTTGGGGACTTCTCGCAAGGTCTTCGGCATGGCTGATTGGATCTCTTCTATGGATGAAAAACACATCTTGCCACAACGTGCTACGAGTCCGCGAGTTCCTGGCCAAACACCAGATGCCAGCACTGCCCCACTCCCATATAATTCTGACATTGCCTCAGCAGACTTCTTTTTGTTCCCAGCCCTGAAAGGAACACGTTTTTCATCCATAGAAGAGATCAAATCAGCCGTGATGAAGATCTTGCGAGAGGTCCCCAAAGATGCCTTCCAGGGCGCGCACGGGTTATGGCAGAGTCACTGAAAAAATGTGTAGAGGCCCAAGGACAGTACTTTGAAGAATTTTAAGTGTTTGTGCAAATCTGTTCAATAAATTACTTTTTAAAAAAACAATTGCATTACTTCTGGAATGCACCCTGTATGTATGCATATATGTATGTATGTATGTATGTATGTATGTATGTATGTATGTATGTATATATGTATGTGAAGTTGATTCTGAAATAGATGTAAATAACATCTCTGAGATACATGTAAATAACAAAATAATTCATGGAGGTCTTTGAATTAAATCACAGTGGACACCTCATTAATAATACTAAGGTTAGAAATGAAAGAAATGAGAAATTAGCACTTTGGGCCATATTTTTGTCCTATTTGTTGAGCCACAGGTATCATAAGTGGAAATTAATACTCTAATTTAACTCTTATATAGTAGCTGTACGAGTCATAGGATTGAAATAAAAGTGATATTTGCACAAAATGGAAATAAATATCCTAATTTAACACTCACGCATTGGAGGTATTGCTGAAATCAAAGTGTGATTTGCACTAAATTATATTATCTTTTTTTGCTTTCATGCTTAGCCACTTTGTTTATAATAATTTTTTTCAGCAAGATAAAATAACCTGTTTCTATTGGCGTAATGACTAGGGAGAAAAATAAATGAATATTCTGTATTTAAATACAAAACATTCCTTTGTGTCTGATTCTCAAATATTGCCTAGATAAAGTCCTTGCAATTTTCTTAGGAAGGGTTATCAGAAGTGGTTGCCATTGGCTTCTTACTAGGACTGAAAGATAGTGATTGGCCATTTCGCACCAGCTGTAGTGTGAAGCCAGCCAGGCAGCCATGCCTAAGCTGACACAGCCATGGAGACAATGCAATGTCGGGATGGAAAGATGATTGGTAACATCTGGAAAGAGCTGGAGGAGTTACTTACAGAGGAAAGAGAGATTTATAGTTGGTGCTGGTGAGTTGAAGCGGACGAAAGGTATTTTTGGATTTTTTTTCCTGCTTGATTTGATTCAACAGAGCAAAAACAGCCGGAAATGGAGACAGGAAGCAGCTGTCCTTGCAATGAGGCAAATTGTAAAGGCTTTTAAAAGTAGCAATTGCCCAAGATTGGACTTTTAAGATTCTTAACTATTTTTAAATTTGTCTTTTTAAATTGGGACCTATTGTATAAATTTTCGCTGTGGAAGCTATTCTTTTTTTCTTTTCTCTCATTTACATGTATTAAAGAGGAAGAGGAATTCTATAAATACTGGAAGATTTTAACAAACTTGTTATTTACCACCATCTAATGGTCGGAGGAAATATAGCAGCCAATCTGTGTACATGGCTTGGATAACATAAATGTGGCCTTCACATTTGTTTGTTTTTTTAATGAAAAAGGAGGTTGACAGCTGTGGCCTGGAAGGAAGAAATTATTCAAGATGGAACTGACTGAATTGTTTGAAAACATATTGGATAATGCAATTTGAAAAGAGGTTTGAGACATTTTAAGAACATTGACATTGAAAACCCAGAAAACAGCAAAATATAGCAGCACTTCAAAGAAGAGGAAGGGACTGAGTTTTTTTCCTATAAATTATAAAGGGAATTGACTATGAAACTAAATGAATTGAAATTATTAATTATTTAATTTTATTGGAGTTCATTATTGAAAAGAAAATTAGAGATAAAAAGTTAAAATGAAATGATGGAATAAGGAGAGGAAATTGAAATGGTTATGAATAAGAAAATTGAAAAAGGTTATGATTATGATTATTATGGATGAGAAAATAAAAAATGGTTGTGATCATGGTTATGGTTATTTTGGACGATTGCCATTTTAATAGTTTTATTGATTATTTGAATTATAAATTGATCATTTATTGAGTATTTGAATTATAAATTTATTATGTGATTGACACTGATAAACAGTAGGAGGAAAGGAAAAAAGGATTATTAAAGGAGGATTAATATGGGATAATAATTAGTATTGATTATGTTGGGTATGACAATAAAAAATGGATGGAGTAAGGAAAAGCTGAATCAAATAGATTAGGGAAGATTATTACACTGAGTTCGATAGTGGAAGGTATATAGAATAGGGAAAATACATAGATTAGAGAAATATATAGATTAGGGAAGATTATCGCACTGCAATTGGCAGTGAAAGCAATTAGAATAGAGAAGATTATTGCACTGCTATGACAGTGACACATAGAATAGGGAAGATAATTACACCGGCGCTTGGCAGTGGAATTTATAGATTAGGGAAGATTATTACACTAAGATCAACAGTGGAAGATATATAGATTAGAGAAAAATATTACTATTTTCTTTTTTGGGATTTTCAATACTTTTCTGGAAAAATAATACAATAATATGATATATAATGATTATGACTTGTTAAAGTAGAAATGATATACTGGTATAATGAAAGAAATGAAAGCAATGGAACGAATGGGAAATACATTTTTAAATTTTTAAAACACAACCCTTCTTCCTATGCATATTGATATTGTTATAATTCGATTAAGATTTGATATGAATGGTTATCTTTTCTTTCCTTCCTGGGATATAAAGAGAAGTAAATTTGGAAATGACTTTTATTAAGGGCAGTTACGATAAAATGAGGGTTTTAAAAGGTAAGAATGAGTTTAAGAATATAAGAAATCGATTGTAGCACGACGGCACAGTTTTGCTAGATAAACAGCAAATAGCAACGAGAAATTGAGATAGCTAAAGGTATTTTGAATTCAAATCAGGGTGAAGGAGAATATCTGAAATCCAGATGATAGGATTTGAAAAGGGGGTAGCACCGGATGAATGATATGTACCAGAAAAAAATGGATAAATAATTAGGAAATTTGGATTAAGAATTTGACATTTGATATTATATTGTATTGTATTCTAATTTGAGGTATGTGAATTTGAATCTCTGTAAGGTGTGGAAAAATAATAAAAATGTATATCCCCCCCACACCCAAAAAAAGATAGTAATTGGCCCAAGATCATCCAGCTAGCTTTGGGCCTAAAACAGGAGTCGAACTCACAGTCTCCTGGCTTCTTGCCTGGTGCTTTAACCAGCCATGCCAAATTGCAAAACTACTTGTTTACATAGGAAACGGCAAAATCTAGAGTCACACTATGTACATCTAACACAACTGGGTCAACAAAACTGGCTTCAGTTCAAGTTTTGAGACAAGGATTTCTCTAATCCAATATAGATATGTTGAGGATTTGATTTAGGACCTGCTGCATGCAAAGCATTTATTCTAAGTTACAGCAAATTTTTGAATTGAAAATGATAACAGATGGCCAGATCCATGTGTTTGAGGTTAAGACAATAGACTCTCTTAATTCTATATTAAAAAGTATGACATCATCCTATTTAATAAAGCATCTCCTTATTTTGCCAGCATCACTCAGGATTTTGCACGGTAATAACATGTAACCATACTTTTTAAAAATAACTTGTTGGATTGTATCTTAATATAATCTGTTTTAAATATGTGGTTGTGTGTAAGAGACAGAATGAGACTAACAATAAATGAGTCATAGGCTCATTTGTGGATAATACAAATAATAGCAGACTGATGAGGAATGTACTATTTCACCCTTAGGGAGCTTATTTTCTGCTTAATAGTTACAGAAATAAAGTTTTAGTTTTACTATGATAAAATTCTAAACCTATTATAGAAACAGAAACATAGAAGACTGACGGCAGAAAAAGACCTCCTTGTCCATCTAGTCTGCCCTTATACTATTTCCTGTATTTTATCTTACAATGGATATATGTTTATCCCAGGCATGTTTAAATTCAGTTACTGTGGATTTACCAACCATGTCTGCTGGAAGTTTGTTCCAAGGATCTACTACTCTTTCAGTGAAATAATATTTTCTCACGTTGCTTTTGATCTTTCCCCCAACTAACTTCAGATTGTGTCCCCTTGTTCTTGTGTTCACTTTCCTATAAAAAAACCACTTCCCTCCTGAACCTTATTTAACCCTTTAACATATTTAAATGTTTCGATCATGTCCCCCCTTTTCCTTCTGTCCTCCAGACTATGCAGATTGAGTTCATTAAGTCTTTCCTGATACGTTTTATGCTTACATTTTATTATACAGTGGTACCTCTACTTACGAACTTAATTAGTTCTGTGACCAGGTTCTTAAATAGAAAAGTTTGTAAGAAGAAGCAATTTTTCCCATAGGAATCAATGTAAAAGCAAATAATGCATGTGATTGGGGAAACCACAGGGAGGTGGAGGCCCTGTTTCCTCCCAGGAGATTCCTAGAGAGGCCCATGGAGGCTTTTCCCTGCCTTTTCTTATTACAGTTTTGGAGGCTCGGGTTTGTAAGTGGAAAATGGTTTTTGAGAAGAGGCAAAAGCATAGAAACATAGAAGACCGACAGCAGAAAAAGAAAAAATCTTGAACACCCAGTTCTTATCTAGAAAAGTTCATAAATAGAGGCATTAGTAGGTAGAGGCACCACTGTATTCCCTGTGTTATAAATAACTTGTTTTATTTCCCAGTCTCTAGGTTTATTCCCACTTATCAGTTTTCTGCTTTGAATTACAAATGGCCCTTGCTTATTCAGATTTCTCTTTGAGGTGGACAGGAGATGCAGCCACCATTCACTTAAGCTACTACTTTGACCAAACTGGTAACAGATTCTGCTGTTAGGCCTGCTGCATTCACTTCAGGTATCCTATTCATTCTCCTACCATTTACCCTAACAGTTCTTTTCCACTGCTCTGTTTTGCTGTGTCTTGGACATTCTTGGACTGACTGTTGCTTCTTTACAGCTTTGTTTTGTCACAAGATCACCGCCTGTCTTCTTCTTATTGTCCTGAAATTTCAGATACTCCTCTTCTTCACTGTCACATTTCTTGTTATCTTCCACCTTTAACTTGAATCTTCTTTCTTCCTTCTGATAAATCTATAATGTAAAAATGCCTGAGATAAATATATAGCCATCCTAAATAAATATCCATCCTAAATATATCCATCCTAGGATAAAATACAGGAAATAGTGTAAGGGCAGACTAGATGGAGCATGAGGTCTTTTTCTGCCATCAATCTTCTATGTTTCTATGTTTCTGTACCCCCACACTCTGCCACACAGAGAGACAAAGAGACCTACAAACTGAGAGAGGGAGGGAGAGAAAGAGATAGTTTCTAGGAAGAACTCCCATCTTCTTTGTTTGCCTCACTGTGAATTCTTTATCAGTTGACTGGCTGCCAGAATTGAGAAAGTGCTGAAATGTCTGTCATTTTTAGAACAATCGTGAACCAACCTGAGAGGAAGTGCTTAAACCTTCTATACATTTTAATTTATTATTTATTAATTAAATATACTTATATGCCGCCCAACTCCCAAAAGATTCTGGGCGGCTTCTAACACATAAAAACAAATTTTAAACCAGTAAAAAACATTCATTAATAAAACCCCTTAAAAGGCACATACTCGCGCTAATATTCCCCATTCATGTCTGGATGATTCAAGCATCAACAGTCCCAGGCCTGCTGGAACAACCAGGTCTTTACAGCTTTGTGCAAGGCTGGTAAGGTGGGGAGAATGCAAATTTTTGGAGGCTGTTAGTTCCATGGGATTGGAACCGCCACAGAGAAGGCTCTCACACAGGGGCCACTAGCCGACATTGTTTGGCTGATGGGATCCGGAGAAGGCCATCCCTATGGGTTCTTATTGGTCGCTGGGAGGTATGTGGCATAAGGTGGTCCCAAAGATAGTTGTAGGGCTTTATAAGTGATAACACCTTGAATTGTGTTCGGAGACCAACCAGCAGATTGGTACTCCCATAATTGCTCATGCGGCTGCATTTTGCACCAGTTGAAATCTCCAAATGCTTTTCAAGCGTAGCTCCATGTAGAGTACATTGTAGTAATTGAGTCAAGAGGTGATAAGGGCATGAGTGACTGTGCGAAGGGTCTCCTGGTTCAGATAGGGCTGCAACTGGTGCACAAGGTGAACCTCTGCAAGGGTCCTCCTAGCCACAGCCGAGAGATGATGATTTGGCCTCAGCTGTGGATCTAGGAGGACAGCTAGATTGCACACCCTATCAGAGGAGGTATTGTCCCATCCCTGCTGGACCAAAGATGGACAGTTGGTGTAGTCCTTTGGAGGCATTACCCACAGTCACTCGATCTTGTCGGGGTTGAGTTTGAGTCTGTTAACTCCCATCTAGACCCTCACAGCCTCCAGGCACCAGCACATCATGCCTACCACTTCACTGAACTGGCATTTTGCTTCTAACAAAAAATACTTGGGGTAGTAAGAGTAGTGATGGAATATGACAACTCTTGAACTTCTTCCCTCATATATATTTGTGTTCCTTGGGAACCTTTTACTTTGTTCCTGGTCACCATATGAATCCAATTTTAATAAGTGTATCAGACATAACATCATTAAAAAAACATTCTATATTGGCTTGCATTGTACCTATGAAGCAAGGGATAAAATTTGGAACAGTAGCCTAGCCGTTTATACATATAACCTCTAGTGAGTCATGACTGGCAATTATGTACATGAATTTTTCTGTTATAACATATGAAAATGATTTTCTGAGTGCTGTGGTGTCTAAATATATGTCATCTATAAAAGATTTATTTCGTTATGTAATAGAATGTGATCCTTTTCATGCCTAAATATATCCATGCTATAAATGAATTCTAGCATTCATTTTAGTTTTTATGTGAGACATATCTTTTTTGATAAATTTCTGTGACCAAAATAGAGAGAGAATGTTTATTAGACACTTAAATATCTGATCTTCAATTCAGCAGCTTTGAGGAAAAAACATAATAAATGATAACTATTTTAGGTCCATTATCTTTTCTGACAATAAATGCTGACTATTTTTTTTTGGTCACATTTATTATGTAGGACTATAAGACTAAAGTGAATTTAGTCATAAATAACCTTCTTTTGTACAAACAGTCTAAGAGCATAATCATTAATTTTTAGTTAGGCATCTCTTTGTAAAAACATTCTATATGGCCAATAGCTTGTTAGACTTCTGGAAGATTGCAGCTTGCTTAATTATTTATATTTAGGGAAAGATTTTTAACAGGTTGCAAATGTTTGTATCTTAAAACTTTCCCAGGCATGAACACTGCTCAGCAAGAGCTCTCGTGTTCAGCAATATAACCCAAAATATTAATATTGATTTTGTTTTCTCACTCATCATTTATACTAATACTATACTGAAAAACAAAAATAAACCAAGAAAAGTAGCATTGGGTAAGCTATTTTAGCATATCTCATGATGTGTATGTAAATAGATATTAGAGCTAAATAATGTTTTGATGATTTGTACTATTTTCGTGCTGTGTTTTGCTCTCCAGTTTAAAGCTTCCAAATCACTTTCCTTCAGTTTTCTTCACCATTAACATTTAATTGATTTTTAAATTAGACTGTAGGACATAACTAGGCAGAGCCTGGGTCAAACACATCAGTTTGGAGTCACTATGGTCACACAAGAGAATCCAGCCTCCTGTGAATTCTGTTGACTTTTATCTGTTGTGAGTGGTCCACAACCAGCTCAGTTAGTCACAGATAGTCACTGAGTTAGTCACAGATAGTCACTCAGTTAGTCACTGAGAAGGATGAACCGGGTCCATCTTGATACCCTAGGGCAATGATCTTGACAGCTGAGTCAGAGTGAAAGTGAGGGAGAATTGGAACCTGAGAAACCTGGGGAACCACCAGAGATTGTATGGCAATGTCTGACTCAGGGTAGGAGGGGGACATTGGGGACCAGGAGCCCCTATTAGATGCCAGGGTCAGAAGGTCATGAAGCAGGTAGGAGTATCTTTATGGGAAAAGTTCTAGAAGGTGAATCTATGGAAGAAAGTATAGAGAGTGAATATCTCTAGGAAACAGTTGACCACACCCAGACAGTGAGGATTTATGGGAAAAGAGGCGTGGAGATTCAACACTTGCAATGATGGAGGTCCTAGATCAGGGGTTCCAGAAATGCTTTGCTGGCAAACTGCTGTTATCCCTTTAAGTTCATTGTGCAGAGACGCAGCAGTCTGAGGGAAACATGAAGATTCATGAGTGTGTGTGTTTGAAGGACATTGGAACATTGAGGAATATCTAAATTGGATTTGGCTCCTGGCCACAGCCCACTTCTTATCTATTAGACAATTTGCCCAAAAACACTGCCAACATGGACTAAAAGCCTGACCTTGTTTTGTACAAATCATTTTTAAATATAGATATGTTTGGTTTGAATTTTCTGCGAGTGGGTGGTCCTTTATTCTGATCTGATTAGGCCCAAGCAGAACATTATCTAGCACCAATTTTTCCTTGACCGTTTGAAGATCAGGCTCTTGTGTATAGATAGCATGTAATGAACTTGAAGTGCTTTGAAGTAAACTCCTGTTCCTGGTTACTTGTGCCTGACATAGACTACCTAAACTTGGGAAGTTTGCGTCTTTTGGGTTACCTTTTCTACTCTTGGACAGAAACACTGTCTGGACTGGAGGATAATTGTATCTTTTAGAGATTCACAATGATCCACATTTCCCCTTTCATTAGAATTCAGTATTTATTAATATTAATATATTAATACAGTGGTACCTTTTCTTACGAACTTAATTCATTTCGTGACCAGGTTCGTAAGTAGAAAAGTTAGTAAGAAGAAACAATGTTTTCATAGAAATCAATGTAAAAGCGAATAATGCGTGCAAACCCATTAGGAAATCCAAACATTTAACGCATTAAAAAAAAGGGGGCGAACCGAGGAAGCAGTGGGCGAGACGGGATTTCCCCCATCACCCTGCCAAAATGTGTCAGTGGGAGCCCCGGTCATCCATCACCTGCCGCCCCTTCCTGCCAGAAGCCCACAGGGGCCAAAACCCTGTGTGGGGAAAGGGAGACCTTTCAGCTCCTGGACAGGCAGGAGAGCCCAGAACCACTGCCTTCTCACCCAGCTGCCTTGCCCGTCTCCCCCCCACATACACCCGTGGCCAATGGCACCCACCCCACCCACACACAGCTTCCACCCTGGCAGCAGAACCTCTGCTCTTTTGCTGCAATGCCACCCACCCAAGGTGTGAGGGTTTTTTTGGGGGCGGGATTCATTTGGATAGGAGGCCGGCGAAGAGCTTGAACCGAGGCTTCAGTTTGGGCAAATGGGAAAAGTGGTGGGATGGGTTTGAACCTAACGGGCTAACCACAATGCCTCAAGGGGAGGGTGAGGCTCACCCACATCTGGGGGCTTTGGGAAAGGGGGGGAAGTGTGTCAGGGGATGTCATCATCGCAGACCTGCACGCAGGGCTAGGACCAAGTGAAGGATGGAGCCGCCTTGTATCTTGTAGTCAGTGGCCATTGCAGCAAAAGAACGGAGGGTCCCATGAGGGTCTGTTTCCCTCCTCTTGTCTCCTCTTCCCTCTTTCTCCTCCTCCTCCTTCCTCTGCCTCTCTTTTTCTCCTCTTTCCTTCTCCCTCTCCCTCTCCCCCTTCCTTTTTTTTGAGGTGGAGAGGGGGTGCAGAAAGTCTACAAAGGGGGGTGGTTCAATCCAGGAAGAGTCTAGAAGCACCCTTTCCAACAAGACCCCCCACTCCTTTGATACCCAGGTAGGAGTGTGTGTGAGAGACAGGTAGACTGTGCTGGCTGAGGGAGGTTCTGCTGCTGGGGTGGAAGCTGTGTGGAGGGGATGATGGGCTCTGTGGTCCCTTTCTCCCCTCCTGCACCCTTTCATACCCAGGCAGGAATTGTGTGTGAGAGAGAGAGAGAAAGAGAAAAGTTTTTTCTCATAGAAGAGAGCTTTTCAGCAGGAATCACATTACCGTAAGCCTTTTGCTACAAGGAGGGAGTGTGGTCCAGGCATCGCCCGGCAACCCTGGCTCAGCCCTTGGTGGGGAGGGAGGGGGAGAGGGCATTCTCACATGGAGGGGGAGGGGGAAGAAGGGAAGGAAGGAAGGGGATAGAAAGGCAGGATAGAAAGAAGGGGGAAGAGGAAGGAAAGGAAGAGGAGGGGGAAGGGGAGGGGAAGAAAGGAAGGGAGGAAGAGGAAGGCGAGGAGAAAGAAAGAGAGGAGGAGTAGGAGGAGGAATGAGGAGGAAGAGGGGATAAAGGCAGGATATAAAAAAGGGGAAGGAGGAGAAGGAAGGGGGAGAGGGAGAAGAAAAAGGAATGGGGAGGAGGTGGAAGAGAAAAAGGAAAGGGGAGCAGCCAAAACTTCAATGGGCTCTTCCCCGCTGTGGATCCTGAGGTTTCAGTGCCACGAATCTCACACCCCTCCATTTAGGAAGATGACTCCCCCACCAGTGTCCCTCTCTGCTCAAGCCCCTCCCGCACAGGGAAGGAGGCACCTGGGATCTTCCGGACGGAAGAATTGAAATAAAGCTGCCAGGCGTCCCGTCAAATCTCCCCTCGCCTTCTTTGAAGGAGACAGGGGCGGATGGGAGGAAAGCTGGTAGAGCCCAGCAGAGAGGAGGCAGGGGAGGGCGTCATCTCCGCACCCAGGAAAGAAGACAGTGGGCCACCCTCAGAAGAAACGGCTGAGGCAAAGCTCTCCCCCCCCTGCCAACCCGTCTTGGCAGCGGCTTGCCCCCCCCAACCATCCTGGCAGCAGGGACTCCCGGGCAGCCTCGGTGTGTCTTTTGGAGCAGGCAGGGCAGGCGCCATTGGCCGAGGGTGTGTGCGGGGGAAACAGGCAAGGTAGCTGGGCGGGAAGGCAGTGGCTCCATGCTGTCCTGCCTGTCCAGGAGCCGAAGGTTCCACACTTCCCCACATAGGGCTTTGGCCCCCATGGACTTCTGGCAGGAGGGGGAGGTGGATGATGGATAGCCAGGGCTCCCACTGACACATTTTTGCAGGGAGATGGGGGAAATCCCCTCTCGCCTGCCGCTTCCTCCACTCACCTTTGAGCACAGGAATCGGCAGGCGAGAGGGGGAAACTGGCAGTGAAATGGGGCAGCTGCGGAGAGCTCCTTGGACACCGCCTTCGTGCTTTGCGGTGATGGTAGCAGAAGGGCTGGGGGCTAGAGACCCTGCACAGCAAAGCCTGGCTGCAGTTCCCTTGCAATCCTCAGAGCCTTCAAACCTAAAATCGCTTGTTTTGGCCGCTACTTGCAGCAGCAGCAGCAGCCAAGAGAAACGCGAGGGTTCGTAAGACGAAAATGGTTCGTAAGAAGAGGCAAGAAAATCTTGAACACCCAGTTCGTTTCTCGAAAAGTTCATATGAAGAGGCGTTCGTAAGAAGAGGTACCACTGTATTATATTAATATATTTATATTAAGAAAACACATGCATGCACATGCTTGATGGGAATTTTGTATCAAATTCTGCAATCAGCTAAAGTACTAAAGTGCTAAAGCTTGATTTTCTGAGTCATGGAATTATTTTTCCTTCTTCTTGTATATTTGGCTTTTATTACTGTAGGCAATATCAGTAGGCAAAATCACATTTCATGTATTTTTTTTGCAGTCTTAATAACTAGGAACCTTGAAAAGAAGTATGTGTGTGTGTGTGTGTGTGTGTATTTGAAAGGTGGAAATCAACAAAGAAAGAGGTGTATGGCAAGGTGATACAATATCACCTATTCTTTTCTCAGCCTGTCTTGAAGAACTATTTCGCAAACTAGTTTGGGCAAAAGATGGAATAAAAATCAATGGTACTTATTTAAACCACTTAATAATTGCAGATGATGTTCTGTTCTCATAAGATCCTGAAGAAACACATACTAGAGCTGCACAAAGAGGGAAACAATTGTAGACTAAAGGAACCAGCAACACCACTCAACAGCACACTTGGCCAATAAATCTCAATGGAAGGTGATACAATAAAGAAATTGAACAAGTGGCACTAAGAGCTATGGAAAGACACATGCTTGGCATTACAAGACAAAATATAAAGAACTGCACATGGATTATAGAACAAATGAAAGTGTATGATGCAATCATGAGTTTAAAAAAATGGAAATGGACTGGTCACATAGCAAGAAGAGCTGGCGGCAGGTGGACCAACAAAGTCTTAGAATGAATTTCACTTGACAAAGTGTCCACAACAGTGACCTAAAATAAGATCAGTGGTGGTTGTCCCGTTTTGGCCCAGTTCAGCGAACCAGTAGGGGAGGTGGGGGAGGCTCCACCCACCCTTTTTGAAGACTTCTGTGCATGCGCAGAAGCATTTACACGTGCATACAAATGAACAGGTAGCAATGGGATTTAGAACCCACTACTGAACAAGAGAGATTGATGACATCATCAAGCATTGTGGGCAGTATTGGCAAAAGAAAGCTCAGAACCATATGGATTGGAAATAATGGGAAGAGGCCTTCCTCCTGCAGTGATAGGCAATGGCTAAAATGATGATAAATGAATGATAGGTATATTAATAAAACTAAAAATCTTGTTAAAACTTCCTTTTCTCTATATATCTTCTTGAAATGCAAACATTGTGACACAGCTATTTTTAAAAAGTCAGCCTAGAAAATTGTGTCATTCTCTGTGAAAACAAGATTTTGCTAGGATTTGACCCTAATCTCCTGGATTCTGCACAGCTTTCACTGTCGATCCACTCAGTTCTCCCCTGATGTTATTCCATCATAATATATGAATATCTCCAAATTTGTGTTCATTCTCCAAGTGTACCTATTGATGGTTGGGTACTCTTCTAGTTCTCAACAAATGTTCTTGTCCTTTTCTAATATAGCAATGAAATCAAATATCTATCTATCTATCTATCTATCTATCTATCTATCTATCTATCTATCTATCAATCTATTTATCGATCTATGAGATCTATGAGGGCTGAAATCTAATTGCCTCAAACCTGGAGGAATAAACGAGTCTTAAGATTCTTGCGAAAGGTAAGGAGGGTGGTGTGGTGCGAATCTCCAGGGGGAGCTGATTCCAGAGAGCCGGGGGCCCGACAGAGAAGGCTCTTCCCCTAGGCCCCGTTCTAACATCTTAAACTGTTCTAAATATTCTAAAATATGTTAGAACTTTACCCAGGGCAAAAAAAAAATTCTAAAAACTTAGCCAGCATTGGAGAGGTAACAAGATCAAGGACAAATCTCTGATAAATACATTACTTTTACTACTTGTGCTGTCTCTTTTACAAAAGTCAGCTACTCTGGAATCAAGTCCTCTATTGATACATGGTTTAAAGTGTACATTTCTTTCTCTCAGCTGTATGTGGTAATAGCCTTCTTGCTGCTTGTCTTATGCTTTGATAATGGCCCTGTCTAGTCTCAGGCTTTTTGCTTCTGATCTTGCCAACTTCATGAAGTCATCAGCAGATCCGCTGTGCCTTTACAGAAACATCAATATTGCCTTGAGCAGTCCCCTATTCATTAACCTGACATGATGCAGAAATTTCTGAGAGACTGTGTCATCTGTGTAGATCAATCTTTTTTGGCCAAGAGGCTGTAGCGTTACAAAGCATGACAGACATTTTGGGGCTAGAATTTTTTCTCTCTCTAATAGAGCCCTAACAAAGCTCCTAATAGCAGAGAAGATCCTCTACTTAAATATTTCAAATGCAGGCATGAAAGAGTCTTACAGTTTTCACCCTGATGGGTATTCTTGATGGCTGAATGTACAATCTCCTGCTGGCAGAGGAGAAGAAGGGATGGAATAGGAAAAAGGAAGCAGTCAAAATTGATATGCAGCATTGAAGGCCCCTGCATTTAGAGGCACAGATTGTAAGCAATCAGGCTAAATGAAATTCTCAGGCCCAGGCCTTATCTTCCTAGATAACCCTCATTCATCCTGTGAGTTTCTGAGGACAAAAAAAAAAAATAGAAAGAAGGAAATGAATGGATTCATTTGTGCTGCTTGAATGGAATGCTAATGAAAGGAGGTAGGGAGAAATATTATTTGTGCCGGGCAGCTGAAAAGAAGGCAGTTCCTGACTTTCCCTGTTACTACTGCAACAAGTGACCGGCAGCCTAGTAAGGGCAAAGCAAGGGAATATTTTGCAACTGAAAAGAAAAAGAAAGATGCCTTCCCAGGAAAAGAAAGCAATGTTCTTTAGATGCATGGCATACAACCAGATGGAGACCCCTACTGTAGCATGGAAGCCAGAAAGAACAGCCTGTATATCTCAAATTAACCATTCCTCATGGGTGACACCATGTTGTCTTGGTAAGTGTTATGGACGTTTTTCAACACTTTGTCTAGCAGTAGTTGATATGCATGGGTGGGTATTTTGTGCTGTTTGTATAGTTGGAAAATGTTTGAAAAGACAGTGGGCCAATGGAAGGTATGGCTACTTTCTATGCCTAGATTATCTAACGATGTAAATTTTAACTTATAAGTAAGCTTATACTAATTCAATGAGACTTGGTATAAGCAAGTAAGCAGAGATAAGATTCATTCTTGTCATTGCAACGACCATTGTTTCTTAAATGTAGCTTGAATTAAAACATATTTATAAATTATTTTTCCTCCTGATATCAAAAGCTCACAAATGCAGCTGCTTACATTTTGGGAGTAGGTTTTTGGATCTTATGAGTTTTGTTTTGGTCTTTTTTAAAATAATTCAGTTTAGTCTCATCTTCTTTGAAATAAAATGGTATAAATTGGTGTACTATTAAAAATACAAATAACAGAAAATATATGTCATACCAAAATATAGCAAAATCTTGTACACATAGAAACCATATTAATTCAGATATACTGTATTATTTTAAATGGATTTGATTATTTTCTCTTATAGATGTATGTTGATATGTGTATGTATTATACATATTCATGCTACTTGCAGCTTAACATGTATTTATATTAAATGCTAGAAGTAGAAATTCAATGTTATTCAATTTTTTTTCAGTATTTGTAATGATGTTTTTATGCAGTCCAATTATTGCTTTCTAGAAGAATTGTCTGCAGGACACAGGATCTGCTATGCATTTTTTGGAAAACAATGTTATTCATGAATTTTGTTTTTCCAGTGGCAAAAAAGACAGATGCTGGGGCTGTGAGACACAAAACAGTAGGAAAGAGCAATACTAAGCATCCATCTCCATTAGTCAGAGTGGGGAAAAATCCTGAAAGTTTTGACTTGTTAGTCAACATTAGATAAATGGTTAACATTTTCCATATGCCTTGGTACAGCATAGACAGTGATCTCAAAATGTAAATAATGGCTTTGCATTAATTTAGTATAACTCACATGCCAACTTGCAAAATAGATTTCACCCCATTAAAAGGAAAAGACTGAAATAAATAACTTCCCAAATAAGAAGATAAATGGAAACAGGCCTAATTATCTTTTGTGATAACACCCTTACCATGCAGCATGCTTAAAATTTGCTTATTTTCACTCAGTCTTTATGATCTATGACAAACTTATTCATGTAAAGAAAACACCATTTGTTTTAGATGGATGGCTGTACCTGGAGAATGGGAATTCTCCTAATTCTGACTAGATTCTGGGGGGTGAATAAGATGAGCCAACGTCCCGCTTTTGGCAGGACAGCCCCGATTTTTAATAATTTATCCCGCATCCCGCAACGTTTTTTAAAAGTCCTGATTTTTACAAGTTAGGGAACAGCAGGAGAAAGGCATTATGGGCTTGCTGCTCCATGAGGTGGGAATGGGAGGAAGACAACGTAGCGGGAAATGAAACCTGTGTAACTGGGAAAGTGAGAGTGAGAGCAAGTGAATCCCGAGGCAGAGCAAACTCAAAGGGAGCCCATCCTTCCTTTTTGGCGATGCTTTGGCAAAGTCCATGCGTACTTCCCCGCCCTCCATCTGAAATGTCCCAGGTGCAGCTTCCTCCCATTCCCCCCTTTTGGAACTTGGGAGCCTTGGAGGCAGCCCCACCCAAAACCGCTGTCAGGGGAAAAGAGAAGTGGATGGCTCCCTTCTCCAGCCTCTCCCCGCCCCTTCCCTTTTTTCCCTGGGTTGAACCCAAGCGCAGGGCCAGCGAGGAGGAAGGCAGTGGCTTGGAAGTGGCTCCCGAAGGATGGGGCCGGCAGTCTCTTTCGCTTTCCCCTTTGACCTGCCATGAAAAGGGCAGGAAAGTGTTAACAACAGGCAGCTGACACCCCACAGGCTTTGCAATTAACATCAGGGGGAGGGCCCTCGGCCATGTGGGCAGGCTCTGAATGGCTCCAGACAGAAGGAAAGAGTGCAGAGAAGTTTAGGTTGGTATTTTTCACTCTGTGTGTGTGTGTGTTGTGCAAGCAGCAGCAAATAAGTACCAACTCAGCGGTGGTGAGTTTGTCTTCTCAAAACTTAAGCGATCTGATTAATCTGGATTGCTGGCTCCCCCTCCCACGCCCCACCCCGGTCAATGGTGTTCCTCTTTAGCAATGTTAAAATCTGGTCACTTTAGGGATGAAGGAATGGGAACACAAAGCAATCATAAACAAAATTACTGTATATATGTCTTGCATGTTATTGGTGTCTATGTTTATATGTATTGAACAAATTTTGAACATGTTTGTGATACATCATGGATAATATGGAAAGATTATACTTAATAGAGTCCTACAACTGAAATATTTGAATATATTTAGTTATTATTGGTCAAGTGCCTAGTTTACTTCCTCCAGGATAACAGAGAAAAAGTATACAGTAAAACATAAGGCAGACAATATCTGGAACACAGGAAACAAGTTTTATTATTAGCAATTACAAATAGGCTAAGAAGAATGTGCAAACGGTTTCAAATGTTTAAATCTGGCAACACTTTTTCAAACAATTAATTTGAGCTTCATTGGATTGTTTTGATTACTTTGGATGGTTATTTAAATCTTGAAACACTCCCAGGAATAACTGTTTTCAGTTTAACATTTTGAGCTTGAAACATTTACAATTCAAATTATTTTATATATCATTAGTGAATAGGATGGTTATTGAAAATGTGAGAAAATTACTTCTCATAGATAAGATGGAAAATGATTACTGCATGATATATCCCTGACCCCGTTTTATTAGAGATGCCAACTCTTCAAAATAGACCTTAGTCAGGAAAAGGACACCACTAGAAACTACTGTACAATGGTACTTTTTAAATCATAGAATCTTGAATGCCTGACTTTAGCTCATTTTTCTCTGGACAAGCTTGAGTAATTTCTTCACCTTCTCCTGTTTATCACAACTTAGCTGAGGTTCACATTAAAGGTTGTGAATTCTTTTGGAAGGTCAGCTTTTTACTCTTCTACAGACAGCAAGTAGTTGAACTAATTTTTATTTATTTATTTAATCACATCTATATAGAAAAACATGACTCTGAGTGGCATACAATAAAAACAATCCATACAACATTTCACAATTAAAAACATCAATATTGTTGAAAGATCAGGAGAGAGACTATTCAGCGGTATAAGCAATCGAAGTCTATCACTAGTTCAGGATTTTCTTGAGACTGAGCATGCATGCATATGCACAAAGTGTGTACCCGTAGGTAAAGGAACAAACCAGCAGCAAAGAAAACAGGATCTTACCCGTGGCCTGCGGAGGCTGTGTTTAGGAGGCAACAGGTTTGGTGAGAAGCCATTTGCCCAAAAAGGACAGTCTGAGACATTTTTTGGGTTGAGCAATATTGCTCACCATCAGATTTAATGTTTTATATTATTGTGTTGATTAATATGATTTTATCTTAATGAGGAATTTTTAATTAAAGTCTATAATTCCTTCCAAGGTGTTAAAGGGATGGAAGGACCCAATTTCTAGCAGCCCTTTTCGGAGGCAGCACTACATAAATAATATACAAATGATTTATGGATTCACTTATCAATTGCAAATCCTTCACAATTTGTTAAAACTTGGGGAGGGAGAATTATTATTTTGTTTGGGGTTTGTTTTTTTTTGCTATATTTTGCCTGAAGTGGTTTGTTTGGACAAGTGCAGCATTCTGGAACTTAACAAATGTAACTTATATGATAGATGATAGGAGTTGCATATTTGGATGTTGTACATTGCCTTCTCCTGATCTGTGATGTAACTAATAGCTAATACTGTTAGAATTTAGTACATTGTTGCTATTTCAACTAGAAGTATGACCCAGAGGCCTTAAGGCTTTATTGTATGGAAAAATCTATTCATGCTGCTTCTGAATTAAGTAGAAAATAAAAATACAGTATATCACAATCCCTTTCAGAAAAATAAGATATGATTTTTCAGGCAGCATGAGCAAGGCTTAGCTTGTGAAAGGTTGGAATTGGCCCTGCTTGGTGCTGGAATAATAAGCCTGACCACTTTCCTAATTTGAATTGTTTGCTCATTATGTAGAGTTGGTAGTAGAGACGGTGCAAAAAGGAAGCTTTCAGAAGAACTTTGTGATGAGACAAATATAGACAGGCAAATTATTTGTTTTTCATTACAGTTGAGTCTATCTAGAGCATTATTTAGTCTTTTGGCAGCCAGTTTGTGCTGAGGAGACAATAAGATGGGTAGAATCAATGAGAAGAGATGGGAGTCGTAAAAATTGAAATATGCATTCTTGAAACATTACAATATTGCTGCATCTAAAGTTGAAAATGCTGCTTGTGTAATTATGATGATATAAGATTACTGGTTATCTCTTACTCATCTCTTTTTTTCTGTTAAGTAGTGTTTTTCTTTCTCAGACTACTTATTGGAGATTTTATTTAAAAAGAACAATATGTAACTTTGGTGAAAATGGTTTAAATTCATCAGCACTGTATGTAAATAGTTTTGTGGGTATTTTTCTAAATAGTTTATTCCTTGTAATTAATTTCAGATACTTCTCTGGGTTTTCATTTTTGTCCTCTTGTTTTTATGTCTCTGTTATTTCTATTGGCTGCTGGAGGACCTTGAACCTAGCAGAAGCAAGAATTTCAAAGAATTTCTTTAAAGATTTTGCTGCTCTGGTGTTTGACATTGTACAAGTTTCATTGCATTAGGTTTCTTTTCTGTACCCTGCATATTATAGACACAATTTGCTTTAATCAGGGCCCTTGCCTTGGGGATTTAAAATACTTCAGAATATTTTCTTTATAAAATTAGAATAAGTTCAGCACCAGTGTCTGACACAGTAATCAAAAATAATTGCCTACAATTTCACACCCACAATATCTTTAATTGACTTCAAAATTCCTCTTATTCTGGACATTTCACAGTTTCATTATCATAGAATTCTTCTCTCAAAGCAGCAATCAAGCTTTTAATGCAACTTAATGTAAAAGTACAGTGATACCTTGTCTTACGAACTTAATTAGTTCCAGGACGAGGTTCATAAGGTGAAAAGTTCGTAAGACGAAACAATGTTTCCCATAGGAATCAATGGAAAAGCAATTAATGCGTGCAAGCACAAAATCCACCCCTTTTGCCAGCTGAAGCGCCCGTTTTCCTGCTGGTGGGATTCCCATGAGGCTCCCCTCCATGGAAAACCCCACCTCCAGACTTCCGTATTTTTGCGATGCTGCAGGGGAATCCCAGCAGGGGAATCTCACCAGTGCAAAAATGGGTGCTTTGGCTGGCAACGGAAGTCTAGAGGTGGAGTTTCCCAGCGAGGGAAGCCTCAGTGAAATCGCAGCATCCTTCTCATATAACTGTTCTAACTTAATTATCCCTCTTCCCTTCAACTCTCCTACAACCTATTTAGATTTGTTTCATTATCTCTATTTATTAATATAACAATGACAGTTTTGATTTATATAATCCTATTTTCCCTTGCCATTTTTTCCAAATTTCATGGGACCTATTAATTTATCTAAATCGCTCCTATTCCACTTCATAAAAATTAATTCTCTATTCTTCATCCCATTTATCTCTTTTTCCAATTTCACCCATTTATTTTCAAATAATTGCAACTCTATTAATCTTTCAATTTGAAATGCTTCTCTACACAACTCCAAACAAGGAATTCCGCCCTCTTTTTCATTCGCTATTAACCACTTTTTCCTTATTCTCAGTCTCTTTTCTTCTTCTACCCAATAATTAAGTTTTTTATCCCACTCCCTAAACTTTGATGCTGATAACCCCCATGGCAATACCTGAAACAGGTACATCATTTTGGGAACTATCATCATTTTTAATACTCTTATTTTAGCCATTCTCCTTAGCTTTTTCTCTTTCCAGCTCCTCATCTGTTTCAACATTTTCCTGCACATTTGTCTATAATTCACCTCCTCGATTTTCGCTGGGTTTCTCAATAACCAAATAACCAAATATTTAATTTTATTTAATCCTAACTTCAACCCTGATTCTTTCCTAATTTCTATCTGCTCTCTCGGGCCTGTATTTAAACACATAATCTCTGATTTTTCCATATTGACCGACAATCCTGATTTCTGTTTAAACTCTTGCAAAATATTTCTTATACCTTTAATCATCTCCATCAGGGTGTGGGTCAGTATAATTACAACATCTGCAAATAGGTTTAATTTCATTTATAATTCCCCTATTTTATATCCTACCCAAGTATTATCTTGTCTTATCTTATTAGCTAATGTTGCTATTGCTATTACAAATAACATTGGAGATAAAGGGCATCCCTGCTTGGTGCCATTTTGTATTTTAATTCTCTCTTTTTTAAAATATATTTTTATTGGTTTTTTAAATGTTACACACAGAGACTGCACATCACACAACATAAAACAGTGCCCTGTGAAGGTGCACCCACCACCTAACAACGTACATACCCCACCACAAATTTGGAAAGTCTGTACAAACATCTTTGACATTCTTCTAAGCCTGGATCTGCATTTTATTTACATATCAAAGAGTGATTCTAATTTATTCTTTATGGCTAGATCACAAATACTACTTGTCATATAACCTCTCACCATGTCCCATCGATCCATCAGTTTCTTCAATTTATTTTCATTGTACATGTTCATCCTTACCTCCATAATTTCAAAGTGAATGTGATCCACCATGTACCGATACCAGTTCTGTATTGTCCATTTTGCTGCTTCTTTCCAACCCAATACAATTACTGCTTGAGCACTTTCCAATGCTATTGCTATTACAAATAACATTGGAGATAAAGGGCATCCCTGCTTGGTGCCATTTTGTATTTTAATTCTCTGTGTTCTTTGTCCATTCACCCTTATATACGCTTCATTCCCTTTATAAATCTCTTTTATAATTCCACAAAATTTGTCCCCCATATTTAATTCCTTACATAATTTGTATAAATGGCTATGGTTAACTTTATCAAAAGCTTTATAAACATAATTTCAAAATTCCCAATTTCCTTTTAGTAACAGTAGCATGGTGCATCACATCCTGGTGCTTCTTGACCTCTCAGCGGCTTCCGATACCATCGACCATGGTATCCTTCTGCGGTGGCTGGAGGGGTTGGGAGTGGGAGGCACTGTTCTTCAGTGGTTCTCCTATCTCTCCGGTTGGTTGCAGTCAGTGTTAGTGGGGGAGTAAAAGGTCGACCTCTAGGCCTCTCCCTTGTGGGGTGCCTCAGGGGTCAGTCCACTCCCTCCTGCTATTTAATATATACATAAAACCACTGGATGAGATCATCCAAGGGCATGGGGTGAGGTATCATCGGTAGGCTGATGATACTCAGTTATACATCTCCACCCCATGTCCAGTGAGCAAAGCAGTGGAAGTAATGTGCCGGTGCCTGGAGGCTGTTGGGGTCTGGATGAGTGTCAACAAGCTTAAATAACTTGAGCGCCCTGAGCTTTCATCCAAGCAAAAAGTGCTTCAGCTAATTTCAAGCCTGGAGCAAAATCTGGTCTAAAAACACACAGATATAAATTTCTTCTCCTTTGATGATCCCCCAAATTGGCAAACCTATAATTATATTGCTTACAAACCTCAGCTTGGCTTTTAACTTGTTGGTCTAAGTTCCGAATTTTTTCAGCTGACTCATCTACTCCCTTTTTAACTATTTTAATATCTAGGGAAAGATTTTCCAATACACCTTCGACTTGCTGGAATCTTTGTTCAAAGCCGCCAACAATCTGAAGTAATTTATCCAGTTTCGTTTCAATTTTCCCAAGGCTAGGGTCAGCCCCTTCAGCCATTTTATTAAGATTTATTGTACTCACTTCGTGATAGCAAAAGAAGATCCGTCTTCCCTTAAAACCGCAAATCTTAGATTCTCTTTGAACTTCTGTAATTGCTCTATGGCTCTGCTTATCTTCAAGAGAGATTTATGATGTTTTGAGGGAGATTTTCCACTTTTTTCAATTTTTCATATCAGAGCTCGCATAGGTGCATCTAGAAATGTTTGTGATGCATGCGTAATCTGTAAAAGTATATACTTGAGTTATAAATGCATAGTGTATAGAGAGAAATATAGATATATAAATACATATATGAGAAATTAGACATGTAGATATAAAACACCAGAATAATCAAGATGTCTTCATTTTATTTTCAATTGATCCAATATATTTTACAGAATGGTTTTGTCCAACCTAATGCCATTTCAAGTGTAATAATAATAAAGTTGGAAGGGACCTTGGAGGTCTTCATGGCATCAGACCATATTACTTACGGGACCGCCTTCTGCTGCATGAATCCCAGCATCTGGTTAGGTCCCACAGAGTCAGACTTCTCCAGGTCCCGTCAACTAGACAATGTCACTTGGCGGGGCCTAGGGAAGAGCCTTCTCTGTGGGGGGGGGGGGGCTCTGTAATCAGCTCTCCCAGAGATTCGTACTGCCCCCACCCTCTTTGCCTTCTTCAAGAATCTGGAAAATGAAGAATATGATATGAAGCACATATGCATGCTTATAATTTTCAGAGGTCTGATATTGTTCTATGTACAATCCTTGTTTTATTGATTGCATGCAATATTTCAATTTTCTGACATTGGATATGGGATTTTCGTGAGCTGTGCTCCATAATCATCACAATTAGGACAAATCAAGGCTTGAAATTTCTTGCTTTGCATATAATGACTCTGTCTCATACATTAGTTTCACCTTTTAAGTTGCATTACTGAAATAAATCAACTTTTGCATGATAGAAACATATAAACATAGAAGACTGACGGCAGAAAAATACCTCATGGTCCATCTAGTCTGCCCTTATACTATTTCCTGTATTTTATCTTACAATGGATATATGTTTATCCCAGGCATGTTTAAATTCAGTTACTGTGGATTTACCAACCACGTCTGCTGGAAGTTTGTTCCAAGGATCTACTACTCTTTCAGTGAAATAATATTTCCTCACGTTGCTTTTGATCTTTCCCCCAACTAACTTCAGATTGTGTCCCCTTGTTCTTGTGTTCACTTTCCTATTAAAAACACTTCCCTCCTGAACCTTATTTAATCCTTTAACATATTTAAATGTTTCGATCATGTCCCCCCTTTACCTTCTGTCCTCCAGACTATACAGATTGAGTTCATTAAGTCTTTCCTGATACATTTTATGCTTAAGACCTTCCACCATTCTTGTAGCCCGTCTTTGGACCCATTCAATTTTGTCAATATCTTTTTATAGGTGAGGTCTCCAGAACTGAACACAGTATTCCAAATGTGGTCTCACCAGCGCTCTATATAAGGGGATCACAATCTCCCTCTTCCTGCTTGTTATACCTCTAGGTATGCAGCCAAGCATCCTACTTGCTTTTTCTACTGCCTGACCACACTGCTCACCCATTTTGAGACTGTTCAGAAATCACTACCCCTAACAATGTACCCTCTAATTTTTTTTCAGTGTGGGCGGAAAAGTATAGTGTCTGAGCGACAGTCCCTTTGGGATTGGGTGGCATAGAAGAATAAATAAATAAATAAATAAATAATAAATTAATTAATAAATAAGAAAAAAACCCTTTTTTATTAAAAGAAATTAATAATTTAAAAAAACCAAAATCCATTACTATTAAAACTAAATCAACCAGCAAAACCAAAAACATAACTATTAATAAAAACAGGTGAGGGCTGGGGGTTTTTTCTCTGTTATTATTTAAGTGCTTTTACCATATGCTTTAAATCAAGAGTCACTTCTCTCTCTGTTTCTCTCTCTTTCCTGTCATTCTCCACCTCAATCATTTTCTCATTTCTCTTTTCTCCCCTTTTTTCTATCATTTCTCTCTCTCTCCCTTCCACTCTTCTCTCTCTCTCTTGCTTTCTCTGTCTCTCTCTCTCTTGCTTTCTTCCTCTCTCTCACTCTCTTCCTTCCTCTCTCATCTCTCTTGCTTTCTCTCTCTCTCCCCCTCTTTCTCTCTCTTTTTCTCACTTTCTCTCTCTTGTTTTTTCTCTCTCTCTCTTGCTTTCTCTCTCTCTCTCTTTCTCTCTTGTTTTCTTTCTCACACTCTTTCTTTCTCTTGTTCTCTCTCTTGCTATCTCTTTCTCTCCCCCCTTTCTCTCTCTCTTTCTCACTTTCTCTCTATCTTACTGTCTGTTGCTCTCACTTACTCTCGTTCTCTCTCTCTTCTTCTCAGCGGAGGCTGGCAAAGGTGATATTCAATGTCGGGGGTGCACGGGCGGTTGCGCGCGCTCCCTATCCCCCTGCTAGCCTGCTCAGAATATTCAAAATAAGAAAAGCCTTCGCCGGCATCCAGACTTAAGCCATCATCCGTTTCTCCAAACCGGCACCCTTGCCAAGGATGAGAAGGAAACGTTGCTGTGGCCCACGGATGATGGGAATCAGAGTCCCCCAATCTGCCCATCGGGGGTTTGTGCGATTGTGTGGCTGTGTGCGCATGCATGGGCGCTCTAAGCTCTCTTTCTCCGCTTGCTTCTAGAGTAGAAGAGGGGAGTTCAACGTCCCCGCCTTGTTTGAAAAAAGGGGGGGTCCCTCTCCATGGGGAGGGAGGGGGATTGCATGCCTCTCCCCCCTGTCCACGCTTGGATAGGCGGCAGTCTCTCTCTTTGGAGTCCCGGGAGGGAGGAGAAGGATTGCACGCCCTTTCCCGGGCTGGGAAACAGGGGGAATCTCCCATTTTCAGAGTCCGGGAGGACAGAGGGAAGTGAAGGGGGGGTTGCACGCCCCTCCCCATTTTTTTTTTGCAGAATCCGGGGGGGTGGGGGAGAAGAAGGATTGCATTCAAGGCCTCCTAGCCCTTGTTAAAGGAGAGGGGAGGGGTCTTTCCCTTTTTGCAGAATCCAGGAAGGGAGGGGGATTGCACCCACGCCCCCCCTTGCCCCTTGTTAAAGGAATGGGGGGTCTCTTTCCTTTTTCCAAAATCTGGGAAGAGAGGAGGGGGATTGCATCCCCTTCGCCCCTTCTTAAAAGGGGGGGTTGTCTCTCTCCCTTTTTGCAGAAAATGGGGGAAGAGAGGGAGGGAGAGGGGCATTGCATGCTCACTCCCCGCTTGCAAAGAGAAGGAAAAGAAACTCCCGGTGTCAGTGGAAAGCAAAGCGGGGGCGCGCGCCTGCTCCCTCCTCCCTGACCCACCCTCCCTGCCTCTCGAGCGCGCACAGGGGGCAGAGGCGGGGCGCGGGGATCCCGGGCGGGGGCGCGCGGCACGCTCTCAGGGCTGGCTGGGTGGCTGGGGCTGCGGTGGGTCGGGTGAGCGAGCGGAGGAGCGCTCCTACCGCCGCTTCCTGGAGGCTTTCCTGGGCGAGTTCCGCGGACTGTTCCAAGCAGCCGCGACTCCCTTCCCTTCTGCTGCCAGCGTCTCCCTGCCCCCGCCCCCCCACGTGGGCTGGCAGGGGGATGGGGAGCGCGCGGCCATGAAAAACGGTGCGTGTGGGGGTATTTTGGGGGGCGCGCGCACGTGCGCAGCTTTCAGGAAACAGTGACCCCTAAATCCTTCTCTTCTGAAGTTTTTGCTATCACAGAACTGCCAATGCAATACTCCGATTGAGGATTCCTTTTCCCCAAGTGCATTATTTTACATTTGGAAACATTAAACTGCAGTTTCCATTGCTTTGACCATTTATCTAGTAAAGCTAAATCATTTACAGACCCCTCCAGGAATATCAACCCTATTGCACACTTTAGAGTCATCAGCAAATAGGCAAACCTTCCCTACCAAACTTTCCCCTATGTCACTCACAAACATATTCTAATTTTCTGAGTTTCATCTGTAGACTTCTATTTTTTTTACTTCTGGAAGAGTTTGAACTCAGCATAAGACATAGACATATATGTTGGGAGTCTCCAAATGTCTTCCTATGTGCCATGTCTACATTTAACCATGGTTGGGTCTAGCCCTTTACTAATATAACTCCACTGTTGCCTTTTTGAATTGTGTTCTGTATTTTCTTTTTCATTTCTGCCTCTATTTCTTTTCCCACTGTGTTTATTTCTTTCATCCCCTATATTCCTATATTTGGAAGCCATGCCAGCAAGTACTGAGCTTGAAAGCAATATTTCCCCTGTAATGGTAGGAAAAACTTTCAGTGAGCTAAGAATTTACTTTCACAAACCAGAGTACATGATTATACTCCTGAGGAACAGCAGGAGCTAGCAGTCCTTTTACATCAGTATCTTGGAAAAAGATAAAGTGGCACGTACAGTTGTGGCTTTGATCCTCCTGAAAGTCTGAAAAAAACAAATACAAAGACAGATTACTTTAGATGTCTCTTGCTACGCCTTATTGGTGAAACAGTTTTATGCTTTGCCTTGCTGCTAAAATGTTCTTGAAATAATGTGAAAAGCACTGCTCTGTGTCTCATTTAACTTAGTTTCCAGCTATGTTTGTGGAGTAATTTGAAACATTTCACTTGGAACAGAGGATGTCTTGTTAATTATATGACACAAATATTGTCTTTAAAATGTCTTGGCAGGGAGAATTGTTACTGCAGAAAGCAGGTGAGTGAGTTAACAGACTTGATATGTGATATTTGCGGGCTATGGAAGTGCTGCCAGTCAGAGTGTGCTATATATGGCGTTTTGTATGATGCTATATTTACATCCATATTTGTTAACTCGTATGGATATCCTGTATATACATTTATTTATTTTTTTCATAGAAATCTTAATATAATGTACTTTGCAAGCATTTTAGAGCCAAAATAGGAAATAGTAATCTTCTCAAAACTTGGATAAATTGTGTATGTGTGTGTGTGTGTGTGTGTGTGTGTACAAGGTGTGTAAATGTGTGTGTGTGTATGTACATACACACATTTATCCAAAAGAGTATGATGTCTCAGTAGTTACAGATGCCGAGCTTGTCAGCTAGAAAGCAGACAGTCCAGATTTAAGACCTGTCCACCATGATTTGACGTCTTTAACTCTAGCTGGGATGACATCCCTCAATCAGAGCTGGTGCATGGCCTGGAGGTTTTCCTGGATTCTGCATTCCTACTCAAAGAGCAGGAGCCCCCATTTGTGCATATATCCTATATATCCATATATCCTGAGTCCATAGATCCTGTGTACCAGTTGTACCTTTTCCTAGATATACGGTCTCTGCTCACATCCCTCATCCCTTAGCCATCTCCCAAATGGATTACTGCAATGGGCTGCCCCTGAAGAGCATTTGGAAATTGTAACGGTGGCACAGGCGGTAATAGGTGCACCATGATATATCTATGTAACACTACTGCTACATAGGCTGGGCTGGCTGCCAGTAGGCTTCTGGGTGCAATTGAAAGTGCTTGTTATCATCTTTAAATCCTTACATGACCTGGGGTGGATTACTTGAGGGACCACCAATCCACATGATTTCTGCCCATTTTTCTAGATTGGTCAGAATGAACCTACTTCATATCTTGTTGGTGAAAACAGTGTTACCTGGTGGAGTGTTACCTTGGCAGTGTTTTATGGCTGCCTGATGGAACAGCCTCCCCCCAGAAATACAAAAGGCCATGACCCTTCAGGAATACAGTTTTCCCCTAGGCACTGGGACCAGGATGTTGATAAAGCAGTCACAGGATGGTTGATTCATAGATGTCAATTTTTCTTGGGGTCTGTTTTATATGATTGCTTTTACCTTAATTATTGTTTTATATGATTGCTTTTACCTTAATTGCTTTTTATTTTGTTTACAATCCAGAGGTACTTTTGTTAGACAGGTGGCTCTTTAAATTTGTATAATCGTCACTATCATTATTATCTGACATTGATTCAGTCAATATGACATTCCTTTACCACATTAAGCTGAAAGAGTTTCAAACAAAGAGAATCTAATCCACTGTCAAACAGGATAGAATATAATCAATTACTCTATCAAATTCACTCTTTTGGGGATTTATAATAAGAATTATCAACATCTGTGATTTTACACTGTAGTGATTTTTCCACAGACCTTAGTGACACAGTGGTTAGAGTTCAGTACTGCAAGCTGCTTCTGCTGATCACTGGCTGCCAGCAGTTTGGCAGATTGAATCTCAGTAGGCTCAAGTCATCCATCCTTACAAGGTCGGTAAAATGAGCATCCAGATTTTTGGGGGCAATATGCTTACTCTATGTAAACCGCTTAGAGAGGGTTGTAAAGCACTGTGAAGTGGTATATAAATCTAAATGCTATTGCTATTTTGCTTTAAGTTGAACACTCTCCAGCATGACCCAAAACCCAAGACAATTAGTTTCCAGAGTTATTGTATAAATAAAGTAAAATTCAGCTATCCAAATGGATGGTCAGTTATACCTAAAGTGGTTTAGAATATACTACAATCCAGGATTGTTCAAGAACATTTTCTCTATCCATAACTGTACTTAGAAGTGAGATATTTTAAAAAAAAACCCTGAATAGTTCAGAGTTTGGAAGGGACTGTGTTTAGCTAGCCTACCCATCCTATTGTTTATTGACATTTTGAGTAGCATTAATAAAAGTTTTGTTTAAGCAATGTGATATAGCCCTTATCTGTAGTTCTGAATAATTAGATCTAATATTTATCAGTCCATTCAGATATTCCAAAGACTTTTGGTTACAAAGATGAGAACATCTCTGTGTCTAAATGACTCAGTATTCACACTAATTAAGGTCTGGCTATTTGGATATCAGGAAAACTCAAGTTCTCCTATTTCAATCAGAGTTGAGGTGGCACAGCAGGTAGAGTGCTGTACTGCAGGCCACTGAAGCTGATTATAGATCTGTAGGGCAGCAGTTCAAATCTCATCATCGGCTCAAGATTGACTCAGCCTTCCATTCTTCCGAGGTGGATAAAATGAGGACCCAGATTGTGGGGGCAATATGCTGGCTCTGTTAAAAAGTGCTATTGCTTACACGTTGTAAGCCCTCCCTGAGTCTTAGGAGAAGGGCGGCATAAAAATCAAATCAATAAATAAATACACCATCTCTGTACAGATTATTCAAAATAAAGTTTTATTTTTAGACTATTATTCTGTATTAATATCTGTTTTACCCCAATTCCTTGTATGCTCATCAAACGGCATACTGTAGAAAATTTGGCAACAGAGTTAGAAACAATAGAAAGAATTTCTCAGATTCCATTTTTAGTATCTCTGAGAACTTCAAAGCAATGTAGCTTCTTCAGGATAGCAGAGACTAATTAGATTACTTTGCTTTTTTAAAAAAATTATTCACATATCTTATATTTACAACACAGTACATATACCATAATAAAACATCTAAACAAACATTCAGTGCTTTGGCTTCAAGGTCTGACGATTATTGTCTGCCAGTCTGTTTTTTCATTATCTCTTTACACCCTACTTCTCACCTCTTCTCCCATCTACTTACTTATACCTTCTCTCCTCCTTCCTTCCTTCCCTCTCCTCTCCACTACCTCTCCTCTCCACCATCTCTCTCCCTCTTCCCTTCTTACTTCCTCTTCCTTATCCCTTCCCTAAGTGAGATAACTCTGTTACAGACTGGCAGATTATTTTTTTACATCTCTAATTTTTCCAAGCCATTATTATATTATTATTTCCTAACCTTGTATTTAAAGGTAAATGTCATTTATCTAATGCTGCCTCCTTATCTAGTTTCGTCATCTGGATTGTCCATGCTATTTCCAGTTTCTCCTTTTTCCTTTCTTCTTAGTTATTTCCTTTTCTAAATAAACTTCCTATCTAACCAATCATAAAAAATAACTAAATTACTTTGACACTGAAAATCTTTGGTGAACATCAAAGTTCAATGGCAGCTATTAAGTGTACAGGACACAAATGTGGGTCACTCTGCAATATGTCTATTACAAATACTAGAGTATAGATTATGTTTCATTCTTTTCCCAATTACTATAGTACATTTTGCCATACAGAGAAGAAAGCAATTACCTTGTTTACTTAAATTTTGGCACTGTTATCAGCCATTAGACCAAGAACTGAAAAATGTTATGTACTTGGGAGAAGATAGAATTAAATATCTATGAAAGCAAATTGTTTGCTAGACATAGTTTTGAATAATAATCATATTTTGGTATTAAGTTGGTAGGCAATTTCGTCTAATGTAAATAATGGAGATTGCTATAATCAAGCTGTATTCAGTTTGAAACCAATATATTCATGTGGGTCCTTATAAACAAAAACATTGCACAATATACGATTGAATCAGGACTGCAGATAAACAAGAAAGGATGTACTGCACAAATTTTGTATCCAGTGATTTCAAGAAATACTAATGACTCATTTATAAAGCTTTTTAAAATTAAAAAAAGAAATTGCTTACTACAGGGGAAGTGTATTGTGTGATTCCAAAAGAAGAGAATACAGTATTTGCACTATCCAAGGTCAGAAAGCAACAAGGACTTCACCCATCTGCCCTGAGTAGAGACAGTATATTCTCTTCTATGGAACCACATATGGCTATCAAACCTTCAGAAAACATTCAAATGGAGGATATTTGCATGCAGGCAAACCTCCATCAAGGAACAAATATTTTTTTCTGCCTGAATGCCTATAACATAAATGTATATAAGTCCAATAAATAAATAAACAAATAAATAGATAGATAGACAGACAGACAGACAGACAGACAGACAGACAGACAGACAGACAGACAGACAGACAGACAGACAACAATATATTATACTCACCAGTTATCGGATATGGAGTCCAGTTCTGAGATCTGGTCACATGTGGAGAGCAATTATAGGCATCTCATTGAAGCAAGATTCCATTAGAGATCCAGACTTTGTATTTCAGCTACAGGTAGTCCTCAACTTACAGCAGTTCATTTAGTGATTTTTGAAAGTTACAACAGTACTGAATAAAGTGAATTATGGTTGTTTTTCTCATTAATTACATGGTCATGTGATCAAAATTCAGATGCTTGGAAACTGGTTCATATTTAGGACAGTTGCCATGCCCCAGGATCATGTGATCCCTTTTTGCAATCTTCTGATAAGCAAAGTCAGTGGGGAAGTCACATTCAATTAACAACCATGTTACTAATTTAATAGGTGCGGGTATTCACTTAAGAACTGTGGCAAGAAGTCATAAAATGGGGCAAAACTCATTTAACAATTATCAACTTTAATAACATAAATGTTGGGCTCAGTTGTAGTTGTAAGTTGAGGACTACATGTATATTTTTGGTAAAACCTTGAAAGTCAAGGAGCCCTTAACCATGCTGTTTACATCAGTGCAAATTTTGGCCAATAGTATCAAAATTTGCTGCTGTTTTGATCTTTAATAATGCCCTGTGTGAAGATATTCTCTGAGTAAAAGTGCATGAATGCTATGCCATTTGGTAGCCATCTCTGCCTGTTAAACTTGCTCGTATTAACAAATAAGTTATTGATGGAACTTCAACCATAGACAAATGCTATTACAGCTGAAGTTCAATTTTCCTATTATGTTTATTTATTACAGTTTTTGCCAAATAATATGTTATTCTGGTATGAAATTATGCATTCTCAGAACCAGTCATAGTTGATTGTGATAACACTTGAAAAATAGCCAGTTAAGTGCTAAGACTTCCCTGTTCTTACTCCAGTAGGACAGTCACATTATTTGAACTTGCCCTTATGTTTAATTAAAATTCAAGTAATGCCTGGACTTTAGGTTAATCTCCTTAAGATGGCATTAATTAGTAGGAATTTAATTTGCAATCTAGTTTGCAATAAATATTGTCACTGTAGAACCCAAAGCTTGATGTCCAGGTTTTTTTAAAGCAAGTCCATATTAATAAAGATCAGTGTTGCAGAATTGTTGCTGTTGCTGCTGTTATTGTTGTTGTTCTTGTCAATGTTATTGTTGTTGTTGCATAACAGTTACAGAACTAAGAATATATTTCACCACAGCTAAGACAACATGCAATCCAATGGGACACAAATAATCTGTCTTATATTATCCTTATATTAACTTATATTATCCATTTTATTCAAATCCTTTGTGAAGTTGGAGGATGCTGCCATCTAGAATTCATCAAGAATACAATGTATGAAACTAGATATATACTTTATAAAATCTGCAGCATGAGGTAAAATGCAATGATGGCTTATCCTACCCATATTTATTTAGTTATTTAGCAGTAATAAGCCTTTTGAATGTCAGGGCTAAATTCTAAGGCTTATGAAGTAATCAACTGTAATAAATGTAATTTATTAGTAATTGCTACAATTTTTCCATACCCTTCATTTGCTTTAAGCTTTTGTTAAGTGTTCATTACAATCATTCATAATGTAATAGAAAGGAATATTTACTTATCATCCATGGTTCACAGTCATATACCAAAAGAGAAGTATTGGGCCACAACTATTTTTGATTAACACCGATATGTATCTCTGACATTCAATCTACATTGCAAACCAATCATAATGCAATTTTATATGTAGTTAAATGTATATTTTAGTGTATGTGCAGCATCACATTATATTCTTTCCTCTTTATGGCCCTTGGAACTCTCTGAGCTTGGTTGTTTTTTTGCAGACATGTCATTACCAGGCTAGGTAACATCATAAGTGCTAGACAGTGAAGGGCTACCAAAATTTTTACTACCACACTCTAGGTGTGACTTGTTTTGTGGGTGTGGCTTACCAGCCATGTGACCAGATGGGAGTGGCTTGACAATAATGGGACTTGACCAAGGATTTTCCAAGAACCTCAAAACAATACCCATATCAATGGACTCAAAACAAGCAGGTCATCGAATTCACCCACATCCTAGACACTTTTGTTTGTAGCGGAATCGCTGGCTTGGGGTTTTTTAAACGCTTTTGGGAAGAACGCAGAGGCCACCCAAAGAAAATGCTCTGCAATTTCTTTCAACATTTTTCAATGTAAATTGGGTGCTCTGGGATGGAGCTCCCTTTTCACTACCCCACTGCGTTCCCCTCCCCCCAGGTCTGGGCAGCAGCCCACCCCTGGCTCTAGATGATGTTACCTAGTTTGGTAATGAAACATCTGCAAGAAAACACCCAAGCTTAGAGAGTATCAGCGACCCCACAGTTCATTCTTGAGCCACAAATATTCATTTCTGTCTGTTCTTTCGTCTTTGTCAAATATGATGAACAGCTCAAGTAATTGCTTCCAGAACTAAGGACAATCTCTAAACCTAACCTAGCCTAACCTGTCTTTTTCAGTTCCATGTTATGTGGAAAATATTCTTAACCTTCAATGTCAATTTTAAACTTCTATTTACATTGTGTAATTCAGACACTTTAAAGTTCTAACTTTAAACTCTTGATTTATTCTCCCTACTAGGGGCAATAGACAATGTATTGCTCTCTTTACATCCCTGGTGCTAGAATTTTTCCTTTTTTTCTGTGGGATCAAGAAATATTTGAAGGCTTGCGAGGAGAAGAAAGAATTACCATAAGCTCTACAACATCAAAGTTAAGTCTCCTCAAAAGAAATATTAATTTCAAGTGGCAGATTATTGGACACATTAATGTTTAAATGAGAAACAAATGAGGCAATACAAATAAATGAGCATACAATTTCAGGACATAAGCTCACAGATCATGCTATAAAAAATGGCCAGAAGTCATCATCTATCATTTTAAGCTTTCTCTATTGCAGTGTTTCCCAACCAGTGTGCCGTGGCACACTAGTGTGCCGCGGGACATGGTCAGGTGTGCCGCGAGCCCGGCCTGGCTGGAACTTCCTTGGCAGTGATGGGCGCCTGCACAGCCATTAGCAAAACCCCCCGCAGAAATTTTTGAAGTGGCACAAAGCCACGCAGTCCTGGATCACTCGCTTCTCCGGCCAGCAAGTCGGCTGCCCAGGAAAGCGCCGCGTTTTAAAAGTGCACATTTAAAAATCGCGCTGCTTTCCCAGGCAGCCGGCTTGCTGGCTGGAGAAGCGAGCGATCCAGGACTGCATGGCTTTGCGCCGTGATGACAATGGCGCCGTGGTGGCCTTCAAGCGCCGCCCTTCGTGGTGCCCCACCACCCGTTCCTCTAGGTAGAAGTCGGGCGGGGTACCGGGAGGTGGAGGCGGTGCGTGGCTGGGCGCTGAGCGCCATGGATGCCTGGGAGGGCAAAGGGGTGAATGTGGCCGCTGCCTCTTAGGCGGAGGCGAAGGCAACGTCGGAGTCCGCGCTGGGGCCATGTGGGGCCACTGATCCAGGGCGCCGCGGACCGGCAAACCGCCCTCCACTCTCTCTCCGCTCTCTCTCTCTGTTGCCGGCATGGTGCACGAGAGAGAAAGAGAGAGAGAGAGAGAAAGAAATCAAGAGAGAGAGAGAGAAAGCAAGGGAGAGAGAGAGAGAAAGTGTGTGTGAGAGAGAGAGAAAGCAAGAAAGAGAGGAAGGGAGAGAGAAAGAAAGAAAGCAAGAGAGAGAGAGAAAGAAAGCAAGAGAGAAAGAGAGAAGGAAAGAAAGAGAGAAAGAAAGAAAGAGAGAGAGAGAAAGCAAGGGAGAGAGTGTGTGAGAGAGAGAAAGAAAGCAAGAAATAGAGAAAGAAAGAGGGAGAGAGAGAGAAAGAAAGCAAGAGAGAAAGAGAGAGAGAAAGCAAGGGAGAGAGAAAGAGAGAAAATGAAAGAGAGATAGCAAGAGAGAGAGAGAAAGGGAGAGAGAAAGCAAGAAAGAGACAAAGAGGAAGGGGAGGAGGGAGAGAGAAAGAGCAAAAAAGAGAGGAAGGAAGGAAGAAAGAAAGAGGGATGGAGAGAGAGAGGGAAAGAAAGAGGGAGGGAGAGAGAAATAGGGTGAAAGGGAGGAAGAGAGGGGTTTTTTTTGTCCAAACTTTTTTAGCCCCCCCCCCCCCCGCTCAATGTTCCCCAGGATTTTGTAAATGTGAATAATGTGCCGCGGCTCAAAAAAGGTTGGGAAACACTGCTCTATTGAATGAAAAGCCAAACTATACCCTTGGTCTCTTGAGATATTCAGGGAAAAACAATTGTACAGTTTTCATATGGCATGCAGATATGTACCTGTAATGATTTCTATCATTTTGAGACGGTTTTCTGAGAGGGACTTCTTGTTGTCTCTCAAATATTGTTCTATGTACTGAATCTGGTCTAATTTCCATAGAACCTGAAAAGATGAAATAAAGATCAAATCTATTATAGTGCTCTTGCTTGAGCCTTTAACCTTGTTGATAAACTCTTTGGAAACAAAACTAATGGAACATTGATTCTCATTGTCTTCTGTGACACTAAAGATCAAATAAGGTATAAAATTATATTTGGGTCACTGATAAATAAAACAATTTTAGCAAAATAGCCTATTTTTATGTGGTGCAAAAGTCATCAACATTTTTGCTCTAGTTTCTTATCTTTTCAAAGACTCCCCTCCTATGTACCAAAGTGTAACTTTACTAACCAAGCACACTATACACGGCTCAAAAAATAAAGGGAATATTTAAATAATACATCCTAGATCTAAATGAATGAAACATTCTCATTGAATACTTTGTTCTGTACAAAGTTGAATGTGCTGACAACAAAATGAAATTGATTCTCAATCAGTGTTGCTTCCTAAGTGGACAGTTTTCACAGAAGTTTGATTTACTTGGAATTATATTCTGTTGTCTAAATGGGTTTTTTTTTTCAGCAGTATATTTTCTGCAATTATGTAAGATAAGATTTGTAAATATCACCCACTCAGAAGGGCTATACGCTTGTCTCTCAAGATCTGTTGAGTCAGTAGTGCACATTTTATTAGTTTGTTCCTTCTGTAAAGATGCCCAGCATCTAGTAATAACATTTCTTTTAAGTAACTTCCCAGACAGATCTAATTCATTTTATGTCTTTAAAAATACTCCAGTAAATCCAAACATTATTTACAAAGTAGCAAAATTGGTATCTGGAACTATGCTTACTATGAACCATATGGTATCACAGATGATGAAGATTGAGCCATAAATTTGAGTCAAAACATACTGTATTTTAAATTGCACCATTTTATTCCATAGCTGCTTTCCAACATTGAGACCCATTAGCGTTGTTTTCTCTCAACAGGGTGTGTCAACCATTTCCCAACCTCCAGGAACAGCCCAGGACCCCAAAACAAAGGTCATACACCCACCCTGAATATACTCCCAACACATACTAATAAAATCTAGCACTCAGATCTTTCCAAATAAAACTGCTGAGCCACAGCCTGCCAAAACACCCCTTTGCAAAATGCCTCTTCCTCATCCATGATTTAATGTTGTAGGAGGAGCAGACCTGACATGTGTTACTGAGGCAAAAATGAGTGGGGAGAATAGCATTCCCCTCTTGCAAATTTCCCCAACTAGATTTTGAATTTATTTCCAGCTATGCTTCCTGGATAGGGGACAGGAGATCTCATCATCTGCTGGCATTCAGAAATGCTACCCTCTAAATATCAAGATATATTATTTATACATTTAGACCTGATTGTTGGGTTGGTGGTGGACCTTCCCTGAATGATGTACTTGGGGGACTTCATCCTGCTTTCACTTGAGCAGAAGGTATTAATGACCCTCATGACAACCGTGGACATGTTCCAATTTTTGGAGGGGCCAACTCAATTGAAAAGTGATGCAGTAGATTTGCTTTCAGTTTGGGAACAGATGGAACATCATCCAAAAGCAGTGGGCATTGAATTTCACCCTTTGTCAGGTCTTGTCAGATCACTCTCTGATTGCTATGGAATTTGGCTGAGTGAAGCTTTCACTGAATCCAACAATCTTATACAATTTTGGAACTGTCTCTCACCATCTGTTTTTAGGAAAGGCTATAGAGAAAATGAATCAGAGAGCTCTAGAGGAAGTAGGTTATTTGAACTGTTGGGAATCAGGGTTCAAGACTGAAAATTGCATTTGTTGTGCTTGTTGATGATCTTTGAAGAATGAAGGCATGCATCCATCCTAGTTCTCCTTGATCTCTTGCGGCCTTTTATACACTGATAGATTTGCTGGACTGGAAGTTAATTTGCATGAGACTTAAACTCTGATATTGGGAATTTATGCCTCAAATAAAGATAAAGTACTGATATACAGTATAAAGGACTTATCGAGAGAATAATGGCTTTTTCATAGGAGCATTGGTATTTGGGGATTGAAATGGAGGGATCTTCTGAAAAAATATTTTAATATTTTTAAATATTGGAACTTGCTACAATTTATGTATTTTGTCACTTGAACCGTAATTTTCCGCAATATTTGATGAGAAAAATGTTACAATGTGAAAAGTTTTCTTTGATTTGATGGACAATTTATGGCTTGTTGATAAATGGAGGCAGAAAAAAAGGCAATTCAAGAGATTACACATACTTTTCTCAGACATATTCTTTTCAAGAATAGAATTTAACTACTGTACTAAGTTTTCTAAAGTAGACTTTATCATCAAATACTTTTTTGGATCGTAATCTTGTAAGTTTCACTTATAGAGGAAAATACTGTTCATTTAGATGGAGAATAAATGAAATATTTGCTGTAAAAAGAATCAGTAGTGAATGATTGTAAAAAGAAATTACAATATTTTTTTGAAAATAATGTAAATAAAGATACTGCTTTACGAATAGTTTGGAACACAAGTAAAGCTTTTATTACAGGTTATTTCATGCAAAAAAATAGTGAACTTAAAAAAGAAGTCAGGAGAAAAAGACAAGCTATTGTGGATAAGATAAAAAGGCAAGAAATAAAGACATTTTCAGAGAAAATAAGCATTTTTCAACAAATTAAGCTTCTCCAGCAGCAGTTATCTATGTTAAGAGTAAAAAAAAGGAAACAAAAATGAACTGTGTGAAGTAAAAATCTTTGAATTTGCAAACAAACTAAAGAAGTGGTTGGCGTATAATATTATGAAAAGGAAAATAAAATAAAATGATATTGAAATTACAAGAGACAGGTAGTCTGTTGACAGTGTGGCTATGCAAAAAGCATTTTATCAACATTATTCCAACATATATAAAGGAAGTTACATCTCTCCAGAGAAAATAGATGAATACCTACAAAAATAAAACTTACCAAGGATTACAGAGGAACAGAAATAGATTATAAATAGACCTATACCAATAAGGAAAGCTATAAAAAAAATTAAAACCAGAAAAATGCCTGGACAAGGCAGATTATCAGGTTTCTATTAAAAATGTTGTTAAGGATGAATTTTTTATAACCTTTATAAAATATAATGAACTTTATTTTAGAGGGAAGCCAGAGAGTTGAGAAAAGGCCAATATAGCACTAATACCTAAAGAAGAACAAGATTTGACTTTAAACAAGACTATAGATCAGCTCCCAATTCAGATTATAGATTTTTCAGTGATGGCCCCATACTTTCTATGAATGTTGTGTAATCCAAAAACTCCTCTTAGTCACTTTTGTTTTTCAAATGAAACAGAATAATTCTGTTTTTCACTCTTTGTTTCTTTGCCTTCTTTTATCTAATCCAGTTTTCTAGACTAGTAAGTAAGCAACTATTGGGCTTCTGGCCATATAAAATTGAATAAATTAATTATGACTATAGCTTTCCTGGAAAATGTGAAATGATAATATTTTGCCATTTCCATTTCATTAAAAATATAAGTTGTGAGATTTCTTCTAAATGCCAGGACAGAAGTATATTAAGCAACAAGAAATAATGAATATGTAAAAAATGTAAATTCACAGCTTAAAAAAAATGTAAACAAAGGAAAATTCCTAACCATTCTGTTAGTGTCATAGTACTTGCTTACTATTTGACACAATGAAAATTTTATGAGATATAGACAACTAAAAGTAATGATTCCTGGTAATTCTAAGAAACATCTGCAATAAAAATAGTTATGCATTCCAATCTAAATTATGTCATAAAGTATTGGAATTCTTCCCACGATTAGAATTTTGAAAGGTTAGGAAGCATTAATGAGATACTAATATTTTTAATATATTTAAAATTGCCTTTTAGTAGTACATTTATATAAAGTTAGGTTCCATCTACATTAGCAAAATAAAAAATAAAAACAGAAGCAAAGAAATGACTAGAAGCTCAAAAGACATTATCAAAATATTTCTAATTGGATACTGGTAGTCATTAGCAGAGAGGGGCGGCATACAAATCCAAATAATAAATAAATAAATAAATAAATTTTGAAAATATTAGCTTGTACAATAGATCTGTAATTCATGACAATTCATTCCTTCTACTAGATTTATCAGTGCTCAAAGACTATACAATAAGGAGACTTGTTATTAAATTAAAAATCATATTTTTCCTCTTCAATTTTATTTTATGTGCATATCTTTGAATCAGTCCATGCATTTATTTTTCTTGGCAATATATTCAGAAGTGGTTTGACTTTATTTTCTTAAGGCTAAGAAAAAATGACTGGTTAGAATCACCAGCAGTCTTCATATCTAAGGTAGTTGTAGACCTTTTGAGCCTCCTAGTTTCAACACTGGAATTTTTAACCATTACACTAGAATAATTGTCCTTACTTGCAATCATCAAATCAGTTATTGTAAAATCATTGCAGGGAAATATTAATTGCCCATTGCAAACCCACTATTATTTCTCAAGGGCTAGTTTTGTTATTTTCTGTCCATAAAACTTGAAATGTCTTCAGTGGTACCCCAACAATTAAATACGGGCAATAAATGAAGTAGTTTATAGCCCACTAACATTTATAGCATAATTAATTTGTTAACTGCTAATGCACCACAAGACTCTACTATTTGAGTGATTTGCAGTACAGTACTCTTAATGGAGATAGACATTGTGGTTGGTCACCATTTTGAAAATGGTTATGAACTGGTTCTCCCACAATTTTAAGCCAGCATTTCTTAGAAATTGTGGAGTACTGAATAAATATTTGGAAAAAGTAACCAATAAAACATTTAAACTTTAAGAACTTGAAAATTCACTTTGTGTGTATGCGTGTGTGCCTTCAAATCAGACTTGAGGGGAACATGCCTATAAAATGCGGAATAACAAAAGAGATTCTACATTTTGTGCTCTGGGTTGGACCATTCTGTAGGGTCCCACACATCATGATACTCCATCTGTCCCTGTCGTTCAGAGATTTATGAAAGACTAAGAGAGTCTACACATAGTAAGACACCTGAAAGATCTTAACAATTTTTTCTTCTGTTCTACTTTTTCCCTTTCCCTTAGACTAACATGCTGAACTTCATAGTTTATCAATTTATCAATTCTGTAACTTTTTTGTTTTCTCCCAATATTTATTTATTTATTCATTCATTCATTCATTTATTTGATTTGATTTGTATGCCGCCCCTCTCTGTAGACATACACACAAACATACCATACATAAATTGTATAGGCCAGGGAGGGTGGGGGGTTCAATTCCCCCATGCCTGATGGCAGAGGTGGGTTTTAAGGAGTTTACAAAAGGCAAGGAGGGTGGGGGCAGTTCTAATCTCCAGGGGGAGCTGGTTCCAGAGAGTTGGGGCTGCCACAGAAAAGGCTCTTCCCCTGGGACCCGCCAGACGACATTGTTTAGAAGACCAACTCTGTGGGACCTAATCAGTCGCTGGGATTCGTGCGGCAGAAGGCGGTCCCGGAGATATTCTGGTCCGATGCCATGAAGGGCTTTATACTTTTTTCCCTCTCTTTTTCCCTCTCTTCAGTTTAGTCAGTATTTCCTTTTACTATTCTAGAGAAAATTTTCAATAAAAATATTTAAAAGGAAAGAATAAAGTCAAACAAAGTCCTATGAATATTAGTCAAAACTGATATTCAACCGTCTATACACTTACTGTATTATGAATATTAATTTACTGGTAGATAGCCAGACATCTTTGCATCAAGTTTTTAATTCTAAACATTGAAATTCAGTTAATATTTCATTGAAAAATGTAGGTATAATTAGTCCTACTCCATGATAGAATGCCTGTCATTTTAATTAAAATATAGAAGTTAGTAACAAATCCATAAATCTGTAGATACTTCACTAAAAAATAGAAGCCAAATGGTTCTTTTATTGTTTGATTATCTGCATTCTGTATCTTGAAGGTGAATTTTGAGGACAAACTTAAAAGCTTGTAACCCAAATATATCTTACTAGGGGAAATAAAACACTGACTGTAAGATGTCATAGTGTGCAACAATAGTATCATTACAAAAATATTTTGCCAGAGAAACTAAAATTGTCAGCTCAACCATAAGGTCATTTAGAAGGTTAAGGAATGCTGATAAACTGGGAACATATACTGGAAAGAGAAAGAAAGGACTTCCCTAGAAATAAATAACATTCTTTATCTTATAGTTACATCTAGTGGACTAGGTAGCTAATAAGTAGAAAAACAGTAATATCCATACACAAATAATAGAAAAAATATGCCAAATACAAAATCTCAATCTAGGCTCATAAAGTACAATAGAGCGGCAGTAGCTCAGTGGCTTAATGAAGCTCCAATGGTTCAAGTTCTAGCACTATATCTTGAGGTGAGACCACTCACCTCAATTTCTGTCAACCCAAGCATGTTCTATGCAAATGTACTGTGCTGTTCTTTATTATTGTTGTGACCCGCCCCGAGTTTGGAACCAACTCCCCCCGGAGATTAGAACTGCCCCTACTCTCCTTGCCTTTTGCAAGCTCCTTAAGACCCACCTGTGTCGCCAGGCATGGGGGAACTGAGACATCTCCCCCGGGCATATACAATTTATGAATGGTATGTGTGTATGTATGTGTGTTTAGAAATGGGGTTTTTAAATGTTTTTAGTAGAAATTTAGATTTGTTGTGAATTGTCTTTTGCACTTTGTTGTGAGCCGCCCCGAGTCTGCGGAGAGGGGCGGCATACAAATCTAAATAAACATAAACATAAACATATAAATCCAATAAATCTAATCTAATCTAATCAAATAGATGAATAGGTACCACTTCGGTGGGAAGGTGATTTGGTGCTCCATGCAGGCAGTCAGATTCCTGCCAGCTCTGAACCTTCCTGGTTGTGGTGCCCATTTATGAGGCTGCTCCTGGGAAGGGAGGAGGCCTAGGATGATGCTTCAGGAAAAGATGCTCATCTTTCTTTCTGGTGAGAAGCCAGCTCACCCTTCTGAGCTGCACCTTGAGAAGTGCCCAAGCGTGTCCTACAACAGAATTGTTGAAGTGGCAGCCAAACTGCTACTCTGCAAGAAGCATTGGGGTCTCCTGTCTAATATAACAACACCATGCGCTAATAACAATAGATGGAAATGTTTTCTATTTCATTTTAATACAAATGAGTTAATGTGTTTTTGCAGTAAAGAGTGATCTAATGAGTAAGAAGTACGTATAGTCAATTTTTAAAGTTTAATTTAATAAACCTGATAAAGAGATTTAGGCTTTTAACTTGTTTTTTTATGTAATATTTCACAAGAAACCCTCAAAAACCTGTGCCACTGCTATATTTAGGATATGTAAATATAGTCCTGAACATTCATAAATACCTTTTATTTTCCATCTGTTTATTGCTCTTGCATTTGATCAGAAAAAAGCTGATCCCCTTAACCAGCGGGCACCAGCTGGTGGTCGGTGAGAAAATTTTGGTGGTCCGCAGAAAAATTATTTGCATTTTTTATACTGCACTAAATAAGGGGTCCTCAAGCTACCGCCCCTGGGCCATATACATGCAATAAACATTTGCATTGCTGCAGAGAGTCTCCTGGTGTTTTTATGTGGGTCAAAGGGGGAGATAAATTCTGACTAGGGGTCTGCTTCAGCCTCCTGGTGTGGGGCTTCAGGAGAAGGCTGGAGGGAAGTGCTGCTAGTGGTGAAGAGCTGGAGGGCCTTGTTCCAGCAGGACTGCATCCTGGCCTGGAACTGGTTGACCATCTCAGCCCATTGAACCTCCAGTCACCATTACCCAGCCTTGTACTCCCCCAAGTATTCTCTCTGCTTGGAAAGCCTAGGCTCATAGTCCTCAGTGAGGTGGTAAGCCCCCTTCTCGGTCAGTGTTACGGTCCACCAGCAGCCCGTGCAGCTGGTAGAGGCTGATATGATGATGCACCAGTGGCCTGTGCAGCTGACACCCAAGTCAGACAGTAAGGAGGCTGGCGATGACTAAGTGTTAGAGGCAGAGATTCAGCCAGGGTTGAAGAGAATACCTGGCCGGTGACTGATCCCCAGCCCGTTTTGCTGCAGGGCCAGGGAGACACGGCCTTCGGCGCAGCCACCATCTTGTTTTCGGCCAAGATCTCGCGAGATCTCAGCCAGCTCCTGGGAGGCTTAGGCCTTCACAGTGACGTCATCCAGGGGCGGAGCCTGCAGCCCTATAAAAGGGCCGGACAGGCTCCAGGGCCTCCTTTTCGCCCTGGATGACGAAGAAGCGAAGACCCACCCGCCCTCCGTATCTTTCAGTGTGCCAGTGGGGGTCGCCCCTAGGGGGCCAAATAGGAATTTTTGGAGGTTGCGGTATTTTTTCTGCGAGTGTTTTTTCGCCTATTCCACACTGCAGTGACGGATAGGCGGTTAGGGGGTGCTTCGCCCCTATTTAGGCTAATTAGCATACCTTTGGTCATTTGGGTAGGCAGGTTAGGGGCAGAAAACTGGGTGGTGGTTTAGCAACTGCGTGTTCTTCGTTGGGCATCTTTGGGGATGATTGACAGGTTCTCTCCAAAGGCTTGTGGTGGAAACGACCTGAGCAATTGGGGGGAACCTGTCTTTGGGTCCCGCCCATTTCTTTCCCCTTGTATGGGATAGACGGCGGGACCTCCCACATGCAGGTGCATGGCAGAGATTCAGGTGAGGGTGTGGCCCCTCACCTGGATCAGCATGGAGCTACGCCCATATGTTGCCCCGGAAGTATTTCTGACGTCATTTTCCGTCCCGGAAGCAATTGTTTGACCCTGCGGGTGCTTGTTTAGGGTTATAGTTTATTTATGCAAATTTATTTAAATAAATTATGCAAATTTAATAAATAAAATGACCCATTTTAAATCCAGCTCTTGTGTCCGTGTCGTTACTCCGCCTCTGCTGCAAAGACAAGCAGGGCCTATTCATAATGTATTGGCATACAGAGCTGCCAAAAGAAATGATTCCTCAGGAGGAAGAGTAGGCTTGGGGATAATTGACCACTCCCCTAGCCTAGCCTATTTAGGGATGGTGATGCAGGCAGCACTTTGCAGGAAACAATGTTTGTTTATATGGCTTGATGTCTGGACTTCTGAAATGTCTGTTCAGCTCATGTTCTTGTTCTTGGCATTCTTCTTACAAAGTACCTTTAGGCATTTTGCCAAACATTGTAAGCTTCCTGATATCTCCCAGACTGTTTGCTCAGACTTGATTTACTGTTTCATGGACTCATGCTGTCTGTTAGTGAAGTTGAATGGACAGCCAGGGTTCAATGAAAACTATATTTTTATTTGACGACTCTAAATAGTTCATTAGTAGTTTTTAATTTAGTAAACAAAGAATTTGGAAAGAATTTGTGTGTGCTGCATTCTTTGTGGGCCATAGCTGCAGCAGAACAGTCAGATCCAATTTGAACTGACCCAACTGTTTTGCAATTCTTTCTCATGGTGGCTACTTAGCTCCAATAACGTGGGCAGGCGAGGAGTGGCTGGGAAGGGAGGGGCGCGTAGAGGCGGGTGAAGCACCTTTGACATGTGTGATATTGAGTTGGCCATGCCCACCCAGTCACCTAATGATGCCCATCTAGCTGGTCATTAAGCAGATCATATTAATAGTCAGTGGGGTTTAAAATTATGAATTTAATGATCACTGAGGTCCAAAAGGTTGGTGACCCCTGCTCTAAACCATGATTTGAATGTTATTTGTTCTTGTCTTGTCTTGTCTCGTCTCGTCTCGTCTCGGCTCGGCTCAGCTCGGCTTGACTTGGCTTTCCCTTTCCCTTCCCTAGTGACTCCAACAAATCTCTTTATTAAGATAGAATAAATTTTCAAAAATGTGCTCAACGAAGATTTGCAATAATTTAAAGATGATTGAAGAGTTGGTCTGCATTCAACAGTGAATTAACTGGGTTCACACTTGAAAGTATATTTATATAAGGTCACCCAGCTTCAAATTATGTGATACTCATTCTAGTACAAGTGTATTATGGTGGACATTATGAAAAAATATTTTAAAAATGCAACTTGACATTCTTAAAAAATAGATTGGGATAAAACTCAATGAAAAAGATTTATGAATTAATTTCTGTGAAATTGAAAATAAATTGCCCTATACAATCTAATTTAGATTCAGTTGTGTTCTATATGTTAATGGGGTTATAGCTTGGGTTGGTCCTTTCTGTATTATTAGCTCCCCAAATTTTACTACTCCTTCCTTAGGTTCTGTGTAGAACAGAAGCTAATTCCATTACACACAGTCTGTATCTTAATATGATGGTAGTTTTTCCCTTTTTCTCCCTCCCTCCCTCCCTCCCTCTCTCTCTCTGTGTTTCTCTTGCATATGAGAGTGAATACACAATTGTGAGGGTTATTTTGTTGCTAGGCAACAGGTTTCTGGCTTCTTGAATAAAGTAGAGTATCTGCCTAGCCTACTCTGTCCATAGATAGAATACATAAACATTTTCACTACTTTTATTTATTTTGATTATATTTGCAGATAATGAACCAGGTATGGTTTTGTATTTGCTGCTTCCATTATTATTTTATGAATCTTGTCTCTGAATTGTGCTATGTGTATACATATAAATACATATAGAAAAGTGAATAAAAAGGGAATAAAAATACAATTTATTATTTTAGCTTTAAGGCTAAGTTTTTCTGCCCTCTTTAAATCTAAATGTAAAATTCAATTTATATAAAAAAGTTACAAGTCATCTTCTGTTGAAATTAATAATAGACACAACATCTGCTTACTATTTATTTTCTTGCCACACAACTGTGGTTTGTCCATACTTATAAAATCAATCTACAATTGTGTTTTGCATGTTGAAAGCAAAATTCACAGGATGGTTGTAAGGAACATAGTAAGAGCAAGGAGTATTAGGTATGTTCATCATCTTGAGTAACTTATAAAAGCCAGTAAAAATGCATAAATAAATACAAATAAGTATCTTGCAAATGCTGGACACGTCTGTCAAGTGAATAATTATATGTTAGATATTAAATAATTCACCATTCATTTATCTGGATTTGAGACCTAAGCACAGTGGAACAAAGTGAACGCCCATTCCTGCCCCAGCCCCTGCCAACCAGTTTGAAAGCATACAAATGTGAGCAGATTAATAGTTACCACTTCAGTGGGAAGGTAACATCATTTCTGTGCGCCTTTGAAATATAGAGATGCTGGCCACATAACCATGGAAAATGTTATGAGACAACACCGGCTCCTTCAGCCAAGAAATGGAGATGAGCACTACCCTTTAGAGCCAGAACTGATTTGGGAAGTCTTTACCTTTACATGGAGGCATTCAGTACTGCCTTAATATTTGCAACAGTGAAGAATACCGTATTTTTCTGAATATTAGATGCACCGCAGTATAAGACGCATCTTAGTTTGGGGGGAGGAAAACAAGGAAAAAAACAAATCTACCTCTGTCTCCCAACAATTTGCCTCCCAGCAACCAGCTACTTCACGGTTCATCTTTCGCAGATTCTCTACTTCATGGGTTTTCAAAGGGGGCTTAAATCCATTGAAAATTTTAAATCCATTAAAAATTCATAAAATTCTTCTACAGTACTACTGCACTCTATTAAATAAACTGGTAGGATATCACATGTAGTTCCAGCTGAGAAACATTATATAATGACTGTTTAATGCAAAGGGTGGGTTTTAAAAGTCCAAAAACTCATTAAATACATTAAAAAATATCTTTCCTCTACTTCATGAAAATTCGTTTTTAATGGATGGTCATGGAACGCATCCCCCACGAAAAACAAGGGATCACTGTATACTGTTTGCTGTGTATCTCTGTGCATGTGTATCTGACCTATGGAAATAGCAAAGAATTGGAGAAATGTACTTAATGGCAGAATATTAAGACCAGCAAATTTTTTAAAATGTAGTCACACTAACTATTTAAATAGATCTACTCCAAACATAACTAAGTCAGGGTTTAACTTGGTTGCCTTATCTTAATATTAAACAGGACCATTGCTAGATTTCAGTTTATACTTTTACAAATGCTGTTAAAATTGATGTGGCTTTCTGGAAGTATAGTTATTCTCTACTACAGTGGTACCTCTACTTACGAACTTAATTTGTTCCATGACCAGGTTCTTAAATAGAAAAGTTTGTAAGAAGAAGTAAATCCGTGCGATTCGGGAAACTACAGGGAGGGTGGAGGCCCTGTTTCCTCAAGGAGATTCCTACAGGGGTCCCATTGTGGCTTCTCCCCACCTTTTCCAGCCCTGTTTTCTCCCAGGAGATTCCTAGAGAGACCTCAGAGGCTTCTCCCTGCCTTTTCCAGTTATAGTTTTGGAGGCTCAGGTTTGTAAGTGGAAAATGGTTCTTGAGAAGAGGCAAAAAAATCTTGAACACTCATTTCTTATCTATAAAAGTGTGTAAGTAGAGGAGTTTGTAGGTTGAGGTACCACTGTATGTTAAAGAAGATACAAAAGCACTGGGTCTCTTCAGATCAAGAATTTATTTTAAAAAGCTTCTTCATTTTATTAAGTTGTCAATTAAGAGTAATAATAAACCAGTCTTTAAAAAATAAGTCTAATAATTTGAACATTCTATAGGCATTTATATTATTGACTTACCTACTTGCAGCAAACAACAAACAGCCAGTTTCAGCAGTCTGATTAGCACAAGAAAATAAAATTTTGCATTGCCTCTCTCTGCCAGCAATATGCCTCCATGCAGCTTTAGTTTCACTTTCATTTTAGCATGTTGGCTTGCCTGCAGCTTCAATCATGTTAAAAATGTTAAAAAGTGCTATTGCTAACATATTGTAAGCCGCCCTGAGTCTAAGGAGAAGGGCGGAATAAAAATCAAATAAACAATAGATAGATAGATAGATAGATAGATAGATAGATAGATAGATAGATAGATAGATAGATGGATGGATGGATGGATGGATGGATGGATGGATGGATGGATGGATAGATAGATAGATAGATAGATAGATAGATAGATAGATAGATAGATAGATAGATAGATAGATAGATAAAATCAGTTGAGCGTCGGGAGGCATATAATCCAGTGTCTTGTCAGTCTCTGGGCTGCTTGCTGCAAGGAGGTAAATTGCTTGGAGACAGAGACCAAAGGGTGGGGGTGGCTGGGTGGAGCTACATTAGGGGTATAAGATGCACCCATGTTTTTACCCTCTTTTGGGGGATAAAAAAGATGTTACCTAGCCTGGTAAAGAAACATTCGGGAACTAGCCCACAAGCTCAGAAAACAAACCTTCACCTTCACTTTCTTAATATGCTTGTGTGGGATAGCGGTCTATAACAGATTGCCATAATGTATCCTATTCTGCATATCTTTGTGCCCAAACTATTTATTAGTTGTGTTCACCTTTACTTTAAAAATATTTTTGGAATATAAAATGGATATAAATCAGTGCAGAAGACAATCTTTATTTGCATTTCCTTTATTACAAAGTAATATAAGGCATATTTTCCTAGTAGCTAAATCAGAACATAATTACTTTTTATTTTTTAACGTATCTCTGAATTTGGCAACACAGAGCTTTATATAAGAAAACGTATAGCAAAAGTATGTTAGGAAAATGTCTGTGCACACAAAACCATATCTCATGGAAGGATTCCCCCCACCCCAAATGGTATAGAATATTTATGGGAAACTGCATACTTGAACAAATATTAATTTTATGTTGGCTTTTAAAAAAGACATTTATAAACTCATGTGCAAATAGGAAGAATAAGCCTTTGTCTGAAAAGAATGCATTTTATAGTAAACTAAACAGACTTATCCAACCTTAAAATCTTTTCCCCCACATACATTTTCTTCTTTAAAAAGGTGCTTGCAGAATGACAGAAATAGGAAAATAACTAATCCTTGTTTCCATTGTTCTTTGTATTCTTTGTTATCTTTTTTTGAAATAAGCAAAAGGAAACAAAGGGTTTTTTTCCTATAATTTGTAATTTGACTTCTAGTTCATCCCTACCGTGTTTCCCCGATAGTAAGACAGTGTCTTACTTTCTTTTTACCCCCAAAAGCCCCACTAGGTCTTACTTTCGGGGTATGTCTTACATACCCCCCCCCGCCGTTTCCCGCCTCCACTCACCAAATTGACAGGGTGAAGTCGGGAAGACCCAGGGAAGGTTTCTTCGGCCGCCCAGCAGCAGCGCGGCAGCAGCCCTGGTGGTGGTTCCCTCCGCTTTGACGGCGCTGGTCCGCTCGCTCGTCCCCTCAACCGACCCGTTTCCCCGACACGCGTCTGGATGGGAGGAGCCGCTCTGCGCAGTTGGAGAAGCGCAAGTGGATGCGGAGCGCCCGGGAGGCATTTATCTGTCCTTTGCTCCGCATCCACTTGTGCTTCTCCTTCTTCCCTCTCGCCTCGCCGAGTCAGGCACAGAAGGCTTAGCGAGGACCAGCGCTCGCAGGAAAAACAATCCAGGCTCGCCAACCCGGAAATGCGAGGCGAAGGACGGCACTGGTCCGAAGTTGTAGAAGCGAGCCGAGCGGGCGGCCGGAGCTGCGCCCTCCTTCGCCCGCCTCCTTTCTGGCAGGCAGGACTGCCCAACTGCGCAGAGCGGCTCCTCCCCTCCAGACGCGTGTCGGGGAAACGGGTCGGTTGCGGGGACGAGCGAGCGGACAAGCGCCGTCAAAGCGGAGGGAACGGCCGCCAGGGCGCTGCGAACTGCTCCAACGCCTCCCTCGCTTTTAGTACCGTGTTTCCCCGAAAGTAAGACATATGTCTTACTTTCGGGGTATGGCTTATATTAGCCGACCCCCCTGAAACCCCCCATATGTCTTACAATCGGGGGGGTCTTACTATCGGGGAAACACGGTATTTCTCATGAGCTAGAGAATTACTAAATTTTGCTACTGAACAAGTAGCATGTAGACCGCTTAGTGCTTTACAGCCCTCTCTAAGCAGTTTACAGAGTAAGCATATTGCCTCCAACAATCTGGGTCCTCCTTTTACCAACCTTGGAAGGATGGAAGGCTGAGTCTAGTGAGCCTACTGAGATTCGATCTGCCAAACTGCTGGCAGCTGGTGATCAGCAGAAGTAGTTTGCAGTACTGCACTCTAAATACTGTACCACTAAGACTCTTAACCCGTTTCTTCCTTGAAACCCATTTCTTCCTTGAAATCTAACTTGCTCCAAATTATATTTAATTTTTAGGCTCATCAAGATTACACTATTTTCTGACTAATTTAAGGAATGAGTAAAAAAGAGTAGTTGCAACATTAAGAACATTACGGATTTCAAATACAACCATGAAAAATAAATTTTCTAGGTACTGTAGAAATTATAATTAATTGCTAATTATTAAAATAAATATTATAGTATTTCTGAAGAAGCACTCATCTTATTAAATAAAGAGGACTGCTTTATGTGCCAAACTGTGCTAAAGGTTTGTCATATTCTAATGAGTTCCAGAATGAAACAAAATGTGTTCTACTGCAGGTTTGAAAAGAAACCACAACCACCTGTCTGCACAACCTCCATCCCAGACACACCAATAGCAGCCAAATCTTCTACAACTGAACCCATCCCATTGGGTTTACAACCCCTAGAGATCACAGAAAAGGCAGTGAAAGATCTATTTCACAGACAGAAGCCTGGAAAGGCACCAGACCCAGACAAGATAACTCCTTCTTGTTTAAAAGTCTGGGCTGACCAATTAGCCCCCATCTTCACCCAAATTTTCAACAAATCACTAGTGTTGTACTATGTTCCTTCCTGCTTCAAACACTCTACTATCATCCCAGTGCTGATGAAGCCCTCCATCAAGGGACTGAATGACTACAGACCAGTTGCTCTAACATCTGTAGTTATGAAAATCTTGGAAAAGCTAGAAAGGTTCCATTTGAAAACCATCACGAATCCACTGTTAGACCCCCTGCAATTTGCATACCGACCAAATAGATCAACAGATGATGCTGTTAATATGGCTCTACACTACATCCTAGAACATCTTGAATCTCCAATGACCTATGCTAGGGCCCTCTTTGTAGACTTCAGTTCAGCATTCAACACCATCACACTGGACACTCTCTTAACCAAACTAAATCAGCTAGCGGTACCTGAACACACTTGTAAGTGGATCAAAAGCTTCCTAACAGACTGGAAGCAGCAGGTGAAGCTAGGTAAAATCACGTGTACAATTAGCACAGCCCCCCCCCAAGGCTGTGTACTCTCACCACTTCTCTTCTCTCTACCAATGACTGTATCTCAAATGATTCATCTGTTAAACTACTGAAGTTTGCAGACGATACAACAGTAATTGGACTCATTTGAGACAATGATGAATCTGCGTACAGATGGGAGGTTGAACAACTAACCTTGTGGTGTAACCGGAACAATCAAAACTGAACACACTGAAAACTGTAGAAATGGTGGTAGACATTAGGAGAAACCCTTCCATCCTTCCACCTCTCACAATACTAAACAACACAGTATCAACAGTAGAGACCTTCAAATTTCTAGGTTCTATCATATCTCAAGGCCTAAAGTGGTCACCTAACATCAAAAACTTCTTTCTGTGCCAACTCAGGAAGCTCAAACTGCTCAAGGAGCTGCTGATACAGAGGAATCGTTGAGTCTCATCTGCACTTCTATAACTGTGGTTTGGTTCTGCAACCCAACAAGACCGACACAGACTTCAGAGAATAATCAGAATGGCAGAAAAAACAATTGCTGCTAATCTGCCTTCTTCCATTGAGAACCTGTATACTGCACCAGTCAAAAAGAGGGGGGTGAAAATATTTACTGACCCCTCACATCCTGGACCCAAATTGTTTCAACTCCAACCCTCAAAACGTCACTACAGCATTGCACACCAAGACAACTAGACACAAGAACAGTTTTTTCCCCAAACACCATCACTCTACTAAACAAATAATTCCCTCAACACTGTCAAACCTTTTACTAAGTCTGCACTTCTATTTCTACTAGTTTTTTCTCATCATTCCTATCATCCTTTCCCTCCCACTTAGGACTGTATGACTGTAATTTGTTGCTTGTATTAATATTGATTGTTTCTTCATTTATTTATTTATTTATTTTTTATTTTGTCCAATACACAATGAGGGTTTTAGTGGGTATATATCTATATACACATAGTAAAATACATGATGAAGGTTAGAGAGGAGATACTCATAGTAAAATATATGTAAGAAATAATAGAAAAGAAGATATAGTAATAGAACATATCAATGAAAGAGTAGAAGAAGAGATGTAGGAATAGAAGAAAGGTATAGGAGATATAGGAGAGCAATACGACAGGGGACGGAAGGCACTCTAGTGCACTTGAACTCGCCCCTTACTGACCTCTTAGGAATCTGGATAGATCAACCGTAGATAATCTAAGGGTAAAGTGTTGGGGGTTTGGGGATGACACTATGGAGTCCGGTAATGAGTTCCACGCTTCGACAACTTGGTTACTGAAGTCATATTTTTTACAGTCAAGTTTGGAGCGGTTAATATTAAGTTTAAATCTGTTGTGTGCTCTTGTGTTGTTGTGGTTGAAGCTGAAGTAGTCGCCGACAGGCAGGACGTTGCAGCATATGATCTTGTGGGCAATACTTAGATCTTGTTTAAGGCGTCTTAGTTCTAAACTTTCTAGGCCCAGGATTGAAAGTCTAGTCTCGTAGGGTATTCTATTTCGAGTGGTGGAGTGAAGGGCTCTTCTGGTGAAGTATCTTTCGACATTTTCAAGGGTGTTAATGTCTGAGATGCTATATGGGTTCCAAACAGATGAGCTGTATTCGAGGATGGGTCTGGCAAAGGTTTTGTAAGTTCTGGTAAGTAGTGTGAGATTGCCAGAGCAGAAGCTACGTAGGATTAGGTTTACAACTCTTGAAACCTTCTTGGCTATATTGTTGCAGTGGGCTTTGGCACTTAAATCTTTTGTTATTAGTATACCAAGGTCTTTAACCGAGGGGTTAAAGACCTTGGTATAATTTGTGATAATTTGTGATAATTTGATTATTCAGTTCGTATTTGGAGTTCAGATTCTTCTTCCCAATGTGACCCTATGACAATCATTAAGTGCTGTACCACATGATTCTTGACAAATGTATCTTTTTCTTTTATGTACACTGAGAGCATATGCATCAAGACAGGTTCCTTGTGTGTCCAATCACACCTGGCCAATAAAAGAATTCTATTCTATTCTATTCTAAAGTTGAGCCAGACATTTCTGTATTTAAAGCTCATATTTCATTGCTTCTTTCTTACTACAAAAATAGTAAGAGAGAAAAAATGCATTAAAGGGAAATACCAATCCCAACTTTGAAAAAGAGTTGTACCCCTAATTCTAGATGGTAAAACTTTGGCAAGAAATTCTCTTTTCAGGTTTTTGTTAATCATTGCCTTGTTTAGTAGCTTCAGAGCTAAGCTGGTGATGAAAAAGTAATTGCAATCAGTCCTCAAGTTTATGACCTTTGCAGAACTGTAAAGCAAAGGATAGCAGAAATAGGCTTCATTTTCTTAGCCAACTAGCAAATGATCTTCATTAATGAATACTGAAACCTTTTCCTGGGGTTATTTACATAATCAGTATGCTACTTTGTGCTATCTAGAATTTTACAAGTCTGTAGTAGTATTCATTAATTGAAGCTTTAGAATACTTTTCAAAGGCAAGTCTAGGTGGAAACACCTTAATGGAGTTTAAATTGAAAGTAAAGCACTGATCAATATCATTAGACTTACCTTGCCCTGCAATTCTTTATATAATTATTTGGAAATAATGGCATTTAATCCTAAATATGGATAAAATATAGCATAGTACTTTAATTTATGAGATAACCTTAATCTACTAATTAATTCAATTAATATATTACACTACTAAATATTTTGGTCCTGAAGGAAAAGATAGGTCAGATATTGGTTCTGTTTCAGTTTTATTTCCATACTTGCAGGATCATCTGCTTTAAAAGTTTCCTGACATAAATCAGAACAAAATAGTTGTCCCTTGTTGTTCAGATTAGAACTGTATCACAAGTGTCATAGTAACATATAAACATTCCATCTTCTGTTAGGCTTTGATGACAGTTTCTGGCATTGTAGTAAAAGAGTAAAAATCAGTTTTGCCTGCTTAGAAAGATTAAGATTTTTACCAGTGAACCCAGCTTTCTTTGAAAGCACAAATGATTTATCTTGTATGGCACCTAAATCTTAATGAAATCTGATTCATGACATTTGCTTATGGTAAGACTTTTTGTCTTATTTTGTTTTCTTGTTTCTCTTATGTAGAAGACATATAAACTAGTTATGTCCATGGAGGCTAAGGTAAAAAAATAGTGATCAGAGCATATAGTTAGAAACTTACCCATATGCATGCAACCTCGTTGCTGACCCAAGCTGTTCAAAATTACATCACAATCTGGAAAATAAATGTTATACTCTTGGAGTATTGGTCACTATCCTTAAATATTTGCAGTTTCGACATTAAATAAGATGGTTTGGGCAGACAATAAAAAACAGGTAAATTGATAAGGTAAATTATTTAGCTTTTTGTACTTTGCAGAAAATATAAGAAGTATATAAATATTATGTATAGCATCACTTCCCATAGTAATTTTCTTATACTTTTAATTTAATTTATTTTTAAATTTTATCTATATCTCAGATTTTTAAAAGTACAGTGATACCTCGTCTTACGAACTTAATTGGTTCCGGGACGAGGTTTGTAAGGTGAAGTTTGTAAGACGAAACAATGTTTCCCATAGGAATCAATGGAAAAGCAATTAATGTGTGCAAGCCCAAAGCTCACCCCTTTTGCTAGCCGAAGCGCCTGTTTTTGCACTGCTGGGTTTCCCCTGAGGCTCCCCTCCATGGGAAACCCACCTCTGGACTTCTGTGTTTTTGTGATGCTGCAGGGGAATCCCAGCAGCACAAAAATGGGTGCTTCGCTGGCAACGGAAGTCCAGAGGTGGGGTTTCCCAGCAAGGGGAGCCTCAGCAGAATTGCAGCATTGCAAAAATAAGGAAGTCCTCAAAACCCTACCTCTGGACTTCCGTGTTTTTGTGATGCTGCGATTTTGCTGAGCCTCCCCTCGCTGGGAAGCCCCACCTCTGGACTTCCATTGCCAGTGAAGCACCCATTTTTGTGCTGCTAGGATTCCCCTGCAGCATCGCAAAAACACAGCAGTCCAGAGGTGGTGTTTCCCATGGAGGGGAGCCTCAGGGGAATCCCAGCAGCGCAAAAATGGGCCCTTCACTGGCAACAGAAGTCCAAAGGCAGGGCATCCCAGTGGTGGCAGCTTGGGTTTATAAGGTGAAAATAGTTTGGAAGAAGAGGCAAAAAAATCTTAAACCCCGGGTTTGTATCTCAAAAGGTTTGTAAGACGAGGTATCACTGTATTTATTTAATAAAACAAATAATTTTATTGACACAAATGCAGAAAAATAGTCTTGTAAACCAAATGGATAACTGATAAGTACATAGATGATGCTATTGAGGACAGCTGAATAAGAAAAACTGCACACAACTGAGAATAACCCACCTCAGCTAAACAACATGGATCCCACTGCCCAAAGACTATTCTTCTAAGGATAGCTTTCTTGTGATTTTTGACCCTTTCTGTAATGCTTAAGCACAGATTCTTCCCTTCTCTTTATTATGCTTGTTGACATGGTGTGATGATTGATACTTTTGACTTTAATATATGGGATGGGTAAAATTTAAAATTTGAAACCAGCAACTGATAATCCTAACCTTACAAAAGGCTGCAGGAGGCCATTGGTAATGCTATTAGAGACTGGGTGTTTTGGGGTTTTAAGGATAGGAATGTGAGTTGAAAGTTTCCCAAGGTTAAACTGCTCCCATTTGTCTCAGGAAAATCATACAAAATTGCAGATTAATTTGATAGAAAGCACATTTGCTTTCATTTTTAATTATTGTATATGTAAACAAAGATAATATTTAATGTTTTAGGCCTTGATATCTTTAATAGTAGTTCTTTGATGTATATAAATGAACTTTACTGTAGGATCATCTGATTGTAAGTAACCTTTTATCTTTTATCGTTTTCTCTAGAAATAAGAGAAAATTGCTATGGAGCTAAAAATGGGAGAAAATGCAAAGCTATTCAATTTAATAAAGCTACAAATAAAGAATCCACTTTGATACAGGTACAAAATGCTGTTTCAATTCAATCTTTAATTAGTGAATATTTTGAAAATGGATATTTATATGTCTAGCATGCTACTCTTTGCTTTGTGTTTATTCAAAATTCACTTAGCATAATATTCATATAAATTGATGGCTAAGATATTATTATTGCTTGCAACTTATTTGTTAATTCATATACTTAGAAAAGTCTTACGCATCTTTAAAGATAAATGCTTTCTTGAATTCAAAGTTGGTCCAAAGTTAGATGTCAGGAGATTTGACAGGTTTTTTTCAGAATGTAGATTACATTTCAGAAAACATAAGTCTATGGGACTTAGCATATTTCATAGAATTTGCTGTAGTTCACCTAATAAATGTAAAATATTTTATTTGACCTTAGAATGTTACTAATGTCTCAAGGCTTTTTATGATGTAATTTTAAAGCTAAATCCCATGGCCAAGAACCTGTATTATGCAGGATAAAACACTCTCATTATATACTATAGTGGCCTATATGATACTATATAATGTAATAAAACTCCTATAATAGTATAATAAAAAGTGCATAAAATCCACCTGGTGGAATTAGGCCTCTCCTTTCCTCATGGAGGTAATAGGAACTAACATAAGGTGACTATCTGTCCCGCTTCCCGCTGCATTTTTAAAAACTCCCAATTTTTGGAAAGAATCACCTTTACTTTTGATGCACATAATCAGGCTGCATAACTGTTACCCATTGCAAAGTTTCTTTTGTCCAGATACTACAAAGATGCTTTCTTGGCACCACTGCTGCTATGGCAACTTGAACTAGCTGTCCTGCAGAGAGAGTGGCCTTCCAAGGAGCCAGTGCCCCTCGGGCGCCTAGCATTCTAGGAATTGTAGTTTGAATGTCCTAAGGCACTAATTGTTTTGAGTTGACAAGAAACTACAGCTACCAGAATGCTCTGCAATGAGCTGTAATAGAGAAAGTCAGGCTGCATCTGTTTCTTAAAGGCGTAGGGACTTAATTTTAGTTCTGCATGTTTTTTCCCAGTCAGATTCCTTATAACTATGTTGGATCATAACAAACTGTTCAAAAAGCTGAATTGTGGTGACCGGGATTTTATCTCAGCCTATTTGGAACCCACTGGGTAGAAGATTGAAATGCACAATCACATCATGAATAGGGCCAAAAGACAAATAAGATGCTGTTTTGTTTTAAAACTTTATCTGGGAAATGGGTGATATGGGTGATGGAAGATGTCAGAGTGTTACTCATATACTTTTCCAACAATTGCTGGATTTTCAATAAGACAAAGTAGGAAACTTAGAATCTTACAAGCAAGACGGTTTAAGAAGTGAAGTCCACTAGTTTGGGAATCCAAATTCCTAAAGCATCCCAGACAATTGGCCTTTGCTTAAATACACCCAATGAAGAGCAGAATATCATGTCTTATATAATTGTTGAAGTGGACACAAGGGACCGTTGGTGGCTTACCCAACCAGTGGCGTTTGTGGCGGGTTTGCTCAACGACCTCTCGCCTGAACTACAGGGGTCGGCCAGCCTGGGTTAAGGAGGGAGGCCACCCTTGGGGCTCACTAGCCAGGGCTTCCCAGAGACTAGGAGCGAGCCGTCCTACCCACCAGGCGGCGTGATCCCGGGAAGGGGGCAGGTGTAAGTAAAGCCACTCCCCTTCACCCAGGCAAGGAGCTTTCGCCCTATAGTTGCTTAGAAATGTTTGGGATATGTATTCCGCCCCATTGATAGTATTCACCTCTGCAGGTCATGAATAATTAATTAATTAATTAATCAAATTTCAATAAAGTGACCCTTTATACCCACTATCTGTGTCCAAGTGTTACTCCGCCTCCGCCGCAATTGGAATGATGTTATTGTAACTACAGCACAGGTACCAAAACTTCTATTTATCAACCACTAACCCTAACCCTATTTGGTTATGAGATCGTGACAGATGAAATAAATGGCCATTTATTTAAACTCACTGGAGAGCAAAAAAGGAACAAAAGCAGGGGTGAAATCTAACAAGTTCTGACAGATTCTGTAGAACTGCTAGTGGAAATTTTGAATAGTTTGGTGAGCGCCCGAATATCTCTTTTGTCTGGCCCTAGAATGAGGTGGGAATGAGGATTTTGAAGTATCCTACTCCTGCCACGTCCACCAAGCCACTCCATGCCCACCAAGCCATGCCCACAAAACAGATAGTAAAAAATGGATTTCACCACTGAACAAAGGCCCCTCTTTTTAAGTTATTTATTTATTTATTTATTTATTCATTCATTCATTCATTCATTCATTTATTTATTTCATAGACCAAATTTTTAATCAAGACATCCCCCCCCCCCCCATCAATGGTGTTCTACTCTATTAATGTTAAAATCTGGTCACCTTAAACTAACAGAACCAATGAAACAACAGAACCAACCAACCAACATTGCGTCTTCATGTGTAAGTGTGATTTTCTCCTTCCAAACTGGGCTTTCTTGCTTTTTGAAAGCGTTTTGCTTCTCGTCCAAGAAGCTTCTTCAGCTCTGACAAGATAATAGAGAGTGCTTCAATAACCCTTTAAAAGGATGCAGATTACCAGCTGTCTGCCAGAAATAAAAATCCTTCCATTCCCTCCTAATCTGAAGAAGCTTCTTGGATGAGAAAGGAAACGTCTTCAAAAGAATAAACAAGAAAGTCCAGTTGCCTCCTGAAAGACCAGCTTTAGGACAACCATGACTTGGATGACTGAGAATCTCTGTAGACTTTTATAAGGAGAGGAAGAAGATTAAAGGTGCTATTACCACTAGTTTACTTGATTTTTTTTCTGCCCCACCATCTTACTCTTATTACTGCTCGCATGTAAGCTGCTGGCACAAACATATTCCCTAAAAACTGGGAATAGTGGCTTTAAAACACTACTCCGATGAAATAATTTGTAGTAGGGCAACTACTACACTTTTTTAAAAGCTACCAAGTAGTGAGGGATTATGCTATCATGATTCTGTTCTCTTTTTTTGTCTCAAAGCCTTCCAGGATGGGAATGTTTATGGGCCCACTCTTAACCTAATGGCCAAAACAACTATTGTTTATTGTAAAAACCCTGACAGGCAGCAGGCAATATAAATAGTTTGACCAAATAAAGTAACTAAACATGTGGGGACAAGTCATCAGCTTTTTACTCTTGTGTTCTTCAAGTAATAATTTCTAAGAATCATAGCTGAATGGCAAAATTTGTTTTATTTACTTGTTTTGTCACCTTGTGCTGAGTGTGTGAGTTTGAAGCAGTGATTTGCTGGCCTTCTCAGAGCAGACAGTAAAACACCCACACAATTTTCTTGGCAAAAGTACAAAATAGGTTGCCATTGCCTTCTTCCAGGAATTGAAGAGAAAGATAATAAAAAATACTTTTCAATCTAGCCTGTGTTCCTGGAATTCCTATTTATATTTTAACAAAGCCCGTTGGTTTTTGAGCCAGGATGAAATTAGTTACTTGCTGAGGTCATTGCTAATAAGATTGCTTTCTGAATAAGATAGAAAATATGATAGCGATGGGTCGTTTCTGCATGATGTTGATTCAATAACTGAATGGCACAGAGACTGAAACTACAATGGTACCTCTACCTACAAACGCCTCTACTTACGAACTTTTCTAGATAAGAACCGGGTGTTCAAGATTTTTTTGCCTCTTCTCAAGAACCATTTTCTACTTACAAACCCGAGCCTCTGAAACTGTAGCCAGAAAAGGCAGGGAGAAGCCTCCATGAGCCTCTCTAGGAATCTCCTGGGAGGAAACAGGGCCGGAAAAGACGTGGAGAAGCCTCTGTGAGGACGCTCTAGGAATCTCCTTGGAGGAAACAGGGCCGCAAAAGGCATGGAGAAGCCTCTGTGGCGCTTCTCTAGGAATCTTCTGGGAGGAAACAGGGCCTCCACCCTCCCTATGGTTTCCCCAATCACACACATTATTTGCTTTTACATTGATTCCTACGGGAAAAATTGCTTCTTCTTACAAACTTTTCTACTTAAGAACCTGGTCACAGAACTAATTAAGTTCATAAGTAGAGATACCACTGTATTATCTTTTACTGCTATTTTGTAACCTTTGTCTATAAGTCTATTGTCATCCTGCATCGTGACCCAGTACATGGAAATACTATATCTTATTATGGGCCACATAGATGGCACATCAACCCCCCCAAAAAGAACAACCCATGGCAATTCAAATTTTTGCCACTGGTACTCTGGGTTATTTTACTCTGTTGGGAATTCTTTACCTCCAATATTAGATCTCGAAATGAATTGTAAATCTATGGGTGCATGAAAATATTTTGTGATGCAGGTTAATCATTGAAACTTCTTGTAAGTAATGCATTATTTCTGTATGTGCTTTCTGGGCTTATATGCCATTTCAATTATTCCTGCTTCTGACCATTTACATATTTTATTTGATAACTAAGTTTTAAAAATACCTAAACACATCACCCTACACCTCTCCCCACCCCCAGTGACAATTTAAAAACTCAAGTAAAATTCTAAACTAGAAGAAGGGGGAAAATTATAACATGCTTACCTTCATGGTATTTTGAAAAAAATAAACTTTTAATTGCTTTCCTAAAATCTAGCATTGTTGGGCTGTATAAAGGTAGTCCTCAAGTTATGACCATTAGAGGGCCTTATCTTTAGGGCTACATGGTGGTTATTAAGTGGGGCATTTGTGTGGTCATCTCACTTAATGACTCCATTCTCCAATCTCCCTATGCAGATATTAAGTGACTGCATTAATAATTAAGAAAAGCTTGGGTTATTCTCAGGGGTAGGGCAGACCCTGGGAAATCAAGAATAGATCCAGTCTCCCCTGCCCCTAGGTTCCCAAGTCCTCCCCTAGGCTAAAGTGAGCAGACATCCCGCTTTCAGCAGGACAGTTACATTTTTTCATCATTTGTCCCGTGTCCCGCACCCTTTGAAAAATGTCCCATTTTTTTCCTCCCAACCAGCCCCCTTGGGAAGAAGCTGGAAGGAGGGGATTCCAGGCTCTCTGCTGTCACCCCTAACCCAGCTTGGCTGGAGGTCTCTGCATGAACTTCAGGTCAGCTGTGCAGGGCCTTTGCTTGCCTGTTTCCCCTGCCCTGCCCCCAGATGGGCCCAGTTGTATACTGGTGCTGCAACCCTGCGGAAGAGAGAACGTCAGGCAGGAGGATTTGCCGCAACCCAGGAGGAGCTTAAGGGCTGGCCAGGCCTCTGCTGGCTGTTCTTCCTTCCCAGCTCTCCGTTCCAAAGAGGAAGGCCAGCTGCGTCAGTGAGTAATGGGGCAGCGGAACTGGGAGGGGGGTCATCCTTCCCTTCCCCCTCCCCCGCAGCTGGCCTTCTATGGCAGTCTTGAGCCAGGTGTGGTGTGTGAAAGAGCAGCAGAGGAACCTGGAGGGCACGTCAGGGAGCTGTCCGGGTCTGCTGAGCAGACACTCCGTGGAAAAAGGGAAGCACCTGCTGAGCCTTTGGACCCACTTCACCCCTCTGCCTCCTCTCCCGTCTTTGCCTCCACCGGGACACCATTGGGACAGGGAAGAGAGAGGAAGAGAAAGAGAAAAGAGAGGAAGAGAGAGAAAGAAAGGGAGTGAGAGAGAAAGAGAATGGAAGAGAGAGAGAGAAAGAGAGAGAGGGGGAAGGAGGGAGAGAGAAAGACAGATAGAGGGAGGAAGGAAGGAAGAGGGATGGAGAGAGAGAGATAAAGAGGTAGGGAGAGAGAAAGAGAGAGAAAGGGAGGGAGGAAAAGAGATAGAGATAGAGATTTTTTTGCTAACTTTTAAAAAACTTTTTTTAGCTCCCCCCGCCCCCGCTCAATGGTATCCCTCTTTCCCAATCTTAAAATCTGGTCAATTTACCTGAGGCACCCTATTCTCTGTTTCCCATCCCTCGAGGTCTCAACAGGCCTTGGGCCTACTTCATCCCCTCCCCATCCCATAGGCTTTGAATTTGCTTCCCACCTAGCCACTCTGCAGCCTCAAGCTATTTACAAAAGCTACCCACCACACACAAGGCTGCTGCAGCTGGCATGCTATGGGCCTACTTCGCACTCAGCCATTCAACCACACTGAGACTTGTGGGACACAGCCTGTTACTTCAGGCCCCAGCAGCACCCAGCTTAACCTTTCTGATTTTTAAGCTTGAGAGGCAGGTATCCGGCCAATGTGATGCAAAATTCAGCTTTTTAAAGTTTTTTTTTTACAGAGGTACCTTTGTGACAACATTGTGCTATTCTGCAAGCAAACCTATATAGGGTTCTATTTTTAAGAGGCTCCATATTTCTTTTCTTAAATGGGGAACATGTTAGAAGCTACCTGTACAGAGGCACATACATGTTCTGGGTATAGAATATAAAATAATTCCTCTGCATATAAAAATCACGACTATATACAAAAAAAAAATAACTATGATTGTTAAAAGAAGATGGAGAAACTGAATTATAGTCTAGGAAAACAGAAGAATGCTTGAGCACACCCTTTTTGTTATTGTTTTAGCTTTCATGAATATCTGACTGATGGAATCTAGAGAATTCTCAGTGATAGCATTTAAATTCTGATGTGGGAGGTAGGCATCCCCTATTAGCCTTTCACCATTTTGTGATGATATTCTTATTTAGAATGTCGATGTTGAAGCCTACTGAATGATGTGTGATAATAAAAAAAATTGTATGTATATAAGAAAATGCTGTACAGGCTATTTTAGAGCATATATTCAAATGTCAGTCAGAGGGATGTCTCTGAAATGCCATAGTTTCTATTCATATTTGGACCAGGAGGCTCTGCACACGGTCACTAACTATCTACAGCACCCTATCCTGCCACATATCTCCCAGAGACCAATTAGATCACGTAGGATTGGCTTCTTCTGGTCGCATCAACTAAACAATGCAGGTTGGCAGGCCCAAAGGGAAGGGCCTTCTCTGTAGCTGCCCTGGCCCTAAGGAAGCAACTGCCCCCCAATGTCTGTACTTCTCCTACCCTATTGGTCTTCCGAAAGGCCGTGAAGACCTGACTCTGCCGGCAGGTCTGGGGGCCGTGAGTCTTACCATCTAGGCATGGCTGAATTATGATCGACTAAGTATGTATGTGTGTTTGATTGGATAGTTTGCTGGGGTTTTTATCTTTAGTATAATGGGTTTTTTATATTTGACGTTTTGTAACACTACTGTATTTATTGTTGTAAGCTGCCCTGAGTCCCACAAGCGTAAGTAAGTAAGTAAATTCAAAGCCATGGGTAAGTGATGACTGTGAAACAAATCAGTAAGCTGCTCATGTGCCAGGTCCAAGTTAAGGTAAATAAGCAGACTAGGAAGAGAATTGGTTCCTTTGAACTTTGATGTTGGGGGAGATTTCTTAGAATACAGTGGACAGGCAAGGAAACTGATGGATCATTGAACAAACCAATCCAGAGTTCCCACCTGAAGCACAAATGACAAAGCTCAAATTAGCCCATTTCTGACAGGTGATTAACAATGCTTACCCAATGATGAACAAATGGGAAATAATTTGTCAACTGAATTATTACACTTTTATTGCAGGACAGTCAGATTAAGTAATCTACCTTCCATATTGGTTAACTTTGCAGAAAAACTTAATTTTTTTTTACAGAGGTAGCTTGTGCTATTCTGCAAGCAAACCTGTAGTAAACCTGTATAGGGTTCTAACAGTTCTAATTTTTTTCCCCCATAGGAATCCTGCTTGCTTTGGAAAGCAGTATTCTCACTTTTAAAAGTTTGCTATGCCATAATGACATTTCTTGTCCATAGTGAGTAACAGAAAAAAAAATCACAATGAACTCATAATCAATGAGCCTTCTTATTCAGGTGTATACTTCTACGCATACGCAGCAGGATTTGCTGCTGCCTTTTTCCATATGTCTTTTTCCTTGATTGCACTGCATCACTTTTAAATGCTGTGTTGCATGCTGATTTCTTTGATCAGGTAAGTTTAGAAGAATCTCTACAATTTGCTAAGGAAAAGATGGTAATATTCATGAAGGAGAAATAAATCCCCTGTTGAATACGTTTTTCCTCACTTTAGTTCTCTAGGGACCATAGCCCCTGGGCATAACCCACTGAGGAATTCTCAAGAACAAGTCTTAACAGAGGAAATTGGGGTGACCTCATTTTTTCACTGGATTGTAATATATGGGAGAAAATTGGAGCTGTATAATTTAACATGAGGGTTATATTTTCCTCACTTTATCTGACTGTTACTGTTAGATATTTGCCTGGGTGACCTACCCAGACAGGGTAAAAGTCAAAAGTTCAGATTTGTTTATTGCATGTTGATTGGTTGCCTTCTTTTTGGCGCTTAAAATGTATCTTTGTAAAACTGCCTGTTGCTGGGCTAGATTGTATAAATAGGAGAGCTGTCATCGTATAGCGCTCTCAATACTCCATTGCTTCTTGACTGAATTGACTTCCTTGTCCTGTTAGCGAAATAAACCTTGCTTGATTCAACCTTGCTTGGAGAGTTATTACATTGGTGACGAGGAGACTGACCCTCTGTGTGCTATCATGGCTACTCCATCGGTAGTCCAGCCACCTGAATTCTTCGACTCAGAAAGAATGACCTGGAGAGCCTATATGATGAAGTTTGAAATATTTTTGGAAGCTCAATCTTAGATTTCTTATTCATTTTTTGCAACCAATTTTGATGTTGATTATTCTCCAGCAAATTTCAGTCAGGTTTTTATCAGTTGTACTTGTCACATAGTGATATTTCATTGGATTTGGCCTTTTTCTTATAACTGTATGTAATTCTATGGTTTTCACACTTTTATTTTTAATGGTTGTGCTGTGGTGCTCTCTTGATGTGTTAGCTAAATTATTTTCTGAACTCAAAATTTCTGATGCTATGCAAGACAGTTAAGTGAATTTTGCCCCATGTTGCAACATTCTTGCCATGGTTGTTAAGTGAATCAAAACAGTTGTTCATATCATAATTGTTAAGTGAATCACACTGCTCCATTCACTTTGCTTATCAGAAGGTCACAAAAGGGGATCACATGACACCAGGAGATGCCACCATCATAAATATGAGTCAGTTGCCAATCATCTGAATTTTGATTACATGGTCATGTAATGGTAATAAGTGTGAAAAACAATCATGTCTTTTTTTCCCCCCAGTGCCATTCTAACTACCTATAGCTATTGAACTAGATAGTCTATTAAACAGGCAATCACATCTTACCAACAATCCAAATGTTTGTTCCAAAAGTTGTTCTAACTAAGCATGTTATTTCATCTTTAATTGGCAGATTCTATGATTCATGACTCAAAAACATTAGATTATTAAAAAAATTAGAAGAGAAGTTCTGAACTTATATGGGAGCTGAAGCATTTATCTGAAAGAGTTTTAAAAGAACCAAAAACGTTTTCACGTACATTTTATTCTAGGGCGCACAGATATTTTAAACAAAGCATTGCTGAATTTTAAATCTGCATAGAAAACAGTGAACGGCTCCTAAAAACTCATTTTCCCAATTTAAAAAAAAATTATTGCTTTGTTCTTAGATTAGCCCAAAGTCTGCTGGTTATAGGATGGGGGGATATATAAATAGTTAGTGCTAACTGACCCACAGAAATTGAAAATTGGCATGACACAAATAAGCATAACAACCTGAACAATATACTGTACATATAAATAAAGGTTAATATTCTGATAATAGACTCTGTTCCTGTTATAGATGTCTATATCACATTCCAGCATTTAGCAGACAAGAAAGTTAATTGAGTACTTTTTATCTGGCAATCTGGAAACCTGGCAAAGAATAACAAACAATAAGGAAAACAAAGTCGGTGCTACTCTGGTTTAACCCTCCACCCCTTAAATGTCCTTTACCCACCCCTGCAGTTCCATCCTCTGGGCCCTGCCCCATATGATTCCCACTCCTCATGTGCCCCCACTTTGCCAGCATCCTTGCAGCTGCAGAGCTTTTAATCCAGCATGCCATGCTTGTTTCTGGCATTCCAGGCTTCCTGCGCCTGCATCTGCTCTACCGGCCTTCTGTTCGGCTGTGCATCACCTGTTTAAAAAGCCCGTAGCCGAGCTGGCCTTCTTCTGGCTCTGTAGATGTATCATGCTGTTCGGGGATGTGTCTGCCCTCCCTGAAGCTCGGCTGGGGGACACCTTCTGCACAGCTCATCTATCTGGCTTGTAGGCTGTCAGCGGGTGCTTGGTGGATGTGGTCTTCGGCAGGCGTGAATACATATCCCAACTGCTGGCTCTCATTTCCTTCCATAATAATAATAATAATAATAATAATAATAATAATAATAATAATAATAATAATAATAACAACAACAACAATAATAATAATAATAATAATAATAATAATTATTATTATTATTATTTATTAGATTTGTATGCCGCCCCTCTCCGAGGACTTGGAGCGGCTCACAACAAACAATACGATATACAAATCCAATATTAAAAACAATATTTAAAACCCTTATTAAGAACAATCATGCAATCCAAACAAATCATACATAAAGCGGAACAACCGAGGGGTATATCAATTTCCCCATTCCTGGCGACCTAGGTGGGTTTTCAGGAGTTTATGAAAGGCAGGGAGGGTAGGGGCAGTCCTAATCTCCGGGAGGAGTTGATTCCAGAGGGTCGGGGCCTCCACAGAGAAGACTCTTCCCCTGGGTTCCGCCAGACGACATTGTTTTGTCGACAGAACCCGGTGAAGGCCAACTCTGTGGGACCTAATTGGTCGCTGGGATTTATGCAGCAGAAGGCGATCCCGAAGGTATTCTGGTCCGATGCCATGTAGGGCTTTATAGGTCATAACCAACACTTTGAATTGTGACCGGAAACTGACATGGCAGGCCCAGCGCAGCTGGTGGCCAAGGGGCTGACATGCTATGGAGATTCTCATTCATCCAGGTCATGGTTATCCCAGAGGTGCTTTTTCAAGAGGCAACTGGACTTTCTGGTTTTTCTGTGAACACATTTCACTTCTCATCCAACAGCTGAAGAAGCTTCTTGGAATAGAAGTGAAACGTATTCAAAGAAAAACCAGAAAGTCCAGTTGCCTCTCAAAAAAGGTACCTTGAGGATTGCTGTTTTATAAGTTTTAATTTAAGCTCCATAAAAAGAATGATTCAATTTGAGTTAATATTAATCCTAGCTGGATGAAATTTTATGTTGTAGCCTGTTAACTTTATTTTCTATCAAAGGACAAGTGTATGCAGGATATGAAAATATAGAAAAATACAGAAAATATTTTAAAGTAATTTGCTTCGTTTAGATTAAGCATGATGGTTGTCATAGCTGGAAAACTTATTTTAAATCATGTTGAAAAGGTTTGGGGCATATATCAACCTGCATATATCATTTGTGTCACCAAGATGTGATAAACAGTGAAGGATCTATATATTTTTACAAGCACAATAGAAGAATTGTATCTCTTTTTTCCTCTGCAAGTCATTCTTGATGCTTTTATGCAACTCCATTGAACTAGCTTCCACAAAAATGCTGCATAGAAAACAGCAGCCCACCTACGTACGTAATTCATTTTGCAAGGCACTTGGAGCTGTAAGTGCTTAAAGTGCTTTAATATTTCAGTACATTGGCATGAAAACACAGGGTGGTATAGATTATAATCTGCAATTGACAGTTAGTATTGGCATTTACATTGTTAAACAAACACAGGACTGCATATCCAACTAAACAGATCAATTAATCATTCAAAATAACAGTTCTCTGAAATGTGTAATTTGCACAAAAATTGTATTTTCATTCTTCCTTTCACAAACTTTTGTACGTTTTGCACATTTCTGTTTCAGAAATTATATAAAATGAACTGGGGGAAGAAATATATAAGAAGGCTCAATGTAAAACTAATGTAGAATTTATCATATTTTTTTTCTATGTACATTTTCGCCTCTCTGTTTCCAGTTTACAGCATGTTACTTATTTGGATCTTTTTCTCTGCAGGGCTCCCTTCCATTACAAAATGCAAAAATGATTTCACCTATTCTCATTTCACAGACGATTGATGAAAATAGATCAAGAGAAAATAAGTCTGCTTTCCCTATGCAGTCTGTAATCACCCAATCAGATGTTTATCACACGAACCAATCTTTGACTAATCATAACTCAGTCAATATTAATACAGCATTCATATTTCTTCCAAGAAAATTAGGATTTCAGAAAAGTTCAGAGGACAATGTATTTAATAGCAAAGAAGGGAAACCATGGCATAACCAGAAGAAAGGTTTTTCTTCCATTACAATCACTGCTAAGCGAGTTATTCCATCTTCAAACAAAAAAATTCAGGCAAATACTTTTGACCCTTCTTGCTTGGAATGCCAGGAAAATAAGCGGCTAATAACAACAGTTCCCACTTCAGATGTAACTGGCTTACATAAACTCTCCAAATCTCTGCATTGTCAAACAAATGACCAAAATCTAAGTGTCAGTGAAATAATGGATTCTAAGTCTTGTCTACAAAGCTGCAAGAAGCAATCTGACTGGATTTCTAGCCCACCAATGATACCCTCAGATAACACCCATAAGAAGCAGGCACCTCTTTCTTTCACGTCAACTGTTCACCTCACTATTTCCCAACAGTGTCCAAAAACAATATATTATGTAATCAAGTCTCTATTGGTACCTATTGATCAACTTCAGAGTAATACTAAAAAAATGTATCGGTCAGTAGTGTCTTTTCATATAAATTGCAGTTCTCAAAATACAACACCAGATGGAGTGGATAGTTTAGCTAATGGGAAGTTAATCACAAAAGTACTTAAGTTCCCAGAGGATCAGAAGACATCATTCAAAGCAATTTGGAATGCAGAACTCCAAGATATCTACTTGGATAAAAAACAGAGACTGGAAATTGAATCTTTGGGAAATGAAGATTTCTGGAAAAAGGCCCTTCCATCTGAAACTCTGTCAGTTCTGACCAGCCCTCAGGAAGTTGATAATTTAAGACAAATAAAGAACAACGATATACCTTCAAGTGATGATCCTATGATATTATCTGGCTACGTTCCTCATTGGACTTACTATGAAGGTAAGTAGCTTAAAGGGATCCTAACATAACATATGATATATCAAAGGCTGTCTAAACATTCATTTATTATGGGTTTATTTTGGCAGAATCTAATTTTTTTCCTACAGTTTCTCACAAGGAAATAAACATTACAGAGTTATGAAAGGTACAAAGATTTTTTTTGTATCTTGTTCATCCTAATGTTCCATGCAAAAATAAACATCTATGACAGATGGTTCTCCCTTATCCGATAACCTCCAGGAAAATAGAATTCATTATTGATCAAGGCACTTGAAAAGGCATCTGGAAATTATTTCTAATGTTCATCTTGAATCTCTTTTCTTTTAATTTCAACTTAATTGATTCCCCTTTGGAATCTAGATTTCTTATCATCCTGGAAGCTCTCTTTCAAACTCTCTCTAGCTTTCCATTGTTCTTTTTAAAATGCAGTGCCCAGAATTGGAAATACTACTCTACATGGGGTATAATACATGCAGAGTACAAAGAACCAATTGCTTTTTGTTAATGCAGCCCACTGGTTTTATTTGCTTGGATATTATGAATCTGAGACCCATTCAGGAAATCTTACATTTGCTATTATTGATTCATTAGTATTCCAACATTACCTTTATTTGAGAATTTCTTTTCTATCTGCAAATACTGGGATGTCCAACTGTACAGGTAATCCTCGACTTGAAACCACAATTGAGCCCAAAATTTCTGTTGCTGTGAAACATTTGTTAAGTGAGTCCCATTTTATGACCTTTCCTAACATCTATGAATTACTGCAGTTGTTAATAATATAGAATAATAATATTCTAGCTTCCCCATTGGCTTTGCTTGTCAGAAGATCACAAAAGCTGATCACATGACCCCCGGACTCTGCAACCATCATCAATATCCAAAACATCCAAGCATCCAAATGTTGATCACATAACCATGTGGATGCTGCAATAATTGCAATTGTGAAAAGGCGAAGTTTCTTTTTTCAGTGCTGCTATAACTTTGAACAGACACCCAACAAATTGTTGTAAGTCAGGGATTATCTGTATAAGGAAGTAGATTCCCAGAATCAAACCACTAAAATATAAATTTTAATATAAGTAGTCCTAATGCAAGGTCTGTTGATGCAAATACTTTGTTATGTAGCCACAGCTGCTAAAGCAGCAACTATTAAGGAATAATCACTTTAAAATTTAAAGATAGCGAATGTTCCCATGCCTGGAAAATGTTTTATATAATTGTATGTGGGAATGATCATGGGAGACAGGAAGAAGAGCTTCAGATCAGCCAACCATCTTGCAAAAGCTATCCCAATCCACAGAAGCAGAGGGAAACATTTTCTGGAGAGTAAGTTTAAATGAAAGAGGCTTGCAAAATTGATATTAGCTCTTTGAAATAGTCCAGAAAAGAAACACACCAATGAATATTAGTTCTATTTTTATTGTAAGTATAAATTAACAGAGTCTTTCAACTCTTCTCCTTTTTTACCCTTCACTCTGCAGAAAACTAGACAGGGTTCCTTCTTAAACACTTCCCATACCCCCATCTGCTTCTGCGGACTGAGATACCACTTGCACGATGGTTTTCTAGTCTATGGGGTTTTTTCCTTCCAAGGTCATTCCCAAATACTACTACACTTGGGCAGAAGAATAACCCCTTGCATTGTTCCTGCCTGCTCAAAATAGACTCTAAAATGTTGGGGAATTCAACAGAGATGCATAATTGTATACAAAAATAAATGAACTTTTAATACCATTCAACAAAATGTGTCACAGAGCATTAGAGGGCCATATTTAGTGTGGAAATGGGGATTTCAATATTTTGGGTACTCTAGTTAATATCACGATCCAGGCTGAAGCACTATTTTATGTATTTACATGCTTGCTTGCTTGCTTGCTTGCTTGCTTGCTTGCTTGCTTGCTTGCTTGCTTGCTTGCTTGCTTGCTTGCTTGCTTGCTTGCTTGCTTGCTTGCTTGCTTGCTTGCTTGCTTGCTTATTTATTTATTTATTAATTAGAGTTGAAAGGGATCTTGCAGGTCATCAAGTCCAAGCCCCTGCTTAAGCAGGAAATTTTACATCAGCTCATGCTCCCTTTAGCTATTTTCACATCTGAAAGCCAAAATTAGCCAAATTTGCCTGACTTTCCTTGTGGCTCTGGTACTTCTGTCTATGTACTACTAAAACACTTGTGTCTGTAACCTTTAACTATACAAAATGGTGCTTGTAGGGCAAAATTAAGGTACCTCAAATAGACTAATTTACATAATCCATCCAAAATCTGTGTCTCAGATCTTCAATGGATTGAAATTTGGCAAATGTTGTAAACCATTTTATGACAGCAAAAAATGACATATGCTTTATGACATAATACAAAATGTCATAAAGCATATCCTGTGATCAGCTCCTGATGTTGGACTATGCTATATAATTCAACATGGGCTGAGTATCTTCCTGAATTTTAAGACCTTTCCAAATATACTTAGGAGCTCTGCAATTGGTCAAGACATTGAGGAATCTGGTAAGGAAGTCTCTCTGAAATAATGACCCAACATTGTTTGTCTATTATGTTTAAAAATGAAAGTCAGAGTATTGCTCTTAGTACAATGCTTACCAGGCATTTGGAAATGTGTCCATAGGGACTAACCCACAACATGCCTATGAAACAAACCAAAAGGGATCACATCGAGTAGCTATCTCACTACTTTCGGTTATCTTTGTGTTACTTACAACAGTTCAACCAGCTTTTGAAAAATGAGGTATAAAGTAAAACTATAAAAATAGTTTGATAGAAAAATACAACATGCAGAATTAATTTAGCATTGACTTTCACAGGAAGTAAAAAAATGTGCAAGGGAAATCATAAGGCCAGTCATGTTCTTTCTTTCCTGAGTTAGAAACAGTCTGAATAGGATGATTGGTCAGCTATATTATTTATAGGTTCCCTACAGTGATCAGTATCAGTTTGTCTACCCTGTAATTCTTTTGTTTGTAGCTGTGTTTGAAAGAACCATATGTTTATTATTTGTTTTAACAATGTTGACACAATGTTGTAACTATAAATCCTTGCTTCAGCCCATCATATAACTGCTGAACTTATATCTCAGTGGTTGTTCCCTTTGGCTCTAAATGTTAAACATTGCTAAAAGAAATCTTGTGACTGCAGAACTATTTCTTACCCGTAAGCACAGTTTTAGAAGTTTTTAAAAAGATTTTCCTTTTTCCTTTTTTTCCTTTTCCTTTTGTAAAATCTTACTTTATTTGGGAGGTTGCCATTAAAAACAAGCAGTAATGAAACAATAATTAAAGACAGGAGTTTTAATTCTTCAAGAAATGTTTGCTGCTTAAAAAACTAATTCCATAATGGAATGAATTAAAAGATAGTTCTACTAAGCTTTATTCACAATACAATTTATTAAAAGAAGCTGTTATGGTCTTTTAGAGAATTGAACTCTATAGTTAATCTGGGGCTGTATTTGTCTCCAAATTTGTCAGTTCTGCAAATTCAAAATAACAAAAGAAAAAGAAAAAACATTTCTCAATGCCAATACCATTTTTCTTTTTCAGACAAAATAAGGAGATATCCATAGACATCATATTGCCCTCATGCAAACAATGTAAATTATGCAATACACATTAGTCATGCCATATGTTAAGAAATAGGCATGGCAAGTCTAGGAATGTTTTTATTGTTATAGAATAGAATAAAGCCTGCCCCATTTTTTCTGCACTGATACCAAACAGAATCAAGATAGGCTTGTTTTGAGTTTCTTTCTCATGCTTTTTTCTTTCTCAGGATGGAGTAAAAAGGTGAAAGACTTTGTGGGATAGGGCTCATATTACGGACATCTAATTATGGACCCTAATTTCTAGTTGGGTCTTGTTTTCAGAGAAACACAGTATCTTGCATGTTACTATTACATAGAGCAAGATATTTAATTAGGCATTGTTTTCTGGTTTGTGGAGTAATGCTTTGTTTGTTTATTAAATTTATATGCCACCCATCTTGCTGCTTACTGTAATGCATAGATTTCTTTAATTTCTATATCACATTCTTTGCAGAGACTGTAGTGATTACAGACAAAATACAGTGGAACCCCGACTTACGAAATTAATTGGTTCCGGAAGGAGGCTCGCACGTCGAAAAGCTCGTATGTCGAAACATTGTTTCCCATAGGAAACAATGTAAAAGCGATTAATGCGTGCAAGCCCGAGGGCTGAGGGGAAAAGACGTCGGCTGAAGCGGGGAAGTTCGCCAGGAGTCAGCAAAGAAGCCGCGTGTGTGTTTTAAAACATCGGAGCCGGCATGGGGAGGCTTTCAATCAGCCCCCGAGCCCCCAACCCGGACTCGGGGGTTGATTGAAAGCCTCCCCATGCCGGCTCCGATGTTTTAAAACACACGCGCGGCTTCTTTGCTGACTCCTGGCGAACTTCCCCGCTTTAGGAGTCAGCAAAGAAGCCGCGCGTGTGTTTTAAAACATCGGAGCCGGCATGGGGAGGCTTTCAATCAGCCCCCGAGCCCCCAACCCGGACTCGGGGGCTGATTGAAAGCCTCCCCATGCCGGCTCCGATGTTTTAAAACACACGTGCGGCTTCTTTGCTGACTCCTGGCGAACTTCCCCGCTTTAGGAGTCAGCAAAGAAGCCACGCGTGTGTTTTAAAACATCGGAGCTGGCATGGGGAGGCTTTCAATCAGCCCCCGAGCCCCCAACCCGGACTCGGGGGCTGATTGAAAGCCTCCCCATGCCGGCTCCGATCTTTTAAAACACACGCGCGGCTTCTTTGCTGACTCCTGGCGAACTTCCCCGCTTTAGGAGTCAGCGAAGAAGCCGCGCGTGTGTTTTAAAAGATCAGAGCCGGCATGGGGAGGCTTTCAATCAACCCCCGAGTCCGGGTTGGGGGCTCGGGGGCTGATTGAAAGCCTCCCCATGCCGGCTCCGATGTTTTAAAACACATGCGTGGCTTCTTTGCTGACTCCTGGCGAACTTCCCCGCTTTAGGAGTCAGCAAAGAAGCCGCGCGTGTGTTTTAAAACATCGGAGCCGGCATGGGGAGGCTTTCAATCAGCCCCCGAGCCCCCAACCCGGACTCGGGGGCTGATTGAAAGCCTCCCCATGCCGGCTCCGATCTTTTAAAACACACGCGCGGCTTCTTTGCTGACTCCTGGCGAACTTCCCCGCTTTAGGAGTCAGCAAAGAAGCCGCGCGTGTGTTTTAAAAGATCGGAGCCGGCATGGGGAGGCTTTCAATCAACCCCCGAGTCCGGGTTGGGGGCTCGGGGGCTGATTGAAAGCCTCCCCATGCCGGCTCCGATGTTTTAAAACACACGCGCGGCTTCTTTGCTGACTCCTGGCGAACTTCCCCGCTTTAGGAGTCAGCAAAGAAGCCGCGCGTGTGTTTTAAAACATCGGAGCCGGCATGGGGAAGCTTTCCATGCTGGCTCCGATCTTTCAAAACCGGCGCGTGGCTTCTTTGCTGCTCCTAAAGCGGGGACGCCCCCCCCCACCCCCAAGCAGAAGCCAAGGACCCCCCCCACCCCCAAGCAGAAGCCAAGCGAATGCTTACCAAGTGGGATACTACGAGCAGAGAGGAGCCGGGCGCTTCCTTGCCTTCCTTCCTTCGCCGAAAGAGTCAGGGAGGCGTGGCTCGTATCCCGGATGTGAGCTCGGGAGGCGAACGGAAATGACGCTCCCTCCCAAGCTCTTATCTCGAGTTGCTCGCAAGTGGAGCAGCTCGTATGTCGGGGTTCCACTGTAAAAATAAAAATTAACATATTGATTTTGTTAGTGTGCTAACTAACCATTGTGTCCTGAATACTCTTATAAGCCTGTCCTGATCTAACTTGTTTATTCTGTCTATAATCATTGTTACATAAACAAACCTATTTTCTGCAAATTTTAATAAATCCATTTAAGTCAGTGTCTCTTCCAATTTTCATATTCTAGCCCAAGATGTGGAATTCCTCTGATCTGCAAACAAACAGCTGTTAATGCCTTTAAAATCACTTCAGTGTATTATAGCCATCATGACATTTCATTTGTGTTTTCTCAATTGCTGACTTTTTCTTTCAGTAGGCTAAGCTGGGAAACTGATAGGATTGTTTACCCTTTTGTTTGAATGGATCTATCTGACACTATTTTTGAAATTATTTAGCTGAAGTTTTTTATGTGTGTAAGGATCAACATCTGCTTTTTGAGATACCAATGCCATAAGTATGCAACTATTTCTTTCTGTGTATGTTTATTGTTATTTTGTTATAAGGCTGTAAATATAGCATTTAAACCAAAACTGTCAATGTTTTAAGACACAATGAATTAAACTGAAATGTCAGTCTTCCCTGCAGATATTACAGTATCACTGTCCTTGATAATCACTGTCTGAAATTATCTTTGAGAACCAATAAATCAAATTTCTTTTCACCTGCTTATGATTCTTCATATGGATAAGTAGCTACCTACTTAATCTAGAATCAGGCAGCTTTTCTTCTTTAAATTTTTTTTTTCACAGCATGATATCTAACTTTCCCCCCTCTGTATCCTTAACACTGACATTGTCTTGCCCCAACTATAAATTTGGCTTTATTTTGCCATTTCCCAAACTGCAGCATACTTGATAGCTGCAAAACATTTAAGAGAGCTAACAGAATCGTTTTAAGATATCATTATGCTAGCAGCTCTTTCTATTGCCACAGCAAGAACTGAATTTCACTACATATTGTTGCAGCACTTTTGTTGCTGATTCAGGAGATCCCAGTTTGTTAGCAACTAAATATCTAAAACTTCAGCATCCCTCAGGGCTTGGCTGTTTCTGTAATAATAACAGTAATCAAGATTCCCTAGATATTGCACCAACTGGTAACTCCAAAGCAATTAGATTTCTAGAAACTGAGTCAATTGTTGATCATGACACTGTAAGGATGTTTCATAAATAAACGCCCAGAATGAGTAATTCTTTATTTTCTCAAATTAAGAAGTTCATTTTTTAATCATAGAAGGTTAAGTATTAAAAATTATCAGATATTGAAATAAAATTGCTTTAGTCTTGGAAAATGTTTAAAGAAAACCTGCAGTAGATATTGGAGGGCATGTAACTGTGGGTAAACATGAATATCCCCAACATTGTTCCTTATTGCTTGTGATGGGAAAAAGCAACATTAGGGGTTACAGTTCTACAATATCCAGAAGGCCGCAGTAGTCTATATCTGTCAAATTAAGAAAAATAGTCAAAAACAATTTAGATGCCTACAATAGTAAGTTACTCTGAAACTATTAAAGGCCAGTCAATTTGGACTCTCAGATTAATCTTCAACAACATTTTCATTTTCTTTAGGACTAACTGTACCCGGCCACTCATTGATGTGGTTCAGTCTGGGTTTTCCAAAAAAGCATGGTTTTTTCGTATCACAGGTGTGACATCTATATAATATAGGTATATAAAAACTTGCATATTCAAATGCAACGTTGTGTCAAAATTTCAAAGCAATCGGTGAAGAACTTTTGGAGATTTAAAATGTTGAATAAACAAATATTTAGATTTTTATTTATATAAATGACTATAAATGTACTGCAAAATTTCAAATGACCACTAATGGCAGCAAAGAGGTATTGAGAACCTCTTTGCCCAGATGCAGCAGATATAATATAGTGTATCATATACAGCATGTCTCTAAGGGCTTTTCTGCCCTGCTCTATCACCCCTCCCAGACCACTTTTAAAAGGCAGGAGTAAATGATATCACTTTATACTCAGTTTCTTCCCCTTTTGTAAATGCCTCTCTGAAAATTGAGCACATTTTCTTGTTGCAATTTTGAAGTACTTTCCCCCTCTTATGTTGCCTCGAGCAGTCTTGTCCGTTTTGACTAGTGCACTTTATTTTGCTCCAGGCTACCCTTAGCACTTTATTTGCTGCTCTGCAGAGGCAGAAATGGCCCTTCAACTTGAGCCATGGTGACCAAAGTCTTTAATGTCTTCCAGAGCTACATTTACCAGGAATGCTAAGGTACCTCAGTGGTTATATTTGCTTTGTAAAGAGCAGACTGTTTGTTTGAATTTCAATAGCACAGTCATGGATTCCTAATTTTGGACACATTCTGTAAGTTAGCTCATTTTAGGTACCTTGTTTCAAAATGTTTAGAACATTTTCAGCTGCGAGAGCAATCATGGGCTTTCCCAAATATGCCCATGTAACACCAACACTCCGCAGTCTGCATTGGTTGCCAATCAGTTTCCGGTCACAGTTCAAAGTGTTGGTTATGACCTATAAAGCCCTTCATGACACCGGACCAGATTATCTCAGGGACCGCCTTCTGCTGCATGAATCCCAGCGACCGGTTAGGGTCGTTTGGCGGGGCCCAGGGGAAGAGCCTCCTCTGTGGCAGCCCCGGCCCTCTGGAACCAACTCCCCCCAGAGATTAGAATTGCCCCCACCCTCCTCGCCTTTCATAAGCTCCTTAAAACCCACCTCTGCCGTCAGGCATGTGGGAACTGAGATATTCTTTCCCCCTAGTCCTTTACAATTTATGCATGGTATGTTTGTATGCATGTTTGGTTTTACAATAAGTGTTTTTTAGTTGTTTTAGTATTGGATTGTTACATGTTGTTTTTATTACTGTTGTTAGCCGCCCCGAGTCTACGGAGAGGGGCGGCATACAAATCAAACAAACAAACAAATAAATAAATAAATTTTCATCCAATTAAAGGTTACTGAAAGTTTCAGTAGTATGTAGGTCAATGTTCTTCAATGCTATTGATGAAAATATTACAAATATTTGGAAAGAATATTATTTCATTTCTCTCAGTTTTTAAACCAACTGTGGCCCTCGTTCAGTGAAGGGCTACCAAAATTTCTACTACCATGCTGTGGGCATGGCTTATGCAGGACACCCTGCATTTTCTTTCAACATCATTCAGTGCAAATTGGGTGTTCTGGGGTGGAGCTTCATTTTTGCTACCCCACTACATTCCCCCTACATCCTGGCAGTAGACCACCCCTGCCCTACTTTCAAGTAAACAAAGGTAATGTAACAAACATACTTATACATAAAGAATGTTAATTATTTTAAATTCTGTGTCTTAGTTGTATGTCCTTGGATTCCAACTTTAATGTCTCCCATCAAAGATTTCCTCAGTACTTTATTATGGTTTTAGAATTCAGGAATACATAAGACATAACTTTAAACTAAATTGCATGTGATACACTTGTACTGTAATAAACAAATGGACCCGACGGGAAATACCATAAAACAACAGGTCCTAGATCCTGGAGAGCAAAAATTTGCCCCCATTTCACCTTTACGATTCTGTCAGCCAAATACACACATACACACAGCATATCATCTGGGTGACCAGAGATTTTATTTCCTGTAGAAACCTTAACTAGATATCAGTATAAAAACCTACATGGTAATAAAATGGACTCTAGCATTTCAACCTCCCTAGATGTGCATGGCAAAGTCTCTTGGTCCTCAAAGGACTGTAAAATCTGTCTTTGAAAACAGCTGAAGGAAAAACATGAAAACAGGTTCTGGAGAAGGCCCAGGGATAGTGATTTCAGATAATCCCCAGACTGTTTCAGGCTGCTGTAATAGCCTGACTGAATTCATGTTCTACCCAGTGTTTCCAATCTGCTTAATCACCTTCTTAACCTTGTCACAACTGGATCTCAAAAAGGAAATCTGTGTTCTTGCATAAGTTGGAAGGGGTGGGAAAGGGCTATCCGATTGCAGTCCACCAGAGCTGAGCAACTGTTTTTGCAGAAAATAACTAAATTGAAGCAGGAATATATTTACATTACCAGCAGATAATTAAAATTACTGGTGTACTCTTTTGGGCTAGAAAGGAAGCATTTTTCAGTTGAGAGGGTTTTTATTTTCTTTTGAGGATTGAAAGATTGCTTGAAATTTGAAACACTTAATTTTTAAAAAAATGATTATCCATATTTCAACCATGAGTTTTGATGCTACTAGAAAATATCACATGTTTGATAGTCTGCTCCTTTTTCTTGTAGTGTCATACAGCGTTCCCCGTAAGCTGTGCACGTGAGCATGCGCGCACCCCAAAATACTCCCCGCGCACCCTTTTTCACAGGCGCACGCTCCCCATCCCCCTGCCAGCCTGAGGGGGGGGGGGCAGGAAGGCGCTGGCAGTAGAAGGGAAGGGAGCCGCGGCCGCCGCTGCTTCCTCACGGTGCCTCCGGCCCCCTCGGCCTTTCGGCGCTGCCCCCCGCCCGCCCGATCCGCCCCCTCTGCTCCTCCGCCGCCTCCTGCCTTGGGGCGCGGCTCCTCCCGCACCAGGAACGCATGCCCTGCCCGTCTCACAGTCCCTTTGCCAAGAGCACTTTTGTCCCAGGCTCTCAGCAAGGGGGTTGCAGGAGAGATGGGGCAGGAATTCTCACAGTGGAGGCTGGCGAAGGTGACATTCAATGTCGGAGGTGTGCGGGCGTTTTCTTATTTTGAATGTTCCGGGCAGGCTGGCAGGGGGATGGGGAGCGCGCGCAACCATCCGCGCGCCCCCGACATTGAATATCACCTTCGCCAGCCTCTGCTATGAGAAGAACAGAGAGATAACGAGAGAGAGTGAGAGCAACAGACAGCAAGATAGAGAGAAAGTGAGAAAGAGAGAGAGAGAGAAAGGCGGGAGAGAAAGAGATAGCAAGAGAGTGAACAAGAGAGAAAGAATGAGAGAGAGAGAAAGCAAGAGAGAAAGAAAACAAGAGAGAGAAAGTGAGAAAGAGAGAGAGCAAGAGGGGGAGAGAGAGAAAGAGAAAGAAAGAAAGAAAGAGAGAGAGAGATGAGAGAGGAAGGAAGCAAGAGAGAGAGAGACAGAGAAAGCAAGAGAGAGAGAGAAGAGTGGAAGGAAGAGATAGAGAGAAATGATAGAAAAAAGGGGAGAAAAAAGAAATGAGAAAATGATTGAGGCAGAGAATGACAGGAAAGAGAGAGAAACAGAGAGAGAAGTGACTTTTGATTTAAAGCATATGGTAAAAACACTTAAATAATAACAGAGAAAAAACCCCCAGCCCTCACCTGTTTTTATTAATAGTTATGTTTTTGGTTTTGCTGGTTGATTTAGTTTTAATAGTAATGGATTTTGGTTTTTTTAAATTATTAATTTCTTTTAATAAAAAAGAAGGGATTTATTTATTTATTGTTTGTTTGTTTGTTTGTTTGTTTGTTTGTTCGTTCGTTCGTTCGTTCATTCATTCATTCATTTATTTATTTATATTCTGCCCAGTCCCAAGGGAACTGCCGCTCAGACACTATACTTTTCCGCCCACACTGAAAAAAAATTAGAGGGAACATTGGTGTCATACCAAAGTCTTTATTAACCCTTGGATTGATGTATAAGATACAATTTCAACATTGTCTAGAGCAGGAATAAGGCAAAGTTGGCTTTTCTTCAAAGAGTCAGGGTGGCACAATGGTTAGAGTGCAGCACTGCAGGCTACTTCAGCTAGCTGCTAGCTGTAGTCCAGCAGTTCAAATCTCACCACCGGCTCAAGGTTGACTCAACCTTCCATCCTTCCGAGGTAGGTAAAATGAGGACCCAGATTATTGGGGCAATATGCTGATTCTGTAAACCACTCAGAGACGGCAGTAAAAGCACTATGAAGTGGTATTTAAGTCTAAACGTTAAATGCTAAACTTTGCCAAAAATGCCAAGGTTGAAGACCCCTGGTCTAGAGCATTGGTGTCAAACTTATGGCATCACATTGCTTTAAAGCGATGTTTCTCGACATTTTTTACCTTTGCAGAGCTGGGGTGGGTGTGGCCCATGTGTGCCACATCCTGCCTGCGGGCCACCAGTTTGATATCCCTGGTCTAAAGCAACATTGGGAGGTGCATTTTTCTGAGATGCAATTTCATAAAGTTACAGAGAAGAGGCCTCTCTTTTAACATCTATCATTTATTGGAAAATGTATTTCAAACAGCCTCTTTGGATGAAATATTTGGATATTAATTAGATTTCAAATGTAGGATGTTTGTTTGTTTGTTTATTTTTTGGATTTGTATGCCGCCCCTCTCCAAGGACTCAGGCGGCTCACAACATATCAAAACAATATACAATATATATATTTTAAAAATCCAAGTTATCCTTAGACTACCATATAATATAAGCCCAGCATCATGCAAGATATTTTTTCTCCAAAGCAACTATTCCTTTTCCCCTGAGTTATCATAGAAAAACATCAAGGACTTTCTGGTAATCTGATTTAATGAAATGTACAATCTAGGTAATTCCTTCATCTGCTAAAATTGTGCATGATTCAAGATTATTTGAAGCTGATCGTTCCTAGAGCGCATCCATTTGTCTCAAATCTTGGGGAAGAGGGGCGGCATACAAATCTAATAAATAAAATAAATAAATAAGATGATTGCTGATTTTTCTATTAAATTAGTACTTGGCCATAATGTGAACTGATAAAGAATGGTTTCAAACCCATATAGCTTCCACTAGAAGCCATATGGATTACAGTATTTCTGTTTGCTCAGATCCTTGATTGACTACTACAACAACAGTAGTAGTTGCTCCCAGTTCAGCCTGGTTCAGCGAACCGGTAGCGGTGGCAGCAGGAGATTCCACCCACCTGCCCATGATGCTTCTGCGCATTCCAGAAGCTTCTGTGCATGCACGCGAACTGGTAGCGATGGGATTTAAAGCCCACTATTGTAGTACAATATTATGTTGGAATGTTTGTCATCAACTTGATGGCTAGGATCAACTGCTACCCAATAAGCAGTAGCTGGACAAGATCAGGAAGCAAGATTTACACAGACATTTCTAAGGTATCTTTATACAGTGGTACCTCATGATACAAACCCCTCGTCTTACGAACAACCCAAGATACGAACCTGGGGTTCAGAAATTTTTTGCCTCTTCTTACGAACTTTTTCCTTCTTACGAACCTGCCGCCGCCGCCGCCGAGAAGCCCCGCCGCTCGGCTGTCGCTTTTTGAAACAGCTGAGGGGCTTCTCAGCGTCCTTCTGAACCCGAACGCCAAACCCGAACTTCCGGGTTCGGCATTCAGGAGGCCGCCAAGAAGCCCCCCGGCTGTTTCAAAAGACGACAGCTGGGCGGCAGGGCTTCTCAGCAGCCTCCCGAACCCGAACTTTTGCCGAACTTCCGGGTTTGGCGTTCGGGAGGCCGCCGAGAAGCCCCCCGGCTATTTTAAAAGGTGACAGCTGGGCGGCGGGGCTTCTCAGTGGCCTGCCGAACCCAAACTTTTGCCAAACTTCCGGTTCAGCATTCGGGAAGCCGCTGAGAAGCCCCGCCGCCCGGCTGTCACCTTTTGAAACAGCCGGGGGGCTTCTCGGCGGCCTCCCGAATGCCAAACCCGGAAGTTCGGCAAAAGTTCGGGTTTGGGAGGATGCTGAAAAGCCTTCCGGCTGTTTCAAAAGGTGACAGCCGGGCGGCGGCGGTTTTTTGCATTTTTTTTTCATTGCATGGATTAATTGATTTTACATTGTTTCCTATGGGAAACAATGTTTCGTCTTACGAACTTTTCGTCTTACGAACCTCCCCTGGGAACCAATTAGGTTCGTAAGACGAGGTATTACTGTATTACTAGTTCAAAGAAGAATTATCAACTTCTATTTATACTGGTGAGTCTGTTAAGGCAAAGTTTCTTCAAATGATCTGAAAGATTAATGTATTTCCCAGGTCTCTTGGACTTGCTTTATGAATTAAGATATCGGTAGACTCACTGTCTATTTCTTAGTGTTTATTTTTCTTCTGTTAATTCTCATCCATCATACAGTATGATGCTTCACAGGTTAGCTATCCTCTACTGTATTTATTTATTTTATTTATATATTTGTATGCTGCCCTTCTCCAAGGACTCCGAGGACATGTATAGACATGATAGACTCCAAAGAGGATATAGTATCTGTCTTGTTATTTCCTAATGAACTAGAGGAAATTCCAGAATGAGCAGAAAGTCTAGTAGAAAATGCAATATATTGTCTGCCCTTCACTTCTTGGGTACACAATTCCAGACTGCTTATAGTAATAGATTTCAAACGCAGCATGGTCACTGGTTTGATATTGTCTTCCATGTTTTTCACTAGCATACTTTAGAGGGAGATTCCAGAGGTCTATATAATTCTATTAGAAAATGCAGTGCTTTTGTTATATGGTAGTCACTTTTGAATTGAATTTGCACACGAGCACAAAAAAATTGTTTCCCTTCACAGGGATTAGTCTGATGTCTCAAAATGGTCAACACCTTTTTTAAAATTGAAGATGTAGATTTCATAATCTAAAAGAGCTGTAGTTCTCCTTCAGATGGAAATAGGATCAAAAACCAAAGCATATTAATTGTGTTTTAAATCCTAAAATCTGTGCCAGCTGTCAGCCCTTGATAGCTTCAAGGCAGGATTAGACAGATTCATGGATGCCAAGTGTATTGGTGGTTATTGAAATGGATGTCCATGTGCCGCCTCTATGTTGGTTGATGTAGGCAGGCTTCTCTTGAGTACTATTTGTTGGGGGTCAAGGGAAAGGGAGGAGGGTTTTGCCTTCTCTTTCTGCTCGAGATCCCCATGTACAATTGGTGAGCCACTGTGTGACACAGAATGCTGGACTCGATGGGCTTGGGCCTGATTCAGCATGGCTCTTATGTTCTTATATGTTCTTATGAAATTGAGAGCTCAGATTAAAGTCAGCCTCCAGATTGAAAACAGTAAACATTAACAGTTTAAAAAACACTAAGTTTTAATATTTTTCTTTGAATATTTGACAACATAGCTACCTAAAATGTATTTATAATGGCCTTGAAAAATTCCTCAATTTTTAATTTTTTTTTAAATGTTATGCTGCTATCTGAGAAAGATTAATTTTAAAGTGTGAATGTGACTTTGTACAAACTTTACATAATTTAAAAATAACTATTAAATAACATAATTTAGAATAGTTTGAGATTACATTTAAAACTAGTGTACATTCCCATCTCATTATTTTAATTTTTTCAGTCCCATTGGAAAAATTATTAACTAATGCTAGATATTGTAGTGAAGTCTTTTTATTTAATCCTAATCAGTTTACTCACAGTTTAGTAGAAAAAAAATATGTTTTCTACCATTTATCAGTTTCACCTTTGCTTTGTATTCAGGATTAGAGTAATACAAAAAGGCAATTTTTCAGTTACTAAAATATATTTATATCTAAGTGATGCAATATAAATATATAAAAATTTGTTGACCTTTTTAATTATCTCAAGACTATAACAGTAATATTGTAAAGAACTTTGACTTGACTAATATTTCTGCCAAATGCTTACAGGACTTTGGTCTTTCATTATTAAGATGCATTTTGTGTGTGACATCACAAACTCTTTTAGCCATATTCTCCTGGATACTATATTGACATCATCATCCTTTATGCCATAATCTTGCTTCAAATGGGTAATACTCAGTTTTTAAAAATGTATCAGTGTCTTTCATTAACCTACCCTTATTTAGCAGTGTGATGTTTGCCATCTGTAATTATATTAATCAGATGTCTTATAAATATTGGGTAAGCTGTATCTTCTCTAAAACTTTCCTGCTTCATATTTTTAGAATAATTTTGTTTAAATCATGGTAGATTACTTGAGGCATTATACTTTATTTATATTAAATACTATCTCAGCAATAGAATCGCAAGTCATAATATTTTGTTTAAGTATCTTTTAATCAACTAATAAATATTTTTTTCCCTAAAAATATAATTGCTAGCTATAGCTAAAGTTTTAAAATCTTGGAGCCTTTAAAATAAGGTTTATTTATTTTCACTGAAACACAATTTTGAAGACTTTATAACAGATAATTTAATTTGGCATTTGCAAAAAGGTTGTGAATATTTCATTTGCAGCTTTATTACTTTTGAGGTTAACTCTTGTCTTATAAGGATGGGGTAGATCTTGTTATAATTGGATATTAAAGCCTGTTTTATTACAGATATGTTTCAGAACTGTAATAAAAATAATCCTATGAAACAGTTTCCCTTTCAGAAATTATTTTGGATATTACAAATAGAATATATATATAATTATTATTTAAGCCATATGTGGGAACTCAGCTTACGCTATCACCAAACTAATTGTCTGAATCTATCATAACATTAGGGTTATTTTTAAGTTCAAGGAAATTTGGGGCAGATAATTGCAGCCTTCTTGGAAAGCTCTATTTGACATAAATATATATTTATTTTGCTTTTGATGCTATTTTGTTCTAGTTCAAACATTTAATGGTAGAAGAACAGAATTATCAAAACTGATCTCTAGACATGGGCAATTAGAGAAAATAACAGCCATTTGCTCATTCACAAAGTTCCTGCAATATCAAGTGTGACCAGCAATAAAACAGAAGTAATAAAATTATGAGAAATTTGACTTGATAATCTGTTCCATATCATGCACAATAGACTCCAGGTAAACCTGTTTTTCCCCAGCAACATATATCCTACAATGTTTTTAAAGTGTATGTGTTAGCTTATGACATTCAATAAAATAATACAATTCTGTAGTCAACACTCTCCTTTGCAGTATGCTAATTCTATTTTGTTTAATATTAAAATAATCATTAAAAATGTTGAAACTGTAGAGAGGCTTGGGGCTCAGCAGACACCAAATGAGTTGCCCCTAGTTAGGCTAAGGTCCATGAGTGCAATGTAGATAACTCAGAATTAACATAATTCAGCAGGCAAGGAAAACAGAAATATTGTCCTTTAAAGAATGTGAACCAATCTGCTTTTAATTAAGGTTGGCAGATACCAGCAGTGATGAAAATGTTGGCAGGCATAAGAAGTATAAAGGGATGCAAATAGAATTCATATAAAAGAAAATATTGGTTGTTGTGAAATTTATTTATTTATTTACTTACCATAGTTATTTATATACTGACTGATTCACATATTCTGAGAGATATAAACATTTTACAACAAGCACTTTGGCAAAACCAAATAAATTCTGGGATTTCCCAGTCTAGAGCTATCATAATATCATTACTGGAGCTACAATTAATTCAGAATATGGAAACGGAAGAGAATATAGATATTTGATCCATGATTATGGTATGCTGGCAGAATATTTATTAATCCAGATATCAGAGTTGATCTTAAATCATCCACTCTTGGCTTCAACCCTTTTTTGCGCTTTGCTTTCTGCTTCAACATTTGCCTTTATTTTTCTGCTGCTATTTGTCAATATCTAAGAGGCACACAATCTGTTTGTAACATTCATATTTTAAAATAGTAAAAAATTAATAATGGAGATAATCCCCCAAACGAGAGAACAACTTTTGAGCTACTATGGAAAAGGTCTTAGTAGTTTGAGACTAAAAATCTACACTATTAGAAATATCTGTTGCGAAAAGACTAGATATATTTATAATCAAACTTCAGCTTACCTTCAACTTACAAAATTGTTGAATTATGTGAACAGCCTGGGTAGTACAACATTCTGTTCTTGCAATAGCCAACCAAATTGAAGTAGGGTATAGCTATAGTAATATGCTCCTACTTATTTGAATATACATATACTTGAATACATATTCCCCAATGCAAAACCAAATAAAAAATACCATGCAATTCTCTAACATGAATTTACTCTGGAGAGCCCCCAAATTATGTATGCTAATCTACCGTAAAGTTGAATTGAGTGAAAATTCTTGTATCCCAGTTTTTTTGTGGGATTGGATTTCCCAGTGGGATTCTAGTTCAGGAGATGAAGTGAAGTGAATCTGGACTGCATGACTATGAACTTGGCAATATGGTTCTTATAATTGCAACTGGGCTACTCAAAAATAGGGTCATCTGCCTTTTGCATTGGCATCCTTCAGTCTCGAAGCACCATGGATTCCCCAGAAGTAGAAGATGAAGTAGCCCAGTCAGGTGATTCTCTTTTGTGATCTTCTGATAAACAAAGTCATTGCGGAAGCCAGATTTGCTTAATAGTTATGTTATTAATTTAACTACTGCAGAGATTCACTTAACAAACATGGCAAGAAAAGTCATAAAATGGAGCAAAACTCATTTAACAAAATTTCTTACTTAGCAATATACATTTTTGGCTCAATTTGGTTGTAAATCAAAGACTACCTGTACTTGAGATACCTGGGGTTTTTATTTGGGGAATAGAGGAAGAAACAACTGGATGCATTCAGTTTTGGTCACCACACTACCAAAGAGACATTGATACTCTAGAAAAAGTGCAGAAAAGAACAACCAAAATGATAAAGGGACTAGAAACTAAAACATATGAGGAAAGGTTGCAGGAATTGGGCATGGATAGTCTAGCACAGAGGTGGTCAATTAATTTTGCCATAGGGCCGCATGAAAAATTGGGATGGTTTTAGAGGGCTGAACTAATATAATTAACTCAGTTCTACCCAATACTGTATATTATTGGGTAGAACTAAGTTAATTATATTATAATTATAAATTATAATTATAAATTATATATTTATTATTTATTATTTATTATATTATATTATATCATATCATATCATATCATATTATATTTATTATATTATATTATATTTATTATATTATATTATAATATATTTTAATATATTATAATATTATATAATTATATTTTATATAATTATATAATTATATATTATATATTATATCTTGACCATCCAGTTCTTATCTAGAAAAGTTGGACCGACCTCCGCGGGCCAGTCACAGACAGTGGGCAGGCCGCATCCGGTCCTCAGGCCGCATCTTGCCCAGGTTTGGTCTAGCAAAAAGGAGGTCCAGGGGGGACATGATAGTAGTCTACAAATACTTGAGAGGCTGCCACAGGGAGGAGGGGAACACATTATTTTCCAAAGCACCAGAGAGACAGACAAGGAGCAATGGTTGGAAGCTGTCCAAGGAGAAATTCAACCTTGAAATAAGGAGGAACTTTCTGACTGTGAGAAGGATCAACCAGTCTTGCCTGCAGAGGTGGTGAACACTCCAACACTAGTGACTTTCAAGAAAAGAGTGGACTGCTGTTGGACTAGTGCAAGGGTAGGTAAAGTTGGGTCTTCTTTGATATGTGGACTTCAACTCCTGGAATTCCTCAGCTAGCATGATTGGCTCAGAATTCTGGGAGTTCAAGTCCACAAATCATAGAAGAGCCAACTTTGCCTACCCCTGGATTAGTGTAATGTAGAGTCTCCTGCACTAGCAGGTGGTTGGACTAGATGACCTGCAAGGTCCCTTCTAACTCTAATAATAAATAAATAAATACTTTTATCCAGGAAATGGTGCTATAGAAATTTCCTTCCTTCTTTCCTTTTTGCCTTTTTTCCTTCCTCCCTCCCTGCTTGCCCTTCCCTCCTTCCCCTCCCTTCCATTCCCCTACTCTCCCCTCTCCTTTCCTTTCCTTTTCATTCTTCATCTTCATCTTTACCCCATCTGCCTAACAGCTCATTTATTATGTATTTAGATATTTCACATTAGCAGGCTATTATTTTAATATGCTTTAGATTTGAATCAGTGTTTGTAATTTCCTTTTACCTAACAATGAAATCTGGACATCTAGAACACAGGCATGGATCAAATCAAGAATAATTATAATTAATAATTTAATCCACTGTTTAACACAAAGCTGTTGACTCACACTCTTGACACAAATTTATATTAGGTGTGCAAACAATTAATAGGGCTGTTAAATAACTTTTTCATTATGTATGGAGAGAAAAACAAGATTAACAGCAAACTTAATCCATTTGAGGGGACATTTGAAATGTGTATTTGACATGACATTGGACTAAAAAAAGTTGTGTGTGTGCTACTCAAACTGAAATTAGTCCATTCTTACTTCATCATCAAAATTTGAACTTGGACTCATAAACCAGTCCTAGTTCTCCACATTGGTCTGGTTCTTTTCACAACCATGGCCAGTAACCAAGGTCATGATGAGCCTGAGCTTGCAGATGTTTTGGGGATACTTATTTTGCTCTTCTCAGCACAAATGTCATTTACTACTTTTATAGCACGTGAAATACAATACAGAAAACATAAACACAGAAGCTTGTCACATATGCAGATTTCACAGGAGGTTCAAACTGAGTTTTACACATTTGGAAGGTTGACAATCTCTTTCCTGGAAGTCCTATAGATCTTCACATTCAGAACCGACCTCTGGCATTGAGATAATGGCTTCGTAATTCTCCTTGTCACCAGCAGTCTTCCATTCTACACTTAATCTGTTATCCCCTTGTCATCCTGATATGTTAGAGGCATATGCTGCCTTTCTGGTGATTAAAATTCCAAAGAGTAAAAAAGAGAAAAGGAGGGAAGGGAAGGGAAGGGAAGGGAAGGGAAGGGAAGGGAAGGAAGGAAGGAAGGAAGGAAATTTCTATAGCACAATTTCCTGGATAAAAGTATTCAGTTGTTTTTTCCTCTATTCCCCAAATCCTCCTTTCACAGCTTGGGAGACAGATCGATATGAAAAGAGTTAAATAAAATGAAATGTCATCTAAAAGAAAGAAAAGAAAATGATGAAAATCAATTACATAGCTGTTCAAATGGTTAAAAAAGAAAATTTACAAATGTAATGATCACCCAGATTCCAAGAGACTCATGACAGAATTCCAGATTAATATTATACATCACAGAAGATCTGAAGCAGAAAATACCCACACATGCGCACTGAGATATCTTATAAGGCTGTCGTAAAAAAACAATTTCCTAATTTGTACAATGAAATAAAACCCAGGTATCTCAAGTACAGGTAGTCTTCGACTTACAACCAAAATTGAGCCAAACATGCATGTTGCTAAGTGAGAAATTTGTTTAATGGAATGCACTACCTGACTCTGTGGTTTCTACTCCTAACCCCAAAATCTTTAACCTTAGATTATATACAATTGACCTCTCCCCCTTTCTAAGAGTTCTGTAAGGGCCATGCATAAGTGCATCATTTTGCCTACTGTCCCTGTCCTATTGTCTTTTATCATTACTTTTTATCATTACTTTTTCTAATTTCATGTTTATACAAACTACCATCCTATAATTGTTTGACAAAATATACATAAATAAAAATTATAAATATTATTATATATATACTTTGACAACTTTAAGGCTTGTGGACTTCAGTTCCCAGAATCCCCCCAACTAGCTATGTTGGCTAGGGAATTTTGGGACTTGAAGTTCTCGAGTCAAAGTTGCCAAGGTTGGACATCTCCATTTAGGAACAAATTTATTTATTTATTTATTTATTTATTTATTTGTTTGTTTGTTTATTTATTTATTTATTTATTTATTCATTCATTCATTCATTCATTCATTCATTCATTCATTCAATTTTTATGCCGCCCTTCTCCTTAGACTCAGGGCGGCTTACAACATGTTGGAATAGCACTTTTTGACAGAGCCGCCATATTGCCCCCACAATCCAGGTCCTCATTTTACCCACCTCAGAAGGATGGATGGCTGAGTCAACCTTGAGCCGGTGATGAGATCTGAAACGCTGACCTACAGATCTTCAGTCAGCTTCAGTGGCCTGCAGTACAGCATTCTACCTGCTGCACCACCCCGGCTACATCTTAGCTGAAATTGTCTGATAGGTTTGTTATGAGGACAGAGGATGAAAAGATTTTGGTTCCTGGATGTCTTCATAACTATCCATGAAAAGTGGATCAACCTAAGAAATACCTTAGAAGGAACAGTAGCAAAAGTGAATATAAACCGAACATTCAAGCTTTTTCAAACCAATGCCTTGGCCATATATAGAGAGAGTAACCTACTTATGCTGCCATATTTGTGCAACCTTCCTTTATTTGAGAAGGAATTGCACCATGAGATATGACTATGTCAACAAATGTCAAATAAAGGTCACACAGAGAGTATAGTACCTTCGAAGAGATTCAACTATTTCTTCTACAAGTTTCTTGTAAAATGCATTGGCTTATAGAGGCAGGATAAATAGATCAGCCTTCAGTGTAATAGGACTACAGTAAATGAAATAATACCTGTTAATACTCCCCATCTAATCTCTCCCTTTTAGGGTGCAAATAGAATTACATAGTTGCAGCTAACTTGTTTTTAATTAAGATCTGCTATAAATAAGAAGCTTATTCATATCAGCAACATCTATATTATTGCTGAATAGCATCTGGTTATTTATGTATTTTATTTATTTGTTTTGTCACATATGTATTGGTGGTATACAAAGATATTTATATACATGATACTAGTAAAAGAGAAACATTAGGACAGGGGACGGAAGGTACTCTGGTGCACTTATGCACGCCCTTTACTGACCTCTTAGGAATCAGGAGAGGTCAACAGTGGATAATCTAAAGGTAAAGTTTTGTGAGTTAGGTGATGATACTACAGAGTCTGGTAGTGAGTTCCATGCATCAACTACTTGGTTACTAAAGTCATATTTTCTGCAGTCGAGTTTAGAGCAGTTTACTTTAAGTTTGTATCTGTTGTGTGCTCATGTGTTGTGGTTGAAGCTAAACTAGACAATGATAGGAACGGTGGAGCAGAAGATTTTATGGGCTATGCTTAGGTCATATTTAAGATGACATAGTTCTAAGCTTTCTAAACCTAGGATTGTAAGTCTAGTTGCGTAGTGGAGAAGTGGAGGGTTCTTCTAGACATTTTCTAAAGTGTTTATGTCTGAAATGTGGTGCGGTTAACTGCTTTATTGTCTCTCATTCGTTGCTACCCAAAGATATCAGATATATAATGTATTTATTTGTTTGTTTGTTCGTTCGTTCGTTCATCCATTCAATTTTTTATGCCGCCCTTCTCCTTAGACTCAGGGTGGCTTACAACATGTTAGCAATAGCATTTTTTAACAGAGCCAGCATATTGCCCCCACAATCCGGGTCCTCATTTTACCCAGCTCAGAAGGATGGAAGGCTGAGTCAACCTTGAGCCAGTGATGAGATTTGAACCGCTGACCTGCAGATCTAGCAGTCAGCTTTAGTGGCAAGCAGTACTGCACTCTACCCACTGTGCCACCTCAGCTCATTGAATGGAAAGAGTGACAGAAATGCAAAGCAAATTCTGGTGTTTACAAGAGACTAAATAGATAATTTGTTAGAAAGACACCTTGAAATGTAAAAGATGGGAGTTACAAAACAAAAAACAAAAAACCCACCCCACCCCAAACCCTATCTTGGATATTGCAGTTTAAAAACAAGAATATCCCTAAACAAAATATGCAGCCTGGAATACTGAGGTTCAAGATTTGAACAAGTCGTTGAGATACTTTAATCTGCTTGTCCTCTTTGCACTAAAGATAAATGAAGACACCTAGCCATGTGACTTGCTATGTATATTTGGTCATGTAACTTTCTGTGTATATTTGGTCTGTGGGAGGATATTTTCAATTTTAAATGCCAGACCCAGAGGTGCTTTTTCAAAATGCATCTGGACTTCGATTTTCCTCAGAGATGTTTTGCTTCTCATCCAAGACGTTTCTTTAGCTGCTTCTTAGATGAGATGGGGATTTAGTCTCCAAGGAAAAACAAAGGCCAGTTGCCCTTCGAAAAAGCACCTTTGCGACCTGTATGACTGAGAATCTCCATAGACATTTTTTCCCATTAGGTTTTTTTTGGCTTTACTTCTCCAAATGTTGTTCTTGAATGCTTCAGCCTTCTGTTACTAATGTGGCTACACTCACAATCAATATATGGGATTCTTAACACAGCAGGAAGATCCTTTTATTGTGGTCTGCCATCAATGCAAGGCCTAATGTAAGGTTGAATTGTATCACTGTTTCAGGCTAATGTTCTTTTATACATGGATATCAGTTTTAGTAATATTTTGAGAAAATGGATTTGTTTTTTCCTGTATGATAAAACAAAAGCAGTAAATTTTCTTCTTCTCTGTAGGCATCTTAGCCACAAAATCAGCCATATTAAATCTAAAAAAAAAATTTAAAATTTTACCCCAAGGTAAGACATCTAGGGAGAATCTATATATAATATCTGCAAGGTGTACTTAGGTATTTTAAGTTGTATAAAACTGTTCACTTGAGTGGATAGCATGCAATCATAGTGATTGAAACATTTCTGGTACAGAATTATTGTTTCAGTTCTAACATCTAAAGTATATTTTATTAATTTCTGACTTAATTCACAATAGTTTAGGATATTCAGTTTCAGGATGAATTAATTTAGATAAGATTATAAAAGCAGACGGTTTTATTTTTCCAGCTGTTTCAGCATGCATAACTCATCTGCATTTGTAAATGAAATATTACTTTAGGATCAGCATTAGTACTGTCATGCTGGCTGTGGTATTTAACTTTCTTGCAGTCCTGGCTTCATTGAGTGTGCAGGTGATTTAGAAGAAAATGAAATGATGCAGCAATATTATTCTCTTACTCTATGGCAGTGGTGGCGAACCTTTCTTTCCTTGGGTGCCGAAAGAGCGTGGGCGCGCACTATCGTGCATGTGCGAGTGCCCACACCCATAATTCCAGTAATGAGAAGCCAATTTTTTTACTGCCATGCTGTGGGTGTGGCTTATTTTGTGGGTGTGGCTTAATGGTCATGTGACTGGGTAGGAGTGGCTTGTCAGTCATGTGATCAAGTGGGAGTGGCTTGAATGATCATCATCATTCAAGAGAACTGTTAAGTCCTTGACTTACAACCTTACCAGTATTGCTTGCTGGGGTGACAATTTGCTTCGTATTTCCTGCGCTCTCCTTCCTGGGTTCCCCCACACCTCAGGCTGGGTAGCTAGGCAAATGGGTGCTGCCAGAAGCAGAAATGCTGCCAGCTCCGCTTCCACCCACGCCTTCTGCTTGCATCTCAGGTGGGAGGTGGCCACATGAGGCTGAAGAGGAGCCAGGCAGGAGAGAGGGAAGCTCATCTGAGGCCAGGAAGGAGGAAAGAGGAAAAAAGCAAGGAGCGCAGATGCAGCACGAGCAGCAGCGGAAAAAAGGAGAGGCCAGTAATCCAGGAAGTGACAGCCACCGTTCAGCTGGAGCTTACGCACACATCTTCATTTCCGCCAGTGGAACTCTGTTCCACCCTGTCCTGCCTGCTGCCCACCCCTGCATAATTCAATGCCTGGGGAGGGTTAAAACAACTTCCCCCCACTCCCTGGAGGCCCTCTGGAGGCCAGAAACAGCCTGCTTCCCAACTTCTAGTGGGCCCAGTAGGCTCATTCTTTGCCCTCCTCAGACTCCAAAGGCTTCCCTGGAGCCAGGGGAGGGTAAAACACCCTCTTCCATCCTTCTGGAGGTTCTCTGGAAGCCAAAAATGCCCTCCCAGACCCTCTGTGTGAGCCAAAAATCAGATGGCGTGCACACACATGTACGTTGGAGCTGAGCTAGGGCAATGGCTTGCATGCCAGCAGATATGGCTCCATGTGACACCCATGCCACAGGTTCGCCATCACTGCTCTATGGTTTTCTTTTGGACAGTTGCATACATTGGAAAGGTACTACCCCGACTTACAGCTCTATACTGGAAGGTCTGAAAAGAGCTTATGGATTGGGAGTAGAGTTCTCCCAACATGCAAGACATATAATGGGACTGGGTGTTGCTACTGCCACAGTACAGCATCTCCTTTTTATGCACACTTTTATATGCGTTCATATCTAAACTTGAGGATCGGGAACTTTGGGGATTTAGATTCATTAGTGATTGTCTCAGTGTATGCTTTGTCCTTAACCAAGTATTTTCCTTCAAAAAATTTAACAGAAACCTATCCAGACTATCCACCAGCTGATTGATACTGTTGCTTTATAAAAGGGATTGCTTTTCCACAGAATGAACAAAAAAGCCATCTAGGGAAAGGCAACAAAGATGGTTCAAGGTATGGTTAGTTTATCTTGATCAAAAGGGGAAGTAACATTTGAATGAAAAGTTAAACAGAATGAATGTTAAGTTTAAGTTGGAAAACTAACTCACTCTATCAACTCATCATAATTTGTACAGCGTACAGAGGGAGTGTCTATGTGAATGTTACTAATGGAAGTATCTTGCTTTCTTTCTTTCTTAGCTATTTGTTCTCTTGTGTTCCCTACTGCATTAGATTTTCATGTCTTTTTTCATTAGCTTTTAAGTCTTTTTTTCAACTAGGATAATAGCCAAACACTATTTCTAGCCAATTGCTATTCTAGCTGTTCTCTGTGGGTTGCATATATTTTCAGTTTGTTGTTTGGAAAGCTAGAAATACTATTCTAGATATCTTTAATGAGAGATACATGCCTGAATCTCCAAACAATACTCTGAAAATGTTCCCAGAATATGAAAGTGGCTTGCATTATCTCATCTTTTAAAGTGCTTTTCTCTTGTTTTGTCTCTTGTCCAGTACTTGCTTCTACATACCCCATAAGAAATAATTGACAGCTGTTTGTATTTTATTTTGGCCCATCTACGATTCCTTGTAGAAAAACATGAGGCAGCCTTTGGAAAGATTGATTGTGTAATGCTAAAAGAAAATGTTTACCAAATACAATTCCAGAGATTATTTAATACTTTCATATATTTGGCAACTAAATGGCATCACATGCCAAGGGTCTGATTTTAGATTTTGTTTCCAAGTTATGCTTAAAATTGCTACAGTTGTGTCTACATCCACATTACAATTGATTTTTTTAAAGGTAATTCACCAGTTTTCTATTATTGCTCAGTGTCTAAGCAATCAAGGAATATAAATGCTGCTTTGTTGCTAGTCATGAGTGAAAGTTGTATATTTGTTCTACCTGAAATTATGCCTTGTAAATCTGGGAAGTTGCATTCCTGTGTTTTAATAAGTTGCTAGAGAGGGTGAGACATAAATCAAATATATGCTAGCAATTCTCTTTATGGAAAGGTAATCCTTGACATACAACTACTCATACAGCAACTTTACAAAAGTGACTTACAACCAGTCCTCACATAGCCGTTGCAGCATTCCCTTCACATGATCAAAATTGGTAGTCAGCATGTTTTTACAATTGTCGCAGCATTCCAGGATTATGTGATTGCCGTTTTTAACCTTCCCAGTTGACCTCTTGGCAAGCAAAGTTGAAGGGGGAAGGCAGATTTCAGAATCAGAACAGAGCTGGAAGGGATCTTGGAGGTCTTCTATTCTACTCAAGCAGGAGATTCTATGCCATTTCAGACAAGTGACTGTTCAGTCTCTTATTTAAAACCTTCAGTGATGAAGCACCCACAATGTCTAAAAGCAAACTGTTTCACTGGTTAATTTTCTTCACGGTTAGGAAGTTTCTCTTCTATTCTAGCTTGGTTCTCTCCTTGATTATTTTCCATCCATTGTTTCTTGTGCTGCCCTCTGGTGCTTTGCAAAATAAATTCCACCCTCCTCTTTGTGGCACCCTGTCAAATAATGGAATGCTACTATCATGTCCCCCTAATTCTTCTTTTCTCTATGCTAGCCAAACTCAAATCCTACAGCCATTCTTTATATGTTTTAGTCTCCAAGCCTTTAATCATCTTAGTTGCTCTTCTTTGTACTTTTTCCAAAGTCTCAACATCTTTTTTGTAATGTGACCAAAATTGGATGTAGTTTTCCAGATGTGATCTTTCTAAGGCTTTATAAAGTGGTACTAATACTTCATGTGATTTTGATTCTATGCTTCTTTATAACCAAGGATTATATTAGCATTTTTGACTGCTACCACATATTTAAGATTGTCCACAAGGGCTCTAAGGTGCCTCTCAAAGTTACTATATGTGAGCCAGGGTTCCCCTAATCTGTACTTGTACTTTTGATTTTTTTTGTCCAGGAGTAAAATCTTGTTCTCCACATTAAATTTCATTTTGTTGGATTGGGCCCATTTTTCAAGTCTGTCAAGATATTTTTGGATCCTTGGTTTGTCTTCTGGGGTGTTTGACTATTCCTGCCAGTTTAGTGTTATCTGCAAATTTGATGTGTTCCTCCTCTGTTCCCTCATCTAAGTCATTATGAAGATATTGAAGAGTGCTGGGCCTAAGAGGGAGCCTTGTGGTACCCCATTGCTTACTTCCCTCCATGTAGATGCAGTACCCTTAAGGACTTTACTCATTGAATAGATGATGCTGTCTATCCCACATTTTTCTAGCTTCACAGGTATTAATTTTAGGCTGATTGGTCTGTAGTTTCTGTTTACACCTCCCCCCTTCTTTTTTTTTTGAAGATGGGAATCATATCAGCTCTTTTCTAATCCTCTGCTAGTTCCCCAGTGCTCCAATAATTTTTAACTGAGATAACACCTGCCAGCATCTTCAGAACTCTAGGATGTAATCCATCAGGTCCCAGTGACTTATATTCATCAAAATCAGCCAGGTGTTCTCTTACCAGTTTCTTGCTTATTTCAATTTTTATTAACAAATGTGGCAAAAAGGTTGTAAAATAGGATGAGACTCCCTTAACCACCATCTTGCTTATCAATGTAAATTCTGATCTCAGTTGTGGTCTTATGTTGAAGATTACCTGTATATATTTAATATAATAAAGTCTTCTCTTTTTGTTCATTGAAAAACATATACCGTATTTTTTGGAGTATAAGACATACCTTTTTTTCTCCCCAAAGTAGGCTGAAAATTCAGGTGTGTCTTGTACCATGAATGTAGCTTTTTTCAAAGCTTTTTTCCCCCAGCCCTAACTACGTGCTAACAATCTTCCCAGCTCTTACTTTGCTGGTTCTTTCATTGTTACTCTTTGTGAAGAATGTTTTCTAAGCCTTAAATCTTTGCAGGGGTTTTGTTTTCATTGCTCTTAAAACAGAGGAGGACTTATTTAACAGATGGCTTTAATACGGAATGCATGCCAGGCAGGCAGGTACAGGCTTAGAGAAACAAACAACGCACACAGTGTTATATAGCAAGCCCTGGCTGGGGCAGGAACCAATCAAATACACAGTAGCTTTCCCGCTTACAAAGTAACTATGGAAAGCGCCCTATCAGAACCTTGGATAGGGATGCCAATCGCACGGCTCTAACCGGCCGGCTGTTTCTAAGCAAACACAGCACTCCTAACCCCTTGATTGACACATACATAGTCCTTTAAATATGCCGGTTTGTAGCGCACTTTCTCGGAGCGCCGAGGCATGACCGCCTGCTCGGAAATCCTCTCCGAATTTGATTCTTGCACTCCCTCTTCTGAATCCCGAACTTCCTCTCCCCTTAGTGACTCTGAGGAGGCGTTTTCCCCTGACAGTCTTACGGGCAGCTGAAACTGACTGTGAGCCGATCCCGCCTGCTCACCATCTCCTTCCCTTTGGAGATCGCTCGCCCTGTCGATCCGGATCTGGTCTAAATGCCTCTTCCAAACCCTTCCGTCTGCCAGTTCGATTTCAAAAGATCGAGGCCCCAGCTCTCTGCTTACTGTTCCCCTTTCCCAAGTCCGTCCTCCTGAGTAAGACCTGACAAAAACAGTGTTTCCAATTTTTACCTGCCGGGTCGGGGTTACTGGCCACTGCACTGTTTGAGAGTACCATGGGTGCAGTCTATCAAGAATGATGCGGAGCTTGCGACCCATCAAAAGTTCGGCTGGGGTCTTACCCGTGGCCACACAGGGGGTGGAATGTTGCGCTAGCAACAAATCTGCTAGCCTTTCCTGCCAAGAACCTTGTGGCATCCTCTTAAGGGCGTCTTTTACAGACCTAACTGCCCGTTCCGCCTGGCCATTACTGGCCGGATGCCAAGGCGAGCTTAACGCATGTCTGATGCCAGCAGATGCTAAGAATGACTCAAACTGCACCGCTGTGAACTGGGGACCGTTGTCCGAAACGAGAAGGTCGGGGAACCCATGCGTGGCAAATAAAGTCAGTAGGGCGTCTATGATAGCCTGAGCGCAGGTAGATCTGAGCAGGACCACCTCTACCCATTTCGAATGGGCATCCACGACTATCAGGAAGGTCTGTCCCATAAAGGGACTGGCTAAGTCAATGTGAATACGAGCCCAAGGTCCAGCTGGCGGCTCCCATACCAGCGGCTCGGCTCGAGGAGGGAAAGGGCGACTTTCCTGGCACGTTGCACATCCAGCTACTCTTAGCTCTACCGCCTTGTCCAACCCCGGCCACCAAACATAGTCCCTAGCTAAGCTCTTCATGCGCACTATGCCAGGGTGACCCCTATGTAATAATGCCAGCACCGGGCTGCACAAGGCTTCTGGAATAACCACCCTACTTCCTCGCAGCACCACCCCCTTCTCTACAGAGAACTCTGATTGACACCTGAAAAATGGGACAAAAACATCTGCGGGGGCTGTAACTGGCCATCCTCTTAACACCCATTGCCTTACTTGGGACAGAATGGCATCCTGACCAGTTACTCCCGCTACTTCGGTTGCAGAAATAGGAATAGTGCTCTCAGATAGAGCAAACACGGAGCACGCCGGAGCAGGGTCGATGAGAACATCTGGCAGCGGGCATCTGCTCAGGGCATCAGCGTGTGCTATGTGGCGTCCTGGCTTATAGGATAACGTATAATTGTAGTTCGCTAGGAAGACGATCCAACGTGACATCCTGGGTGAAAGGACTACCGGACTTTGACGGCTGCCTGATAAAAGCCCCAGCAATGGTTGGTGGTCTGTAACTAATTCGAAATGCCTCCCATATAAGTAATCGTGGAACCGCTTGACCCCCGCAATTAGTGCCAGCGCCTCCTTGTCGATATGTCCATAATTTCTCTCCGCCGAAGCCAATGTGCGAGAGAAAAATGCCAGAGGGGCTTCGGCTCCACTTGGCAGTCTGTGACTGAGGACAGCGCCCACCCCGTGTTGTGAAGCGTCACAAGTTAAAATTAAAGGTAAACCAGGTGAGTATTGGGCCAGCACATTGTTGGACAAGAGTATTTCCTTGACCCCGTTGAATGCCAATTCCTCCCTTCTTCCCCAGTGCCAGTTTGAGTGCTTGTCCAAAAGCCGGTGTAAAGGCTCGGCCACCGATGCCTTATGCGGAATAAAAACCGAGTAAAAATTTAAGAGTCCCAAAAAGGCTTGCAGCTCAGCTTTGGAACGTGGCCTGGGGGCATCCCTAATCACCCGAGTCTTTTCAGGGGTGGGGTGAATTCCCTCCCCATCTACAATAAAGCCCAGGAATTCCATCCTCGGGACACCAAAAACACACTTCTTTTCTTTTAGTTTAAGCCCCGCGTCCCTGAACTTGGACAAAACCTTTCTTACTCGTGCCATCAACTCGTCTGTGGAACTCCCCGACACTAGGACGTCATCAAAATATGGCACAGTTCCTTCGAGCCCATATAGCAACCTTTCCATCAGGCCCTGGAATAATCCTGGGGCAATGGAGACCCCAAATTGTAAGCGGTGACACTTGAATACCCCCCCGATGGGTGATGATTGACTGCGCTTCTGTAGCTAGGGGGTCAACGGGAAGCTGCTGATAAGCCTGAGATAGGTCAAGCTTCGCGAACACCCTACCTTTTCCCAAGGTGTGCAGCAGCTGTTGCACCACTGGCAACGGATATGAGTGGTGTGCCAACGCTTTGTTAATGGAACATTTATAGTCCCCACACAGCCTAATTCCCCCATCCCCCTTGAAAGCAATGACCACCGGGGTTTCCCATTTTGCCTGATCCACCGGTTCTAGCACCCCCTGGGCAATCAGTCTGTCCAGTTCCTCATCCACTTTCGCCCGGAGGGGAATGGGCACCCGGCGGGCTTTTAAACGAACCGCTGGTTCTTGCGGATTCAAACCGAATGAAATCGGGGTTCCCGTATAACAGCCCAACTGACCATCAAATACTGTTGGAAACTCCCGCGCCAGGACCTCAAACCTTCCCATATCACTGACAGTATTTACCCCAGTCACTGAGAGTCCCAAAGCCTTGAACCAGTCCAATCCTAAAAGATTAGAGAAGGGCCCATTAATTACAATAAGAGGCAAATTGCCCGCAAAAGTTTTGAAACGGACTGGGAAACGACCCTCCCCCAAAATAGGAATTGGTGTTCCTTGATAGTCTTTCAGTTGCACAGCGCACGGAGACAGGCGACCTCTGCTGATAGCTGGAAAACAGCGCTTCAATGTCGCCCACGAAATTAAGGAATGGGCAGATCCCGTGTCCACTTGCATAGGGCACCTCGAAGTGCCCAACTGGACCTCCAACGAGATCTTTTCCGCTGAACTAGACATCTCTTTCACAAAAGTGGTAGCCAAACGTGGCCGACTATAGATAGCATTGCAATCCTCACGCCGGTTTGAAGGGAATTTCTTCTGCCATCGGGGAATGAAGCTCTGGGGCTCCCGTTGCTCACGGGCAGCGGCTGTGGAAACTCTGCGGGAACGGCAAACTCTGGAAAGGTGCCCTTTGGCACCACAATGCCAACACACGGCATCACGGGAAGGGCAGGAGGACCTCAGATGATTGCCCCCACAGCCCTGACAAGGTGACTGGGGTGGCCTGGGACGGGTAACAGGAGCGTCTCGGTTCCTATTCACTGCCAATTTGCACACCTCCTCCTCCACTGCTTCATGACTGCCATCCTCCTCAGGAAGAACGGTGGCCCTATCAGTGGAAACTGTAGTCTTTCGGGTGATATTAACGGTGCTGTCCATGGCTGCCAGCGACTGCGTTGACAGCTCAAATGCACAAGCCTCCGCTAACGCCGCTTGAAATGTCAAATCCCGAATGGCCAGGAGACGCCGCTTAAGCCGACCGTCTCTCACCCCAATTACAAGCCTGTCTAGGAGGTAGTCATTCAGGTCAGCAAACTCGCAATACAGTGCCGCACGGCGCAGGGCGGCCACATAGTCATTTATAGACTCCCCCTCTGCTTGGTTCCGCTGGTAAAATTTATAGCGCCTCGCACACCGAGATGGAGCCGGGGCATAATGATCCTGCAAGGTTTTTAAAAAGTCTTCCCAAGATACATCGTGGATTGAAGTAGGGGCAAACAATGCTCGGGCAGTTTCGAACATCTCGGGGCCACAAAACCCCAGGAAATAAGATCTTTTCCTGTCTCCGGAAATTTCCGTGTACCCGTTGGAGATTAAGAAGCAATCGAAACGGGCAACATAGGACTCCCATGTCTCCCCTTGGGGATTGAAAGGGGCGAAAGTAAGCTGCACTGACATTTTCACTTACGTACAGAGTCCAAGCATAGAATTCTTGAAGAAATGGCGAGAATCCTCGTCGCCAGTAAAACAGAGGAGGCCTTATTTAACAGATGGCTTTAATACGGAATGCATGCCAGGCAGGCAGGTACAGGCTTAGAGAAACAAACAACGCACACAGTGTTATATAGCAAGCCCTGGCTGGGGCAGGAACCAATCAAATACACAGTAGCTTTCCCGCTTACAAAGTAACTATGGAAAGCGCCCTATCAGAACCTTGGATAGGGACGCCAATCGCACGGCTCTAACCGGCCGGCTGTTTCTAAGCAAACACAGCAGCTCTAACTTGCTCCAAATATTTCTTTCCAGCCCAAACCAGGTGCTAACAATGTTCCCAGCTCTTACCTGCTTGCAAGCTCTTTCATTGTTACTCTCTGTGAAGAATGTTTTCCAATCCCAGTCTTTGGAGGGTTGTTTTCATTTTCATTCTACTTGTTCCAAATGTTTCTTTCCAGCCCTAACCAGGTGCTAATGATTTTCCTAGCTCTTACTGGCTTGCAGAAGCTCTTTCATGGTCACTCTCCCTGAATAAGGCTTTTATAAAAAGCCCTATCCAGTGGATAAAATAATGTGCTAAATCTGACCAGATTAAGGACACTAGCCAGATAAGTATCTGGTAAGCAGATTCTTTACCCTATTTTCTCCCCCAAAACTAACGTGCATCTTATACTCCAGTGAACCTTATACTCAGAAAAATACAGTATATGTGTTTACCATTAGGCCACTTTTTTAAAAGATACTGCTTCAATTTAATTTTGATTTTGATTTAAATATTTTAAAGTCAGTTCCAATTAGCAGCACAGCTAGATTTGTCTTATGCATTTAATGTTGAGGAAATCTGGATTATCCATTTATTTAGCTCTGGATGCAGTATTTCATAATATGTGAGAGAATCCTATCCTTACACAGAATGCAAGGAACATTTTGGGGTAACCTTCCGCAAAATACAAATATACCCTTAGAATATTGCTAATGCCTCGTCATCAGAGCCAGCCCAAGAACTTTTGCAGTGTAAGACAAAATAGACTTTCCCTATTTCCATAGTCAGTAACTGACCAGATTGATAAATGAAATTTTCTTCAATACTGCAGAGTGGAAAAATGTGCTTCATTTCAGATGAGGGCAGCAGGTTAGCATAGGGCGTGCAGAGCATGCTGTGTAGAAGCTACAGTTCTGTCCTGAAGCAAAGGAACAGCTCTGGTTCAGTTACTGCTGTTCCTCCCACACAACCGACAGCTGAGGCAAACATCTCATTAGGCCCTGATCCTCACTCCTTTAAAACAATTACTTTATTCAGGGCCACAGCAACCAGTCAGAATAGGAGGGAGGGGGGTTTGACTATATTGTTCAGATCTCATGGGAAAAGGAAAGCGTAGTTTTGTTCTTCTCCCCACTTATCTGTAAATTAGCTTTCCCCTGCTGTGCTGCATAGTGCTAAATTGGTTTCAACCTGCAATCTGAGCTTTTACAGCTTTATGGTGAGAAACTCAAAGAAAAAGGGAAGGCTATCACCTCTCCTATTCTCTCTCTTAAAACATTGTAGAAAGCAGAAAGATTAAAAATGCATCCACACTCAAACTCACCATGATGCACCTTCTTTGTCTACTTTTGTGTCTAATGCCCTCCCCCCCCAAGATTAGTAATTTAAACTTTATAAGTAGTACGTCATTTTTTGAAAAACCAGAATACAGTGGTACCTCTGCTTACGAACTTAATTCGACCAGGTTCTAAGAAGAAAAGTTTGTAAGAAGAAGCAATTTTTTCCCATAGGAATCAATATAAAAGCAAATAATGTGTGCGATTGGGGAAACCACAGGGAGGGTGGAGGCCCTGTTTCTTCCCAGGAGATTCCTAGAGAGACCCCACGGAGGCTTCTTCCTGCCTTTTCAGGTTACAGTTTCGGAGGCTCAGATTTATAAGTGGAAAATGGTTCTTGAGAAGAGGCAAAAAAATCTTGAACACCCGGTTCTTATCTAGAAAAGTTCGTAAGTAGAGATGTTTGTAGGTAGAGGTACTACTGTATATCACAATCTGATTTAGATACAATCATATTTAGTACTTTTTATTGTGAGGTGCTCTCTGAGCTTAGTTGTTTTCTTGCAGATGTTTCATTACCCAAGCTAGATAACACCATCAGTGTTAGTCCAAGTGGTTTGGGTTATGAAACATCTACAAGAAAAAAACCAAGCTCAGAGAACCAACAAGCCCCAATCACCACCACCATTTCACCCTGAGCTACAAATATGCTCTTTATATTGTATATATATATATTGTGCTTCATCCTTGCTTTTACAGGGAATATACACTGCTCAAAAAAATAAAGGGAACACTTAAACAACACAATATAACTTCAAGTAAATTAAGTTTCTGTGAAATCAATCTGTTCACTTAGGAAGCAACACTGATGACAATCAATTTTACATGCTGTTGTGCACATTCAACTTTGTCCAGAACAAAGTATTCAATGAGATTATTTCATTCATTTAGATCTAGGTTGTGTTATTTGAGTGTTCCCTTTATTTTTTTGAGCAGTATATATAAAATTAAGAAACAAAACTTAATATAGTACAATGGAATAAAAGTAACAACAAAAGAGATAGAAAAATATACCTGTACAGTACAGAAATATTGGTTTTCTATACTTCTCTAATTTACTGCTATCAGAACTAGCAAAACTCAAAGGATTTGAGGTAGTCTGCATCAAATGGTATTAAAAATCCCCACATTTAAGTGTTTTTATCCACAGTGGTGAATGATCATTATATACCTGACTGGTAAGTACAGCATTTGCATGGAGCCACTTGGTTGTGTTAGTTATTTAGATTGTTGTTTCTTGGCTATCAGTATTTCCACTTTTGTAGTGTTTGTAATAAGCAGCAGGCAAAACTCATGGGAAATGGATAGTGGAGTGAGGGTGAGAAGAGGAGGAAGCCACAGATTGAAACAGACAAGGTCATCAAAAGCTAGAGGCTGCTTTTTTAGAAACAGTTATAATTTAGAAAGATCAAAAAGCTGAATTTTGACTCAGGTGGAACTAAGCATCCTTAATTCTTATTTGTCATTTTGAATTCTTATCTAAAATGTTATTAATAGTGATGGGCGAATCCAACAGTGTTCGGGTTCGGCAAGTTCGGATGAACTTTACGCAAAATTCGGCCGAACCCAAACTGAACCCGAACCCAAACCTGAACGGGGAATCCCACCAAGAGATTCTGGGGGCGGAGCTTTGACATCACATATACCGGCAGGTTGCTAAGGACGCCAAGGTGATCACTTCCTGGATTTTTATGTGAAAGGACCACCCTTTTCTTGCAGCGCCGCTGCAGCGCCCTTTTTCGTAAAAATATCAATGTTTATTTTTATGTGAAAGGACACTGCAGCAGCGCTGCAAGCAAAGGGCGGTCCTTTCACGTAAAAATAAACATGTTTATTTTTACGTGAAAGGACCGCCCTTTGCTTGCAGCACCGCTGCGGTGTCCTTTCACGTAAAAATAACAATGTTTATTTTTACATGAAGACCTCCCTTTGAAGGAGCTGGGGAATCCCTCCCAGGAAGAGATTCCGTGGGCGGAGCCTTGATGTCACTGGCAGGTTGCTAAGAATGCCAAGGTGATCACTTCCTGGATTCTATGGAATCCAGGAAGTGATCACCTTGGTGTCCTTAGCAACCTGCCGGTGACGTCAAAGCTCTGAACGCCGAACGCAACCCTGAAATTTGCCTGAAGTTTCAAAAAATTTCAGGTTCGTGTTCGGCATACTGAACACTGCAAAATTCGGTACAGACCCGAATTGTGCGGGTTCGGTTCGCCCTTCACTAGTTTTTTTTTTTTTAAATGTAGTACTACAGCTTTCCGAGATTAAAGAGTTTCTGAGTTTGAATGCACTCCTAGAATTCCACTTCTTGTGGTCTTATGAGAACATGGCATATACCAATATTTTCAAACCAAGTTTAATATATCTTTTAGAGTTTTTTAAAATTAAGCTTGATTTTGTTCATTTCTTATGAGCTTGTTTGTTTTCAAAAAGGAGTGAAGAAAAATAGCTAAAATCTCTAGAAAACACCTCCATGATACAGAGCCAGATAGTTTCTATGGTATGTTTTAAATTTTATTTTTCATTTTTTAAATCTTTGTATCTGCCAGAATGGCACTACAGATTGCGGAAACCCTATCATTCTCACACATGAGATTTATATGAGGGTCGTCCAGAAAGTAATGCACCACATTTTTTTCTTCAACAATTATTTATTGAACACAATGAAACTTACACACAAGAAAGAATGATGTTTCTTCTACACTCCCTATTTTTCCACATAATCTTCATCCCGTTCTATGGCCTTCCTCCAGTGAGACACAAGGGCGTGTATGCCCTGTCGGTATCACTCCTTGTTCTGATCACGAAGCCATTTCTGCACTGTGTGAATCACCTCTTCATCATCCTCAAAATGTCGTCCGCACTAACCATACTTCTGTCGACTGCAGATTCTCCATAAACTTTAACAAATGTTTGTGAATGTTCCCAACAGTTTCTTTCTCAGCAGTGAGAAATTCAACGATGACACCCTGCTTGTAACATACATCATTTACAGACGCCATTTTGAAACACTGCTGCAGCTACACTATCTGTCTGAAGAAACGCAAAATATACACATGCACTCCTGACAATTCAAATAATGTATATCTAAAGTTTCGAATTCATACCATTACTGTAGGCTAAGAAAAAAAATGTGGTGCAATGCTTTCTGGGTGACCCTCATATATTGTAACTTAAATTGCTGTGTTAACATAGAATATTATCTAAGTATGGTAAACTACCTGCAAATTTTGTTAGGCTAATAAATGCTCACATAAGAGTATTTACCTCCTATTTCATGGTACATCTATTCTATAATAATTTCTACTCCCACAGTTCCTTAATAAGAGAGTGCAAATGGCCCAGAATTAGAGTACTTTGCAGCACCAAGCACAAAATATTAAAATACTTGAGGTAACACAGGTCCTCTAGTAATAAAAGTCCTTTCTCAAAAGGATAAGATTTTACTCAAAAAGGTTTTACTCAAAAGGGGAAAAATAAAAACCCAAGGAATTTGGGATAGGTCCCCTGCTGCATAGTAGGATAAATTTTGCAGGAATCTTGTCACTTTTAATTTGATGTGTTTATTTGGGTCTTAAGGCCTTGAAAGGACATGCCAGTACAGCTAAAATTCAGGACTCACGAGAAAGGGTGAGGAAATCATGTTTCCACTGTTTCCACTGACTAGCTTCCACAGAGTTCTAGGGTTTACCAGCTAACCAGGAGTGAAGAAACCAGGAAAAAAAAAAACCTGCAACCAACCCCCCCCCCCCCCCCCAAACAAAGCAACATTTGGGGATTGTAAGAAGAGAAGCCGATATGGGAGTGGCACAAACACTTTGGGTGGAAATGTTCTGAGTGGAATGCAGGGAAATACACAATGCCAGATCATGACATTCTCTCAAAGCACCCTCTCTACCTCTCTCATTTCAAATGAATTTTTCCAATTTGGCACTACATTATTGATTAGGTTATATTATTGTTTCCATGGCATTTTGTGTCTGTTCATTGTTTTCTGCCCCTCCCTACAGCATACCGTTTTCTTCTATTGTCTGTTTATTTCTCAGATAAAGCCTCTCTACCAGGCCTCTATGCATTGGTGTCCAAAATACATTATCTTTTATAGCTCTGCAAACTATATGGATTATGCAGTCTTAATTTTAAACTTGTCTTACATAGGGGACAGGAAAGTGAATGATTATTTAGAATGAGGGTTCCAGCTGAGTGGGCCCAGAAAACTTGAACCCATTCGGATTGTCGAAAGAGTCTGTAGTGAAACCATCAAAGTTTAATAGAAATCACAGCTGGAGAGAAATCTTCTAGCCAAATAGGATGAGTGTCTTCACTTTTTTCCCTTGCAAAAAATTGTTTTATTTTAGCTTCACTTCTGTAATTAAGGGGCAGCTGACTCTAATTCCATTACCAAAAAGGTCATTGAACTAGCTAGAGTCTCCTTGTAGCTCCCACTGGGACTGTATGAAAGAAACAATATATTAAGTATGTTTAAGAAATTAGGAGAGATGGGATAGGGAAAAGAGAAAATGTGTGAAAGGGAAGAAACCAATCTCTATTACAGGAGCAATGTTGTAGCAATTTAAGACACCTTCCTGGTGTCAACTGAGATACAATCATCTTAGTATTTTATATCATAATGAGCAGATCGAGATGTGGGATCTATTTTCCAACAGTCCTGAGATTCATTACCAGAAACAAGTGCAAATTAATCATTCTGGAAATAGACAATTGAAATTGTGAAAAGGAAGATATCTGAACTTGAGTTCAGCCTAAGAATGTATTTTGAATTCTAGAATAGATATCTGCTTATGTCTTTACACATAAAAACACATGCTATTTTTTTTCTCATCCACCTTCATTTTAGCAGCTTGAGTGTTATGTTATTGGTGTGAGAGAAAGTTAATATGTTATAACAGTGGATCCAATTTTTTTTCCTGTCCATTCATCACAGTTAATAATAGCAAATGTTATTTGAGCTCCAATCCTTATAAACCCAAATGAGCACCATTAGCACTATATTATAGTTTTGGAAAGTTATTCTTATAATTTGTATATTTTTTATTATCAAATTAAGGAGGAGCGATCATTTTCTGTCTACAATATATTAAAATAACTTGGCTGCAGTGAAGGGCTACCAAAACTTACTACCACACTGTGGGCGTGGCTTATGCAGGATGCCCTGCATTTTCTTTCAACATCTTTCAGTGCAAATTGGGTGCTCTGGGGTGGAGTTCCATTTTTGCTACCCCGGGCCCCGGTTCGGCCAGTAACCCACACCTGCTTGTCTGGCAAAATAGCAATAGTAAAGCATTTAGACTTACATACCACTTCATAGTGCTTTTACAGCCCTTTCTAAGCTGTTTACAGAGCCAGCATATTACCCCACAACAATCTCGGTCCTCATTTTACCGACCTCAGAGGATGGAAAGTTGAGTCAACCTTGAACCGGTGAGATATGAACTGCCGAGCTGCAGCTAACAGTCAGCTGAAGTAACCTGCAGTGCTATACTCTAACCACTGTGCCTTGGTTCTTTTCAAAATGCCTTTGGGTTTCTTTGGTCAATAGGAAAGACACCATGTTGATGGATTTTCAGGTCTTTTGGGTTAGCAATTCAGCACACCAAAACAGCATAATCAAATAATTCCTTGATTCCCATATCTTTTCAAAGGTAGACAAAAATAAACATGCATAAGTGCTAACATAAGGTTAGAGCAGGGAAATTAAATCTGATTATTCCAATTTACTTAGAAAAGTACTATACAAGTGAACTTCAAAGTTTATGATAGAAAAGGGAAGTCACAAGCCAGACAGTTTTGGGTGATTGATATTTCTTCGTAAGTAATATTGGTTAAATAGTTTTAAAAAAAATATTTTCAAACTTAAATATATGACTTTGGCAAGATATAATTAAATTACATATTAAAATGGTCTAAGATTGCCACCAGTATCACCTTCAGCTCCTTGTGTTTCTAAGAAGCATGAAGCCAGTTCTGGGATTGGTTGGGAATTATGGCAAAATACTTACCTTTTGACAAAGAAGGCCAGTTGCTTTTTTTGTGGGTAAACCCTACAGAAGGGTCTCAGTTCCAAGGATCTAGGTTTATTCATCCATTTTGCATTTGGATCTCAATAATCAGTCAATTGGCCTAATGGCCATTTACTAATTTGTCTTTTGTTCTGAACCAATTACACCATTAACCAATATTCTCACATTTCCACTCCAAGAAGCTTAACAGAAAGCTACATAAATTGCGATAAATTTCTGCCCCCAAAATAGAGAAAGCCTACCTGGAGTCAAATGTCTGAATCAAACAGTGAGCCACTGCAATATGTTTATAAAATAAATTACACCAATAATGTATCTTTTATGAAGCGTACCTTAATTCTTGACAATTATTTCCCCAGTGGCTTTCTTAAAGTTGTAGCATGTACAATCTTGTACTGTGGAAATAGAAATGAAATGTCTGTGCTGCTTAGGAAGGCATTAATTTCTAATCACAGGTAGTCTTGTTAGAAAAAAAAAATAACATGATTAAAAGCAGTTTGGGGAGCAAGCAAGTGAAGAGGCTAATGATCATACACAGTTTTTTAGTCATGGTGAGACAGCACTACTTCTTTGAAATGTAAAAGTATATTAATGAATTAGATCCTTCAATTTAAAAAAAATTGCTGTTTTGTAGATGACACAAGGAGTGTGAAATGGTATATCATGCATGGTTTGCAATTGATTTCGCTTTTCTTAATTTTTAATAGATGCACATGGATTCTCGGGAAGCAACAGAAAGCAAAGCAGGAGAGACAAATACCATGAACTTGCATCTGCTTCCTTTCTGGAGCAATCATCTAAAGAAGAATTAATAATAGACGGTAGGATTTCTTTGAAAGACAAACATCTACCCAAAGCTACATCAGAGTCCAAAGACAGAAAAATTCAAGCTTTCCAGAACCAAAAGTGGATGAAATTATTGGATGAAAATGATTGTAACAAGAAGATTCCATGCTCCAAAGGTAAGCATAGCTTCAGTAAAATTTTACATTATAGTTAAATGGCATGGTATTTTACTAGGAGGTTTCTCTGCAACTATCTGCTTTGAAATGTTTGCATTGGAATGCAATGGATTCCCATATATTTATATAAAACCAAAATGTTGTCAATGGTCTTTAACAAAAGTCCCCAAACTTTCATCAACCCCTTCAAAAAGTTTCACTTTGTTCATCAATTCAGAAACATTTATTAATAAATGCTATTTTAACTACTACTACTACTACAACAACAACAACAACAACAACAATAATAATAATAATAATAATACAGTAATATAATACATCAAGATTCTAGAAGAGTGCAGAGAAAAGCAGCAAAGATGATTCAGGGATTGGAGGCGAAAATATATGAAGAATGGCAGAAGGAATTGGGTATGTCTAGTCTAATGGAAAGAAGGTCTAGGAGTGATAGGATAACAGTGTTCCAATGTCTAAGGCACTAATACAAAGAAGAGAAGGGGGTCAACCTATTCTCAAAGTATCTGAAGGCAGAAAAAAAAGCAATGGGTGGAAACTAATCAAGGAGAGAACCAACCTAGAACTAAGAAATTTGTCTCCAAAAACTGTGGGTGCTCCAACAATGGAGGTTGTTAAGAAGAAATTGGATAACCATTTGTCAAAAATACTATCGGGTTAGACTAGAAAACCTCCAAAGTCCCTTCCACTACCTTGACATGAGAAGTTCAGCCATACTGGACAGGTCTCATCAGAGGTCCCTTCAGAGAAGCCATACAAAGAATGTACATCTTATAAACAATATGATGAAAGGAAATTTATAGTAACTCATACTGAATCAGCCATTGCATAAGTCAGCAAGGACCTTGCTAGATGTTGGATTCTATGTTCATCTGGTCACAAATAGTCTACAAATCTCAGGAGTATTGGCTGAGCAACCAGGGTCAGCAGCTGCAGTACTATTGAAACAAACATTGTTTACCTATTGCAAATACAGAAATATACAAAGGTTGTAAACAAAGAAATAATCATATCTTATCACAAGCCAACTATAACAGAGCAAAGGTGGGTTCCTCCCAGTCTAGATCAGATTGCCCGAACTGGTAGCAACCCACTGGTGACATCACTGTCAGTGCTGGCCTGTGTGCGCCACCATCTTTTTGTTTGAATTGTTTGTGAATTTTTCCATGTTTGGATGGTTCTCCTCTTTTGCTGCTTGAAAAAAGACCTTCCTGCCTGCCTCCAGGTTAATACTGAACTTTATTTCTTTGCCTGAAGTACAGCTGATCACCTCCTCAGCTGTGTTTTAGGCTGATTTCTGCTATTGAGCATGCGTGGAAACCAAATTGTATGAGGGGAAGCACATGCGGAGCAAATGTGAGCACACAAAACATCGTGATGTGAACCAATGAGGAAGGTAGGTGGAACCCACTCCTAAGTAAGAGGATATCTCAAAAAAATGTACCAGTTCTGAAAATAACAACATCCAGAATCAGAAATTAGAAGAAGGATATTGGATCAAACTGATTTATACAAAATAAAGTATTCATTGAAATAGAATTGGAGGGAGAGTGGATGGCACCAGGCAAGCAGAAAGTTTATATGAGTGGCATGCTTGCATGTGCATTGCCTGCACAAATGGAGCATTTGAAAGTTGCCCACTACTCGTGCAAGTGAGAGTGCATGCATGCACTCACCCACCACTTCAGATGGCCTAGTTCTGAACAACTCATGGACCAATAGTGAGCCATGGCTTAATTTGGGAATCTCTGATCTAGAGCAGCACAAACAGACAGAATGAGGTTGCCTGCACTGAAGTCTGTTTCAAAGAAATAGCACAAGTATTAAACGTTGCCAATACCTTAATACCAAATATAAGAATTAGCTCACTGCAAAGAAGAACCCAAGTAATGTATAGCACAGCTTCTGTTATAATGGAATAACTTAGATGCAAAATCAAAAATCAAAAAGAAGAACCACACAAACATGGGAGATTGGGCATTGAATTGTAAATAAGGTTTTTCCACCTGAGCAGAATAGAAATTGCCCAAAGAGCAGAGGAACAAAATATCAATTCCTAATTGATAACATGATTCTGGAAAATTGCAACAGGAATGAGACCAACTTAAATGTAGCTTGGACTAATTATAACAAACATTTGACTCCCTGTGACACGACTGGATACTCAAGTACCTAAAATAACAGTAGAAATAACAAATGTTTTATGAAATGCAAAAATATTGCAATGGAGTTTGGATTGAACAAATATGTCATCCTTACCATCAACCAGGTAAACACAGAAATCTGGAATCAAGATGTGTTATGAAAATAATATCCTCAGCCTGGATGAAGAAACTACAAATAACTGACCCTTCGTCAGGCTGATAACATCAAGGATACTGAAGTGGGGAAGGTTAGTAGTGAATATATCATGAGAGTAAAGAAGATATTAAAGTCCAAACTCAGTGGAGGAAATACTATCAAGCAATTAACACCTAGGCAATTCAATTCATTAGATACACAGCTGGAGTTGTGGACTGGACTCAAGCAGAACTAAAAGCCCTGGATAGGAAGACCAGAAAAAATAATTACAATGAACCATGCCTTTCATCCCTGTAGCAATGTTGGCAGACTCTTACTTATCAAGGAAAATAGGTGAGCATGGAATGTTACAAGTGCATTAGCAATTGAAGGATAAATGAATGAATGAATGAATGAATGAATGAATAAATAAATAAAATATTTGCAAGATATTGGAAGAATATCTTGTGAAGAAGCTGTATTGAAGCTAGTGTATCATGAAGGTTGATTGAGTACTGGAGAGACCAAACTGGCCTAGAATAAAGACGAAGTGAAGAATGGAAAATAGATATGGCAAACAAAACATTACAAGGCCAGTATATTAAAAACAAATAGCAGACAAAGCAAATAAGGTCTGGCAATGGGTAAGGGCATGAAAGTTTAAGAAAGAGCCTGAGGACTAATTCTGCCTATATAAACCAAGCCTTAAGAACAAAAGCATACAAAAAATGCATCCCAGAATTAAGAAGGCCACAGCAGACAATAAACGCAGCCTCTGCAAAGAAGCTGAAGAAACAGTTGACCATATAGTTAGCTACTGCAAGAAGAGTGAACAGACTAATTACAAACAGTGGCATGATGAAGTAATAAATGGTGCACTGGAACAACTGCAAGAAATACAATTTTCCTGCAAGCAATAACTAGTAGGACCACAAAATACTCCAAGCAATAATCAATAAAGTATTTGGTATTGTTACAAACAAGGTACAGGACACATAGTTTGCTTATTTGCTGCTCTGAAAAAGCATGTACAAAATAATTTCTTTGCTGCAACTGACTCTTTGAAACAATGAAGCCAGGTTTATTGTCAGCATGGCAAAGAAAGGGACATCAATGATGCTTTATTTGTTACTCTAATTAAACCTGCATTTTTAGTGAGAGGTTGACAACGGCATTTTGTTAATGGCTATTTGAATTTCAGATATAACTTCCCCTCTGAATTAATAAATTGAAAAAAAATATTCATAAAAGAACAGTTAATCAGGATAATAAATAATGAAAACAATTTAAAAATCTGACTAGATTAATTTATAATGAATTGGTATCATGTTTTAATATTTATTTTATTACTATCTCATCTATTAGTAATAGCACTTTAGGGGGTATAATTGCCAGAGAAAGAATAGTCCAGAATATAAACATATTCTATCCATCATTAGTGAAGCAACTAAAGTTAGATCAAAACATTCCATATATGATGTTATGAGTAGAAATGTGTAATTGGTATAGAAGTATTTGAATTCTTTGAGGACTTTGAGAATGCTGCACCCTACTGACCACCTCGCTGACTTTGTAGTAGATGAACATTAGTATTAAGTCCAGTTTTTGAAAGTTGGCTGGTGAATGTTGCATGCAATTGCTTTTTAAATGATCTTCCATCAGAGGAATTCACATTTTAAAAGCTAGCTAAAATGCTGTATGTCAAAGGATTAAAAGTAAAATTGTCTGCATCAGAATAAGTTGTTGCAATTTTCATTAGTTGTTACATAAAATAGAGGTTGGATACAAAGTCTTTAAGTTATAAGTATTTGCAAACATAAAACATTAGGACAATTTACAGTTCAAAACAAATGAGAACTGCTAGTCTAGAATATCGCCCAACTAAGGTGAAATTGGTAGTAAAATAAATAGGATTTTTAGCAATTCTCACATTTTTCATTTAGAAATGATTAAAAGGAGCTGCCAAGAATATGAACTGCAGGCTGAACTTGCTGATTCACATCTTTTCCTCCAAGAATTTTCTGAGGGGACCTTGCATTATTACTTCTTCCTTCTTAGGTTGGTGAGAGGATTTCAGCCCCAAGGGATCCAAAAATATAAGGATAGAAGAATCTAAAATTGTCCCTGCTGGGTTAAGTCCCATCATTGTAGTTAGGATGCCTCTGCAGTGGACCTAAGATAGAAGTATATTGTAATAGAGGCCACAGTAAACTCAGAAGTTTATTACAGATCTCATGCCAGGCCTGGCAGGTACAGACTTAAGCAATAACATACACACAGGCTTATATATAACAAGCTGCCTGAGGCAGCACCCAATCCCCGCAGAGAGAAACTTCCCGCTTACATTGTAACTACGGGCTGGCGGCCAATCAGCACCCTGGATAGGGACGCCTATCGCCCGGCTCTAATCTGCGGCTGTAACTGAGCAGATATAACACTCCTATCCCTTTCGTTAGCACACACGTAATCTTTCAAATATTCCGGTCTCTTACACAGACGTCCAGATCTCCGTGGCTCTATTACTTGTTCCTCCCTGGTCTCCGGACTCGCCTCTCTGCTTTCCTCGCTTACAAACGGCGAGGCTTCTTCCGAGCTGTCAGTTCCCACATTGTTTCCGCCACGGTTTAGGCTTTCCTCCAGGGCATTCCCGGGGTGGCCGTGACCCCTTTCCTCACCAGTATTCATTCCCTTGTCTAACCGAATCTGGTCCAAATGTCTCCTCCACACTCAGCCATCCCTTAACATGACCTCAAATGACCTGGGACCCAGCTCCCTGCTTATTTTACCTTCTGCCCAGTTCTGCTCTCCTGAATACGAGCGCGCAAACACCCTGTCTCCCACTTTCACCTTCCTGACCGGGGCTTCTGGCCAAGGCACCGACTGTGAATACCACAGATGAAGCCTGTCTAAAACTATTCGAAGTTTGCGACCCATTAATAGTTCTGCAGGGGTCTTACCAGTGGCCACGCAGGGGGTAGTGTGCTGTGCTAATAACAAATCTGCCAACCTCTTCTGCCATGAACCCCCAGTCATCTTCTTCAAGGACTCCTTGACTGACCTAACGGCCTGTTCCGCCTCGCCATTACTGGCCGGATGCCAAGGCGAGGTCAGCGCGTGGCGGATGCCCACCGATGCCAAGAACGACTCGAACAGCACCGCTGTGAATTGCGGGCCGTTGTCCGAAACCAGGAGGTCTGGGAAACCCTGTGTGGCAAATACTGTCATCAATGCCTCTATAATCGTTTGTGACTGTGTGGATTTTAGGTGCACCACCTCCACCCACTTAGAGTGTGCGTCCACAATCACCAGGAAGGATTGCCCCATGAAGGGGCCGGCCAAATCAATATGTATCCGGGCCCAAGGGCCCGCAGGCGGCTCCCATGCCAATGGCTCCCCCCGGGGAGGGAAAGGCCGGTGCTCTTGGCATGTCCTACACTCTGCCACTCTTTGCTCTACCCCCTTATCCAGCCCTGGCCACCACACGTAAGCCCTCGCCAGGCTTTTCATGCGCACAATGCCTGGATGGCCATCATGCAAAAGAGCTAATACCTGGCTGCGCTGTCTACTCGGAATTACCACCCTGCAACCTCTCAGCAGGATTCCTCTTTCCACAGAGAACTCGGTTCGACACCTGAAGAAAGGCACATACTCCTCGGCAGGGGCTGAGACAGGCCACCCCCTTAACACCCATTGCCTTACTTGGGACAAGATGAAATCCCGCCCCGTTTCCCAAGCTACCTCGGCTGCAGATAAGATAAGACCCCCTTCTGACAACGTAAATACTGAACATGCAGGTGCGGGGTCCACTAAAACTTCGGCCAGGGGGCATCTGCTAAGGGCATCTGCATGAGAGATATGGCGCCCCGGTTTGTATAATAAGGTGTAATTATAGTTGGCAAGGAAAATGATCCAACGTGACATCCTGGGGGATATTACTACAGGGCTTTGACGGGAACCAGACAATAACCCCAATAACGGCTGGTGGTCAGTCACCAGTTCGAAGTGACGGCCATAAAGGTACTCGTGGAATCTTCGGACTCCCGCAATCAGAGCCAGCGCCTCCTTGTCAATGTGGCCGTAATTACGTTCCGCTTTAGCCAACGTGCGGGAGAAGAAAGCCAGGGGAGCTTCTGTACCATTTGGCAGTCTGTGGCTTAAGACTGCGCCCACCCCATATTGAGAAGCGTCGCAGGTGAGTACCAGAGGCAACCCAGGTGAGTATTGAGCCAGGATGTTGTTAGAAGTAAGTAGCTCCTTAACCCCCAAGAACGCGGCTTCCTCCCTCTTTCCCCAATGCCAAAGGGACTGCTTGTCGAGAAGTCTGTGTAAAGGCTCAGCTACCGATGCCTTATGCGGGATGAAGACCGCATAAAAATTTAGTAAACCCAGGAACGCTTGGAGCTCCCCCTTGGATTGTGGCCTGGGGGCATCCCTGATGGCACGAATCTTTTCAGGGGTCGGATGTATTCCCTGTCCATCCACCGTGAAGCCTAGAAACTCGACCTGGGGCACACCGAACACGCATTTCTTGGCTTTCAGTTTAAGCCCAGCCTCCCTGAATTTAACCAAAACCTTCCTCACTCGTGCCATTAATTCGTCTGTGGAACTCCCCGACACTAGAACATCATCGAAATACGGCACAGTTCCTTCAAGTCCATATAACAGACGCTCCATCAAACCTTGGAAAATCCCTGGGGCGATGGAAACCCCGAACTGCAGCCTGTGGCATTTAAATACCCCCCTATGGGTGATGATTGCCTGGGCCTCGGCTGTCAAAGAGTCTACAGGGAGCTGCTGGTAAGCTTGGGATAGGTCGAGCTTGGCAAACACCCGACCCTCCCCCAGAGTGTGTAGCAGCTGTTGCACTACTGGCAAGGGGTATGAATGGTGGGCCAATGCACGGTTCACAGAGCACTTATAATCCCCACACAATCTGATTCCCCCATCCCCCTTGAAAGCAATCACCACAGGGGTCTCCCATGCAGCCTGATCTACCGGCTCTAAAACCCCCTGGGCAATTAATCTGTCCAATTCTGCATCTACCTTAGGACGGAGGGGAATAGGGACACGGCGGGCCTTTAAGCGAACTGCAGGGACTTTAGGATCTAAATTGAACGAGATGGGGGTGCCAGTATAACGACCCAAATTACTGTCAAAAACGGCAGGGAACTCCCGTTCCAGCTGTTCAAATCCCGACTCCCCCACAATTGCATTAACCCCCTCCAAAGAGAGTCCCAGAGAAGAGAACCAGTCCAGTCCGAGTAGGCTTGCAAAGGGTCCATCCACCACTACGAGAGGCAGTCTGCTGGCGAAAGTTTTAAAGCGGACTGCAAAACGGCCTTCTCCGATGATAGGGATTGCAGCTCCTTGGTAATCCCTCAGGCTCAAAGCGCAGGGCAGCAGGCGACTCTTCTTCCAAGCAGGGAAACAACGCTTGAGGGTGGCCCAAGAAATTAAGGAATGAGCAGAGCCGGTGTCCACCTGCATGTTACACCGAGAACCCCCCAATTGAACTACCACAGAAATTTTCTCAGCCGAGCCGGCGGTCTTCCTGACATAAGAAGAAACAGGACGAGGGTAGCTGTACACCGCGTTGCAGTCATCTCTTCTAGTGGGGGGAAATCTTCTTTGTCGCCGAGAATTGAAGCCAGAAAACTCACGCTGCTCCCGGAATGGGGCAGCCGGGGATCTACGAGAACGGCAGACTCTGGCGAGGTGACCTTTAGCACCACATCGCCAACATGCCACATCTCGGGATGGGAAATTTGTGCGAAAATGACCCCCCCCCCCCCACAACCACGGCATGGCGACAAAGGAGGACGAAGACGTCCCGTCGGTGCTTCTCTAGCCCGATTCGTAGCCAATCTGCAGACCTCTTCATCTTCGCCCCCTAAATCGCCCTCCTCCTCCGGGGCCAGCTTGGGTTTATCCAAAACAGTGGCTGCCTTTTGTGTGACATTAACCGAGCTGTCCATAGAAGCCAAGGATTGTGTAGATAACTCGAAAGCACGAGCCTCCGCCACCGCTGCTTGAAAGGTTAAATCCCGGATTGCCAGGAGGCGCCGCTTGAGGTGACCGTCTCTGACCCCGAAAACTAATCTATCCAAAAGGTAGTCATTTAGGTCCCCAAACTCACAATATAACACCGCTCTACGGAGAGCAGCCAGAAAGTCATTAATAGACTCCCCTTCGGCTTGATTTCACTGATAAAAAGTGTAGCGACGAGCACACCTCGAAGGGGCAGGGGCATAATGATCTTGTAACGTTTTCAAGAAATCCTCCCAAGACACATCATGGATGGACACTGGGGCAAACAGGGCATGAGCTGTTTCAAACATATCGGGGCCACAAAACCCCAAGAAATAGGACCTCTTCCTATCCCCCAAAATGTCCTGGTATCCATTTGAGATCAGGAAACAATCAAAACGGGCGACATAGGAGTCCCACGTCTCCCCTTGAGGATCAAAGGGGGCGAATGTTAATTGTACAGACATCCTGACTTACTGTCAAAACTGGCAATCTTCCGCATAGGCTCGCTACCTCGTCGCCAATGTAATAGAGGCCACAGTAAACTCAGAAGTTTATTACAGATCTCATGCCAGGCCTGGCAGGTACAGACTTAAGCAATAACATACACACAGGCTTATATATAACAAGCTGCCTGAGGCAGCACCCAATCCCCGCAGAGAGAAACTTCCCGCTTACATTGTAACTACGGGCTGGCGGCCAATCAGCACCCTGGATAGGGACGCCTATTGCCCGGCTCTAATCTGCGGCTGTAACTGAGCAGATATAACATATATACCTCTGATGCAGTGAAGGGCTGAAAATTTTTTAGTACCACACTGTGGCTATGGCTTATTTTGTGGGCATGGTTTGCCAGCCATGTGACCAGGTGGGAGTGGCTTGATGATCATGTGACCGGGGGTGACTTAAAGGTCATGTGACTGGCTTAAAGGTAGCCAACTTGACGTCACTCACATCAAGGATTTGGGTTAGGGTTAGGGTGGCTGGCCTCTCCTCGCCCCAGAGATACAATTTCTCTATTTATTTATTATTACTGAATATCCAAAGTATACTATTTAATTCTATGTATATATGCCATATGTGTACATACATATTACACCACATGTACACAAAAATATACATTATCTACTATATAAATTGTATGTGTATGTACACACACACACACACACACACACACACACTCATGCCCAGCTCTTCTAAAATTATACATATTAAACCTCATTTACTGTGATAGGAAAAACATACTCAGAACCCAGAAGGGAGAGGGGATCAAAAATTTTCTACCGGTTCTGCACACCTGACCCAAATTTTTCTACTGGTTCTGCGTACCTGACCGTATCCGCAAGAGCCCATCACTGTTCTGATGTTATTATCCTCCAGCAATTTATACCTGAATTCTGCAAGTTAACTATTTGCTACCTGAAGAAGTGCTTTCTTTGCCTGCCCTGTATCTCCTTCTAAAAAGGTTCATTGGACAATAATTCTTCAATCCAAATGTTTTGAAGAACAAAGGAGAACTTCTCCCTCTTCGCTGTCTCTGTTGATGCATGGTTTTATACATCTTGATCATGTACCATACTCCCACCTGATATCTTTCTTTCAGGCTAGACAGTAGCGTAGAGAAGGCACTTAATGTGTCTTTGTTTTTTTTTAATCTGGAGACCCAAATTGTATACAGCAATTTATATATGAACATATCATAAGGACATTACAGTGTTAGCATTTTTATTTTCAGTCGCTTTCCTAATGAGCCATAGCATGCAGTTTGCCTTTTTCACAGCTGCTGCATATAGAATTGGCATCTCAAGGGTGCTAGTCACCATAACACACAATTTTTTTTCCTGGTTAGTTACAGATGTCTGAGAAGCTAGAGTTTTTTTGCCCTAATCTGTTTCACTTTAGACCTACTTGAACAGGACAGCATCTGCCATCAGGGTGACTGTTCATCCAGTTTAAAGAGGTCTTCCCACAGCTATTCTGGAGAGGCTTAGAGATCAATAAAGTAACATGATAGCAGCTGCCTTTAGACTTGCTATTTAAAAGTGGTAATATGCAGCGTACAAAAACCAAGTATTGGGGAGGAAGGAAACAATAAAAAAGACAAATGAAAATTACAATTCTTATAATGGCTTGATGGAAACAAGTCAATAGGTCTGAGTGAATGCATTGAAGGGAGACTAGTAGAAGTTAGTCTCATCAAGCAGATGGAAAACTACTGGCACTTCTTCTATTGCCTGTCCTTCCCCACTCAGAAATAAACTGAAAGGATTTTGAAATATACAATATATAGATTCTGTCTTTTCATTTTCTCCTGGTGCATAATTAGTTAAATACAATAGCCCTGGTATACACCCAGAATTAGTGGATCTCCAGCTGAAAGAAAACTTTCGTAATACTTTTTGCTTATTTATGAAACTTTGCATGGCTTGACTTCCAGGGTTAAACAAGCACAAAATTCTACATTTATTCAACAACTTCAAGTATATATTTCTTTTATAGATGCATCCTGGGTTTGAAAATATCTAGAAGAATCAAAAACCAAATTGGCTATCATCCCTCGATAAATAAGCCTTTCTGTCTTTCTTAGGTGATTACAAATTATATGGGTCAGCCAGCCAGTCCAAAGAACATAAGATAAATGTGAAAAAAGAGATGGTCAATAGGTTAACCAACTCTGCAGCCCATGAACCAGATGTTCCTTGTGAGAAATATGAAGCTTTCCAACATTCAGAAGTCTGCTTTGAGCCTGAGAAAATTCCTGCAAGCCCACTGACTCTCAGGGTAAAATATCCACATTCCCTACTAACTCTTCATATGGTTATTGATATAGTTATTCCTTTGGAAATCCAATAGGGGTAAAAAGACATTTATTGCTCCTATTTAAGAAAAACCCCCAGCAAAACAATAGTTTTATGAACGTGCTCTTATTGCTGAGAAGCAATTTGCTTACATGATACAATGAGAGCTGAATTTGGAAGTGACTTATCTAGTATCCTGGTTTACCCATGCTAATATTTGTGTAGATTGTATACCTTTTCTTACTATCTCCCTATACTATATTATTGCTAATATGATAATTCCCCTTAACTGCACAAGATTAGGTGAATTCATATCCTAGGGCAGTGATGGTGAATCTTTTTTTCCTCGGTGCTGAAAGAGCATGTGCACGTGCTATCATGCATGCGTGAGTGCTCACACCCATAGTTCAATGCATTGGGAGGTTGAAAACAGCTTCCCCCACCACCCAGAAGCCCTCTGGCGGCTGGAAACAACCTGTTTTCCAACTTCTGGTGGGCCCAGTAGGCTTGTGTTTCACCCTCCCCAGGCTCCAAAGGCTGCTTGGCAGCCGGGGGAGGGTAAAACACTCTCCCCACTCCTCTGGGAGGTTCTCTGGAAGCCAAAAATGCCCTCCCAGAGCCTCTGTGCAAGACAAAAATCAGCCGGCCGGCACATCCATGCATGTTGGAGCTGAGCTTAAGCAACGGCTCGTGTGCCATATAGAATTGTATAGAAACCCTAGGACAATAATGGTGAACCTATGGCACGGGTGGCACAGGTAGCACGCAGAGCCATATCTGCTGGCAACGGCTCACATGCCAGCAGATATGGCTCCACATGCCACCTGTGCCACCCGTGCCATAGGTTCGCTATCACTGTCCTAGGGTTTCTATACAATTAGCTCTGGGAAAATATCTTTCTTCCTCAAATTCAGAATACTGAATATTTTTCAAAAGACAGAGCAATTATGTAAAAAAGATGGCTGCACATATGGTTGCAGCCAGGGGTGGGTTCCAACTTAGCTTGCTGCCAGTTCACTCCCTCCTGCGCCACGTGGGTGTGCCTCATGGGTGCCTCAAGAAGGGCAGCATAGAAATCAAATAAATAAATAATCTAATTAATAATGCATATGCAATAACAAAAAATCTCTCGCCAAAACAAAAAAAAAGTATAGTGACTGCATGCACAGGGCGGGAACTCGGCTTATGAGCATGTTCAGAAGGAATTTTAAAAAAAAAAATCTAAAAAACAATTGAAAAAAAGATGGCAGCGCCCATGGACTGCACTGACATTATTGTGATGTCACCACTGGGCCGCTACTGGTTTGGGTGAACCGGTCCAAACCAGGAGGAGCCTACCTCTGGTTGCAGCCATAATATGCCCCCTCTGAGTTTGGGCTCGGAGGGTTTCTTTGGCTTTTGAATTATATACTTGAATTTTAGTATATTTTAGTATTTACATTATAATTCCTGGGTATTTTTAAACCCTTAAAATAGCAGAAAGCCAACTTATTTCCAGTAATAGTGACTGAAGCAGGCTCAGGGAATTATTTTATGTATGGTCCTGGGAATTTGAGCTGTGCATCCTGGTTTGAAATGGCACATGCAAAATATGGTTCATTTAAGTATTAGACTTGCATAAGATATGCAAGATTGAATAAAGGGATCACGCCTTGTATACCCACTTGTTCCTTATTTCTTTACATATAGTGGGCTCTCACCCAATCTACCATTTTTTGATTTCTGCAATGAGTTTTTACTTGCATTTACTTCAGGAAAACCATGTTGTTTATACCTAGGCTTCTATTCAAATTCCCAATTTAAGTAATATTGGAATATAGAAAATTGAAGACATTTCACATGATCTTTAATTCTTTATTATTGCATTCTTATTTTATTGTAAGCCAGCTGGAATTGCTTTGGATAATGAGATGGGAAGCATACAAAATTAATAAACAAACAAATAAATAAAATACCCTACTAGAACAAAACGAATAAATTTGATTAAGAAATATATGCACAGTACTTGTTATCTTCTCTCATACATGTGGTAAAAGCTAGTACCAGGTGTGGAATTCAGCAGGGTCTGACAAATTCTGGAGAATCGGTAAACTGAAATTTTGAATAGTTTAGAGAACTGGCAAATACTTCCTCTGTCTGGCCCCAGAGTGGGGTGGGAATGCAGATTTTGCAGTATCTTTCCCCTGCCATGCCGACCAAGCCACGCCCACAGAACTGGTAGGGGGAAATTTTGAATTTCGCCCCTGGCCAGTACCCATTTTTTCTATGAAGTTGCACAGTCTACATTACAACCATTAAATCTAGAGTTTTAGATGACTGATTTGAAAATAAAACTTTCTCATCCTTTCCTCGAAGAATAGAAAAATATCACTAAGGGTGACTGAACGATGTCCTTTTTATCTCTGCTTATTTCAGGAGGCACTGGAAGTTCATAAGCCTCACTTTATTTCCCGCTCACAAGAACGATTAAAAAAACTTGAACACATAGTACAACTGAGGAAAGCACAACAGAGTGAGGATTTGGGGGGAAAGCAAGGAACTGCTCTACCCTGCAAGATTTCCTCAATTTCCATTACAAACAAGAAGAAACAATACACTGTTCCTCATCCACTGAGTGGTAAGTTCAATTATGTAAGCTCCATTCAGCCTGCTGCAAAATTTGTTTTTTCACTTATGCATACATGCTACTCTTTGTCGCATTTTTGAAATTGCATCATTGCTTTCACTATTGGTGATATGGCTAAATATCATGTTCATGTTTATTTTGTTATTTGCTCTTTTATGTATTGGCAAATTTAAACGGTTGCAGCTTCCAATGTAATAAATGTAGTGTTAAAAAAAAACCAGTTTAAAAAAAAATAAAACAAGGGAGTTGTTGGCTTGTATTAATGTATTAATCTACAATCTCCAATTCTTTGCCACAAATTGATTCTGCTCTCCTTTTCCCACCCACTATTTTATTTATTTATTTATTTATTGGATTTGTATGCCGCCCCTCTCTGTGGACTCGGGGCGGCATACAAATCCAATAAATAAATAAATAACTATTTTCCCTTGCAGTATATTTTGTTTATAGGCAATATAGTACCTTTAGGTTTCAGGTGCTCAAGGATATTTCCTTCTCCACACCCATTTTAATTAGAATTTGTCTGATTAAATAGAGGAGGAAATTGAAGTAGAGCACAAGTCTGTAGCATTATCTATATTGACAAAAATATTGCTGGGATACAGCTGTACACACATATTGTAAGTCCCATAAACATTACTTGAATGGAAATGATTGATTGTTGTAGTCCAGACATGTTTAGGAATAGGTCCTGGGGGGAAACAGACAAAGGCAAGCAGGGCAATCAAGTCTATAGTGCATAAGTCTTAGGTCTGACCTAAGCGTAGTACATAAAATTATCTGCTATAATGTCCGACCTGTAAATGACTACTTCAGCTTCAACCACAACAGTACATGAGCAAACAACAGATACAAACTTAAGCTAAACCGCTCCAAACTCGATTGCAGAAAATATGACTTCAGTGGTTGGGATGCACTACCTGACTCTGTGGTTTCTTCACCTAACATTCAAAATTCTAACCTTAATTGTTGACCTCATCTGATTCCTCAGAGATCTGTAAGGGCATGCATAAGTGCACCAATATGCCTACCATCCCTGTTCTATCACCCCTTTTTTTGTTCATATCCTTTTCATGTATGGTATTTATAATCATGTTTGTACTTTTGTGTTATCTTATATATGCTTGACAAATAAATAATAAATAAATTAAAATAGTGAGAGTGAGAAGGAGCTCAATAGACTGACAAGGACTCTTATTAGATGTGATAATATACAGGGATAATCCTGGGAGATAGGAGGAAGCCTACCAGTGGTTGGATAAGAGGCGGTTCAGTCCTTGGGAAAAAGTATAGGGAAATGTTCTGGAAGACACTCTTCCTGATTTTCTAGAAACTAAAAAGAGCTAAATATTTTCAGTCTTGCGAGATTCTGTTTAATGTAACCTTAAAATAAAAGGTTCCCAGTTTTGCTTGTTGTCTGGACTATCCTGAAAGCTACCATCCATCTTACAAATATTTCTCCCCTCCTCTCATTTTAGTCTGTTGTAAATGCATTTCAAGTAGAAATACTCTGATATACTAGGGATGGTCTCTTCTAAAACACTTCCTATAGGGACTGATCTACCTGCTATTGGACCATTACCTAGGCTGCAGACCTTCCTCTTGCCTCTTAAGATCCTTCCTACATAACATTACATCAAGTAAATCTCCTTCAGGTCAATTATTATACTGTGATTAGCCTCATTCCTCGAGCAACCATTTTGTGAGAGTGTCTATAACATTCTTCTAAAATTCCAGATACCTGCATGGCCCATTAAAATTGATAGTCCCTAGCATATTTAGACAAATTAACTATTTTTTACCTACCTTGCTCTTGTGTATTGACATCAGTGGTGGGTTGCTAACGGATATGGCTCGGATCTTCAAACTGCTAGCTCCGACCACCTGCCCTGGATGCTTCTGCACATGTGCAGAAACATTGCATGTGCATGCAAGGATGCATGTGAAGTCCTAGCAATGGGATTTGGAACTCCTTACTGGTTGACATGATTGTTAATTATTGCTATCTGGAAGCTGTCTTATAATTTGTACATTCATTAAAGTGCTAGAAAGATGTTTTGAAAGTACTTATTTTAAAGCAAAGTAGAAGAACAGCCTTTCATTTCATTCTGGGTAAATATTCACTGGTGTGACTTGTAGTTGTAACTCCTGAAATTCTGTTGTTTCTTGGTAAAAAAAGACAAAAATCATGGATAAAAGGATGCCAAGAATGCTTGAATATTGAGTATTTGTTTCCAGAGGCTCTGATATTTATGGTTTCATCTGGTGAGTTGTGAGAAGTTTTAGATAAATTTATCTTGTTGCTTTAAATTGTAACTGTTGTTTCTGAAAGCTTTTGTTTTGAAAGTTATTTAAATGGATAGATTGTTCAGTTGAGAATAAACCACATGCTGGCTGGAGGTAATGGACGTTGAAGCCATATCAGGTCAAGCTGTTGATGGATTAGCTAGAAATCACCTTATAAGGACATCTTGTCTCTGTTCAGCAGCTGAACCAATATGTTTCTGCCTTAGATGCTGTTCAAGTTGAAATACTCTGAAGGCTGATTTTCAGCTGGAAATGCTGGAGCTTTGTGGTTTTAGTGGGCACGCTGCTTCCCCATAGGAAGAAACTCTTATTTCATTGCTCCTTCCTGTTCCTGATTCTGCTTCTCTTGTCCTGCAAGGTGCATGCTGACTTGTCAATATTCCATTTTCTCCTCAGCAGTCTTAGCCAATCCAGCATATGAGAAATTGCCAGTATTCTCTTTCTCTATTGCGGGGAAACAGTTTTATGTAAATCAAGGCTTTTTCTATTGTTATGGTTGGTCACACTATTAGTCAGATATTGAGACTAAGACTGGGTTTGGTACCTTTATCTACCTATCAAGTCTTTCCCAAGGACCTAAGAGAGACTGATGTTGTCGTTTGATAATGTTAAAGGTATTGCTGCAGGATGTAAGCTGTTCCAACTAAAGATGCCTTTTGCAATTGACTGATGGTGATTTTGTCAATGCCAGTGGTGTTCAAGTGGTGCACCAGACGTTTTATGATTGCACCCAAGGCGCTCATTACTATTGCTACTGTGTTCGCTTTCTTTTGCCACAGCCATTATATTTGCAGATCTTTGTGATTTTTCTCCAGTTCTTTCTCTTGACTTCTGCTGTCTCCAGCAGAACATCCGATATCCAATTTTTTTTGTCTTTCTTATCAATTGTTGAATCTGGGGTGTTATGTGGCAGGTGTGGGCCTATTTGAATTGTATATGTGATTGATTGGATATGGCCCAGTATAGATTCAAATAAAATATTTCATGAGCTCAGGAAATCTTCGAGTTCTGTAAAATGTTTTGTAACAATAAAGAAACTAGATAATAAAGAGGAGAAGTACATGGTGGGTCCTTCAGAGCAGATTCCAGCTGGATCAAATCCAGTAGATCTATTTCATAAAAATAATGAACATATTAATTCTGATAGGCATGTTTACTAAACAAAATGGACTTTTTGAGACTTTCTTCTTCTATGTCTTAGGGAGGGGATTTAATTGTTGCAGGATCTGAAACAACTGAGAGCAAGGCAGTTATTTTTTGTTCCTTGTTTTCAGAAAATTATTCTCAAACTGTTTTTAAGAATAGGGGAATGGAATTGGCAATAAAGTAAAAAATCCCTAGGAATCTTGCTTCAGCATTTTTCTTCCAGTTTCAAGTAGATTGGCTCATCTAAAAGCTCATCTCTCATCTAAACAGAACATTCAGATAATCTGTTTCCTAGAGGAGGATCATTGAGACATTATTTTTATATCAGAAAACCGTTACTGGGTGTCCTCTAGAGATAGACAAACCATCTTCAGGAAATCTGTAATATTTAAATGCCCCTTACATTTAAGGAGTAGATTGGTTATTCTCTGCCATTTATTCCATAACAAGAGCTATTGTTCTTAGAGAAATAGAAATGTATTTGGCTAAAATATTAAATGAGCAAATACTTAAATTGTTCTTTAAAAAGAGAAAGTCTTGCTTGGCCCTATTTTTCTGGATTGCTGGATCTGTTGTGGTTTTCCCAACATTATAGGAAACTACTTCATGGATGAATAACATGGGTGATCTCGCTCAGTTGTCATGATTATATCACAATATAATGTCACAGTGTAGTGATGCAAATTAGATTTAAGTATGTGATGATGTCCTGCAGGCAGATAAAAGATAATTCAAACAAGAAAATGAGCAGTTTTGGAAGAAGCCTAAAACATAACCAAAAAGTATGAAGACCGCTGAATAATAAACAAAGTGAATACTTTCATTAAGATTTTCTCGGTAACTTCAGGATTTTCTCTGTACATATACTGTACAGGATATACTGTACAGGATGTGCAAGTTTGCATTCAACTGCTACATGTCTCAGGTACATCAGTTTTGCTAAGTAAAATTCATGTTCATGATAACAATTTTAAACATACATTTTTAGTTTGATTTGCAAATGTTTTTGATGGTGCTAATGTTGTAGCAGAGATATCTAAACTAGATATCCAAGTGTTTGTCCCTTAAGTATTAAGTTCCTGAAAATACTGGGAAGTAGCAACATGTTTTAAATAATTTATGATGACAAGCAAACACTTTTAAATTAAAAATGATTTTGCATAGCACTAGACTATATCATAAAGGAAATATTTAAATCATGGTACCATCTTCCACATAGCATCACAAACTATTTTTTGCTTCACTAATAATATCTGTCAGAAGAAATCTGTTCGGGCAGGAAAGGGCAACATTAATATATGAATTAATCTCTCAGATTTATTTGTGTAAAATTAATCTTGTCAGATTAATTAGTTTAAAAACCAATCATGTCAGTTGACTGATCCTCCCAATCCATTCATAAATGCAGTATGGGATTCAGCTGCATGGAAGCAAGGCCATGTAATTTAGATTTAAGCATAAGATCAGACAGAACACATTTTTTTGGTTCATGTTTATTTATTTTATTTTATTTATTTGTCAAACATGTATAGGATAGTAGTAGTTTGTATAAACATAACATAAGTAAAAAATAACAATAAAAGAGGACAATAGAAGAGTAGGACAGGGTCGGTAGGCAAAGCGGTGTGCTTAAGCATACCCCTTACAGATATCTTAGAAACAGAGAGGTCCACTGTAGACAATCTAAGGTTAAAGTTTTTAGGGTTTGGGAAGAAATTACAGAGTCGGTTAGTGCATTCTAGGCATTGATCACTCTATTGCTGAAGTCCTATATTCTGAAGTCGAGTTTGGAGTGGTTTACATTTAGTATGAATCTATTACATGCTTGTATATTGTTGCGATTGAAGGTAAAATAATCATTAACAGGAAGGACATTTTGGTATATGATTTTATGAACTTTAGATCAGATCAGATGCAACATATTTGTAAATTATCTAATCCCAGTATTTCAAGTCTGGTGGAATAAGGTATTTTGTTGCGAGCGGAGGAGTGAAGGACTCTTCTTGTGAAATATTTCTGGACTCTCTCAATTGTCACATATTAATGTCTAATATGCAGACAAGTGAGCTATATTCCAGAATTGGTCTAACAAATGTTTTGTAGACTCTGGTTAGCAGTGTAATATTTTTTGTAATATTTTAGCCTACAACCAAATATGTTGTACTTTGCACTTGGACTTTGGTTGTAGGCTAAAAGATGACTTTCTGTAACTCAAATAATAGTAATTTAACAAATCATGCTACATTTCTATAAAAATTGGGAGTCCTATGTGTGATTTTCAAACCAATATGGAATGAAAGCCTAAGACTTGAAGAAAAACTCAGTAGGATATTTGTTCCTCTATAACAGGGGTGTCAAACTCGCAGCCCATGGGCCAGATGCATCATATATTATATTATATTATATTATATTATATTATATTATATTATATTATATTATATTATATTATATTATATTATATTATATTATATTATATTATATTATATTATATTATATTATATTATATTATATTATATTATATTATATTATATTATATTATATTATATTATATTATATTATATTATATTATATTATATTATATTATATTATATTATATTATATTATATTATATTATATTATATTATATTATATTATATTATATTATTATTATATTATTATTATATTATATTATATTAATTCGATTTGTATGCTGCCCCTCTTCAAGATGTGGGGTGGCTCTCAACATAGCAAACAATATACAATGTACAAATCTAAAAATCCAATTAATTTTACTAGAAAAACTTTAAAACTCTACTAACATTTAAAATCATTCATTCCCACTCACATCACAAAACATACTACATTTGTCGGCCAGGGGGCAAGGGTCTAATGGCCCTAAGCCTGACGGCCCAGATAGGTCTTTAAGCTTTTACAGAAGGTGAGGAGGGTGGGGTCAGTATGAATCTCGGGGGGGTGGAGCTGATTCCAGAGAGTTGGGGCTCACACAGAGAAGACTCTTCCCCTAGGTCCCGCCAAATTATCTAGTTGATAGGACCTGGAGAAGGCCGACTCTGTGGGAACTAACCGGTTATTGAGATTCATGTGGAAGAAGGTGGTCCCGCAGGTATTCTGACATCATGTGCTGTCCACCCCACCGCCGATTTTGTGAAGGGGAAAAAGTCACGATACGTCACATTATGAAACATTATGAAGCATGACACTGTGAGTTTGACAAACATAGAATTCTCATTCCCTCCCTCCTTCCCTCTCTCTCTTTCTCTCTCCCTCTTGTATGTGTATTTGCATTAACGGAAATGTCTTTTACAAAATAAATTTTCTGGTTTATATATTTAGTTAGATTCAAATTGCCTTATGAAGAATTGGTGTATGTTTGGTTAGATTATCTTTGTATTTATATATTTCGTTAGATTGTCTTTGTGCCTTTTAGTCTGTTTACAGTGCTCATGATTTCTGAAACTAACGTTTATACAAAGTAAGAAATAAAACCCATTAAAAAGTATAACCCCACATCTAAACCTAACAAAAGAAACCTTTGTGGCAATTTCTGGGTTTGCACAGTATCATGTGGAGGTTAAAACACAGATTTGTTTGAATGCATGGAGACAGGATGTCTAAAGGAAGAAATTAACAGAAGATGATTCAAGATCTCTTGAATACAAGATCATTCTAGCAGTAGGGGAAATGTTTTAACTTTTCCCATTAAACTAGACTGCTGAAATGGGCCGGGGGAGGGGGAAGTTAAGGGAAATAGGTGTTGAATTTGGTTTCAGCATAATGAGGTCAGCTCACTTCTATGTACTTCCACATTACATAGTTTTTTTCACCAACCAGTTCTTCATAAAGCAATTTAAATCTAATTTTCACTTCTTCTGACTGCAAAACACAGAATGTTCAGGGAACAACATAATCCAACCAATGATCATGCCCAGCTAGCCGGTAATAGAATACTCCAAAATTTAATTCAGTCAGTGCCACAATCCGTGAGATATTTCAGTTTCTGGAGCCACAGATATCTCTATCACATTTCATAGAAAACGAATATAAATATATTAGAAGCATCTTCCACATACAGCCTTGCCCCCACATTTTCACTTCTTGTTGAGTGTGCTTGTATAATTATTTGGGGAAAAATTCTGAGCAGTTGTCCGAAAGGACTGTTCTATTAAATTTAAAGCCACTTGCCAACTATGGTCCTTGGAAATCCAATTAATAATGGTCTTGAAATGGATAGCAAGCTGATATTTGTATAAGGAATAAGGAATCAGGAATCAAGAAGTAAAGTGGCCATTTATTTGCACATAACTCCAATGACTGCATGAACATGTCCTTATAGTTTATTTGCAGTAACATGGTATTGGCTTGCCATTGGGTCTCTTTTTTACTGTAGTTTAGGCCTCTAATATTTGTTGTATTTCCCATATATGTACTGACAAAGTTTGATATTGTTTAGTTTTCCAAACATCCAAGCTCAACTCAAAGCTAGTAAATGCGCAATAAAATTATTTATTTATATCCAAAATTTATGGGCTCTTCATAACTGCTGCATGCAATTCCCTTAATCAAATATTTATTTTAAATCAAATATTTTAATAAAAAGTTTTAATAAAATGTTGTAAAATGTATTTTCATTTATAAAATTTATTTTATGAACATAATATGTATACATATAAACCTTAACTGATTAATTGTAAGACCTAATAATAGAATAGAATTCTTTAATTGGCCAAGTGAGATTGGACACACAAGGAATTGGTCTTGGTGCATATGCTCTCAGTGTACATAAAAGAAAATATAGATTTGTCAAGAATTATGTGGTACAACAAAGATTGTCATAGGGGTCAAATAAGCAATGAAAAAACAATATTAATAAAAATCTTAGGATGCAAGCAACAAGTTACAGTCATACAGTCCTAAGTAGAAGGAAATGGGTGATAGAAATGATGAGGAAAAAACTAGTAGAAATAGAAGTGCAGACTTAGTAAAAAGTTTGATGGTGTTGAGGAAATTATTTGTTTAGTAGAGTGATGGCGTTCGGGAAAAAACTGTTCTTGTATCTAGTTATTTTGGTGTGCAGTGCTCTGTAGCAACGTTTGAGGGTAGGAGTTGAAACAGTTTATGTTCAGGACGTGAGGGGTCAGTGAGCAAGTCTAAGACCTTTTCTGAATTCATATTTAAACTTTAGTTTGTTTATTGCAATTCTGCCTTGATTGAAATGCAAGACAGAGCACCCAACCATGTGGGGCATGCTGGACTGAAGAATCATGACTGGATCAAAATGTTCATGTAGTTTCATACCGGAGTGGGGAAATTGAGGTCTCCCTTATCCAATCCAATTCAGCTGTTCCATTGTGGCTTTTTATGGCCTGGACACAGTACTGCCTTCAGGTTTAAATACAAGTACAGACTATTTTCACAGAATTATAGAGTTGAAAGAGACTATAGAGGTCATCTAGTTCAAACCTCTTTTCAGTGCATGATTAACATTTCTTTGTCAGCTGACTAAACTCTGTTTGAAGATCTTTAATGAAGATAATAATATGGTAGTGTGCTCCACTGGCTGACAGTGCATACAATCTAGACTATGGGTGTCAAACTCATGTTGTCACATCAATATCACGTGAGATATCAGGGTGCTTTCCCTCTTTGCTAAAACAGGCATGGTAGTAGTCAGTGTGTGACACATTTGGCCTGTGGGCCGGGAGTTTGTCAGTCCTATCTAGACATTCTACTAATCTATAGTATTTACCTGCTTCCTGATAATTTTAATCCATTGGCCTGATTGTGTCTTCTGGAGAACAGAGAATATGTCTATTTCTTCTTCTGTGACAGTCCTTAAGATATTTCCAACCTGCTTGCTATAATTTTACTCATTCTCCAGAAAGGATAAATATAATATGACTTCAGTAACTGAGTTGTCGAAGCGTGGAACTCATTACTGGATTCCATACTGTCATCTGCAAACCCCCAACACTTTACCCTTAGATTATCTACGGTTGACCTATCCAGATTCCTAAGAGGTCAGTAAGGGGCGAGTACAAGTGCACAAGAGTGCCTTCCGTCCCCTGTCCTATTGCTCTCCTATATCTCATATACCTTTCTTCTAGTCCTATATCTCTTCTTCTATTCTTTCATTGATATGTTCTATTACTATACCTTCTTTTCTATTATTTCTTAGATATATTTTACTATGAGTATCTCCTCTATAACCATCATGTATTTTACTATGTGTATATAGATATATACCCACTAAAACCCTCATTTATTGGACAAAATAAATAAATAATAAATAAATAAATAAATAAATAATCTGTCATTGAAAAAACATTTGAGGAAAGAAGAGTAAATGACACAATTTTGAAATATTTTTAATGCAAACCCCCATAGTTCTTACATTAAAAGGAAAGAAAACCTATTTTGCTGTGCTTGACTTTGTAACTTCAGTAAATCCTTGTTCATTTGTAATTCAGCAGAAAGGAGAGGAGTAGTCACTGAATCTTTATTTCTCCGCTGATGGAATGTGGCAGGAGAAATCCCTACAGGAAAGAGTTTCAAGGTGCCCCTGCTATAGTTACAAATTGACAGAATTCTAGAGATGATTCACCTTCTGTTTCAAAGAGTCTATTGCTAACTCTTTGATTAAGCAAAGGCAGATACAAGTCACTTCTTTGTCCCCTTTATTCCAGCAGTCAGCTAATCCTCAAAATATGGAGAGTTTATTTGGGAAAAATGTTATTGTTTATCCTGCTACTATTGTAAGCAGAGTGTAAAGAAAATGATGCGAGGAATAATGGCTTGGATCTTAAGCGGGGGAAATATTGTCATAGGAATTTTAAGTGTTGTCCTTGCCTTTGTCCCTAAAGGTTCTATAGATAAAGTCTACACATATGCTAGGATTCAGTCTCGGTTGGTTGGTTGGTTGGTTGGTTGGTTGGTTGGTTGGTTGATTATGTGCCATCAAGTTGTGTTCAATGTTTAGCAACTACATTTTATCAATGAAAACCCATCATTTAAAGCCTTATATGGCTTGGGCCCAGGTTACTTGAAGAGCCTTCCTTTCTCAGTTGCATCTATCTGAACCCCTGAATGAGAAGGCAGGATATGTTATGGGTCCCCTTTCTTAAGGAGGTTCATCTAGTGGGACCAAGAAGAAGGGTCTTTTCTAGTGTGTCCCTCCCTGTGGAACATCATCTCTACAGAGATAAGATTGACTCTTGTCTTGATACCCTTTGGAAAGAACCTGAAAGCACTGTTTTGTCAGCAGACCTGTGGACACCAGGATATACAGGTCCCATCAAGTCGGTTGTTTGATTATTGTCACAAAATGAATTGTCCTTAGATTAACCACAAAGCCAGCAAATCCACATTTTTTAAAGTCTTTTTAAAAGTGCTAATTTTCCTGCACTATTACTGAAGATAATATTTCTGTCACGGAATACCTTTATTAACCAGTCAAAGAATAATAGCCAAAGAACAATAGCCTACCGTCTCTCCTGAATTATAAATACCTTTACATTAACTTTTGCCCATACTTCAATGGTTGTCATCTTATTTGTGTGGATTTAAAATATTCTAGAGAGTATAGAAACAATCAGATTTTATAATGCTTTTCTAATCTTCAAAACTCATGCTTTCTAGGTGGCTTTTTTTAGCAGTTACAGTTCATATGATTCCTTGCAGTGTAGTGCAACAACAAGTCAAAAGTAGGCAGAGTAAAACTGATTCCTGGAGAGACTAAGAAACCAACATGGAAGCTTGAAGTTCACTCAGAAACAATTCTGCTTGTGCAAGTAACATTAAACTATAGCTGAATATTATGCATCAGATTTTCTCATCTAGGTAAAGAGACTCATGTTGATATGATTTGAACTCTTTCAGATGCAACTTAATGAATTTAACTTCTTATCTCATGATCATGTCTTCCATTTTTCCATTTTCTAACCTGACTTTTAAAGGCCAAATTATGAACTAAATACAACTGAGATTTTGACTGATTTTAAAAACATACACATATTTGTCCTTGTCATTTTTTTCTTCCCAAAGCCTCCTTTAGGTTATTCTTTTTTATATTCAGTTTAGATGCTCAGCTGGCAGACAAGAACCAATGGTTTCATGATTTGACTTCTTCTATGCCTGCTGAGCAGGAAAAAAATAACCTTGAAAGCACCTCTTCTATCAGAGTTATCTTGGAAACAAATATACTGTTGCAGAAATTTTAAACTTTAGTAGCAAAGTTTTAGTTTTAAAAATGTGGATCATGAAGGTGAAGGCACTCAAACACTGAGATTCAATCATGGGTGAGATTAACCATTTAGGAAATAGAGATAATGTGAATTCTCTAGCTATTCTTTTTCTTGTATCAATTTTGATTACAACTTAGAAAAACTATAAGAGGGCCAAAAAATGATTTGTCTGCAAGTTTCTTGATCTACGGTGAGTTATATGTTTATTTAAATGTGAAAAACAGAAAATCATAGAGGATATAATGGTGATAGAAATTGGCACATTGCATATACTGAACATTTGTTTAACAAAATGAAAACAAACCTATAAGAGTTTCAGCATTGAATCTTTGTCACTATGTACATCAATTTATATATGATAAAATGAATAGAATAATAGTTTGAAGAAGCCATTGTAGACAAACTGAATCTAGTCCCCTTAGTTAATATAGAAATCCATATTTCTGATTCCAAGTTGTTATTGCAGTGTTTGCTTGAAAATATCCAACAAAAGAAGAGCTCAGGAGCTCCTTACATAATTGGTTCAAGGTCAAAAAGCTCTTACAATTAGGAATTTTTGTTATGTTCTTTTGGAATATTCTTAGGTATATCTTCCCTATCATGTTATGTTCCTATTTTATGTTATGTTATGTCATGTCATGTCATGTTTTTCCCTATAATATTCTTCCCTATAATTAATTAAATTCTTTTTCTCTTCTTTCTTTCCACCATTCCCAGCATTAGAGATTTCTCTAGAAAGCTAGATATTTTCATAATCTGTCCATAGGATAATTGGATTTTGTAATCTATGCCTCAATCAGAATTCTGGGGGGTTTTGTTCAATGATTCATTGATTCTTTGATTTATTTTCTTGGCTGACAATGGTTTACTTCTTATCTTGCTTCTTCAAAGTCTAATTTTCCCTTCCATAATGTGTCCCTGAGAATACTGTTACAATTCTTTAAAAGTATAGACACAAAGCACCTGAACTGTGAGCCATCCAGCGTCATTGCTGAGATAGGTGGCTATAGAAATCAAATAAATCTGAATATCTTTTAAGCCTTCATAGCTGGTCTACCAAGCAACAGATTTCATGACTACTTGTTCTTTTATTGTTGATGGTTAATTCTAAAAGGCACACATTATCTATAGCATCAGCACTACATTATCAATTCTAAACTGGTTCTTGTACCTACTGTCATTTATATCTATATACCTTCTTTATTTTAGTCCCATCTTTTCATTATGCTCCTTAACTATGTATAGTACAATACAAAATTCATTTCCTTCTTAACTTCCATTGTAATAATCTAATCTTTCTTACACAAAAGTTATACCCTTTGGTGAGGTTATGTTATATAGCTAATCCTTGACTTACAACAATTTGTGGTTCAAAGTTATGACAGCATTGAAAAAAATGAAATATGACTAGTCCCTGAAGTTACAGCCATTGCAGTACCCTGGTAGTCATGCAATCAAATTTTGGGTGCTTGGCAGTTGCCCATGCTTATGACCATGGGGGTGTTTCATCTGCCCCCACCTACCTATCTTCTTCCCAATTTATGTGCTTTTGGTTGCCCAGCCCAGCTGCATCCCTTAGTGATAGGGTTATGATTGAATACCTGGAGTCTCCAGTGCTCTCAGCCAGCTACAACTGCTCCCAGGCTTCGAATTCAGCCTCTGCGCTGCCACTGACAAATGTTTCCACAAGCCCTACATCACAACCAACCACCCCAGCACAAAGCCCCAATTGACTCAGTTGCCGGCAAAACCATAGGCCCTGCCAAGCCAGTGATCTTCAGTGTCTCTTTCCTCCTGCTATTGGTGAGGTGCACCTGGCTTGACTCTATGCTAGGCAGTTTTTTTCAAGAGGCAGCTGGGCTTTCTGGTTTGGTTTGAAGGCATTTCGCTTCTCATCCAAGAAGCTTCTTCAGTGCTGACTGAATGGTGGAGAATGGAATCCGGTAAGAGTTGAAGAGGCTTCTTGGATGAGAAATGAAATGTTTTCAAGGAAAAAACAAAGAAAGTCCAGTTGCCTCTTGAAAAAAACATCTTTGAAACAGCCAAGACCTGGATGACTGAGAATCTCCATAGATATTCTGCAAATAGAACACTCACACTTGGGATGCTTCTGAAGATCTTTAGAAAGATTCTGAGGTTTTCTGGAGCATCATGAAAGTGAGGTATCTGCGAATCTCAAACAATTTGCCTGTTCTCACGCTGTTTTTTTTCTTGACTCCTTGAGCTTGTGCCACACAGCAGCACTCCCCAATTTGCATCGCAGCATCTCCCTACACCCATTACACTTCTTACCTGCGATGCCTTCCACTTCCAGTTTAACAATCCATGCATCTGGAATTGCAACAGAAATGGGGAGTGCCAGGATTCCTGTTGCTAAGCAATACAATCACATGATGTTATACTTTATAGTCACATCATGTAATGTTAACGATGGAAATTCTGGCCCCATTTGTATTCGTAAACCGAGGACTATCTATATTCTATAAACCATAAGGGACAGGGCAAAAATTTAATTTAATGTGGGTTTCAATCTAATTATGGTTACATTAATGAAACAATTACTTTGATCACACCTCATGTATTTAATAATTTTCTCTTCTATCATATTAAAAACGACAGTTCAGTGGCAACTTGGAAGCGGTTAAATTGATAAATGGTGCATCTCAATTCAACTGCAACCTGTTCCCCTTGACAAAACAATTTTCACACATCCCCTTCTTTGCTTCTGGGTTGGTTGAGTTCTTCAATTGTCGGGACTGACAGCTTAAGACATTGCACTGCCTGAGGTGAAGGGGGAAATGTCCCCTTTTATTCTTCAGCAGTGGTGAAGAGACAGCATACTTGATCAAGTCTGAAGTTATAGGTCAACTGAGAGTGCAGGTCAAACAATATGCAGCCCCCTCCACAGAATCCTTCTCCTCCACAGCTGCTAGTCTGACTCCATGCAAAGGCCTGGTCAACCATGTTAATTGCTCTCCGGAAACCAAAGGGAGCTAGAAATTCAAGATGGGCTTAGATTTCCATCACTTTGACTAACTTATTTAATGTTTCCTGGCTTTAATCCTCATCCACTGTCTCATTATAATTGATGCACATAGTCAGCCTTCGGAGACCTCTTGGCAAGTGAGGATATACTGAAGTGTTCTTGATACTGCAGTAAAGGTGATGACTGCTTTTTCTAAGCATAAATACAACTGGATTCAGATGAACATTTTTCATGATAATACTGTCTTAGCTATAATTCCAGAGTTGCCATGATACCAAAACAAAGAACAATGAAAATTATTCCATATATGTGAAATAGGATCTTGACTGAGAATAGAAGAGCATTAGACCCTTCGTTAATTATTGGTGGAGTTCCTATTTACATATTTCACCCCTGAGATGCTTATTAATTATAGTTGTATTATATGCAACAGAAGCCAAGGTTTTTTTTAGAAAGGAATGTTATATAGCTGAAGCTATCATCAAACCACCTTTATGCCAAACAATATGAAACTCATTTATTAACCCTTGTGTTGTATAATTTTAATGTTTCATTTCAAGGAAACTAATTAATATAAGACAGATCACTTGCTATAGACAGTACTGGATAAATTAGAGATCTCACTGTGATGAACTGAATAAAAATGACGTTGAAATAACAATTTAAATCTCAAAAACTATGATGTAGTTATTTTAAGGATACCAGATAGTTTTACATAATGAACAATCCTGGGGCCTTAATGTTATGTGTGTGTGTGTGTGTGTGTGTGAAAGAGAAAGAGAGAGAGAGAGATTTTGTAATGTGCAAAAGGATATGTCTTTGTTATTTTATATATTAATGTAAATTCCCTCTCCCTTCTAAAGTAATTTTTCCCCAAAATCACAGCTTAGAGAATTGTAAAGCCGATGTCCATCTCTGCATCTAACACTTGTTTGTTTCTGTTGGCATTTTATAGATTTATGTTACAGAGGGCTTCTGAAATCCATATTTTCAGAAGTACTTAGAAATAAGAAAATTGACAGTCTCCCTTAGTGTTTTCAAGTAATTACTTCTGTGCTGGTTTGGAAGACATTCAGAGACACCCTTCAGTGGACTAATAATTGTTTAGAGCTTACGAATGCATTCTTTTTAGCAAAAAGAATTTTCCATCTCTTTCCAATTTTTTAATGCTTTAGGAAGGTTGTAAATGCTAACATCAGGATCTGGGATTAAGGGTTTTGCACAACGACTTTAGATATTTATTTCATCTGTGCAGCGGTAGGTTACTCCCAGTCTGGCCTGGTTCTTAGAACCAATAGCGCCAATGGTAGAAGGCCCCGACCATCCACCCTTCTGCTCAAGCACAGAAGTGTCATACATGCGCACAAACTGGTAGTAAATTGTTTTAGGACCCACTACTGCATCTGCGGTATTGTTTCCTGTTTTGCTTTATGGCTTATGAATTCTCTTTTTTTCTTAGAGTTGTTATATTTTGATATTGTATTAAGAATGCTCCATTTACACAAAATATAATAATTGTCCCGATGATACCAATATTCTTCAGTATAGAGCTCAGTATTTATATTGCAAAAAGCTTTCCTCCACCCCAAAAATTGTCCTATTCATGCTGCTATTTGTGCATCCGAATTCATCGTAACATATTTTCATTGCTGAAGGGCAATGTTTTTGTGACATTTTTTTCTAAGGGAATGTTTTCCTTGTGTTGCACTTCAGATTCATCCACTTGGGCGCTCATTCAAGTCTATTCCTCAAGTTGCTAACATTTCCTTATGCAGATATCAATTTTGAATCCCTTGCCTGGGTTTCAAAAACTTCCACTTAAAATCCAGAACTTCTTCTCACTTGCAGCTGTTCCCTGCAAAATCTGAGAGATTGGGCCCATAGAACTGGGAAAAGGTGGTCCTGTAAATTCTCAGGGGCAAAGCTGCGAAGAGCATTATAAATTAATCCCAGCATTTTAAATTTATCAGTAAGATACTGCAGGGGCCACATTTTTGTTGCTGTTTATTTCACGAGTCAAAATATACAACATATGCAAGCAGTAACATCCTGGGTTAGTTGTAGGTTTCAAAGGCAGTTTCCACAGTAAGCATGTTGCGATAATACAATAAAGTGGTGATGAGGTCGTGCATCTGGTCGTCCAGATGTAGTTGTGTCCTTTGCATCAGACTGGGTCAGAATTGGTGCACCAATTGGGATAACCTGGTTATGGCTTCTATTTGCTTTTTAAAGGAAGCTAAGAGTCAGGAGGAGCCATGGATTATGAACCTACTTGTTCAAGGGTGATGCTTGTCAATAGAGATAACACTGCCATTGACAGATAATCCCAGTATGTAAACAGTAATTCTATTACTATTAGGTTTCAGATTTAATCTGTTCTCTTCCATTTAGATAGCTTGCAAGCTGTTGGATGTGTCACCAGTAGCAACTTTCCAAAGGCCAGGGATGGCAATATAAAACTGGGTGCAGTATTGATGATTAATGTACCACAAAGATCACTTCACCCAGTCACATTAGCTACTAAGAGGCAGGGGACAGAGGGGTTCCCATGTAATGCTCCACATGTCAAAGCCACTGGGATTTCTTCTTTTTCCCACTCCCAGAGCATCAAAATATAAAGAACAATTGCTGATTGACCCAGTAAATGGTATCACTTTAAAACTAAAAACATTTTTCCCTCTTAAACAAACCTTGGGTCCATGAATTGCCTGAAGACACTTACATAAATATCTATAAAATACACATCACACCTTTAAATATAAGAATAGAATGTGAATGGGGAAAATAATGTTCCAGAGGACTGGGAAATGGTTATCATGTACCTATATCATACTTAGCCAAATTATGATATATGCTGCTTATAATATACAATATTTCAAGTCAGTATGGTGCATCAAAAGAAGGCAACATGTGACAGATTTACAAGTCAAATCTAATTACATGTAATAGTAAATAAGTCCCAAAGGTTATCTCCCTGGCTCTTGTTTTGAAAGAGCATCAAAAATTGAGTCTCTGCTTCATGTCATTGTTTTTCAGAGCCAAAAGTGTATTTCGGATTAGACTGCAACTGGCAGAATAAGTAAAAAAAGCTTGGGAATAAATTGATTTCATTAGATTTTAAGGCTGCAGTCCTATGGTACCTGTGTAATCAAGAGATCAAAAGATTCATTGGAGCATTTCCTCCGGATCCCTGAGAATCAGCACAGAATTTCAGAGACAGGGATAGGAGTCACACCTTGAGATAAATGTATTTTAATATTAGTGTGTGGTATAGATTTCTTTCCTCTAGATTCAATGGAACAGAATGTAGGCAAGTATGTAGGGGAAAGTTGTGCTAGAATTGGATACCTCAAACAGGAAAGTTCATCTCACAGTCTTGGAGTCATTTCTGTAAAGCCCCAAACTTTTTAGCTTGATTAATGATAAAAAGCAAGAAGCCCATCCCATTCCATAGGATTTTTTTTTTTAATTCATTTGTCCAATACACAAATACATAGGAAGAAAAATAGACATGTGGTAATATATATAAGGGTAAAAGTGAACTTAGAGGAGAGGATATATGAAAGGAGAGAATATATATGATAGGTGAAAGAAAGGAGAGACAATTGGACAGGGGAAGAAAGGCACGCCAGTGCACTTAAATACAAACATTTAAGAATTCACAATTCAATACAATGCAAGTGCATCATGCAGAGGCCAGGACATTTTTTAAAAAAAATCCAGGAAAAACAATCCAGAAAAGACTGGGATGGCTCTTTGAAAAGAAGAGCTTCATCTTTCACTTCTCTTGAAAGGTGGCTAAAGTTAAGCATAATCCCATTTCCAGTAGAAGGCATTTGCAGAGGTATAACACTATTATAGAGAAGTAGGATCTCTGTGCCTTGGCTTATCATATTTTTCCAAAGCAGGGGAATCACCAGCTGCTTTTCCTGCCAAAATCAACCCTTTGGCACCCTATAAAAGAGCACCAACCAAACTAGCGATGGCGTCACTGTAAAATAGTGGTCCCCTCCCATTTCCTAAGGTTTGCTAAATAGGATATTTGCTAAATAGGATACAATCAATGGGATTAAAACTTTTCCAAAAAAGATCATCCAGATTCTAAGATCATCCACTGATATAACTAAACGGGTCTTCAGAATAGAAAAAGGGATGAACTCTGATTGCAAAACAATCTTCACTAAAAAGGAGAAGTTTGGAGACTGTGCAACAATTGTCCAATATCTCTGGGTACAGCAAGAATATCTTAAGATGGGGAGCTTACCACTTCCTCCTGCCTACCTACCTTTACAAATGTGATTGTTGATCGCAACCACTCAAAACAAAGCTGAAACGGATGCTGCCTCAATTATTAGGCAGACCTCTTATGGATATACAAACCAATATTCTGTGCAAGTCTAGAAATGAAGAAGGAACTGTGAGGGACCACAATTTGCTCTTGCAGAATTAAACATATTTGTCAGTGTAGAGTGGATAGTTGAGTTAATTAGATATGCCTATGATTGTCTATGTATATGTACAGTGTATGAACATCCAGGTAGATGTATCTTGGTGCTTTGGAAGTAAACTGTGATTTATATGTAAGATTGCCTTGGAGAAAGAGGGAGGTCTGTCTCTAAACACAAATGATCAGCAGATAGGTTGTGCAATCAGATTATCAAATAAGTAGATATTTACTTTATCATGCAACATTCAGAGAAAGGTGATTCAGAACATATTAACCAAGGAGGACAGGATTATACTATTTCAGTTCTCCAGAATAAGTATTCTAAAACCTAACTCCTGGAATTAGAATTCATTAATTCCATACAGAATTAATCTGTATGAATTTTGCTTCCTTGATTGTCTACTATAGTTAAGAGGATTGACAGTAGGAAACACTTGTAAGGAGGAATTGAAACCATGTTGAACAGTATCCTTACAAGTTGGCCTTCTGGCATGTCAATGCTTTACAACTTCTCATGCCCAGCATGGTAGCCATTTTGCTAGAGCACCATAATATCATTCAAATATTTAAAGAATTCTCAGACAACACCTGTAAGATGTTGTAATTCCTGAACTAGTATGATTGGCTCAGGAATTCTGGGAGTTGAAGTCCACAAGTCATAGAAAAGCCAACTTTGCCTGCCCTTGGTCTATGGCAGGGGTAGGCACAGTTGGCACTTTTAGGACATGTGGACTTCAACACCCAGAATTCCTGAGCTACCATGATTGGCTCAGGAATTCTGGGAGTCGAAGACCACAAGTCATAGAAGAGCTAACTTTGCCTACCCGTGGTCTAGGGGTTAAGACACCAGGTTAGAACACAAGAGACAATGAGTTCAAGTCCCACATTAGGCATGAAAGACAACTGGATGACCTTGGGCCAATCACTCACTGTCATCCCAACTTACTTCACAAGTTGTGGGGAGAATAGAAAATGTGTTAGATATGTTCATTGCCCCAAGTTATTACTAAAAATAATAAAGGCAATATAAATAGGTAAATAAAAATAAAACATCTTGCTATTCCTAATCATCCTAATTTTGCAAGGCCTAATGTTATTGTAAAATGTATGTTGATATAAAATAGTGGTTAAATACACCAGTCTACCTAGAAAAACTTAACTTGAATTAGGAAAAATGGGAAGCAAAGCAAGGTTATATTGTCTATAACCACCCACTTCCCTCTTCAAGGAAGCAGCTAGAATTTGTGTGACACTGAAATAAAAATTACCATGAAAGCTCTTGATGTATTCTAAAAGAAAAACCAAAACAGCTAATTGTCTCATTGAAGTTTGCTAATGTTACTAGTACAAAGTAACTTGTGTTTCTAATTATTAGATAACCTGTTCAAACCAAAGGAACGGTACATTTCAGAAAAGGAAATGCATATGCGATCAAAAAGGTAGGAGCCTCCTAAAGGATATTGAAATTTTTCCATCATGAACTTGATCTTTTCCCTTCATCTTCTCCTTTCTTCATAAGCAATCATGAATCCCCAGGTTTGATTTTATCTACTTTATAGCTCGATGCAAATTAAATCCATCCTTTTATTGTATAGCATATTGAATATAATCATGGGACAGCGCAATAAACAATATTAATTCCTAGGGACACAGTTTGTATTTTCTTAGTTTTATTTGAATGTGTATCACATCTACGTTATTTTGCCTTTTGTTGAGCAACTGATGGGAATCAGAATGTTCTTGAGTGCATTCTTAGACTGATTGGGAGATCATGTTAGCCACTGGCTGAGAGGATTCCTTTAGGCACCTTCTATCAAAGTGCAAACAGCAGCTAGCATACCCAGAGCAAATATATTATTTAATAATAGCCAGTTTCTAAATATTTTCATGGGCAGGTGTGTGTTTCTGGGAGGTATGTTTCTCTACATTTGTATCTCAAGGTGGGATAGATGTGTACAAGAGATTCTTCTTAGATGAGACATGCGTGAGAATTATCTTTTACAAAAAATAAGATGAGAAGAGCTGGATCCTTTCTCTGTGTGTGTGTGTGTGTGTGTGTGTGTGTGTGTGTGTGTGTGTGTGTGTTTGTGCGTATGTGTGTACATGCATGTGTGTGATATGTTTTTGCTGAATTTAAAAGTTAAGGAAGACTAGGATAGATCTATTTTGGCCTTATTCTGGCCTCATCAGCTAGGCATACTCTCTCATTGGGATTTGAACTTGCAGCCTTTGCCTTGTAAGGCAGAGAATTAACCTCTAGGCTACAGTATCTAATCCCGTCAGCTTTGAACCAGGAAAGGTACACACACACACACACACACACACACACACACACACACACACATATATATATATATGACTATAACTATGACTACAGCTACTATACAACTATAACTATAACTCTATCTATCTATCTATCTATCTATCTATCTATCTATCTATCTATCTATCTATCTATCTATCTATGGTTCACCCTAAAAATCATTAAAAAGGCACAATTCACAGTTACATTTGTAAATTTATTTATTTATTGTTTGATTGACTGATTTGATTTGATTTGATTTGTATGCCGCCCTTCTCCAAAACCTCAGGGTGGCTCATAGAATACAGTGTAAAAACAAAGCGTATAAAACAAATCTAATATATTAAAAAACTACAGCTAAAAACCCAATATATTCATCAATCAACCAATCCAATCACACCATGCATCACATTTATTGGTCAGGGGGTCTAGATCTAATTGCCCTAGGCCTGGCGACATAGGTGAGTCTTGAGACTCTTGCAGAAGGCAAGGAGGGTTGGGGCAGTGTGGATCTCTGAGAGGAGCTGATTCTAAATGTTGACATATTCACAATAGATATCATAACATAAACTATAATAGAGGACATTGTTGTTTTAGTTGAACAATATATAGTAAGTAACTGAAATGATACCGGTATAATGTAAATATTTTTAAAATACTGTAGGTTTACTTAATTTGTGTTATAGTTTTGAACAGTTTTTACCTGCCATGCTAGTCTTAATATGCGGGATATTAGATATATTAAAAAAATAATTAAAGCACATTTTGAAATGCATTGTGTCAAGAGCCTATTGAGAGCTGCATTCTAGAATGATTAAAAATAACTACACTATGTTTAATTGTTGCAGAATTTATAACAATCTTCCTGAAGTGAAGAAGAAACAAGAAGAGAAACAGAAACGGATAATCATACAGAGCAATAAAAAGCGGGTTGAAATATTTAAAAAGGTAAAAGATTTCCAATTGTTAAAATACAAACCCACCCCACTTATTATACAGCAAAGCAGGAAGCTAAATGATCAACATTCTCATTCTATTTTTTTCTCATAGCTGACCTACAGCTTTAGTATACAAAAGCAGAAATTTCATATCCTACATTCCACTATTTGTGCTTTGAACATCAATGGGGAGTGTAAATAAGATCATGAAATTATACTGATATTTTTCCTATAAGTGTAAAATCTTATTGTCCATAAGGACATGCTCAAATGTAATAATGGGCTAAATAATTATATGTAACAGAATTATGTTAGATCCACTTGTGAGATTTGTAGAGCTGGACAATTGGCCAGCTTTATAAATTCATTTATGAGGAATTGTATCTCTTAGAAAGTAAGTTCTTGTCACAGTGAAGAAAAAATGTTTGTAATAAGAATATAGTGGTACCTCTACCTAAGAACGCCTCTACTTAATCATTTTTTTAGGTAAGAATTGGGTGTTCAAGGTTTTTTTGCCTCCTCTCAAGAACCATTTTCTACTTAAGAATCCAAGTCCAGAAAAATTTCCCAGGAAATTTGAGAGCAGCACAAGGGTCCGGCCAGTTTCCTGCCATTCCCCCTTTAATTCTGGCCATCTCGGGCCTTACTGGGCTGCCAGAGAAGCCTTTTGGTGGCGCTTAAGGAGACTTTGGCAGTCCAGAGCGAATGAAGCATTTTCCTTTGTGGGCACTTGGAGAGGGAATAAATCTCCCCCAGTGCCCAGAGAAAAACGCTTCCTTCACTCTGAGCAGCACAGAGCAAATGGAGTGTTTTCCTTTCTCTGGGCACCTGAAAAGGGAATAAAAAGGGCTTCCCCAGGTATGCCCATGTTACATCACCACTCCGCATCTCCATTGGTTGCCGATCAATTTCCGGTCACAATTCAAAGTGTTGGTTATGACCTATAACGCCCTTCATGGCATTGGACCACAATATCTCCAAGACCGCCTTCTGCTGCACGAATCCCAGCGACCAGTCAGGTCCCACAGAGTTGGCCTTCTCTGTTGATGAAACAATGTAGTCTGGCGGGACCAAGGGGAAGAGCCTTCTCTGTGGCAGCCCCGACCCTCTGGAATCAACTCCCCCCAGAGATTAGGATTACCCCCACCCTCCTTGCCTTTCACAAACTCCTTAAAACCCACCTCTGTCATCAGGCATGGGGAAATTGATTCCCCTGGACCATTTCTGCTTTATGTATGGTTTATATGAGATGTATGATTGTTTTTTATATTAAGGGTTTTAAATTGTTTTAATTATTGGATTTGTATTGTTTTGCTGTTGTGAGCCACTCCGAGTGTTTGAAGAGGGGCGGCATACAAATTTAATAAATAAATAAATAAACCACTTTGCTGTGATGATTCCCTCGCGCTGCCTCCCATACACTTGGCGCGAGGTTGCCTCCCGGAGCGTCTGGGCATGGAAAGGCAAAAGAGGGCGCTTTGGCCTGGCCAGATCAACTCAGCTTCAGCCAAACTGAGGAGTCACCACAGTGAAGGAAAGGTGTCGGCTACAAAGCGAGCGAGCGAGAGGAGAGGCGAGCTCTTCAGCATGGGAAGGAAGAGAAAACAGGTAGCAGCAGCAGCCTTTTGGTCAATGGAGCAGGAGGTTCCCCCCTCTCACCCACCTGGGTTTCTCTTGTGCAGTGTATGGGAGGCAGCCTCACGCCAGGTGTGTGAGAGGCATGTGCCCCTCCTTGCCGCCTCAGAGTCCCTCTTTTTTTTTAAGCCTTAAAGTTTTGGATATTTTTTTATTCCCTTCACTTCACCTTCTTCCTTCGGCAGCGACTGTCCTCCTCCTCTTCTTCCTCCTCCTGCTCCCACCCAAATTCCAAGCTTTTGTTTCTTTCCTAATGGGTTTGCATGCATTATTTGCTTTTACATTGATTCCTATGGGAAAAATTGCTTTTACTGTACTTACAAACTTTTCTATTTAAGAACCTGATCTCAGAACAAATTAAATTCTTAAGTAGAGGTACCACTGTACATGGTTTCTATTGTAAATATTATTATATTTCAATGGTGAAAAAAGTAAAGATCTACATTTAGACAAGAAAAACAAAATGCGCACGTACAGTATATGTGGTACCTGGCTAATTAGTAGTAATACATACGAAGAACGGTTGCAGGAACTGAATATGTGTAATTTAATGAAAATAATAAGAAAGACTATAGGAGACATGATAGCAGTGTTCCAATATCTTAGGGTTTGCCACAAAGAGGGAGTCAAACTATTCTCCAAAGCACCTGGGGGTAGGTCAAGAAGCAATGGGTGAAAGAAGATAAGGAACTTAGAACTAAGGAGAAATTTCCTGACAGTTAGAACAATTAATCTGTGGGACATTTTATCTCCAGAAGTTGTGAATGCTTCAACACTGGAATTTTTAAAGAAGATGTTGGATAACTCTTTGTCTGAGGTGGTGTAGGGTTTTCTACCTAAGCAGGGGGCTGGACTAGAAGACCTCCAAGGTCCTTTCCATCTCTTTTATTCTATTCTGTTCTGTTCTATTCCACTGTAATTGTATTATGCATCATTATTTTTACATTGTACATTTAATTGCTTATACAGTATTATGATTCTAAGATGCCTTTGTCCTTAAAATGCTTAGTGCTGCAAGCTTTTATGTTTGCATTTATGTTTGTTTTCCTTCAGCAATTATTGGACCAACTTCTTCAAAGAAATACAGAATGAATAAAGATTCCTGGATACAACACATCATTCTTCTTGGAACTCCAAGGCCTTTGAAAATTAAAAAGCAATATAAATCTAGTATGACCTTTAATCACAAAGCAGCCTTATTTGTTTATGGACAAAAAATATGTTTCTTAAAAAATAATTCTGTAAAGTTACTAGATTAGTTTCCAGTGAAGAAAGCTTTAAAATTGTTAAAGTAAACACATTATTTATTTTCTGTCTTTTAAACCACAAAGACAACTTTTAAATTATGACTGCAGGATATTTATGCTTATATACAATAAACCCTAATGTATGCATTCCATTTATACATTGCATCAAGTTTATAACTTTTAAATAAAAGGGGAAATGAATATAGTTGCTATTATGGTTAGAAACAAACCTTTAATAGCAAAGATGACTATTTATTTGAACTTCATATTTAAATTAATGGCTAATAGAAGGGGCAAATATTTTAATCTACATAGAACTGTATTTCTGTTTCATATAATGAATAGGATACCAGTTTAAAATAATATTTAATATCTAGTTATTATAATCAAACATGTTATTTGCTAAACTATGTAATTTTGCCTTGTCCTATATTTATTAGAAGTGATATACTGTATTTAAAACTTGGTTATTTTGATCAGTCAGCATAAAAGATTATACAATTCAAAACAACAAATGTATGCTCCACAAATGTTTCAAATTATTATTTGCATATTCCATAATAAAGCAAGCTCAACTTCATTTAAATAAATAAAACAGACCAAGCTCTATTAATTTTATTCATCTCCAAACTATCATTAAAATTCAAAATAATATTCATACATGAGGAAGAGAATAATTCGCCCAAAAGAAACTTTACTGAAGGAGGAAACTTCATTTACCGTATAAATTGTAGCAATTGTGCAAGCTACTACATAGGAGAAAGGGCAAAACAATTAAAAACTAGTGTGCATGAATATAAATTAGCGGTCTGATGCCAGGAATTGTAGTACTGTACTTTTAGTAGTTTTAAATAAATTTTAAACATTCCAGTGATCGTGATGGCTGTTGCCTGTTCAGTTACACAGAGACACACGCTCTATTGCTTCATGCTGTTGTGGGTGGAAGAGTGACAATCTTTGTGGAAAATCTGGATGTTTATGAAGTCTTTGAATACTTCTGCATTTCTTATTTTTTTTAAATTAATTTTTGTTTTAAAAAAACAAAGGTTAGGAAGTAAGTAATTAAATATTATTTCAGCTACAATTCCAGAATACCTGTTCACATGATATTATTTCAAAGTTCCAAGTTTCATAACCTTAGTACTATATTGTGATATTAATAACATTTTCCGAAGATCAACAAAGAATATAAAATGTAATTGCATTCCTATTCAGTGTGAGATGAGGAACTGATTTTTCATTGCAACTATTGTAATATTGCATTTTAGTGCTTCCTTTATAGATATTGTACATATAGAACTGCTTGTTTATAAAAATATTTTTAATATAACAGTTGAGACATGACCCATATGATTTTAAAATATTGTATGCTCTTATTACAAGACTTTATTTAGCTTTTGATTTAATGATTTGAATAATATCCAATATTTTATTTTAATATCCAAGATTTTCCTAGAATTATTTGGTGGCCCTTGATTAGAAACAGGTTCCCAAACAGATTTTTAATTCAGAATCTGAACTTTACTTTAAATGTCTTGGACATAAACAAAGGGGATTGCAATATTTCCCCCTCCCTCCCACCCCAATTTGTTGTAACTGGGTTGGCACAAACAACTAATACATAACCCTTAACATTAAATGGAAGTTGAGGCTTAAGAAGATTTACCATAACAACGATGTTCGTCCATCGTGTTCAAGGAGGACCATGATATCTAATGGTTGTGGGCTGTACACAGGGGTGGGCCACCATTCCCAGCCCTACCAGAATGGGCCGGGACCATGCAAGCGTGCCCTGCATGTGCGTACCCATGTGGAGTTCAGCTTCTGTGCATGTGCAGAAGGCAAATCTCACACAAGGATGCTTGCACACAAGATTCCTGGTTTTCCAAAAAAAAAAAGCCCCAGAAACAGGCAAAAATAAGGTAAGTGGCCGCCCGCGCTGCTGTCATTCACCTCTGTTCACCCTGCTCGCCTCTCGCTCTTGGGGCGAACAGCAGCAGCATGGGCGGTGAGAAGGAGCTAGCGCAAGCACAGGCATTGGGGGGAGCTGGCACGAGCCCAGGTAGTGGTGGGGAGCCGGCGCGAGAAGCGAGTGAGGGGCAAATGCTGGCAGCATGGGTGTTGGGGGGGAGCCAGCACAAGTGCAGGCGGTGGAGGGAGCTGGCATGAGAGATGAGCAAGGGGCAAACGGTGGGGGAAGGAAGGGCTCGCGGTGAGGGAAGATCAGGCGGAGGTCTGGGGAAGCGCCAGTGGCACGTACATGCCTGTGCACACACTTGCATGCCTGGCGGTGCCACCAGAGCTAAGCTGCGTGCTACATTGCCACCACCGGAATCGCATTCCCCTTTGTTCAGGCCCACCCCTGGCTGTACACAATGTGTCCACAGGTGGATGGTAAGGCCTATATGGGCACAAAATGTTCTGCCATATGTTGAGTAGACATGTGTGGGCACCATTGTCAAAGCATTTGTATTTTGCCATAAACTGGTAAATTGGATATCTATTTGTGTTTTATTTTTTTCCCCTCTGACTTTTTATGTTGCTTCCAGCCTTCCACAGATGACAAATCTATGGCTAATATTGTTGACTCAGTCTCTCTCCCATTATATTTCTCATTTAAAATTGGTCTCTTGGCATTCACTAATTTCTAGCTGCACCTGACTACATTTTGAAAAACATGCTTTCAGTTTTCTAAAATAAGACATAAAAGACAGCTTCAGTCCCCAGAATCATATTTTTTTGCCCTAATTCTAGGCCCTAGCTGGACCCCTTAAGCTTTCATAGAAAAATTTAAATAATTGACAACCAATGGTTTAGTCTGGAAATGTGACCTATCCCAGAAGCAAGAGAAGCAAATGGGAATAATTGGGACCATACTTATAGAAGTGGGGATGGGGGTGGGGAAGAGTGTATGAAAGATGATAGATATCATTAATGTTTTATAACTTATTTTCATTATTTCCTAAATATCTGGCTAGAAATGGGGACAATCATCTGCTAATACATGTGAGAACTCTGAAATATTATATAAGACTCACAACCTATAGAAAACCAAAAAGTACTCTCTCTTGCTAACCCCATTACTGATAGTAGTTAATGTCAAAAATTCATATTGATATTGTTGTGACATGTTGATCATTGAGTCTTCTTTTCCAGTAAAATATTTTAGGCAAGCAGCATCAAAACATTTGATTTAAATTTATCCTGGTGCAACTCTTGCAGCATGATTTTTTTTCAGTGCATTTGAACAGCATTTTGAAAGAAAAAACTCCCTTTACATTCCTTTTTTTTATTGGAACAAATTTGAACTGCCCATTTGCTTCCTGAAAGTAAACATCTGCCCTATATTTCCTTAATCAATTCAGGCTTTGAAATGAATCATAATGCAGCCCTTTAAATTACATTTAATATATTTTGAGGTTAATTACCATGCCTCCTTCCCATATTATTTATTGAAAAAATTATAGTGTTTGGAAGTTCTTTTTTAAAAAATTACACTTTTGAAAGATTAACACATTTAGCAAGTATTAAAACTTCTATATATTTTTTAAAGCTTGGATAACAAATTGAAATATTTCTTCTTTCCTAACTGGGTTTGGCATTTTACCAAAACTGTAGGAGGGAAAATGGTTCAATAACCATCTTCAGTGACTTATGAAGTTGGATAGCAAAGAATATCATCTGTCTACCAGATGCAAAACTGGCATGGAGAAAAAATTCTCATACAGATGATAGTGTAAGCAATTATATAGAGAAGAGGTCCAAGGTTAAGAAGTAGGGAAGTGTCATCAATAACTGAGAAAAATAGCCCCATTTCCTTAATAGAGCCAATAATGCTGATTGATTAACATCTCAAAATGGATTTATTGCTCTATTATTAAGAGAACTTTATTAGCTTTTTCGTAACAAGTTTATTTAGAACATTTTACAGCAGCTACATATTCATTATTGTATCTGATATTTTGCTAAGTATAATAAACAACTGGATTATTTCATGGTCATAGTGTAAAGTCTCAAATAAAAAACAGTAAAGTAAGGAACTCTAATCACGAGAGACAGGCAGAGAGACAAGTCATTCAAGATATTTTTTTTTACATTGATGCAGAAATATTCAAAATAAATATTTCAGGTTGGTTGAAACAGTTCCCTAGATATATCTTTTATTTATTTATTAAATTTATATGCTGCCCATCTTAACTATCCAGAATTTTATTTTTTGCCTTTCAGAGCTGCACCTTAATTGAAATTTGTATCTGGTATTTTAAAATACTGAATAGTAGCATTTGGTACTATTTATCTTTGATAATTTATTATCTGGTTTCTATTTACTATAGCAGAAGAGGGTTAAAACTAATTTTGAACAATAAACCAATTATTTAAAATTGTGTCTTCGTTTCTTATATATTTTTTAAAAAATATCAAATAATTAGTAATAGCTAATCAAATCATTCTTTGTAGCATATACGAAAACATAAGACAAAGCAAATTTCTTTAAGCTAAATTAAACAAGTTAGATTGTTTTTGTATTGCTTTTCAAATGCAACAAGGGAGAAATATACTTTCAGACTTATGTTAATGTAATCTTAAAATAATTTAAAATTATAGGTAGTCCTCGATTTATGGCCACAATTGAGCCCAAGGTTTCTGTTGTTTAAATGAGACATTTTTTAAATTAAGTTTTGCCCCATTTTACAACATTTCTTGCCTCAGTTAAGTAAGTCATTGCAGTTTAAAAATTAAGAAGTGAATCTGGCTTCTCCATTGACTTTGCTCATCAGAAGGCAGGAGTGGGCTACTGCCCAGATCGGGGGGGGGGGGGAATGACGCAGTGGGGTAGCAAAAATGCAGTTCCACCCCAGAGTATCCAATTTGCACTGAAAGATGTTGAAAGAAAATGCAGGGCGTCCTGCAGAAGCCATGTCCACAGTGTGGTAGTAAAATGTTTGGTGGCCCTTCACTGTCAGAAGGTCATCAAGGTTGATCACATACCCTTGGGACACGGCAATGGTCATAAATGGGAGTCAGCATCTAAATTTTGATCTCATGATCATGGGGAGGCTGCAAAGGTAACTGTGAAAAACAGTCATAACTCACTTTTTTCAGTGCCATTGTAACTTTTAACAGTCACTGAATGTAAGTTTATCTGTAGTTCTTTTGCAAGACTGGCATAACCTTTCCCTATCTAAATCCAGCAAAACTTTCAGGTATGTCGCTTTCTTTTGCAGATTTTCTTTTTTATTGGAAATTGTACTGTGTTTTAGATTTAATTCCCAAAAAGGTGATTTACTGAGCGTGGAAACTTAGGTGCAGCAGTACCTAAGTAAGCAACTCATTGAAGCTTCAATATACATGTAGTCCTCGAATTACTTCCACAATTGAGCCCAAAATTTATGTTGCTAAGTGAAACATTTCTTAAGTGAGTTTGCCCCATTTTACGACTTTTCTTGCCACAGTTGTTAAGTGAATCATTGCATTTGTTAAGTAGCATGATTGTTAAGTGAATCTGGAATTCCCATTGGTTTTGCTTGTGAGCACGTGATCATACGACCCTGGGACACTGCAGCCATCATAAATATGAACCAGTTGCCAAACATCTGAATTTTCATCACATGATCATGGGGATGCTGCAACGGTTGATAGCTGGCACAGGCCACACTGCGTATTGGTAGTGAAAATGGAGCAACACTTGCAGCTCTGTGTTGCCAACAATGTGTGTGCATGGACGCCCCATGAGATTTTGCTTCTGCAAAATCCTGTGAGAGGACGTGCACACACGAGATTTCGGCCTGCAAGGAAGCAAAAAGATTACCCAAATCTCACATGCACGCATGTCATCTCGCATGCACAGAAGCAAAATCTCACTGGGGTAGGTGCGTGTGCATGCCAGCGACACAGAGCTGCACACAAATTGTTCTAGTAGCGGCAATAAGTAGCAACCCCCGCTTGGGTTGTAGGTATGAAAAATGGTCCTAAATTTTCAGTGGCATTGTAACTTTGAACGATCCCTAAATGAATTGTTTTAAATCAAGGACTACCTGTGTGTTTGCATTAAACATGTTAATGCTATGGGGAACAATATTCGAAATTGACACAGCTGCTTTAATGAGTTGTCTTGCTCTAAAATAACATCTTTTAACTGAATCTGAAGCATTCCACAGCCACGTTGTTTATACATTATCCATTTTATTTATTTATTTATTTATTCATTCATTCATTCATTCATTCATTCATTCAATTTTTACGGCACCCTTCTCCTTAGACTCAGGGCGGCTTACAACATGTTAGCAATAGCACTTTTTAACAGAGCCAGCATATTGCCCCCACAATCTGGGTCCTCATGTTACCCACCTCAGAAGAATGGAAGGCTGCGTCAACCTTGAGCCAGGATGAGATTTGAACCACTGACCTACAGATCTACAGTCAGCTTCAGTGGCTTGCTGTACAGCACTCTATCTGCTGCGCCACTCCGGCTCCCCTGATATTGGAACATTCCAGCCCCAACTTCAGCATTAAAAGTAAAAAATTCTAAATTTCATGAAAAATAAAGCCCATTCTATATGTTAAAGCAAATATTTAAATGGCATTAGCTGCATGGTGATGTTTTCAAATTTTCTTCTCAATTAAAAAGCATAGATAGGAGTTTTCGGCTTTTTAAAATTCTAATGCTAATTTATTTTTCTAACATTCATATCTTTACAAAAGCTGCTGGAATTGCAACATACAAACACGCAGTAATTGGCAACATCATTTTTGATTAGGAATAGCACAGGAAGCAGTCCTTTAAAAGGATAAAACTAAAGGCAATTAAAGATCTCAAAAAGTATTTGAGAATAAACACACAGATGAGTCCAAAACTACTAAACAAACACATGCTTCAAATGATCATAAAATAATACGTTTTCTAGTAAAAGGTAGGCTGAAAGGGGCAAAACCCATTTTATTTCTTGTGTATAGTAAAATAGATTATGGTTTGTGTGAAATTGTTTCAGTATTTCATAGGCTGGTACTCTAGAAATGGAAAATAGAAAGCAAAAGAATAAACACAACATCCGAGTACAAAATTAGAGGAAAGTGTGGATGCTACTGTCAAGATTTCATCTGCTTCTGAGCTTTAGAGTTATTGCAATCTTCCAACCATAGCATAAAACTATTTCTTCCTATTTGAAGGAAGTCTTTGGAATTACACATGCAAAGCACTATTGATTAATTATATACCATCAAGCTGGTATTGATTCTCTGTTACCACTGTTCCAGGATAATCTTTCCTCTATATATGCTCTTCAGGTTTTCCAATAGTGAGCCCATCAATACTATAATTGAATTTGTCTGCCTTGCATAGAATGTCACAGTAAAAGCAACCTGTACAGTTCTGATCTCTATATATGTTAAATATATCTTTTTCAAGGCCTTAATTACACGTATTGCTGTTCTGTAGTGTATTTCTTGACTGCTGGTTCTTTAACTATTGAAAGGCCATCCCAAAAAATGGGAGCTATACACTACTTCAGTTTCTTCATTGTTAATTTTAAGGCTGTTTTCTAAGTCAATTGTCATTAGTTAGGTATATTTTACATTTAATCATAGTTTCTTTTATACTTCTTGGCTTTCATTATTAATACTTGCAGATCATTTGAATTTTCAGCTTTTAGAATAGAGGCTTAGCATAGGTTATGATGTTTCTTCCTCCAACTCCTCCCAAAAAACCATGCTCATTTTGCAAGAGAGGCGGAGTAAAGACACGGACACAAGAGCTGGATTTAAAACTGGGTCATTTTTATTAATTAAATTTGCACAATTTATTTAAATAAATTAGCATAAATTAGCATAATTAACTATAACCCTGAAATGGACCCGCAGGGTCAACAATTGCTTCCGGGGCGGAAAATGACGTCAGATAAACTTCCGGGGCAACTTATGGGCGTAGCTACATGCTAATCCAGGTGAGGGACCCCTCCCTCACCTGAGACATTGCCATGCACTTGCATGTGGGAAGTCCCACTGGCTAACCCCTGCACGGGGAATTAAATGGGCGGGACCCAAAGACAGGTTCCCCCCAATTGCTCAGGTTGCCAAAACCACAAGCCTTTGGAGAGAACCTGTCAATCATCCACAAAGATGCCCAACAGTGAACAGGCAGTTGCTAAACCACCACCCAGTTTTCCGCCCCTAACCTGCCTACCCAAATGACCAAAGGTAAGCCAATTAACCTGAACAGGGGCAAAGCACCCCCTAACCACTTATCCAACTCCCCAGTGTGGAATAGGTGAAAAAACGATCGTGGCAAGTGCCAAGACCACAAAAAATTCCTATTCGGCCCCCTAGGGCGACCCCGGAGGCACACTGCAAGATAGGGAGGGCGGGTGGGTGTTTGCTTCATCGAGTCCGGGGCGAAAAGGGAGAATTTTGAGCCAGCCAGCCCTTTTATAGGGCTAGCTGGCTCCTCCCCGGACTCGTCATCGGGTGGCCAAGCCACCCGAGACTTCGGCCGAGATCTCGCAAAGTCTCGCGAGATCTCGGCCTTCCTCCAAGATGGCGGCTATGCTGGTAGCCGTGTCCCCCGTACCTCATGCAAAAGCGCCGGAGGATGAAGACCACCAGCGATGTTCTTTCAGTCTAATTTTGTTCAACAAATATTCAGCATAAATAAATCTGGAGCCAGTAAAGAGCTTTCTCTCACCTAGTTGCTGAGTTGCTGCCGATCTTTCCCACTATGTTCTTTCTGGACTGTAATTTCCTGTCCTACCTAGATTTTGCATTAAGATGTATATAGATTTTACACTGAGATGTTCTGGGTTCTCATTTTCCTAAGAACATTTTGACAGCATGACATGGCTAACTAAATCAAAGGCCTTTCAATAATCAATAAGCACATGTTGCTTTCTTTTTTGTAATGGATCTTCTGTTTCTTGACAATATACATTCATCTTTAACAGCTGCTTCAATTTCAATCCGTAGTTCCTCTCCTTCTCTTTCTATAAAGTTTAGAACTTGAAATTCCTGGTATTCTCATTTTAAATGGTGGGTGCATGCTTAAAATCATAATCTATTTTACATTGATTTAGAACCTGCACATGAACAGTTTGCAATCTGTTAAGCCAGTCAGCCCCTGGTCATATGTTCAGCCCCATTAAGTAGATCAGACCAGGAATTCAACACCACAGGAAGGTTCAAACTACTTGTATTGAGATTGACCTTAATAAGCATATATTGTACTATACACTTTCCCCCTTTTCGCAATTGTGAACTAGAAAAGTGTCTGCCTAAGCCACTTCTAAATATTATTTTTTTCTGTTCTTAAAAAAAATGTTTCAACCCTTTTTTCCCTTAGTAATGTCAGATGCAAGTAACCAGGAACAGGACTTAAATTCAAAAGAGGCTTATTGCATGCTACCTCTGACCTATTAATGGTCATGGCAAATTAGCACTAGATAAGGGTCAATAGAACTAACAGAGGCTGGACTCTTGTGGAGGTGCAGCAACTCCAAACTGATGATGCATCTGACCCTGCCTTTGGGCGCCACCTGATCCTATGAGTAATGGTTACTGTATATCTTCCTAAACGTCTGAGAATGTTAAAAATAGATTTGTACCTAAAAGTGAAACATTAGGACAGGGACAGTAGGCATGCTAGTACACATGCACACTCCTTACTAACCTCTTATCGGGCAATGTCAACAGTGGATAGTCTAAGGATAATGTTTTTGGCGGTTTGGTGATGAAACTACGGATTCAGGTTGTGAGTTCCAGGCATTAACTACTCGGTTGCTGAAGTCATATTTTCTACAGTCAAGTTTGGAGCAGTTTACTTTAAGTTTATATTTGTTTCGTGCTTGTGTGTTGTTACGATTGAAGCTGAAGTAATCATTGACAGGAAGGACATTGCAGCAGATGATTTTATGAGCTATGCTTAGATCATGTCGAAGGCGTCATAGTTCTAAGTTTTCTAAGCTTAGGATTTCAAGTCTGGTTGAGTAAGATATTCTGTTGCGAATAGAAGAGTGGAGGGCTCTTCTTTAAAAGTATCTCTAATGAATTTATGTCCTAAATGTGGTGTGAGTTCCAGACAGATGAGCTGTATTCCAGGATTGGTCTGGTGAAAGTTTTGTATGCTCTGGTTAGTAGTGTGTTATTACCAGAGAAGAATCTATATAAGATTAGGTTAACAATTCTTGAAGCCTTTTTCGTGATGATGTTGCAGTCAGCTTTGGCACTTAGATCATTTGATATGAGTATTCCAAGGTCTTTTACAGAGTGAGGATTGTCTGCAAGCTCTTGTCTGTTCAGCTTGTATTTGGCATTCTGATTCTTTTTGCCAATATGTAGGACAGAGCATTTGTTGGTTGAGATTGGGGGAGTTGCCAGATATTTGACCATTCTGACACAAAGTCAAGGTCTTTTGGGGGGATAGCAGTGTTATTGGTAGTGTTCCCATAATGCCCCTCTTAAAGAAACCCTCTGTTCAGAACAGATGGTAAATGTGCTTCTTGATGTTTTATAGAACCATTTCATACATTCCTTCATATTTTCAATTGGAAATTCAAAGATTTTGAACACACATATTTATGGGAAATATTTTTTTAAAAGTGTTATGTCCAAAGTCCATTTGCAGAAGATTTATAATAAAAGAGACTCATTACACCCATTAATAAATTAGTGATATGTCTATTTGAGCTTCTTCTGAATATGATAGCCATGAAAGTTCATTGCAACAAAACTGTAATTTTAGCACATTTTGCACAGAGACTCAACATACGGTAGACCAGCAAACATTCATGCTGTGAAATCTAATCAGACAAAAAAAAAAGCGAAACAACCTTAAGGCATGACAGAATCCTGTAACTGAGAGTCAACTAGAATATTCCTTATGGCCACTTTTCTAAGGAGCTTTCCGGTTTGGAAATCTTCATTATATTCTATTGCTATGTTTTACGTGTTTCATAATAAACTGAGTTGGCAGCTTTACTACAGCCTCAATATCTCAATCCCTTCTTGAAATAAAGTTATTCAAGTTGTATTTCATACCGTAAAAGTATAACGACTTACCTAGAAATATTTGTTAATACAACTGTTTTGCAGTTAGAAAGTAAATATTAGAAAATAATTTATATTTGAGCGTGAAGCAAAACTGAGCAATCATTTCACAAGAAAACCCATTAGACAAAACAACATTGGAAGAACTAAATTTGACAAAACATAAAGTGAATTTATATAACCAAGAGGAATTAGCACAAAATATAAAGAGCCAAAAACAAAAAAATTTTGAAAATGCAAACAAGCCTGGAAGATGGCTAGCTTGGAAATTAGCAAACCAACAATCAGAAAGATATATTGAAGCGCTAATTGACATATCAGGAGAAAGACAAACAAGTGAAAAAAAAAATAGCAGAACAATTTTACTCCAGTCTATATGATCAGGAAAAGGAGGAGGAAAGCAAAATTAATGAATATTTAGAACAAATAGACTTACCAAAAATTACAGAGGAGCAAAAAAAAAAAAAATTAAACGCAAATATTACAATAACTGAATTAAGACTAATCTTGGGCAGGCAGAAAAACAATAAATCTCCGGGACCTGATGGAATCCCATCTGAACTATATAAGGCACTACAAGATACACTAGAAGTATATATGCTAGATTTATTCAACGATATTATGACGGGAGGGAAACTACCAGAATCCTGGAAACATGCATATATAAGTCTAATCCCCAAAAATGAATCAGAAAAATATTTAATTCAAAATTATAGACCAATTACCCTCCTCAACACAGATTATAAAATACTAGCGGCGGTTATTGCAGAAAGATTAAAATTAATATTAAATCAAATTATTCACCCAGACCAAAGTGGATTCTTACCGTATAGACAGATCAAAAATAACACAATTGATCAATTAAACACAATTGAATATTATGACGTACAGGTTTGAAAACAGGCAGCTCTAGTATTTGTAGATGCAGAAAAAGCCTTTGATAAAGTGAATTGGAGATACTTTATCCTACAATTCCAAAAAATGAACTTTGGTGACAAATTAATAGGTCTAATCAACGCAAAGGTGATAATTAATAAAGAAATGACAGAGGAGATAGAAATCAAAAAAGGCGTAAGGTAAGGATGTCCACTAGCACCATTAATCTTCATAATGGCTCTAAAAACCTTACTAATTAAAATAAGAAACAATCCAAATATAACAGGACTAAAAGCTAAAAATGAAGAATTTAAACTTCAAGCCTACGCCGACGATATGGTATTCATTTTGGAAGACCCACTAATATCAGGCAAATATTTGTTAAAGGAAATAGAAGATTTTGGAGCTATTGCAGGATTAAAAATAAACAAAAACAAGACTAAAATAATATCTAAGAATATGACTTTAAAACAAAATTTAGAATTAGAAAATAAACTAGAATTCAATATAGTCCCAAAAGTAAAATACTTAGGAATAACGTTTTCGGCCAAATGCAGTACCATATTCAAAGATAATTATGAAAAACTTTTACAGACAACAAAAATAAACTTAGACAAATGGTCCAAACTCCAACTCTCATTTGTAGGTAAAATTGCAGTGATAAAGATGAATGTGTTACCTAAGATTCTTTTTTTCTTTCAAACAATACCCATAAAGCTACCCAAGAAATTTTTCGACACACTCAAGAAAGTATGTGGGTGATGGAAACAAAGTGTGGCAAGGAACAGACAGCGAACAAACAGGAACCTGCAATATTTCAGAAGCATACAAATACAAAATAAGGGGTTCTGCAAGCAATTAAAAAAAGGATCCGACTGAAGTCCAAAAGGGTTGTTTTTGTTATGTTATTATGTTAGGTTATAAGCTATTTTACAGAACAAGTATATCATGACATATAGTTTTAACCTACTCAGAATCGCCAGGAGAGAATGGAAAAGCATGCTATTATTAGTTAATTGTAGGGCGGCTTTCCCATTCCAACCCAGGGATTCGGTGAGAGATAATCTTTCTTTTGACCATTGAGCCTACCTTTGAATAAAGAGATGATAAGATATGAGTTTGTGCCTATAATCTTGAAAACATATGCTGAGGTTGTCAAGAAAATAATTAAATACAGTGGAACCCCGACATAAGAGCTGCTCTACTTAAGAGCAACTCGAGATAAGAGCTGGGAGGGGAGAGATATTTTTGTTCTACTTACAAGCCCAAATTCGAGATACAAGCGCCAAGGAGCTGTCTCCTGAAGCCAAACGCTAACTTCCGCGTTCGGCTTCAGGAGACAGCTGCGAAGCGGCGCGCGTGTTTTAAAAGGTTGCAGCCGGCCTGGGGGGCTCGGGGGGGTGCTTGCAGCTTTCTTTCTTGCTCTTTTTCTTTCTCTCTTTTACCTTCCCTTCCTCTATTTCTTCTTTTCTTTCTCCTTCCCACCTTCTTCCCTCCCTCCCTCCCTTCACTCATTCCTCTCTTACTCTCCCCTTTCATAAGTTTCCTTGCTTCCTTCCTCTGTTCCTGTCCCTTCCCCCTTTCTTTCTTTCTTTCTTTCTTTCTTTCTTTCTTTCTTTCTTGCTTTCTTTCTTGCTCTTTTTCTTTCTCTCTTTTACCTTCCCTTCCTCTATTTCTTCTTTTCTTTCTCCTTCCCACCTTCTTCCCTCCCTCCCTCCCTTCACTCATTCCTCTCTTACTCTCCCCTTTCATAAGTTTCCTTGCTTCCTTCCTCTGTTCCTGTCCCTTCCCTCTTTCCTTCCTTCCTTCCCACCCTCCGTCCATTCATTCACCCATTCCTCTCTTGATCGCTTAAAGCCGGTCCCTGGTGCAAAAAGGGTTGGGGACCTCTGTCCTACAGGATTGGGTGGCAGAGAAGTTGAACATATGTAAATTTAAAAGTTTAAGAAAGTTTACAAGTTAAGTGAAAGAAACTTCATTATTCATTTATATGTACATGTACATTTCTTCATTAAAAACATGTCTTTCTGCATAATTTAGACTAACTTTGTGAGTTTTTTGAGGGCTGGAACCAATTAAAATTATTTACATTAATTCCTATGGGGAAAAGTCGTTCGAGATAAGAGCTGCTCGACTTAAGAGCCCAGGTCCGGAACGAATTAAACTCGTATCTCGAGGTACCACTGTATGCTAAAAATGGATATAAGGGAACACAGACTTTTAAACCATGATGATTGTTGAATGTAAACAGATGTGGATCAGTAAACTACCTGTACTGAAACTTTTTTGGGGGAAGAGAGTAACTATCGAAAAAAACATTTTAAATTATCTTTACTCATGGGTATCCTCCAGATGTTTTGGATATCATATCTCATCAATTCTACCTTGCGTGGCCAATGGCAATGAATTGTGAAAGCTGCAATCCATAACATCTGGAGATCATCAAGTGGTCCATCCCTGCCCCTTTATATATACAGAAATAAAAATGTGCCCTAAAATATTAAGAAAAATGTTAATTTGGACAAACTCCATTCCAATCTGAAGTAATATAGGAAAAAAACCACCACCACCAACAAAAACTTGTACCTAAAATACAGATTTTCAATGAAACAAGTTGCTTAGCAGTAGAGGTGTTGAAAATGACATTTTTACAATGTATGTGATATTCCCTTTCTTAACTGAATAATTTAAATTATGCTTGGTCACATTCTGAGAGTTCTACTTAATGATTTTTAACATTCATTTCAAATGTGATTTTATTTTCAGAAAGACTTTATTTTCAGAAAAGACTATAAATGCATAATCTTTTTTTCATAATGTTTCATAGCAGAGCTGTTACTTTTATATATTTATACAAAATTTTACACTGCTTTATTATTCTAATCTGAAACAATGGTTTGGCAAAATATCCCTACAAAACTTCCAAACCGCTGTCATTCCAGAACATGAATCATCCTTGCTGAGATATAAAACAATTGCTTTTATTATTGATAATGGAATTTTATAGTTGTTTATGAAGAAGTCAGACCTCATCAATACTATTGATGCTAGCTGAATGTAAGATTGCAGCCAATTTACATTTCTATCTTTATAGCATGCATGATCTAGCATTATATAGGCACAGCTCCATTTATCTACAAAGAGAACATCTTAATAAATATTCATGTAGAGTCAAATAAGGCTTATTGGTCAAGTTGTCATTAGTCTAAAAAAATTAATGTATGGCTTGATAGGAATCTTCTAGAAATTTTCTAGGCTCAGTGTAATGATGTGGCAATGTAATGGTTTGGCTCAGACATAAAAATTATGAATTAAGATCTAGGGTTTACTAGATTGAGAGCAAACCTTTGTCCAAACACTTTCTTTCCATTCATGATTCCTAGTTTTTCCAGTAGAATGTGGACTTCCAAGGGGAAGTATTGAACCATAATTTGAATTGTAAAATAATACATTAACTTTATAGACCACAATATATAAGCATCAATAATATTGATGAGGTCTGACTTCTTCATAAACAACTATAAAATTCCATTATCAGGAAAGACTTAATGAACTCAATCTGTACAGTCTGGAGGACAGAAGGAAAAGGGGGGACATGATCGAAACATTTAAATATGTTAAAGGGTTAAATAAGGTCCAGGAGGGAAGTGTTTTTAATAGGAAAGTGAACACAAGGCCAAGGGGACACAATCTGAAGTTAGTTGGGGGAAAGATCAAAAGCAACATGAGAAAATATTATTTTACTGAAAGAGTAGTACTGTAGATCCTTGGAACAAACTTCCAGCAGACGTGGTCAGTAAAACCAAAGTAATTGAATTTAAACATGCCTGGGATAAACATATATCCATCCTAAGATAAAATACAGAAAATAGTGTAAGGGCAGACTAGATGGATCATGAGGTCTTTTTCTGCCTTCTATGTTTCTATGTTTCTATCTGCAAACAGCATGGTTCTTTTACCTTATATTCCCTCTTGAAATAATTCTCAGTAAATTAGGGAAGGACTTTTTTTTAGCCTTAGGCATGGATATAATTAAACTCTTCCCTCTGCAATACTTATTTAACTTACTAAAGTCTCATGTACCATAACCTTAGAATGCATAACTTCTTTATCTCCTGGGGTCTGCTTGGCCATCTCATTTCATCTCTCCCTCCCTCCCACCTCATCTATCTATCTATCTATCTATCTATCTATCTATCTATCCATCCATCTATCTATTGAGTGTGTGTGTGTATGTGCACATGCGTGTATATGCGTAATAGAAAGTTATTTAAAAGAGAAAAACAACAACAAAATTAATATAAAAAAGGAACGGGCAAGAAATATATTAACAGATTCATGTACACATAAAAAGTTTTTGGTAAGCATTTCAGTGAATAGCCATAATCAACTACAAGAGCAATAGATGCAATGAATAGTCATATTTCATTATAATCAAATCTAATCTATATTAATAAGTGAATTGTTTAAAGTTGCTAAAACATCAATTTTGTGAACCACAGAGTAGTTGGGGTCATATATTTATCTTTACAGATAAGTGCTGAATAAGCTTATCGTCTCTAAGTAGGTCACTGAAAATCAACTTTCATTTGTCCAGGTAGCATTTTTCATCAATAGCAATATACAGTATTTCAAAAGAATGTGTGCATCTGAGAATATTAAATCTTATCACAATTTTCCACCTTCATTTTTTAAAATAATAATAATAATAGATTAAAATTATTCTGTCAGGTGAACCTTCATTTTACACGCGCTTAATTGACATTAATTTTATTTTGCATATGAAAGTATTACTGGAAAAATAAGTATGAATTATGATATTAGAGGGTTGAATGACAAAGAGATCATTCTAGTTAAATTGGTGAGGGGGGGAAAGAAAACCCATTGGAAAAAGAATAAAACAATTCAACCTCTGCACAGACTTGCCTTATCAGATTTGGCCTCCATGCTGGTCAAAGGCAGAAAAAAAAATTCTATATTTATTGATTTGGTATTTCAGCTTACCAAATGAAATGATTGACAGAGACATTAGGGCACTTCTGGTAACCTGTAATTATTTCAGAAATATACTATAGTGCTATTGATAGCATCAAATGAGATTAATCAAAATAAATATATTAAAACCTTCTTGAATTTGCTCACATGTTGTTCGGTTAACCCAAATGAACTGAAAAAAGGTGGCTTGCTAAATGAAATGGTTTTAAGAAGCTAAATTACATGAAAAATGGCTGAAAGAACAATGCATCTTTACTTTGTTATTTATTATTTTTATTATTTTATTTTTACACCACCTACCTCACCTCTAAGGTGACTCTGGAATCTTTATCCATTAACCACATTTTTCATTGATGTTGTAACTTTGAATGGTTACCAAACAAACTGTTGTAAGTTGAGGACTACCAATATCGCATGACCTCTTAAAGCAAATTTCAGGTTTCAAAATAGATGTGGTACTACACATATAATTTTCTTGTTTTTGTACTAGATGTTTTTAGGTTCAGTGGAAAACAAAGTCACATCCTTTTCTAATATAAACGTGGCCATCTATTTCTTATGATTCAACTGGTATCCTCCAATGGAGGAAAATATAAAGAAATTACTATATTCAGATTTCTGTATGAATCTTCAAGCATTTAACCTTTTATCATTAATTATTTAGCTCTTCTCATATCTTTACACAAGCTGCATGACTTGATAAGAATGAAAATTAGGAAAACTAATATCTATACTGTAATTTTATAACCTTGACTTGATAAAGACTGAAACCAAATAAAAAATTTCCTAAGGCAATTCTCACTCTACAGGAAAATAAATTGTAGCGATCTTAATCAATTCAAGGATCAGTTTTTGTTTTGTCAGAAACTAAAAGACTAAATAGTGGGAAGCAAAAAAAAATGTTCTAGTGAATTGTTATTGTTGGTGTAAATAAGCATCTTTCTAAGCTAATTATACCAATAGAATGGGATAAACATTTATTTACATATTATATACCAGTGTAGTCAAACATAGAAGCTCACTGAATAACACTGGACTAGTAATACATTTGATCCATCCTACTTCACTGACTTGTTGACATGGGGAGCATATCATGGGGGGGGGGGGGGTAGGTCTTGTATTGTGCTTACATATACTGCAAGTGAATACAAAACCAAAACCAGTGAATGCTAATATCCAATTGTTGTCAATATTATTTAACAAGATAAAGAGGTTTATTTTACAACTTAGCGGAGGCATGGCCCTGGATCAGGGTTTTTATCCAACTGGAATGTTAAAAATCTATCTTAGGATGGTTGCCCTCTTTATTTCCCTATCGAGATAGTACAATACGAGACCCAAGAGACTGGGTAATTGTAACTATCATCCCTGTGTTCATGAAAAGCAACCAAATTGACCAAAATAACTATTGCCCTTTTAGCCTTTTGAACACTTTTAGTAAGCTGTATGAAGCTGCCATCTGTTGTAGAATAGAAACTGGTTTAAGGAGCATTAAATGTTCCTGCACAATGGAACACTGATAATGAGATGGAGATTAATGATCAACAATCTAAATAACACTCATTTTTGTGAAGAGATCTAAAAATCATCATGGTCGATAGGCCCAAAATTTCAAACATCTGTGATTGGTTGATTTTTGACATCTTAAAATTCTTCCCACCCCCAAATATGCTATATCTGAAAATGCCTAAGGAAATACAAGTACCACTATTTTGTTGTAACTACCCAAAAGATAAAGCTCAATTACGGTTTGGAACCTGTCTTCATTATAATCGAATCTTCCTATTCTGGAAATAACTGAATATAAAATGGTAATATCTAATGTCCAATTTCTCAAATGTATTCCAAATATTTTTTAATACTTAAGACTGGGCAGCTGCCATTTGAAAATCAGGATATTAGTCGCTACAAATAATATTTGATTAAAGTTCAGTCTAACTTGCCTGTTTAGTATTGAATGATATCTAGCAATCTTCAAGGTGATACCTTATGGAGGTTACATTCGGCTTATATAGCTTTTCAATGTGATCATTCGACTTTAAAGCCAGATCATGCAAAAGCAGAAATTAAAGTAAGAGTCAGCGATATGGAACACTAATAAAATGTCTGGTTTCTTGATAGCATAAATTGCTCCCTGTTGCATGCTGTGCAGGCGTGACTTTCATTCAAGATATTAACAGTTCCCCCATTGTTTCTGTTTTACTATTTTATTTGAGTGACTTTGAAATGTCACTTGTTTCTATCTTACTTTTCATCCAAATTTTAAACTTTGCCCAAATGTAGCTTAATTTTGTGAAGTAAATTGCAATGTCAAAAAGGAAAGACTTACACAGATCCTCACACAAACTCTCAACATTTTTAGACAGGGTTTTTCTTTTATTGTTATGATTTTTATTTATATATATTGTATGTATGTGTGCTTATTTTGTTTTTCTGTGTTCTGGTCTACAATTATGAATTCCAGAAATAGATTGCGGTTAGATTTTGAGGGCAAGATTTTTGGAGCAAGGCAAGACTGTGTTGATAAAATGTTCATTTTTCTTTTTGCTTGAGAAAAAGCTCTTTCATATCTTTAATGAGCATTCATAGACAAAAACAAAATCATTATCACTCCTGCAGTTTATTTTTACATTTCTGAAAAATACAAGGCCTCAACTTGTTTAATGGAATAATGGTGGCTTGAAATTAACTCTGTATCTTCTCACAGTTCACTAAAAGTTACATATTTCTTGGAACAATTAAGTCTTTAATAGGAGAGGAAATGTGGATCCGTAAGTGACCCTTTCAAAAATCCAAACACAGCAATTCATAGGGAGTTTTTAACATGGTTCAACAAGAGATGGAGACAGAGTAGTTTGCATTTTTTTTCCTACTGAGTGTCCTGAATAAACCTAAATGGGCTTTTTTTATACTGATGCATGATTGTGGATAGTTTGGATATGGTTTTTTTAAAAAAGGTTTTCTAACCAGCTTGGTCAGTGTATGAGGCCAACTTTGGAAGCAAATGATGGGAGCAGGAAACAGCAGATGTTTCAGAGAATGGGACATTTGTTCCATGTGGCATCCTCTACTTCTCCTAATCTAGTCAGCTACTGCAATGTATGGTGTAAGTTGCTGCACCATTACTGGTGCTGCTGTAAGATTTGGTTATGAATTCCCCTTAAAGCAGAATAATAGTTGAGGTAATTCCACTGAAAGTATCACACCAAAAGCATTTTCTTGTGGCACAATAAAGTGATCCCCAAAAGTAAGTTAAAATCCTGATAAGTTCATATTGGGTCATTCAATTCTTTACATACTCAACCTCCAAGCTTTTAAACATCTAAAATTCTGCACGAGAAACAGCTGTCAAACAATGCTGGTCCTGCAAGTTGAATTTAAGTTAGTCCTAGTATTATGGACAAATTAGCTGCTGCTTACTGCATTTTACACAAATGGAAACTCCCATGCATTCCTCAAGGCTAGCACATTGAGAAGTGAAATAATTAACAAACATTTCATATAAAAGTAGACACAATTATATGTTGCACAAATTAATTTGTCACATCATAAACTACAATTCAGTCACAACTTTTAGAATAGACTAGACAATTTGTCATCTGTTGTGCCATTTTTTCCAGAAATATCTCCTTACCTAAACAAAAACATCTACTTTGAATATGAATACAGTGTTCCCTCGTTTATCGGGGGTGTTATGTTCCAGGACCACCCGTGATAAATGAAAATCCATGAAGTAGCGTACAGGGAACACTGAGATTCTTCCGTAGCTACAGCAGGGCGGTCGAGACCCGTAAGAATTTGAGGGCAGCACGGAAAGCATGGAAAGCTCCCAGCATCCTGCTTCCACCTTGCAATCCACGGACTTGATGGGGGTGGGAAGAGAGCAGGGTGGGCGCTCCAGATCTGCTCCAGGTGAGAGTGGTTGGATGATATGAAGCGTTGGCTGTAGGAAGATGGCTTAGGCACTCCTTTATTTTTCAAGGGTGGCTTTCCTCTCCTCCCGCGCAGACCAGGTACTGCTAATACTGTTGCTTCTCCTCTTCTCTGGAGCAACTAAATCAGCCTGAAAACTGCAGCAAAAACCATGATGCACTGAGTTCCTGAAAGGTGAACTGCAAAGAGACGAGGAAACACTGTAATGCGGAGATAAATACTCAATAACATGCAGCACACCAACAGAGACTAAAAAAAGTGTCACTACCTCAGATTATTTCCACAATATGCTAGTTAGTTGGAAGAGTTAGAATAACTTTATTGTTGATTTAAATGTACACTGATTGGCATACATTAAAAATAAATTTTGTTGCATGCAGTTCTCAAAGGGTCTCCAACTTCAATATACACTAACACATAAACATGACAAAATAAATAAATACATTAAGTATATGCTCACATATATGACAGAGAGAAACAACATAGTCTAGTTTGGATATATACATGTGTATGGTGAGAGAAATGAATATTGCGAGTTTATCAGACGGGCAGCATAGGGAACAAAGCTGTTCAGGAAACGATAACCTCAGTTGATGGCCTATTAATGTTAGCAATATACTGTATGTATGCATTAACATGAAGCTTTCATGGTCTGCTTTGCCACGTCCTTCCCACAACTCTGGCTTTTTCTTTACATGATTTTTACAAGTAATTGTAGCAGGATGTCTGGTAATGAACACTGTCCACAGGACTGCTATATCCTGTCCTGGGATTTCTACACTCACAGCCTCTGGCCCTGAGTTCTGGAGTGGCTGGGTATAACTGTTCCTCCAGGAATTGCCTGGGGCAGTTACTTAAGCTGCCACCATCTGATTTAAATGGGAAGATCCCTTGGGAATTTCACCAGGAATTGGGATAAGGCAGAAGAGGCAATCCTGTTCTGAAAACTGTTTTTAAATAAATGGCTATAGTTTCCCTTTTTAACATGTTACATCGTATAGTATGGGGAACCTAAGCAAATTCAACCCTGTAGTAGTAAAAAAAAAAAGAGTAAAGGATAATTGTTTTAATAAATGGCACAAAATAAGTGCTTGACTGACTATAGCTGCATCAAATTATTTATTTATTTATTTATTTATTAGTTGGACTTGTATGCCACCCCTCTCCGAAGACTTATGGGAGGCCTAGATATAGATAAAAAGCTCTCTTATACATAAATATACATAAAAGCTGCTATAGCTGAACCACTAAGCATAATTTTTGAAAAATCCTTCAGAACCAGCACACTTCCTAAGCTATGGTTGAAAGCAATGGTCATCCCCATCTTCAAAAAAGGAGACCCCTCTCGTTGATAACTACAGACCAATATCACTATGCTGTGTCCTGTGCAAAGTCATGGAATCAATTATAAGCCAATCGATTACTCTCCACCTAGAAACTAATAATCTGCTAACAATTTGGATTCAGAAAAAATCTACCCTGCACCCTGCAGCTCCTCCACTGCAAAACATATGGACAACTCATCCTGATCAAGGAAAATCTATAGATGCAATTTATATCGACTTCTGCAAAGCCTTTGATTCAGTGGTCCACGACAAACTACTCCTAAAACTCAAATCCTATGGCATCTCAGGATCCCTCCACAGCTGGATCACAGCATTCCTGTCAAACAGACAACAAGTGGTTAAAACTGGAAGTACCATATCCACCCCTGTCCCTGTTAAAAGCGGTGTTCCCAAGGTAGTGTACTGGGAACAATGTTCTTCATTCTCTATATCAATGACCTTTGCGATCACATCACAAGCAACTGTGTTCTCTTCGCAGATGATGTAAAACTGTTCAACACCACCGATAACACAACTACTTTCCAAAAAGACCTATACAGTGATCCCCCGCTCGTTGCGAGGGTTCCATTCCAGGACCCCCCGCAACGAGCGGGTTTTCGCGAAGTAGCGCTGCGGAAGTAAAAACACCATCTGCGCATGTGCAGATGGTGTTTTTACTCCCGCAGCGCTAGCGAGGAGCCGAAGATTGGGGGCGGCGCGGCTGTTTTAAAATGTCACCGCTGGCATGGGGGGCTTCCTAGCAGCCCCCCAAACCCGGGTTGGGGGTCCGGGGGGTGCTGGCAAGCCCCCCATGCCGGCGGCGACATTTTAAAACAGCCGCGCCGCGCTGGCTGTCGGCGCTTTCGAGCTGAGTCCCGGAGCTAATTCGCTCCGGGACTCAGCTCAAAAGCGCCGACAGCCAGCGCCAGCGAACGGCTTGTCCGCGCTGGCTGTCGGCGCTTTCGAGCTGAGTCCCGGAGCTAATTCGCTCCGGGACTCAGCTCAAAAGCGCCGACAGCCAGCGCCAGCGAACGGCTTCTCCGCGCTGGCTGTCGCCGCTTTCGAGCTGAGTCCTGGAGCGAATTCGCTTCAGGACTCAGCTCGAAAGCGGCGAGAATGAACGGCGTGGGCGGGCGAAGGGCGGGCGGCAGCGAGGAGTTTGCGTGGGCGGTGGGGAAACTCCTTGCTGATGCCCGCTGCTCGCCCTCCCGCCAGCAAGAGGGGGAAGACCCAGGGAAGCCGCCCAGCAGCTGATCTGCCGGGCGCCATCTACGCATGCGTGCCCATAGAAAAAAAGGGCACACATGCGCAGATGGTGTTTTGACTTCCGGGTTGAAAAATCGCAAATTACCCTGTTCGCAATGGTCGGGGACGCAATAACCGGGGTATTACTATACTCTGTTTCTGATTGGTCTAACACATGACAACTCCAAATCTCAACCAGCAAATGTTCTGTCCTACACATCGGCAAAAAGAATCAGAACTCCAAAAACAAACTGAATAAACAAATTATCACAGATAACCCCCACTCGGTTAAGGACCTTGTAGTACTAATAACAAAAGACAGAAGTGCCAAAGCCCATTGCAACAACATCGCCAAGAAGGCTTCAAGAGTTGTTAACTTAATCCTACATAGCTTCTGCTCTGGCAATCTCACACTACTTATCGAGTGTGAGATTGCTTACAAAACTTTCACCAGACCCATCCTCGAATACAGCTCATCTGTTTGGAACCCATACCCATCTTGGACATTAACACCCTCAAAAATGTCCAAAGATACTTCACCACAAGAGCCCTTCACTCCTCCACTCGAAACAGAATACCTTACAAAACTAGATTTACAATTCTGGATCTAGAAAGCTTAGAACTACGACACCTTAAACATGATCTAAGTATTGCCCACAAGATCATATGCTGCAATGTCCTGCCTGTCAACAACTACTTCAGCTTCAACCACAACAACACAAGAGAACACAACAGATTCAAACTTAATATTAACTGTTCCAAACTTGACTATAAAAAATATGACCTTAGTAATCAAGTTGTCGAAGCATGGAACTCATTACCAGACTCCGTAGCATCATCCCCTAACCCCCAACAATTTACCCTTAGACTATCCATGGTTGATCTCTACAGATTCCTAAGAGGTCAGTAAGGGGCGTGCATAAACCCACTAGTCTGCCTCACGTCCTCTGTCCTATTGTCTCTCCTATATCTCCTATATCTTCTCTTCTATCTCTACATCTTTTCTTCTATTCTCTCATTGATATACAGTATTTTATTCCTATATTTTCTCTTCTCTTCTTTCTTTGATATATTTTACTTTGAGTGTATCCTCTATAACCTTCATTGTGTATTATTGTATTTTGGACAAAATAAATAAATTAATTAATTAATAAAAATAAATAAATGATTAAAAAGACACAGAGAGGTAGAAAATTAGTGTTATGCAAAGATCCAGATTTATGGGAAATTAATGCCTTGCAAAGATCCAAATTTAAAGATAAAAAATTGATTTGGAGCATGCAGGCGCATATAAGTAGGACATTAGAAATTCTGAATATTACACTGAACATTTGTGTCCAGAATCATGTGACACATGGGAAAGACACCCAGACATGGCCAAGAAAAGATAGAGTTGTTTTAAGACATTCTGATCCAGGACAACATAGATATCCCTGTATGGCCAACAATGCATTTTGGCTTTCAAATCTAGATTTCTGAAGAGCTTTACAGGAAATGAGAGTCTTCGGAGAGGGGTGGCATACAAATCTAATAAATTGAATTGAAAAATTGAATTGAATAAGGGTAAAACTATGCATCTAAGCAAAAGCGTAACTAAAAAGAAATAGAATGCTTCTGATGCTTCTGCCTATACATGTCCTCAACTTAACTACCATAATTGGGCTCAGAAGTATGATCTAAGACAGGGGGTCTCCAACCTTGGCAACCTTAAGGCTGGGGGACTTCAACTCCCAGAATTCGCCAGCCAGCAGTCCCAGGAACTCTGGGAGTTGAAATCTTCCAGACTGAAAGTTGCCAAAGGCGAACCCTGGTCTAAGGTCATGCCAGTCATTAAATTGGTACCACATGACTCTACTTGACATACCACCTTTATTGCAGAGGTCATTAAGCAAACATAGTGGTTGTTAAGCAAATCCATTTTCAGGAATAGGTGTGGATTTTTTTCTGGAAACTGGCAAAAAATGCTGAAAATTGAGCCAACTGCTTAGGGCTCAAAATGCAACCATATGACTGTAGAAGGGAAGGAAGGGCATCAGAAATTTGAAACTTTTTACTCCTTCTTCCAACTTGAATAAAATCTGCCTACATGTCACTGGAAAAAGATTCGGATTTGATACAAATATAATCACTTAGTAGCTATAGCTGCCCATCTACACTACAATAAAATATTAACCTATATGAAAGGACAAGGATGCACAATGTTGCAGGACCAGGATAAAAACTAACATCAATTAATTGAAAAGGAATTAACATTACATTAATTGCAATTGATACGACTACTTCCCATACATTTAATGTTTTCTACCTTCTGCCACATTCCGTTACAATTTGATGGCCACAGATGGGCCATGAAAGTTGCACCCAATATGAATTCACTCCTGACTGAATTTGTACATTTGTACTTTAGGGGAGAGGCATCCCTAAGAACATTTTTCTTGTATAAGATTTGGGTTTCAATTAATGATATATGATACATTTCTTCATAGAGATTGAGTTTATGTTAGAAAGCATGACACAAGTTTTTATAGACATTCTACTTCATAGGTGTCAAATTTGCAGTGTCACATTGCTGTCACATGACATATTGGGGCCTTTTCCCCCCCTCGCGGAGGTGGCGTAGGCGTGGCCTGCATATGACGCATCGGGCCCACAGGCTGCCAGTTTGACATTCCTGTTCTACTTCGTCTTTGAAGTGGGAAGGTTAATACCGAAGAATTCCCATTAGTTTGGCAGGAGAAGATATAACATCAAAAGTGTTGTCCTCAAAAGTGCTTTGCTAAAAAGTGAAACTAGAACAGGGTGTATTAAGTGATACAATAGGTCAGCAAAATAAAACTCTCAGAAATCTCTAAAATGGGTCCAGAATTAAACTACATTGGGAGATGGTGGAGTAAATTCCCTTTCACTGGAATCAATAGGGAGGGATGCGAAATACTAAAATAAACAGGAGAAATTCTAAACCCCACAGAGCTTTGGATGCAAAAGCAAGGTTCACAGATTCATCTGACCTCCATAAGCTATAAAGATCTGTTAGATATTGAGGTCCCTAGGTTAAATGTGGTTTTTTTTTGCACAGACATATGAGCAGAACTTTCTCAGTCACAGCATTTCATAAATAAAATAAATCAATCAGGGATAGCCAAGTTCTGTCATTTTAAATTTAGTGAACTTTTTTTTCTTTTCTTCATAATAGTAGCGGTTGTGTCTGTGTGGTCTCTACACCAGTAAATCCCTCTGCCTTCAGGATTTATTTCAAATGTATCTACCAGGTGGTTAACTGTTAAAATTATAAAGGTAGGTTTGCAATCTTCCACAGTTTGTCCTAAAAGGAAGGGATCACAACCAGCATTTTAAAGCAATTAAAGAATAAGAACCCATCAGCTTTTATGCTAATCATTTTCCAGACATGCAAACTCAACTATTTGAGGCTTGAGATGGATTGACTTTCAAGACAAAACAGGATCATTTATCATCCTTGGAGGAGAAAGGGGATTTTACAGCCAACCTTAAAAATCCATTCCGAATGAACATGTTTCCTTTCCAAACAGATTGAAAACTGGCAGGCAGGTCAACCAGTCTGTAAACCTCTCTACCGAAACTGGGAGGGCACTAGGACCCGGCAACAGGAGCAGCAGGAGGAAAGCGAAGAAGACAACAATTAGTTCCATTATAATGACAACTGTAAAAGTTGGCAAGGGCAGTTTTTCACAAGGCCTGCCTTCTTTCACTAAAAGATTTTTTTTAGTGCCTCCTGTTGCCAGCTTGGATGAGTTGCTCAGTTGTTACAAACGGTCAACAGATTTTGTTCTTGCCAAGGGGTGTGGGGGAGGTGGGGGCAAAAAGCCAACCCACCAACAGTTTTAAATTTAAAAAAAAATTGAAACCAAAGCCCAACTCATCATCAGCCTATGCAGGGAGCAGGAGGGGTTTTCGGAGCGAGCTGCATGCAGGAAACACATCTCACATCCTGAGTTTCAGGACTCTTTCGGCTCCGCTCCGCCACTGTGCATTCATGGGGCTGGGACCAGCTGACCCAAGTTTGTCTTGCAGCCTGGATTAAGCATGTCAGAGCGCTTCCAGGCAGGGCGACAAGGCAGCCTTCCTTTCCCTCGACCCCCGACCCAGATACTCTGCCTGCTGCTCAGCCTCTTCGTAACGCCGCCATCCGGGTCCAGAGGTAAGTTGGCCACCCGCACGGCCCGAGATCTAAGATGTACTATAACCCCGAAACGCCGCTGAGCAACGCCCCCCCGCAAAAAAAAAGTTTCCTCAGGGTGCTAAGGACGGAGCCGGCCTGTCCCGAGCGTCCACACGTTGCAGAGAGGTCCCCCCCCCCCCTTTCTTCTTTTTGCCCTTCCAAACAAAGAACCGTCCCTCTCTATCTTTGGCTGATTTCTTTTGATTCCTCACTTTCGGGGGGAGAGGAGCGAGCTCGGGGCTGCAGCAGAGCGGTACTCCTGGCGGGGCGGTTGCCGTGTCTGCTCCCGGGATGGGAGGTGGAGAAAAGACGCGGCTGCCGCCTTTCGACGCTCACCCGGCGCGAGGGACATTCCCGCTGGCTCACCCAGGCCCTCCTACGCCCCCTCACGCTTTCCTTGGGCGAAATTCCCTTCAGCCGCCTGTCCCGTACCTTACTCAAATTCCTTACCATCTATCCCGTTTTCTCCTCCTCCTCCTCCTCCCCCCCCCCTTCTCCTTCTCCTCAATCTGAGGTTAGTTGGGGGGGAAAGATCAGAAGCAAGGTGAGAAAATATTATTTTACTGAAAGAGTAGTAGATGCTTGGAACAAACTTCCAACAGATTGGTTGGCAAATCCACAGTAACTGAATTTAAACATGCCTGGGATAAACATATATCCATTGTAAGATAAAATACAGGAAATAGTATAAGGGCAGACTAGATGGACCATGAGGTGTTTTTCTGCCATCAATCTTCTATGTTTCTGTTTCTTCTTCTTCTTCTTCTTCTTCTTCTTCTTCTTCTTCTTCTTCTTCTTCTTCTTCTTCTTCTTCTTCTTCTTCTTCTTCCTCTTCCCCTTCCACCACCACCACCACAACCATCCTCAGCACAATCCCTCAGGCCAGGATAACAACCATAAAATGGAAATGGGTAGTAGGATTGCTCCAAGTGTGAGAAATCTATCTAGTTGAATTTCTGACTGCTGTGGTTTTGAGATAATCCTTGACTTAACAAAAACTGTTCATTTAGGGACTGTTCAAAGTTACCACAGCACTGAAAAAAGTGACCTAGGACCATTGTTTTTTTCCCCTCACAATAACAACCTTTGCCTCGTTGCCATGATCCTGTGTTCAAAATTCAATGTGCTTGGCAACTGGTTCATATTTATGACCAATGGCTATATCCCAGGGTCACAGGATCCCTTTTTTGTGTGTCCTTCTGACAAGCAAAGTTAATGGGCAAGCCAGGCTCACTTAACAACCAGCTTTGCAATTGATCAAGATGTGACTCACTTAACAAATGTCTCACTTAACAGCAGAAATTTCAGGGTCAGTGTGGTCATAAGTCAAAGGCTACATGTACATGATAAACTATGGCAGCATTCTCTGAGAGACACTGAGGCACTGACTTAATGGCTTAGTAGTTTCATGAAGCATCACAGTACCTATTTAACATTTAATTATAGATGTCAGATTAATTATTCATACAATGCATTCTGCCTTGTCTTCTCTTGGCATTGCTATCATTTGCAAGTAAAATATATCTTTTTTTATTTCTATACATCCTTGTTATGAATTACACTGCTGAAAAGAATGCCTCTGGGCTTTTTCCATGGGCATGGGATTGTTAGATTATAATCCTCTGCCTATTTTCATAGATGTAGCTAGAATTTATGTCTGAATGTAGTTGACTGCAGCAAGAATATGGAAAATGTTGACTTGCCTGCATGTTTAAGCTGTTCCCCACTTTTAAAAATGGAATTACACTGATGTAATTGAGAATACCTGTAATTAATATCCTACAGAAGGTCAGAAAAAGCCTATTATGAAATTCAATAGAGCTAGCCTCCCAAGTGAAATTAAGTAGGATTATACTTTTAATTTTTTTTTTAAAAAAAAAATAGGACTACCATATAGTTAAAATAATTACTTTGGAAACAAACTCTTCCCCAATGTAAAGTATCCTCTTGTCCTTAAATTATACTAAATTACTTAAAGAAGGAGTTTTTTTTGCTTAATTTTTTATTCTAATACAATAATCGTGAAATAATGGGCAGTGTGATTGTCATCCACACTTTCTTTCCCTTGCAAGCCATTTGATGCAATAACAAAATAAGTTAGAAAAATGGGAACAGTTTTATTCTGCTGCGCCAAAATACTGCGCTTGTTGAAAGTTAAATCATGTGTGCATCTCAGTCTAGATTAATCAATAAGTGAATGGCCTGTCTAAAATGCAAACACATTGGCAAATTGGCATACTCCTTCAATATAAAAAGAATACCAGATACGATTTACTTATAAAACATAATTATTTTTCAATTCCACAGCTATTTTCTATTTGATTGTTTTGATCTGAAGGAATTATTTGTCCAGATTTCCTCCATAGAAGAATGCTTCCCCCCCCTTCAGTATTTGTGTTTTGTATTGAATGAGCAGGACAAATAGAAGTTATGTTGCCCAGTCTGAAGTGAAAGAAGCTATCTCATTCCTAATGTAGCAGAATCAGCCAAGCATTTTTTCTTGGAGAACAAACATTCCTTTCTGCTAAGCTTCTTGGATCTAAGTCAGTTTAGGATTTTACATCCATCATAGCAGCTGTCATGCAATTGTTCCAACTCTGTTGTATGACACACACTAGATTTACCGTAATATTCTTTGTGGCAAAAGATTATTGGGGTGAAGGTGAGGGATTTAAAATATGTTGCTTGTTCAAGTTCTCTCTTTTTATGGAGAATTAGAATATTGGTGAATTTCTCCTTTGCAAGGGTTCAGGATATACGGTAGGTCACTGGCTTTCTGATCCTAAAAAGCTATTCTTATTTTGATTCTGGACTTGTTAAAGCCCTGACCAATCTATGTGATGCAGAAATAGTTGCAAAGTAATAGTGGATTAGTAGGTGCTATTGAACAAAAACAACTTATTTGCTGCTCTCCTGAGCTATGTTTTATGAAGGTAGTTGGGAGACATATATACGAAGACAATAAATCAAAACAAATGCAAGTAAATTTTAGTTAAAAACTCATTATCTAATTTGCTATGACAATGAAGAAGCATTTTTTTCTTTTCATGGTAATATCCTTTCAAACAAATGTAGAATTTTCCAAGAACTTTAAAATACTGTATTAATCATGATATGGAATTATTAGTATACTGTGTCAGGCCGAAGTGTTCATGTGGAGTTAGAGAGTTCAGCGTGACACAGCACAAGGGGGGATGGGAGGGGTACTGAGTAGTCAGAGGGGAAAGTTACTAGACACAACCAAAGATTCCTTTCTCCAAGCCAAGACCACCGTTTGTTCTGCCTCAACTGAAGAGATGAACTTGTGGGTGTGGGGGATGTAAGATGAACCTTAACCTAGGTGGGATTCTGGGAAGTACTCAGAATCGGAATGACAATGGCATAGCTAACATGGTTCTGTTAATAAATCAAGCTCTGATTGAGAGAATTGGACTGGGACTTGTTTTATTTCTCAGATGCTATTTAGAACACTGACATACAGTTTAGTAATTGTCCTGGCTTTGGGATTTGTTCTCAAACTTCTGTCAGACATTTCTAATACATTAGTTATTAGGAATTTTTACAGCAGTTACTAAACCCAGTTATTAAGAAGTGGTTTTAACATAGTGTTTGTTGTTGTTGTACTATTGGTGTGTACTCATTGAGTTCCTAGTCTAAGCTTGATTTCCATGCTTTGCTGTGTTTTCATTTAGAATGATATGAATACATCTTGAGTTTTTAAATCAGATCTGAAACCTGTAACAGATATACAGTACTGGTCAAATGTATACAGTAGTCCCTCGCTATACCGCGCTTCACCTACTGCGGCTTCACTTCATCGCGGGTTTCTGAGGAAGTCGATTGGCAGATTTAAACAGCCCGCCGAACTCGATCGGCAGGTTTTTAAAAAAAAAAAAATCTAAAATTGTAAATACTATATTTAAATACTGTATCTAAAATAAATACTGTGTGGGAAGGGTTTATAAACACTTAAAACAATGAAAACTTACCAAACAATTACAATATAAATACTTAAATAAGTACTATCAGTCGATAAACTCCCCATCGCGGATTTCACCTATCGCGGCCAGGTCTGGAACGTAACACCAGCGGTAGGTGAGGGACTACTGTAGATGCATTGGAAAAGTAGTAGATATGGACATTAATGTGTGGGACCACTGATGAACTGACCCCCCCCCCCGACCTGGTGAGTGAGAGTGACCGGCGTCGAGGCAGAGAGAGAGCAGGGGAAATGGAGGTGACGAAGAGTGACCTGTTCCAGTGGAGGATAATTGCTGGCGGAATATATTGGAATAACAACCCCCCCCCCTTCCTGCATGGCACCAGCGGGTGAGAGCTGCTGGTGCCAAGGGAAGTTTAGGTGGGAAAGACTGTGGAGACGGGCTCGCTGGACGATGAACCATTGAGGAGAGTGAGAAGGATGGGACTGGTTGCCTGGGACTGGTTGACTGGTTGCCTGGGACCAATATGGCCAATTGGCCAGGGACATTGCTTATACTAACTTTGCAAATGACTATCTTGTTTGTCCCTCCCCCTCCCCCCTCCCCCCCCCTCCTGGCTTCTATGCACGTCTATGCACTTTACAGAAGATCCATGCCCCCTAGCGGACCGGCTGGAAAAAACAACAGCAGCTTTTTAAGACTTTTTAAAGATCTAAGTTATATTGAAGACCTATAAAGACACTACACCTGGGCCGATTGATTAACCGACGATTAGCTAATAATTAATATTAAGAACTGATTTATACCATTTTTTAACATTTTATACTATTTTATATTATTAATTATTAATCTTGTGAACTTTTTATTCTATTTATATGTATTATACTGTGCTATATTCTATCAGCATTTTTAACTATTATTAATTTAATCCTCTTTTAATATTGGGGGGGGGTTCTAATTAATGGATGACTGGAGTAGATTCAATGTTGTATATGGAATGAATGAGTATGAGTGTGATGGTTGGGGTGGGTGGGAATATGGTATGGATAGGATGAGTGACAGTAGTATGAGTGACAGAATTGGCCCACCTGACGCTCGGGAGGCAGGGGAGGGAGGGGCATTGATCTCTGGGGTGGCAGAGGGCCGGAATATCCCTGTGTTGCTGGGGAGAGGCAGATATGGCGGGGGTCACAGAGTTAGCCGTTCCAGGGGAACGAGAGACCGTTGCTTAATAACGGTCCCTTGTTCCAACTCTGTGAGCCCAATCTTGGGTACTGGTGATGAGTGTAACTCTGGCCCTGGACTCAGGTTGCTGCTGCTCAATGCCAGGTCGGTGGTAAATAAAGCTCTCCTCATCCGGGATTTGATCCTGGATGAGGAGGCCGACCTGGCATGTATCACTGAAACCTGGCTGGGCCCAGAGGGAGGTGTTCCTCTCTCTGAAATTTGCCCAGCTGGGTTTCAGATATGGCATCAACCTCGACCCCAGGGAAGGGGGGGAGGAGTGGCTATTATAGCCAGGGAGAGCCTTTGCCTACGTGGACTCATTGCTCCGGAAATTGCGGGTTGCGAGTCACTCTTGATGAGGTTGGACTTAGGGGTTCAGGTGGGCTTATTTCTCACGTACCTGCCTCCCAGCTGCGTGTCAAAAGCCCTGCCTGTGCTACTCGAGGAGGTAGCCGGGTTGGCGGTGGAGTTCCCCAGACTTATTGTCTTGGGGGACTTCAACCTGCCGTCACTCGGCGAAACCTCAGGGTTGGCACAGGAGTTCATGGCCACCATGACAGCCATGGACCTGACTCAAGTAGTACGGGGTCCGACTCATGAGGGGGGGCACGCACCTGACATGGTATTCCTTTCCGAGCAATTGAGCAATGGTCTGAGACTAAGGGGCTTAGAAGCAGTGCCTTTGTCATGGTCAGACCATTTTCTACTACGGCTTGACTTCCTGGCTCCAATCCTTCCCCGCAGGGAGGCGGAACCAATGAAGATGTTCCGCCCCAGACGCCTAATGGATCCAGAGGGTTTCCAGACGGTGCTTGGGGTTATTCCAGAGGCACTCATCCACAGTTCGGCGGAGTCTCTTGCAGAGGCCTGGAATACGGCTGCTGCGGAGGCTCTCGACCGGATTGCGCCTTTGCGACCTCTCCGTGGCGCTAGACCCCGTAGAGCCCCATGGTTCAACGAGGAGCTCCGGGAGTTGAAACGCCAAAAGAGATGTCTAGAGAAGCGATGGAGGAAGAGTAGGTCTGAATCTGATCGAACACTTGTAAGAGCTTTTATTAAGACTTACAAAGTGGCGCTCAAGGCGGCAAGATGCGCGTACCATGCCGCCTTGATTGCATCAGCGGAATCCCGCCCGGCCGCTCTGTTTAGGGTGACCCGCTCCCTTCTTAACCAGGGGGGAGTTGGGGAGCCCTTGCAGAGTAGTGCCGAGGAGTTTAACACGTTTTTCGCTGATAAAGTCGCTCAGATCCGGGCCGACCTCGACTCCAATTGTAAAACAGAGTCGACTGACAACGAGTCAGTCGAGGTGACTGGGGCACGTACTTGTCCACCTGTCTGGGAAGAGTTTGATCTGGTGACACCTGATGAAGTGGACAAGGCCATTGGAGCTGTGAGTTCCGCCACCTGTTTACTGGATCCGTGTCCCTCCTGGTTGGTCTCGGCCAGCAGGGAGGTGACACGGAGCTGGGCCCAGGAGATTACCAACGCTTCCTTGGGGAGGGGAGTTTTTCCATCACTCTATAAAGAAGCGCTTGTGCGCCCCCTCCTCAAGAAGCCCTCCCTGGACCCAGCAGTACTTAACAACTATCGTCCAGTCTCCAACCTTCCCTTCATGGGGAAGGTTGTCGAGAAGGTGGTGGCACTCCAGCTCCAGCGGTCCTTGGAAGAAGCCGATTATCTAGGTCCCCAGCAGTCGGGCTTCAGGCCCGGTTACAGCACGGAAACCGCTTTGGTCGCGTTGATGGATGATCTCTGGCGGGCCCGGGACAGGGGTTTATCCTCTGTCCTGGTGCTCCTCGATCTCTCAGCGGCTTTCGATACCATCGACCATGGTATCCTTCTGCACCGGTTGGAGGGGTTGGGGGTGGGAGGCACTGTGCTTCAGTGGTTCTCCTCCTGCCTCTCTGGCCGGTCGCAGTCGGTGTTAGTGGGGGGTCAGAGGTCGGCTCCGAGGTCTCTCCCTTGTGGGGTGCCTCAGGGGTCGGTCCTCTCCCCCCTGCTATTCAACATCTACATGAAACCGCTGGGTGAGATCATCCAAGGACATGGGGTGAGGTATCATCAATATGCCGATGATACCCAGCTTTACATCTCCACCCCATGCCCAGTCAACGAAGCGGTGGAAGTGATGTGCCGGTGCCTGGAGGCTGTTGGGGCCTGGATGGGTGTCAACAGACTCAAGCTCAACCCGGATAAGACGGAGTGGCTGTGGGTTTTGCCTCCCAAGGACAATCCCATCTGTCCGTCCATTACCCTGGGGGGGGAATCACTGACCCCCTCAGAGAGGGTCCGCAACTTGGGCGTCCTCCTCGATCCACAGCTCACATTAGAGAACCACCTTTCAGCTGTGGCGAGGGGGGCGTTTGCCCGGGTTCGCCTGGTGCACCAGTTGCGGCCCTATCTGGACCGGGACTCATTACTCACAGTCACTCATGCCCTCATCACCTCGAGGTTCGACTACTGTAATGCTCTCTACATGGGGCTACCTTTGAAAAGTGTTCGGAAACTACAGATCGTGCAGAATGCAGCTGCGAGAGCAGTCATGGGCTTACCCAGGTATGCCCATGTTTCACCATCACTCCGCAGTCTGCATTGGCTGCCGATCAGTTTCCGGTCACAATTCAAAGTGTTGGTTATGACCTTTAAAGCCCTTCATGGCACTGGACCAGAATATCTCCGAGACCGCCTTCTGCCGCACGAATCCCAGCGACCGATTCGGTCCCACAGAGTGGGCCTCCTCCGGGTCCCGTCAACTAAACAATGCTGGTTGGCGGGCCCCAGGGGGAGAGCCTTCTCTGTGGCGGCACCGACCCTCTGGAACCAACTCCCCCCGGAGATCAGAACTGCCCCTACTCTTCCTGCCTTCCGTAAACTCCTCAAAACCCACCTTTGCCGTCAGGCATGGGGAAACTAAACATCTCCCCCTGGGCATGTTGAAGTTATATATGGTATGCCTGTATGTGTGTATGTTAGTATAGGGGATTTTCTTAAACTTATAATATTTTAATCAATTGGATTGTATTGGATTGTTTTTCACTTGTTGTGAGCCGCCCCGAGTCTTCGGAGAGGGGCGGCATACAAATCCAAATAATAAAATAAATAAATAAAAATAAATAAAATAATAGTATTGGAAGATGGTACAAACCATATTAAAAGTAACATGAAGTGAATAGTACAGTAGAACCCCGACTTACGAGACTAATTGGTTCCGGAAGGAGGCTCGTAAGTCGGAACGCTCGTATGACGAAAAATTGTTTCCCATAGGAAACAATGTAAAGTCAATTAATCCGTGCAACAACAAAAAAAACCGCTGCCGCCGAACGCGGAAGTTAGCGTTTGGCTTCAGGAGACAGCTGCGAAGCGGCACGGGTGTTTTAAAACGTGGCAGCTGGCCTGGGGGGTTCGGGGGCTTCCCCCCGAGCCCCCCAGGCCGGCTGCCACATTTTAAAATACCCGCGCCGCTTCGCAGCTGTCTCCTGAAGCTGAACGCTAACTTCCGCGTTTGGCTTCAGGAGACAGCTGCGAAGCGGCGCGGGTGTTTTAAAACGTGGCAGCCGGCCTGGGGGGTTCGGGGGCTTCCCCCCGAGCCCCCCAGGCTGGCTGCCACATTTTAAAACACCCGCGCCGCTTCGCAGCTGTCTCCTGAAGCCGAACGCTAACTTCCGCGTTTGGCTTCAGGAGACAGCTGCGAAGCGGCGCGGGTGTTTTAAAACGTGGCAGCCAGCCTGGGGGGTTCGGGGGCTTCCCCCCGAGCCCCCCAGGCTGGCTGCGACGTTTAAAACACCCGCGCCGCTTCGCAGCTGTCTCCTGAAGCCGAACGCGGAAGTTAGCGGTCGGCTTCAGGAGACAGCTGCGAAGCGGCGCGCGTGTTTTAAAAGGTTGCAGCCGGCCTGGGGGGCTTGCCAGCACCCCCCCAAGCCCCCCAGGCCGGCTGCAACCTTTTAAAACACGCGGGATACGAGTGCCAAGGAGCTGTCTCCTGAAGCCGAACGCGGAAGTTAGCGTTCGGCTTCAGGAGACAGCTCCTTGGCGCTCGTATCCCGAATGTGAGCTCGGGAGGCGAACAAAAATGTCGCTCTCCTCCCAGCTCTTATCTCGAGTAGCTCGTAAGTAGAGCTGCTCGTATGTCGAGGTTCCACTGTACTAGGAATATTCATGAAAATGAAGTGAAGCACTGTCATCTCATGACCATAATGAAGTTTGAGGTTGGACATTTTATAAATTGCCCCAAAATATGTTGTGTTGATATGGGAAGAGAGCTGTGGAACAAAATGTTGCACAGGACTGTGACCACTTAATTTCCAACTATGCCTGTTTTCATTTAACTCAAAGAGGCTAAAATGGACACCACTGATACTATATCTCCTATTGAGGCCATGTCTGACATCATTCTTCATGCCACAAATAGGGAAGGAACCATTCTCTTTGCTTACTGGTAGATAGAGAAAAACTACAATTTCTACAGGGACCGAGTGAGGTCCAGACATTCCCATTCTTGTGATTTTCTTTAGGGAATGTCCAGTAAAGCTGAAGCTTTCCTGTTCTTGCATGATGACCAATGAACACCTCCAACAACAGATCACCCTAAACTCCACATGCCTTTATCTTCCCCTCTGGAGAATGTCCTGGGTGGCCAAATTCAAACTATTCTAGCTTATGCTTCATACTGAGCATTATTAGAACATCTCCAGACATTTTAACCAACTTGATTTTCTTCTTTTGAGGAAAATAGTAAATAGCTAGGGTAGAATTGTACTAGTATGTAATTTTGGCATATCCTCTTGCCTGAAATTGTGGCTGTAACGGTGGTTAGAAATTTATGCTACAAGAGGTTCGACTTCTGATATTTCTTCCTTAAGCAGTGTTACAGCATAAAGCAATGAATTTTATTTTATTTTTATTTTATTTATTTATTTATTTATTTATTTATTTATTTATTTATTTTGTCCAATACACAATGAAGGTTATAGAGAATATACACATAGTAAAATATATCAAAGAAAGAATAGGAGAAAAGATATTTAAATATGTCAAAGGGTTAAATAAGGTTCAGGAGGGAAGTGTTTTTAATAGGAAAGTGAACACAAGAACAAGGGGACACAATCTGAAGTTAGTTGGGGGAAAGATCAAAAGCAACATGAGAAAATATTATTTTACTGAAAGAGTAGTAGATCCTTGGAACAAACTTCCAGCAGACGTGGTTGGTAAATCCACAGTAACAGAATTTAAACATGCCTGAGATAAACATATATCCATCCTAAGATAAAATACAAAAAATAGTATAAAGGCAGACTAGATGGATCATAGGTCTTTTTCTGCCGTCAGTCTTCTGTTTCTATATTTCTATATAAGAATAGAATATGTCAATGGAAAATAGAGGTATGGAACAAAGGATATATGAGATATAGGAGAGACAATTGAACAGGGGACAGAATGCACTCTAGTGCAGTTATGCACGCCCTTTACTGACCTCTTAGGAACCTGGAGAGGTTAATTGTGGATAGTCTAAGGGTAAAATGTTGGGGTTTAGGGGTTGACACTACGAAGTCCGGTAATGAGTTCCACGCTTCGACAACTCAATTGCTAAAGTCATATTTTTTACAGTCAAGTTTGAAGCGGTTAATATTAAGTTTGAATCTGTTGTGTGCTCTTGTTTTGTTGTGGTTGAAGCTGAAGTAATCCTTGACAGGCAGGACGTTGCAGCATATGATCTTGTGGGCAATACTTAGATCATGTTTAATGCATCATAGTTCTAAGCTTTCTAGACTCAGAATTGTAAGTCTTGTTTCGTAGGGTATTCTGTTTCGAATGGAGGAGTGAAGGGCTCTTCTGGTGAAGTATCTTTGGACATTTTCAAGGGTGTTAATGTCTGAGATGCGATATGGGTTCCAAACAGATGAGCTGTATTCAAGGATGGGTCTGGCAAAAGTTTTGTAAGCTCTGGTGTGTAGTGTGAGGTTGCCGGAGCAAAAGCTATGTAGGATCAGGTTAACAACTCTGGAAGCCTTTTTGGCGATATTGTTGCAGTGGGCTTTGACACTTAAGTCATTTGATATTAGTATTCCAAGGTCTTTTACTGAGTAGGGGTTATCTGTGAGATTATGTTTATTCAGTTTATATATGAAGTTTAGATTTTTTTTGCCAATCTGGCGAACAAAACATTTGTTCGTTGATATTTGAAGTTGATAGGTGTTAGACCAATCTGAAATAGAGTCAAGTTCTCTTTGGAGAATATCTGTGTTGTCAGTGGTGTTGAAGATTTTTACATTGTCGGTGAAAAGAACACAGTTGCTTGTGATATGGTCGCAGAGGTCATTGATGTAGATAATGAATAGAGTAGGTCCTAGTACACTACCTTGGGGAACGCCACTTTTAACAGGGACGGGGGTGGATATGGCACTTCCTATTTTGACAACTTGTTCCCTGTTTGACAGGAATGCTGTAATCCAGCTGAGGAGGAATCCTGAGATGCCATAGAATTTGAGTTTTAGAAGTAGTTTGTCTTGGACCACTGAATCAAAAGCTTTTTTATTGTGGTTGGTCACACAGTCAGATGTTTAGATTAGATTCTGCATTTTTGTCTACCTATTGAATCCTTCCAAGGACTTTTGATAGGCAAATGTTGTTGTTTGATGTGTTAAACATATTGTTACAGGATGTGACCTATTCAAAATAGAGCTGCCTTTGGCAACTATCTGATGACGTTTTTGTCAATCTTTGTGGTGTTCAGTTCCAGATATTTTGGGATTGCACCCATGGAATGTATTACTATTGATGCATTTTAATATTGGTACTACTTTTGCTTTCTTTTACCACAGTCAATCTACTTCAATTTGCAGGTCTTTGTGATTTTCTCTAGTTTGTGCTCTTCTATTCTGTTGTCTTCATGTACTGCCACCTCTATTATTCAGACTTCTTTTTGTTTTATCACCAGTTGTTAGGGCTGAAGTGTTACATAGCAAGTACTTGTCTGTTAGTATTCTAAAAGTCAGAAAATACTTTAATTTCTTCATTTGCTATTATTTTGTCTGTTTTATAATCCCACTGATTCTTTGCTGGCAGGAAAATGGCATTTCTTGCAGTCAATCCAAGATACCATAGTTACTATTTTATCATGCCATTGTTTGTAATCAGTCTCTGTAGTCTTCTTGCAGACGCTAACTAGGTTGCAGAAAAAGCATTTTCTGTTGCTGTCTTCTCAGTTCTGGCTTTTTTATTTATTTATTTTGTCCATTACACAATAATACACAATAATACACAATAATAATAATAATAATAATAATAATAATAATAATAATTTATTAGATTTGTATGCTGCCCCTCTCCGAAGACAATGAATGTTATAGAGGTTATAGTAGAGAAGAAATACGAGATATAGGAGAGACTATAGGACAGGGGACGGAAGGCACTCTAGTGCGCTTATGTACGCCCCTTACTGACCTCTTAGGAATCTGGAGAGGTCAACCATGGATAGTCTAAGGGTAAAATGTTGGGGTTAGGGGATGATACTACGGAGTCCGGTAATGAGTTCCACGCTTCAACAACTCGATTACTAAAGTCATATTTTTTACAGTCAAGTTTGGAGCGTGCTTTGCATGCATTTGTTAATAAGGCTTGATCTTGTGCAACTAGAATCAGCCCTGCCTGCTGTCTCTTTTTTGCCTGCTGTTCCTTTTTTCCCTTTCCTGCTCATAGCCATTGCCAAGTCTTGTTATTTGCTTTACCTCCTAGTTTTGTGTGAGTGCGTATACTGACCATGTAATACTTTGCCTTGCCATGTCTCTTTTGTATTCTTCATTCGGGTTTTCTTTCCAACGGCTCTGAACACCATCCAACAATATCAGGAGAAGCACCAGTAAATTTTAAAAGCTTTATTTTAGTAATATAAATAACTCATATTGAGTCTTTTAACCCACACAAACATGACAAAACAATAAATCCTTCTTAGCATTGGCCAGGGAGCGGGAAATTCAGGAATTTTCTGAGATGATTGTCAACGGACTGAAAGGTGAGATTTCTAACTTCTCTTTTCTTCTGTTCTCTTTTTATAGACAAGGTTAAATTACCACAGTATTATGGCTATATTGTAACTCAGAGGTGGGGAACAATGGCCCTTTTATGACTTGTAGACTTCAACTCCAACAATTCTTGAAGTGGCTCCAGAATTCTGGGAATTGAAGTCCACAAGTCATAAAAAGGCCACAGCTCCCAATCCCTGTTGTAGCTGATTGATAAATCTTCATCAATCTCATTCACCTTTGTGGGCATACTTAGAACATTCCTGTTTGTGTCCATATCCAACCATATTATAACCTCAGGGAACAGAAAATACTTGTTGGAATGATGGAGCTATGGAGCAATTCTTTATTGCTCCATAGCTTGGTACATTTTGAAATGTCTCTGAATATACAATATTTGCAAGCATATACCACTTTCTGTATAACTCTTCCACTGCTGCACAAATCCCAGCGGCCGATAAGGTCCCATAGAGTTGGCCTTCGCCAGGTCTCGTCGACCAGACAATGTCGTCTGGCGGGCCTAGTGGAAGAGCCTTCTCTGTGGTGGCCCCGGCCCCCTGGAATAAGCTCCCCCCCAGAGATTCGCACTGCCCTCACCTTCCTCGCCTTTCGTAAGACCCTTAAGACGCCAGGCAGGGGGCAGCTAGATCATGCCCCCTTCTTCTATGACCATTAAATATTATGTATGGATGTGATTGAGTAGACTGGCTGCTTTTTAACATAATGGGAATTTTAGCTTACTGTTTTAATTATTAGATTTGTATTCATATTGTTTTGTATTGTATGTTGTGAGCTGCCCCGGGTCCTCAGAGTGGGGCGGCATACAAGTCAAACAAACAAACAAACAAACAAACAAACAAACAAACAAACAAACAGTCTATTAATTTACCAAATATCAAGATCTTAGTTGATTTGCATCTTGTCTAAAGGAGAGAAAGGCAGGATAGCCAAAACATTACCATGCTGATAGATAATTCCAACTCAGCTCATTATTTATTTTAACCAATTTAATTGTAATAGATTTAATTCAGTTCAATTCATCATTTTACAAAAGATGAGAGAGAAGGAATTGGGACTTATTAGTACCAGGGAGAAGGAATTAGCTCTTGTTTGAAATTGTGGAACCAGATGGCTAGCTTGCTATGTTGCAAGTTTTCTGTCCTTATGGTACATTTTCCTATGAAGATGTACAGAAGGAAGGATTGTCAGATTACAGTGCAATGTATATATTTAATATAGATCTTAAACAAATGAACATTTGAAAAAGTGTTTATGTTATCAGTTGTTAGCCAGGCACTTACGGTAAGCACTAATCTTGGGTAAAGTAACATAATTAATGATATCTACGTATGAACAGTGAAAGGTGTAATAGAAATAAGAGACAGGATGAAAAATATAATGAATATACAGCTAAAATATTTAAAAATACCCACACCTCTTTTATATACGAAGTGAGTGATTCTGGAATAAAGCATAAAAGTTGATACATGCATGTACATGAGAATTGAGCGGACTTTATTTTTATGTGCATACTTTATATTGATGTTACATATTAAGCCTCAATTTTTAGTCAGGGTTTCTGAAAAATTAGGGGGGGAAATGGAAAGAGTTATGTGAAAATTTGGAGAATAAAACTGGAAGATTATCCATCTGGGAACTCCCAAAAAGTTAGATGCCTATAGGATCTTCAGATTTAATTCCGATTTTTACATAAAAGGGAAAAGGGAATAATTCTGGGTGAAAGAAAACTTCTTGTATCTCAGCCTCTATTGGAAAATGAACAAAATCTGTAGAATGTTATTAGGTTTGACATGGATAAGAGTTACTACAGTATATTGAATATAGTACATTGAAAGACATTCCTTGAGCAATAGCATTTTTCCTTCACCAATTTTCCTCCTACATTGTATTTGCTGGAGAGACGGAGTAACGACATGGACACAAGAGCTGGATTTAAACTGGGTCATTTTTATTAACATAAATTTGCATAATTTATTCATTAAATTTGCATATATTAGCATAATCAACTATGACCCGGAAATGGACCTGCAGGGTCAAACAAACACTTCCGGGGCGGAAATGACGTTAGGGCAAAAAACTTCCTGGGCAACTCATGGGCGTATCTCGATGCAAGTCCAGGTGAGGGACCACTCCATCACCTGCGACCCTGCCATGCTTTGCATGAGGGGGGTCCCACCGGCTAACCCGAATCCGGGAATTTAAAGGTGCAGGACCCAAAGACAGGTTCCCCCCAGCTGCTCAGGCAGTTGCTCCCTCCATGAGCTTGCAGAGAACCTGTCAATCATCCCCAAAGATGCCCAAGGGAGAACGCGCGGTTGCTAAACCACCCCCCAGTTTTCCGCCCCTAACCTGCCTACCCAAATGACCAAAGGTAAGCCAATTAATCTAATAAAAATACAGGCACCCCCTAACCGCACATCCATCTCCCCAGTGTGGAATGGGCGAAAAAACAGCCCGGCTAAGAGGCAGAACTGCAAAAAATTCCCATTCGGCCCCCTAAGGGCGACCCCTAAGCACACTGCAAAATAGGGAGGGTGGGCGGGTGTCTGCTCGAGGCTGCTGTCCGGGCGAGAAGGCTGAGCCTCGGGCCTGCTCGCCCTTATATAGGGCAAGCAGGCCCCGCCCGGACCAATCAGCAGCCGGGCCAAACAGGCCCGAAATCCCGAGCGAAGTCTCGCCTCGCGAGACTTCACTCGGGATCCAAAATGGCGGCCACCATGAGGGTCCGGTGTCTCCCGGTCCCTCCAGCAAAGCCTGCCTGCCGGGTAAGTCCGGCGCCGTCAATACTGTACATGTATTTAGAATTGTTGCTGTGGTCCAACAAATCTGAGCAGCTTACAAATTCTGTTCCATATGCTACTCCTACATTTGATTTTTAAATCTAAAATAATTTATAAGGAATAACTCCAACAATCTTTTACTTGGCACAGCAATAATTAAGCCATGCAGCCTTAACTGAAAGCTTTGGTAGGTATTGTCATAAAATTTAGGACTGCTTTTGTATTTTGGGGGAGCTAAATGGAATATTCTGTTGTGCTCATGTCTTATCTTCTAGAATTTCATAGGTGTCATCAGTGTGTTCAATTTAACTCTTCTCTATTTTTTCCCTTTATTGTGCTGTGACAATTTAGGTCCTTTCAAGAATAATATCTGTCCCTCAGACATTTACAGTGTTACCTAGAAGATCACCCTTTTTCTGTAACTTTGGCCTTAAAAAAAGATAGATAGCTTTTGATTGCTCTTACTGTCAGTGCATTGACACTGGAACATGTACATTTAGCTAAGAAGAAAACCCTTCCTTTTCCCCCCACCCAGAACCCTTCTTTGAAGCCATCCCTTGGGTGGTGTATAATTCTGCTACTGCTAGCCTTGCTCCATTCCCTTTTAGAGTGACAGAAACAGAAAAAGTAAATGAAAGAAATTTGTCATTGGCCTTGTCACTTACTGTATGTGGTCAAGGCAGTGGTTGGAACTCCTGTTTTGAATTGTTCATGAAATAACCAACATTTCAAGATATTTTTCCTTTACAAAGACTAGAGGAATTTTTTAATATTAATTTTATTTAAAAAAATATAGTTGGTAAGATAAAAACAAACACAAACATAAAAAACAAATGAAAAAAATAGAAGGCACAGAAAATAAAATAAAATATAATAAAGTAAAAAAAAGAACTTAAAAAACATAATCTTCATCTAAAACAAATCTAAACAATTTCAGTAATTCATTTCTTTCTATGATCCCTTTCTCTGATATCCAATCTCTTAGCTATAAACAACCCTTTTATAAAAACCCTTTTATTTAGTCCCGAATAACAATTGTCCATTAAGGCAGGGGTCACCAAGCCCCAGCCGTGACCTACAACTAAGCCTTGAATTGGTTCTGAACAGATTATGGAAGTGATTTTATCTGTAAATTTCAACTGTGTTGAAGCATATGCAGATGCAGATGCCCACTTGTGCAAGCAGAGCGGATCGCTGATGCATATGAAGGACGGCTCATGGTCACCGTTCATGCAAATAGAACTGCATGCACCATTCAGACAGAACCATTCCCCTCCCCACATCTGGTCTGCAAAGCCAGAAAGGTTGGGAAATTTTGCATTAGGGGATACCAGATATAGCAACATATCTATTTTAACTTTGATTATATAAACCAACTTTATATTCCTTTCTTTTACTTTTCACCTTCTTGATCCGTAGTCAATTCATATTATGTCCTAAAATATGATTGAATTTTTTTTCTTTCTCCTTTCTTACAAAATTCTTCAAAACTTTAACAATAGTCTCTTGTAAATCCAATACAAGAAAATTATCCACATCACTCTCTTGGCTTGTTTTTTGGATATGCCTTTTAATTTATTAAGACAATTGGTTTCTTTTGTATGTCCAAGGTAACAACATTTTCCACATGATTCTTCCAATTTGTCATTTTTAAATCCATTATCAGATCTAGTTCATTTTTTTCTAATGGAGCCATCTTCAGTTCACCATTTCTCCCCTGGAAATCAAGCTAGACAAAACCTTTTAAATGGCTATTGCATAACCAACTAGGTTATTGCAGGAATTCACTCCTAGCATTCAAGATGAATGCATTGTTTCATGAGGTATTATATAATTTGATATTTGTTCTTATGTGAAAATTCCTTTCAATCTTTGCTTGACATCACATTAAACAAACAAAATGCCAGACATCAGCATTTTAAAAGTTAGAAACATTTGGATCCCAACCACCTACCCATGCATTCATGCATTTTATGTTTCAATATATTTTTTATTGTACATTGCAACATTCCAGCAGTACAATTGACCCTGTAAAATCTCTTAAGAGCTAAAATATTGCTAACATGAAATCTATTTTTAAGCTGACTATATGGGCTTTTATCCACTATAACTACCTATGGCTTTCCACGTTCCACAAAAACCCTGCTTTCAGTTATAATTGTAAAGTTTCAAAAGGGATAATTATAGTGAAATGTTGAAAAAGAGCTACTATTCAATCCGAAATAGCTACTATTGCATTTGTGCTGTGGTGCATTGCTTGCAGAATTGAGCTGGTTGTAAGTAGCATATCCTGCAAACCTGGAAGGATTTGTTGAAATAAATATTGTATTTGTCCTGAAAAGTTGCAAGCAGAAATTCTTCTATCATGATACAACCATACCTTCACATTCTAAGCAGAATGCTAATAGGAAGAACAATGCATGCATCCTGAACTCTCAGCTTTTATGATGCACGGCTATTCTTTTTAAAATTTGGATTGTTCTTTCACTAGAGAATTTCTGCCAAAGTTATTGTGAAAGCTCCTAAGCCAAGTCAGCATCTAACAAAGTAATGGAAGAGAAAACATTCAAAAATCTGAGCTTTCACAATGCTACTAGATTCTCTCTGAATATTTTATACTAATAGTCTATAGGGTGGTTTTCTTACCATTTCAGTATATATTTATGGGATCATGTGAATGATTTGGTCTCATTTATACAACTGCTTTGGGAAATATGATTGTTCTACTCGTGTGCCACACTTATATTTTTATGAATCACAAGGCTTTTTTGACACAGTTGAAGGTTACAGATAAAATATTTTAATTTTATCTCAATTTTACATTAATTTGTAAAAGTTATGCTTAAAAAAAACATATTGAAAGAGCCCTAAGCCTTTTTTTTGCACCAGATTGATTGCATCTGTTTTAGTACCGAAGAAATCTGGCTATTATCCTAATGTTTCTTGCATATTTCTTTGGTGCAGCAGACTCAGAGTATTTTTTACAGTCTGACAATTTGCATTGCCAAGTCCATGTGATATAAAATAGGCTGTGTGCCCTGATTTCATCTTCAATTGAATAAAGTCAACATTAATATTGGTTTTTTTAAGATCATGTATGTATGTACACACATTTTAAAATATGTTGGCATTGTTTCATAAAACAGATGCATGTTCAGAAGTCCAAATTAAAGAAAGTGAAGTGTAAAAACAGTTCCTATGCTTACAAAGTACTCATTTTTGAACTCTTTAATACAGTCATCCTATATTTTGATATAGTTTTCCCTCGAAAATAGCAGGTATGGTGAAGCACAACACATTCTGGCATTTGGTTAAGCAATGACAATATACAAGAAGTAAAGAGTTTATAGAAATGCTACATCAATATACAAATCAGGCTCAAAATACTTGATTTAAACAAGTTCTGTTCTTTCACCAAGTGCCAAATATATGCTTGAATGACTAATGGAGTCATATGGTTCACAGAATGAAGTACTTTATTGTATATAGTTTTGCAGACTTCCAAAAAATTATGCTACAGAGATTATGCTGAGATTAAGAAGATCCAACTGTTGTGTTTGCTTGTATTATTCAGAATTCAGTGGGCCAAGAAGTGAAATCAGCCGTCACAACTGTATCATTTTAACTTTCATCTTTGAAAGACAATTTAGCACTGCTAAATTACCATCTTCATGGTAACATGTCAAAGGTAACTTTTTAAAAGATGTAGGGAATTTGAAGGAAGATACAGTTCTTTCTGCAGCCTTTTTAATCAATACATTATAACACTGAAGGAAGTAATTCACAAAGTGGCAACAGTTAATCTTTCTTTGAATTGCATAATTGGAACTTTGCACATTATATTTTTGGTTTAAGCAGGCTATTTAGCTAAATTGTTTGAACTCATCTTTCTCATGTAAGAAGTCATGAATCTAAGCAACATAAAAGATCAAATGGATTTGCAGAAAACCCATGTGTAGATCAGTTTGAAGTTGGCAGCCCTGTCAAATTAGAGAGAAGATACATTTTAATTAGAAGCAGAAAGAACTGAACATTACATTCCGAAATACACGGATTCCTTTAGCTGCTCTTACATTTTCAGGCCCATCAAAAGATGTAGTTAATTTTTAACATTCCTAACATACTTTTACAAGAGTGGTGATTTTATAGAGAACTATAAGAGATAAATGAACAAAATAGATTTAAGGTTTCACAAAAATGAGGAATATGTTAATACATTCTTTGAGGGAGAAGCGATTAACTTTACCTGTAAACAGTAGGATTTTCATATGCATAAGCCCTTAATGCTGAATTTGTATACAGTAATACCTCGTCTTAAGAACTTAATTGGTTCCGGGAGGAGGTTCGTAAGGCAAAAAGTTCATAAGACGAAACAATGTTTCCCATAGGAAGCAATGTAAACTCAATTAATGTGTTCAAGCAAAAAAAACAACAATGCAAAAACGGCGCTTCACTGGGTGCCGCCGCCCGACTGTCACCTTTTGAAACAGCTGGGCGCTTCTCAGCGTTCTCCCGAATGCCAAACTCGGAAGTTCGGCAAAAGTTCGGGTTTGGGTTCGGGAGGCCGCCGTTGTTGTCAGCCATTGAGATGTGTCCCACCCTCAGTTACCCTAAGGAGCAAAACTCTTCATTCCCCTCTGTCTTGCACCTCATTTTTCAGATCTATCCTAGTCATCCCAGGATTGTTCTTTATAGTGTCTAGCAATTGGGTACTAGAGTAGCCCCTGCTTCTTTTTCTGCTGATAACTGCCAGCATGATTGACTTAAGTCAGTCCGCTTGCATGACATGGCCAAAGGATGATATCCTTTGCTTGACCATCTTGCTTCAAGTGATACTGTGTTTTGGGTGAGATTCAGTCTAGGACTTCCTTGTTTGTGATTTTTGCAGTCCATGGGATACATTGTAGTCATCTCCAGCATCATAATTCAAAGACACTCACCCTTCTCCTTCCTATCAGCCTTTTTCAGAGTTCAAGTTTTGCAGCCAAAAAAATTATGGTCTTGTATAATCTGTTTTCAGTTAGTAGGTTGATATCTTTACTTTTCCAAATGTTATTCATGCCGGACATTGCAGTGCTTCCAAGTGCTATATTGCCTTCGGATCTCAGAGCTGCAGTCACCACGATGTTGGTTGATTTTAGATCCCAAGACAAGGAATTCCTTGGCTGTTTCAGTGGTCTCATTGTAAATCTGCACTCTGACTTGTGTGTTCTCTATAGCAGTCATCATCTTTGTTTTCTTGATGTTAAGGTGCAGTCCAAATCTTTTGCTTTTCTCTTTCTCTCTCAGGATTAGCCGTCTTCAACATACAACTATTCACTAAATTAACTATGGCTTCTGAAAAAGGTACAATCTAAATTTGAATTTACGTCCGCCACCCTACTCTTGCAGCCATGTATTCATAATTCAGGTACTTGGCAACTGGCATGCAATTAGGATCAGTTGCAGCATCCCACAGTCATGCGATCATGATTTGCGATGTTTTTTGTTGATTTCCAGTTGAATTTGCACTTACGATCTCATGACTTAGCTGACGACCCTTGTGATGACTTAGGAACATGGCAAAAATGGTCATAAAATGTATTTCATCACATAATGACTTGACTTACAGATGAGGTATGGTGGAAATTTCTTCCCCAGTTGTGGTAATAAGTCAAGGACTAGCTGTAACTAAGCTGTATCTCCATTAATGCCATTTTGACTCTACAGAGAGGGAGCTCCTGCTGAGAATATTAAATATAGAATTGTGCCTACTGGGTATCCTTAAAGAAATCCTGTCTTCATCATGTTGCTGAACACAGCTCTGATGTTCAGTAACATGATGAAAATGCTACTTGGTGTTCTATAGAATCAGGTTTCATACTTCATGCTTTCCTCTCATTTTGATTTAGTTCCTTTGAAAGATTTTGCATATGCACGTTTATAGAAGGTGTTTCCTTGAAAGCATTCCTTTACCATTCCATTTACACAGAGATGACTTGTGACAAAAGAGAGATCGAAGGCTACCATCTTTCTGAACAATTATGAATCTGTGATTAGTGTTAGAATTTTTCTTCCCTAGGATCTAACTTTCTGCCATTTAAACCTATTACTCCATACCATACATTCTGAAATAACAGAAAATGAGTTTGGAGATCCTTTGAGAGGTGTATGCAACGTAATTTGATTTTAATGTATGGCAACTAGTGTACATGAAAAGTGACAATAAATAAAGTATTTTAATATTCTATTCTTGACTCTCTGTGATGTAACATCCTTTCAGAATTTCAAGAGTGCTGTTATATCTTCCTTAATTTTCTATTTTCAAGGCTAAATATATTTATTTTTTCCAACATTTCTAATCTCTGATCATTATTCTTCTCTGAACCTATTCTGATTTTTCTGCACATTTCTTGTGGTGCCCAGAACTGAAAGTACTCAAATTATTATATGGTCAGTGTAGAATAAAGTGAAACATCTCTTGCTCATTCATTTGAAACTACTGTTGATGCTGCCTAAAATTGCGAAATCATTTTCAAAGTGGAAAAAAAAGTTACATTTCCATTATTATTTTTTTTATAATTTTTTTTTTATTTTCAAAAAGGACAAACAAAAACATACAACATTGAACATTTAAGGAGCTGCCATTGCTCCGCTTATCGTAGAAGTCTAACTAATACAGAATATTAAAAAAACCTCTAACTGTTACCAGATCTAAGCAGAAATGCCACACTTGCAAAATTCATTATCATTAAATTTAATTCTATATTTTTAAGATTAAAATTATTGGTCAAATTTCTTTATGTTTTAGAAGATAATACACACACACACACACACACACACACACACACATATATATATATATATATATTTGTTTTCGTAAATTTTCACGGGTATATGTATGTAGATTGTTCTGAGTTCGGGTTTTGCCCTGTGTAATATTTTGCATGTTTATGTGACGTTTCGGCGAAATCACATTCACCATCATCAGGCTGAAGTTGCATCCCCGACCATTGCGAACAGGCTAATTTGCGATTTTTCAACCCGGAAGTCAAAACACCACCTGCGCATGCGTGCCCTTTTTTCTATGGGCACGCATGCGTAGATGGCGCCGGGCAGATCAGCTGCTGGGCGGCTTCCCTAGGTCTTCAGCCTCTTGGCGGGCATCAGCGAGGAATTTCCCCACCGCCCACGCAAACTCCTCGCTGCTGCCGCTTCGCTCGGCCGCTTCCCAGCTGAGTACTCAGCGGGGAAGCGGCCCGAGCGAACGGCTTGTCCGCAGCCTACCTGCCCGTGCGCCCGTGGCTCGCGCGCCCTTCTCCCGCCCATGCCGTTCGCTCGGGCCGCTTCCCAGCTGAGTACTCAGCTGGGAAGCGGCCCGAGCGAACGGCTTGTCCGCAGCCTGCCCACGCCGTTCGCTCCCCCTCTTGCTGGCGGGAGGGCGAGAAGCCCTCCCCAGCACCCGCTCGCCCACCCTTCGCCGCTCGCCCGCCCTTCGCCCGGCCACCCGCCATTCGCTCGCTGCTCGCCCGGCCACCTGGGTTTGGGGGGGTGCTGGCAAGCCGCCCATGCCGGCGGCGACGTTTTAAAACAGCCGCGCCATTTTCCAATGAGTCCCGAAGACAAACGCGGAAGTTTGACGTTTGTCTTCGGGACTCATTGGAAAGCGGCGCGGCTGTTTTAAAACATTGCCGCCGGCATGGGCGGCTTCCTAGCAGCCCCCCAAACCCGGGTTGGGGGTCTGGGGGGGTGCTGGCAAGCCGCCCATGCCGGCGGCGACGTTTTAAAACAGCCGCGCCGCTTTCCAATGAGTCCCGAAGACAAACGCGGAAGTTTGACGTTTGTCTTCGGGACTCATTGGAAAGCGGCGCGGCTGTTTTAAAACGTCGCCGCCGGCATGGGCGGCTTCCTAGCAACCCCCCAAACCCGGGTTGGGGGTCCGGGGGGGTGCTAGCAAGCCGCCCATGCCGGCGGCGACGTTTTAAAACAGCCGCGCCGCTTTCCAATGAGTCCCGAAGACAAACGCGGAAGTTTGACATTTGTCTTCGGTACTCATTGGAAAGCGGCGTGGCTGTTTTAAAACGTCGCCGCCGGCATGGGCGGCTTCCTAGCAGCCCCCCAAACCCGGGTTGGGGGTCCGGGGGGGTGCTGGCAAGCCGCCCATGCCGGCGGCGACGTTTTAAAACTGCCGCACCGCTTTCCAATGAGTCCCGAAGACAAACGCGGAAGTTTGAGGTTTGTCTTCGGGACTCATTGGAAAGTGGCGCGGCTGTTTTAAAACGTCGCCGCCGGCATGGGCGGCTTCCTAGCAGCCCCCCAAACCCGGGTTGGGGGTCCGGGGGGGGTGCTGGCAAGCCGCCCATGCCGGCGGCGACGTTTTAAAACAGGAACCCCAATCTTTGGCTCCTCGCTAGCGCTGCGGGAGTAAAAACACCATCTGCGCATGCGCAGATGGTGTTTTTACTTCCGCAGCGCTACTTCGCGAAAACCCGCTCATTGTGGGGGATCCTGGAACGGAACCCTCGCAACGATCGGGGGATCACTGTAGTGCAAAAAGAAAACAAAATAAAAGCTTCTAGGTTAGTTATCATATAAACTATTTAATTCTGTCTTATAATTTTTCAAATAGTCATTTATTCTTATATATTTAATTTTTAATACTATTTTTAACATTCCACCAATCATATACTTTATCCCATATTTTGTAAAATTCCGTTTCGGTTTGGTTATTCAAACGTTTAGTCATCATGTCTAATTCTGCACATTCTATAATTTTTTTGAATACCTCCGTATCTTTCGGTATCGTCTTTTCTTTCCATTTCTGTGCAAATACTATTCGTGCCGCAACCAGTATATGTATTATTAAATAGTACATTTCTTTTTTATACTTTATATTTGAAATACCCAATAAGAAAAATTCAGGAGATTTTTTAATCTTCTCCTTTGTTATTTCATTTATCCAATTCTCTACTTTATTCCAAAATATTTTTGTCTCAGAACAGGTCCATACATTTCCATTATTATCTAGCCAGGTGAGATCCATTTTATAGTTGAAGCATTTGATGTCTATTTCTTAACTGAATAATTGTGCAGTTGTATTTGTTAAACTTCATTCTGGTATTTACAAGACATTTTCATAGAATGGAATGGAATGGGATGGAATAGAATAGAATAGAATAGAATTCTTTATTGGCCAAGTGTGATTGGACACACAAGGAATTTATTTATTTATTTATTTATTAGATTTGTATGCCACCCCTCTCCGTGTACTGTATATAAAAGAAAAGATACGTTTGTCAAGAATCATGAGGTACAACACTTAATGGTTGTCATAGGGTACAGGAAACAATCAATATTAATATAAATCATAAAGATACAAGCAACAGGTTACAATCATACAGTTCACCATTAAGTCAGAGCTGAAGAAGCTTCTTGGATGAGAAGCAAATCATCTTCAAAGAAAAAACCAGAAAGTGCAGTTGCTTCTTGAAAAAGCACCTTTGGGATAGGTTATCTTTAGCTTTTCTTTTGCTACCTGTTCTGTCTGGGTGCCACCAGACTTCAACACCAACTGGAAAAAGCAGCCAGACACGCTGGTAAAAGCAAAAGCACTTTATAGTTTGAAAAATAAACACAGAGAAAAACCTGTTCTTCCCAACAGGCAGGCTATGAGACTTCACAGCAGAGTCCTGATAGCCAGACAATACAGCAGACTTCTTTCTGGCACACCCACCACTGTAGAGAATAAGACCCACACCTTTTTCCCCCAAGGTTTCAGTATTCAAAGTCACAAACCAGAATTCCAAGACGCCAAAGATCACAGCCAGGTCCCAGGACTCCCAAAGATAATACTCCACAAGCCAGGAAGGGTGGGTCTGCCTTTTCAGCCTTTCCAGAGAGCACCACACCCAAACCCAGCTGTTGCCTCTTTAGTGCTGAAAGTACCTGGCTAATTGTCCCCTTCGTTGTGTTGCTCTTCTCTGCCGGAGATTGATTATTGCTTGTGCATTTTCATCTAAGGAATCCAGGCTGCTTGCTGGGGAGAGCTCCCTCTCGGGGGACTCTGGCTGTCCTCCCTCTCCCTCAGCCTGAGATTCCTCCTCCCCGTCTGCCTGAACCTCCTGTTCCTCATCCTCCCCCTCTGAGCAGGAAGCCGGCAGAGGATCAGCCGTTCCCTGAGGGGCCTCAGACGGAATCATAACAGCTACCCATTTTGAAAAGATAGAGATTAATAGTTATGTATAAAAAGTCAACAAGATGCACATGTGTAGAAAGTTGAAACATTACGGATAATCCATGCCAAAAATGACTATCTAGTAATGCTGAGATTTGTGGATGGTTCTGGCAGATAAACTGTGAATCTATTGGTCCATAATATGGTTTGTTTGGGTTTGGATTAGCAAAATACATTGACAGCATTACTCTACTGTGATACCATTTATAGGACATGGTTATATTGTCTAGCATTATGTTTCAACCAGATTTTTATGGCTTTTTCTATCAGAATGCTATAATTTAATGTAAAATGTGAGTTGGGAAACATGTCTTTTCTGAATTACACTCCCCAAATATGTATATAAAAATAAGGCCACCTGTACATGCAAAATGGCTTAAACTTCAGAGACTGTTCTTTATTTTTGCTTTGACATCTATATTTTCCCATATACTTTTATTCAGTTGTTATTAATTCTGTTTGCTATTTGGTTTTATTGTTCTGTCCACTTGATGCATCTTCTTTCTATATTTCTTTATGCCTTTTGGCTTCACAACCTTTATTTCATATTGGCATATTTCCTTGTTTCGTATAAATATCATTCCTCTCATATATCCTGTTAGCTTCTGTTTTCAGACATATTTCTAGGTTATGTTTAAAAACTACCTTTAGAATTTATGTAACTTGCATGTTTTCTTGGAAGTTTGGTTTTCAATTTAGTTAACTTTTTCTTTCTGAAAATGTTTTCTGTCTGTGTTATTTTCTACAGGAAACTTAACCTTGCGATTGACAAATAAAAATTTCATTCTGGTGCAAATAAAATCCAATTTATTGCCTGACAAGGAGAACAAAGAATCTGCCTTAATTAAATACAAGGCTCTTTTCTGTCCTAAGAATAGTTGACATATGATTTGGGCAGAGCTTCATAGCTGAATTAATAATGCACAAGCAAACGTCATCCTTTGGTGACTCCGCTAAACAACTGATGTGATGGAACTCTTATAAAGTGATGGGATATGAGTTGTGATGGATACTTGTGTATTTCTAAGAAGTAATGAATTACATATACTTGCCACATGTGGGAATATTTTGATGCTTGAATTTTATACACAAACAATCCACAGTTGCTGGAAACTCTCATGGGCCCCCTGGGGAATATTAATTGGTAACAGTAGTATCTATGCATCAGCTTCTATATCTAAGGCATTGTGTTTCCTAATGGCAGTTGTTGATAAAAATGAGTAGGAGGGTGCTTATCAGCTTACCATAGACATGTGTTTAGTCACTGCAGCAACACAATGCTGGGCTAGATAGATCTTTGTTAGAGACAGTGGTCTTTGGCAATTACAGAGCTTATGTCCGTTTGAGTGAATCGGTATCTTTGTTGTCTGATTTTCAAAAGTTAAAAAAGTTTCAGGGGAAGAGCATATATTTCTGTGCATGTATATATTTGTAGCTCTGTTTTGAGGGGTTGATTCATAGAAATGGTACTTTCTAAAGAGCCCATTATTTTTACATGCTCTACACATTCTTTTAAATGAGCAACTATGAAACATGATACGACTTTCACATTTATTTATTTATTTATTTTATTTGCTTTTCCTGTTTTAATTAAGTGACTATGAAGGTAGTACAATTGTACCATTAAAACGTTCATGGTATAACACTATAAGCAATTATAAAATTCCATAAAAAGGGGAAAACTTCAGTAAAAATCATACAAACAACCAAAAAGAAAAGAAAAGACGTAATTTAAAAATCAAGTCTCCTTAATTTTGTTTTCAATAATTTTCTAAAATTTAATAAATGCTGATTCAATTTTAGAGGGCAAAGAATTCTCTTTAAAAATAATTTTATTGAAGATATTTATAATGAAATAAAAGCCATAGAAGCAATTAAGTGTAACAAAGAAAAACTGTGAATAGTGAGAAAGAAAATAGGCAAGAAAAAGAAAGAGGAAGAACCCAAAATCTATAAAGAAGTGGTCACTGATCTTCTTGATGGTGGTCATAGATATATTTCTAAGTTGCCTCCTCTTTCTAAACTTACATCACAATTTCCTTCTTTCCATAAACTACCCTTTCTAATCTTCAAACCCCCAAATCACATTTTCTCTTATTTTCAACAAAAGGTTTTTTAAGAGATTTCCTGTCAATAACAAATGTAGTTATTCATTTTTCTCTAATCAAACAGTTTATTTATGAATTATGTCAGACTGTATACAGTACTCTTATTTCTTCATTGTCAAGTTGGACTTGATTTCTGGACTCCTTCAAACAATAACCCACTTAAAAGTAATCCTTATCAAATACTAGACACAAGAACAGTTTTTCCCCCGAACGCCATCACCCTAAAAAACAAATAATTTTCTCAACAGTGTCAAACTATTTACTAAGTCTGCACTACTATTGCTACTAGTTTTTCTTGTCATTCCTATCACCTATTTCTTCCCCCTAATGACTGTATGACTGCAACTTGTTACTTGTATTCTTAAGATTTTTATTAATATTGATTGTTTCCTCATTGCTTATTTGACTCCTATAATCATTGTGTTGTACCTCATGATTATTGACAAATGTATCTTTTCTCTTATGTACCAAGACAAATTCCTTGTGTGCCCAATCATACTTGGTCAATAAAGAATTCTATTCTATTCTATTCTATTCTATTCTATTCTATATGGTAGTGAAGTATTCTAAAATTGTGTCCAAAATCATAATGTAAGAAATTAATGGGTAAGAAGAATAACCTCCAAAAAGGTTTTTTGATTATCGCTTTGTTGTTTTATCACAAGTGAATCACTACACTTTTCCCCATATGTTTGCCTTATTTGTGCTTTCAAAGTGGAATCATTGCAATTTGCAACCAAAACATATAAACCACAACATAATGTAAGACATATAAACACTTATTCTGATATGTATTTTAATAACTTTGTGTATTGATTTATGTTTATAAGCTGTGGTGGCACAGTGGTTAGAATGCAGTATTGCAGGCTAATTCTACTGAATGCCGGCTGCTACCAGTTCAGCTGTTTGAGTCTCAGCCTTCAACAAATCACAACAAGGTTGACTCAGCCTTCCATCTTTTCGAGGTCGGTAAAATGAGGACCTAGATTGTTGAGGGCAATATGCTGACTCTGTAAACTGCTTAGAGAAGGCATGAAGTATTGTAAAGTCTAAGCGCTATTGCTATAATTTCAGTTTTACTTAGCAATAGTTTGTACTGCTGTACTGCTAGTGCTAGTCCTTCACTAACATTTAATGTTTTTTAAAATTATACTAGGAGAAATTGCTGAAAGTAAACTGGAATTCCCTAGGCAATGGATTCGAAGAGAACAACTAGAACACTATGGCATAACCATCCCTTATCTTTTGAGTGGTAAACCATGGAAACCAATAAAGAATCTTTATGAACAGGTAAGTTCTGTTTCAACTATTGTTTTCTATAACATAATTTCATGAATTACAGTACAGAAGTATATAGGACTAAAGTCTTTTTTTTGGTCTGATGTAGTATTTATATCTGCTTTCCCCAAACTGAAGCTCTCTAGAATTTTGGGTGGGCTACCTAGGGAAATTGAATATATTTGAGGTTTCTCAGATTGAAGGTATACATACTGTATATCTGTCACTGTGTGGAATTGCCTTCATTGCTTAGAGATATGATCACAAATAATTTTATTTTTCTTCAGAATATTGTCCAGAAGATAACTTGTTATGCTGGGGCTTACACTTTTGTTTCAAGGTTACAATTTCTGGGTTTTTAATTTGCCCAAGTAAAAGTATCATTTAGTGGGGGTTTTTGGTTATTCTTTCTTCCTTCTCATATGTATTCTGATCTGATGTGAAAAACCATTTAAGATGTTAATATATTTTGTTTTATTATTTGTTAACCAATTAACAGGCTTTGCACAGATGTAACATAATCTTTCCGGATGACCTTGTATAGTTTCTCAGCAAAAGGCACATAGACATGATGCATTTAGAATAATTTCCCTTTTTATTGCAGATAAAAGCAAAGTCCTCTGCACACATAACATATCGGATGCTGTAGTATACACAAAAGATAAAACCTGTATAAAAATCTGTCTTCCAGAATTCATCTGTTTAGCCTCTTCTCCTGCATTTCCAAGTCAACAGATATTTTGTCATTCTTTTATTTGGCTTTGAGAAGCACTTGATCTCTTTTGACAAAGCAGTTTTCCCTTCTGGAAAGTATTGGTTCCTACCAGTTTCCTTCTAGAACAACGGTTCTCAATCTGTGGGTCATGACCTCTTTTGGGGTCAAACGACCCTTTCACAGGTGTCGCCTAAGACCACAAGGGAAAAAACATATTTCCAATGGTCTTAGGAACTGAGACACCACTCCTCTATTCATCTCCAGGTGAGTCCACCCACATGTAAGTAGACCACTGCAAAAAAATATATATCTGTATCATGAGAACTTCTGAACATGCGCAGAAGCCGAATTTTTGTCACTGCACATGCATTGCCATCTTATTTTTGGCTATATTTTTCATTTTTAAAAAATTCAGCACGCATGCCCACACAGTGTGCCCACTAAGTGCAGGAGGAAGTGAACTAACAGTGAGATAAGTTAGATCCCACCCCTGAATTTCCTAATCATTTTATTATTTTATGGTAGGGGGTCATTACAACTTGAGGAACTGTATTAAATGATCACAGCATTAGAAAGGTTGAGAACTATTGTATATAGAACAAGCGATTACCAGAACAAATAAAAAGCCCACTGAAAATAAAGATTAGATTAGATTAGATTAGATTTATTGGATTTATATGCCGCCCCTCTCCGCAAACTCGGGGCGGCTCACAACAATAATAAAAACAGTACATAGTAACAAATCCAAAGCCCACCAATCTAATTACAATTTTAAATTAAAAAATTCATAAAACAATCCCAATATATATAAAAAACAGGCACACAGTCAATCAATCAAACGGCAAAACAACATGGGCAAGGGGGAGATGTTTTAGTTCCCCCATGCTTGACGACAGAGGTGGGTTTTAAGGAGTTTACGAAAGGCAGGGAGGGTGGGGGCAATCCTAATCTCAGGGGGGAGCTGGTTCCAGAGGGTCGGAGCCCCACAGAGAAGTCCCGCCAGACGACATTGTTTAGTCGACGGGACCCAAAGAAGGCCGACTCTGTGGGACATAACCGGTCGCTGGGATTCATGCGGCAGGAGGCGGTCCCGAAGATATTCTGGTCCGGTGCCATGAAGGGCTTTATAGGTCATAACCAACACTTTGAATTGTGACCGGAAACTGATCGGCAACCAATGCAGACTGCGGAGTGTTGGAGTAATATGGGCATACTGTACTTAGAGAAGCCCATAATTGCTCTCGCAGCTGCATTCTGCACGATCTGAAGTTTCCGAACACTTTTCAAAGGTAGCCCCATGTAGAGAGCATTACAGTAGTCGAGCCTCGAGGTGATGAGGGCATGAATGACTGTTAGTAATGACTCCCGGTCCAAATAGGGCAGCAACTGGCGCACCAGGTGAACCTGGGCAAACACCCCCCTCGCCACAGTTGAAAGGTGTTTTTCTAATGTGAGCTGTGGATCAAGGAGGACGCCCAAGTTGCGGACCCTCTCTGAGGGGGTCAATAATTTCCCCCCCCCAGGGTAATGGACGGACAGATAGAATTGTCCTTGGGAGGCAAAACCCACAGCCACTCCGTCTGGTCTGGGTTGAGTTTGAGTTTGTTGACACCCATCCAGGCCCCAACAGCCTCCAGGCACCGGCACATCACTTCCACTGCTTCGTCGACTGGACAAGATTGGTTGAACAATTAATTACAATGTTTATTTCCATTCAAAAGCTCTTTTTTATGCCCATTCAAAAGCTCTTTTTTGCTCATCTTTATATATCAAATATTTAGGATTAATTGCAGCAGAATCCTATCTATATTTAGTAAAAGATAAATTCCATTGTACTCAGTTGGATTTAGATGATTTTCAGGAAGACTGAAGAATTACCCCTGTAGTGATTCATCTTTTAAAAGCTAAGCTGTGGTGTGTATTTGTGCATTTGTATGTGTTTATATGCAATATAACCTTAATTTAAGGGATTTGGATTTACCAGATTTTGGATGCAATGGATAAAATGTCTGTATCCTGTAAGTTCTGCACATGTATATAAACCAATATCCATTTTACACACTTGTAACGTATTGTAGATAAGAAATACATAAAATCCCATTTAGGTTAATTGACATTTTGCTTTTATAGGCACCCTTCATTCCATTTGTCTCCTAAACTATATTATTTTGTATTATTAAACATTATTTATATGTTTATATAAAAGGAATATTTAGCATTTTGGTAAAACAAAAAATGCTTACTAAAGGACATTGGACTCACACCTGAAATTGTTAGCTAGCTAATTTAAGGTATGTTATGTATTTAGTATCCATCTCAATATATTTTGGGGTTGCTTAATTAGGAACAGATGGTTATCTTTACTGTACTTCAGAGATTTTCAAAAGTGATGAATACAGTGTATTGAAAAAGCTTCAGTATAAAAATTTTCAGAGAAGAATAATGGCATTCATCTTGTTATTAATTTGCTTTCCAATTGCTTGCAATTCAAGGTGAATGTTAAATTAAAATGTTGATTTAATACTGAGGGTTACATGGAATAATAGTGCTCCCATTCCCTTGGAAACTGAAAATGTAATAAAAAATACTTTGATTCTTGTGAGAAATTCAGCAAGGGAGATATATAACAATCTGTTATATTTTTGTCATACAAAAAGTAGCATTTATTATGAACCAGTTTGATTTAGACGAATCTTAGAAGAAGGTGATTCAGAAATACTGTATCACTATTTCTATTCTAGCTGTATATGATCATGGAGCTGTTAGTTTTGATAAGAATGAAGTTGAATCGGAGGAGGAAGCTCCAGAAACATTTCTGCCTAATTCAAGATTCAAGAATTATGAACATGCCATGTGGGCTACAATACCTTGAGCTAGAAAAATATGAAACACACTCCAGATCAGTGATGATGAAACTTTTTTCCCTTGGGTGCCGGGAGAGCATGTGCGCACGTATCACGCATGCGCGTGTGCTCATACCCATAATTCAAAGCCTGGGGAGAGTGAAAACAGCTTCCCCCACCACCTCTGGAGGCCAGAAATGGCCTGTTTCCCAACTTCTGGGAGGCCCAGGAGGCTCGTGTTTCACCTTCCCTAGGTTTTAAAGGCTTCTGTGGAGCCAGGGGAGGCTAAAAAGGCCCCCCGCATCCCCTCGGAGGCTCTCTGGAAGCCAAAACCACCCTCCTAGAATCTCTGTGTGAGCCAAAAAATCACCTGGCCAGCACACACATGCACATTGCAGCTAAGCAAGGGTAACAGATCACACACACACACACACACACACACACACACATATATATATATATATACATATATATATATATATATATATATATAGAGAGAGAGAGAGAGAGAGAGAGAGAGCCAGGTTGGCACAGCAGGTAGAGTGCTGTACTGCAGGCCACTGAAGCTTACTGTAGAACTATAAGTCAGCGGTTCAAATCTCATCACTGGCTCAAGGTTGACTCAGCCTTCCATCCTTCCGAGGTGGGTAAAATGAGGACCCAGATTGTGGGGGTAATATGCTGGCTCTGCTAAAAAGTGCTATTTCTGACATGTTGTAAGCCACCCTGAGTCTAAGGAGAAAGGCGGCATAAAAATTGAATAAATAAATAAATAAATATGGCTCTGCGTGCCACCTGTGGTACCTGTGCCATAGGTTCGCCATCACTGCTCTAGATCAGCAATGGCAACCTTTTTCAAAACTGAGTGCTGAAAAGGCAGTACATGCATATGTGTGCACTTTGTGTGCATGCAGAGTTGCCTGGGCCGCAACACGGAAGAGGAGCTGCTCAGAGAGCACCATCTTTCGGCTGTGGCGAGGGGGGCGTTTGCGCAGGTACGCCTAGTGTACCAGTTGCGGCCCTATTTGGACAGAGATTCACTGCTCACAGTCACTCATGCCCTCATCTCCTCGAGGTTCGACTACTGCAATGGTCTCTACATGGGGCTACCTTTGAAAAGTGTTTGGAAACTTCAGATCGTGCAGAATGCGGCTGCGAGAGCAATCATGGGCTTTCCCAGATATGCCCATTTCTCGTCAACACTCCGTGGCTTGCACTGGCTGTTGATCAGTTTCCGGTCACAATTCAAAGTGTTGGTTATGACCTATAAAGCCATACATGGCATCGGACCAGAATATCTTCGGGACCGCCTTCTGCCGCACGAATCCTAGTGACCTATTAGGTCCCACAGAGTTGACCTTCTCCGAGTCCCGTTGACTAAACAATGCTGTCTGGCAGGACCCAGGGGAAGAGCCTTCTCTGTGGGGGGGCCGGCCCTCTGGAATCAACTCCCTCCAGAGATTAGGTCTGTCCGCACCATCCTTGCCTTTTGAAAGCTCTTAAAAACCCACCTATGTCACCAGGCATGGGGAAACTCATACACCCCTTAGCTACTATGGTTTTTTATGTATGATTCGTTAGGTTGTATGATTGTTTTTTTTTATAAGAAGGGTTTTAAATTGCTTTTAACATTAGATTTGTACATTGTGTTTTGCTGTTGTGAGCTACTCCAAGTCCTCGGAGAGGGGCGGCATACAAATCCAATAAATTATTATTATTATTAATTATGTATCCAAAAATGAGCTTCCAGTGTCCAGTGTATGCATGCACGCCAACCAGCTAGTCTTCCAGGTTTCTGCCAGGCATATGCATGTGATGATCAACTGGGCAGTACACTTGATCACACAGGAAAATGGAAGGCCAACTCTTCCAGTTTCCGGCACTGCCGCATGCATGAAGGCCAGCTGATTGTCACATGTACATGTGTGCCAGGAACCTGGAAGAGGAATGGGCGATGTCACACATGCCAGGTGGCATTGATATTATCTCCTGGCTTGTGCTCTCAAGCTGTTATTTCACTGCTATACCCTTTTCGTATGCAGTCTACCTGACTGCAAGACTCTGGCAATAATAATCAGCCCTGGGCATGATAGTGTTGTTCACATATTTTAATTTCTGCAAGATTTCATAATTTATAAAATATTAAATTAGCCATATATATATATATATATTTAGAGCCATTGGCTATACTGGCCTTTGATTATGTGCTTATGATCTCGGTCCAATAAGTGAGTAATACTAAAATAAAGCAGTTAGTAACATTGGGTCAAATGTAAATATAAGTTAAATTATTTTAGCAGTATTAAAATAATTACCTCATGTTTATAATACATTTCCCATTATGTTTCATTTGAAAATATAATTTTGAAAAGCATTGGTGCATTACTTACATGCTGTGTTATGATTTCTTCCATTAAATTCTGGCAAACTAAGCTGAATGTTTCACTTAAATGTTCTTTATTCTCATATCTTCAGGTGGTATGATATAATTTCTTTTATCCCACCGGTTGACTGATGATGAAGAAAAGAAAGTGCCAGTTCCATTGCATATAGATCATCCTAATGAGGAAATAAGTCTTCCTTCCTTCCTTCCTTCCTTCCTTCCTTCCTTCCTTCCTTCCTTCCTTCCTTCCTTCCTTCCTTCCTTGAAAAGTGGTTTCCGCTCTTTGTTGCAAGCCTTACTTTTCACTAAAATGTGGCATGAGGATGAAATTTTAAAGCTATTTTGTTGGGGAAAATGTCAGTAATACAGAAGTGGGGGGAAATTTTGTCTTATCAGTTCAATTCCCTTAATTCTTTCAAATTAAAGTGAATTTCTCAATGATTATTACAACACAAAGTACAGAATGGCATGCCAGTTGTACTACAGCTTCCAAAATAGAACCTAATACAGGCTGCAATATATAGAATTTAATACTAGGAGTTGAAATTGTTTAGAAGTACTGAATTGAATTACAGGTGCTATAATTCCCAGGTGTAGCCTAGTATTTCTGGATGGCACCAGCAGGTTGGGAAGAATGACGGGTTCCGGTAGCAGCCTGCTGATGACACAATCTAGGCATCACAGCTCCAGTGCCATCTTTCCTGGTCCGTGTGCACTGACATATTTTTTTGGTAATTTTTGGTGCTTTTTCCTGCCTTGGATGGCTTCTTAGCTGTGTTTCAGCTTGAAATGTGCTTCGGCGCATGCACAGAAATAGAATGTGCAGCGGGACACACACAAAAGTGTGAGCAAAGCAATGCGCTACCAGTAATGAAAGATAAATGGAATCCACCCCTGGATCGTATATAATGTGATTAAAATATCAGTGCAGTACAAATTTATCCATTTGATTCACTCCAGTTCAGACATTCTGCATAATTTGTATATTGCGATGAGTGGCACACAAATCAATCAATCAATCAATCAAACAAACAAACAAACATTTTTCTCCTAATCAGTGCTGTGTTAATATTGAAAAAAAGTGAAGAAACTTGAAAGCATATAATTGGAAATTTAGAAATGATGTCTTCTGAAACTCTTTTCCTATATTATTCCATAAAACAAAACTGTTGCATGCTTACTATGTAGATTCCCTGAAATGTTAAGCTATACACAGACTGATCTCAGTCACAGCAAACTCTGCAAATTTAGTGGTATATTTTGGCATTTTGGATAGTGTAAATTATAGTTGTAATCCTTTACTCCTTTCAGATACCAGTTTGTAAATATTTTTGAAAATATTATGGACTGATTGTACAGTCAGGCTGAGTAATCTGAGTAATCCTCTGTATTCTGGTCTATCACAAAGAAATGTGGCTGCGTGTCCACCTTAGTTTGTGAAGATTGTTGGTTTCATCTTAGATTGATCTCAGCGAAATAGTTCCCACTGCTAATCTAGCTGCTGTAGCTGAAAACTCTTCAAAATTTCGTATAATGCTATTTCCTGATAAGAATATTTCTGTAGCACTTACCTCTATTGAGCTACCTGCTGCGTGGTGCTGTATGTGTTATAGTCTTAATTCGAATCATATTATCTTAAAATACAATTTGCTTTCGTTTAAGAATAGAGCAAAAGTCTGGAATGTCCAACAGCCTTCATAGCTTGAAGCTAGAATTAATTTGATTCAGTTGTGCAGCACAATATGCTATAAAATACATTGTTCACTCACGTAGGATTCATTTAGCTTTTTCATTGCTGTTTTATACTCCTCACCAAATATCATGTTCCTTTTACATGTCCATTGGGTGAATACAAATGGCAGGATTTGGGGGGTAGGAAAGCACAGAATCCTAACATTTGTCTAAAGCCCACTGCAACAATATTGCCAAAAAGGCTTCCAGAGTTGTTAACCTGATCCTACGTAGCTTCTGTTCTGGCAATCTCACACTACTGACTCGAGCCTACAAAACCTATGCCAGACCCATTCTCGAATACAGCTCATCTGTCTGGAACCCACACCACATCTCAGACATCAACACTCTCGAAAACGTCCAAAGATATTTCACCAGAAGAGCCCTTCACTCCTCCACTCGAAACAGAATACCCTACGAAAACAGACTAACTATCCTGGGTCTTGAAAGCTTAGAACTGCGGCGCCTAAAACACGATTTAAGTATTGCCCACAAGATCATATGCTGCAACGCCCTTCCGGCCAACAACTACTTCAGCTTCAGCCGCAACAACACAAGAGCACACAGCAGATTCAAACTTAATATTAACCGCTCCAAACTTGACTGTAAAAAATATGACTTTAACAATTGAGTTGTCGAAGCGTGGAACTCATTACCGGACTCAATAGTGTCAACTCCCAACCCCCAACATTTCTCCCTTAGACTCTCCACGATTGACCTCTCCAGGTTCCTAAGAGGCCAGTAAGGGGCATGTGTATAAGTGCACTGATGTGCCTATCGTCCCCTATCCAATTGTCTTTCCTTATGTCATATATCATATATATTCTCTCCTTATCTATCTATCTATCTATCTATCTATCTATCTATCTATCTATCTATCTATTATATATATATATCATATATATTCTCTCCTTATCTCTTATATCATATATATTCTCTCCCTCCCATCTACTTCTCTTCTTTTTTACTTTCTATCTTTATATATATTACTTAATGTCTATTCTCTTCCATATGTATTGTATATTGTACAAAGAATAAAAAAAAAAAATAATAAATTTACTGACTCTCTCTGTGTGTGTCCTGTTTTCACTTCCTCACACTGACCTTATGATTACACACCTTGGTTTCAAGAGTCCCAACCGCACTGCTGTTCTGTCATTGGAAAGCAAAGAAGACAGAGAGCAAACTGTAATGGAGCAGTCTCTGTCAAGCTTTATGGTTATTCTTAAACAGATGAAGCTTGGTGTAGCAGTTAAGGTGTTGGACTCGAAAATGGGCTTTTGTTCACCTTTAAATGCAGAAGCTGACCTGGTGACTTTGAACCAGTCTCTCTTCAGAGGATTGTTTATGTAGGAAGAAATGGAGGGAGCATTATGCATTCAGTCTTGAGTTATATAAAATAAAGTCAGGATTTTAAGTTCATTCCATCCATGTCTGCACTAGGATTCTCCTTCACAGTTGAGTGAAATTGCTGTTCATTTTAGGCCAGGAGGAGGCTGCATCAGCATGCAAACTGTTTGTTTGCATGTCTTCACTGACAGACTCTATCCTGCCCAATGGCATGATGCCAACAAATGGTGCTATCCTTATGTATAACATTCCAGGCACTTTACAGACAGAGGCTGGTTGATAACAAGGGCTTATTTTCTTCCCCTCCCATCAAACATCATGAACTGGTGGGTAAATGCCCACTAATTGATTTTTTAAATTTGGCGTGGATATTAAAGGTAAAAAGCAAATGTGGAAGTTACTACTTTTTTAAAAAAAGCCATCTTTCAATACTCTCTTGGATTTTGTGCAAGTCATTTGATTGATACTCAAAGAAAATAGATAATTAAGCTTAATTTGGACAGGAATTTAACACTATTCTGGAAAAATACCATAACATATTCCCCCCTCCCCCCCAAAAAGAGTATCCGCTTGTTTGTTTATTTAACAGTATTTGCAATCTGTTAAAGCCTCAGGAAATGTGAGGAAATATCTAATACAAAGAGAAATAAAAGAGAAAACAACATTGCAATAAAACTGTTCAGTGGTGGAAAACCTGACACAATAAATGACAATCCAATGTTTCCTGAAATTCATCAGCAGTAGAAATTGTTTCTGGCCACCTCTCCTCCCTTTGTAATGTATTATGTTTGGTATGTAAAATATGGCCCAATCACAGATTTATATCACTCTGGGTAGGTAAATAAAGTAGCAATACAATTTTTTGTTTTCTGAAAATTTTTCTCAAGCTCTCAAGAATCAATGATGATGGCCATATTTTCAGATCAGTGGAAGACCTGAGAATATAAACATACATGGTTTCTCCAATTCATGATGATTGGGATTGGCCCAGTAGTTGTAACTTCAGTGTTGCTGTTTTAAAAGTCCCTCTGCTTGGTTGTAGTTTTCGGTGGAATCTGTATTATTCTTTCTATTGGATTTTGAAACTGCTATGCCTGGTTGCATAAGAACACCAGCTGTTTATTGAGCAGTCCTCGTTGCTTCACCCAATGCCTCTAGTTAGGTCTTCATGTACTATAAGCTGTGAACAAAATGTCTTCTCCACACTCTAGCTGTGCATGTTGCTCAGATAGCTGCTACTGTCACAGTTTGTTGTGAAAGCACCGTTGCACAAAGATCTAAAATATCCTCTGGTGTTTCTTTTAAGAATAAACCTGAGGGCACATCCAGTGGGAGACCCTGAGGATACATTCAGGCTGGCTTACAATTTGACAATAAGGAGTGGTGACATTTCCAAACTGATTTGAACATATCCCAATTAGAATGTCTCCGCGTCTTATTTCTTCTTTCATCTTCCACTGTTTCCCCTTTTCTTCCCTATCATGGCATTTGTCTAAGTTGCTTCTCAAACTACAAGGCTCACAGCCTTCCATCTCTCTCTCAAAAAAAGAGTACTGTACTTTAAATGCATTGTTTGATTTTCTTCTTTGTCAAAATCTTCCTGGAGTAAATTTCCTCCACATCAAATTGTGTCTGAGTCAGGAAATTGTAAGTTCTTACAGTTTTCAGTTCACTGGAGCCATTTTGACAAACATCCAAAGCTTGGTATATTAGCTAAGGTGCTGGGCTAGAAACCAGAACACTGTGAGTTCTAGTCCTCTCTCAGGCATAAAAGCTGGCTGGATGGCTTTGAGACAGTCATTAACTCCCAGTCAAACTCACCTCTCAGAGTTACTGTTGTGAAGAAATAGCAATTGTACTTTGAATTGACCAAAATAATAAAAAGTGAGATAAAAATCAAATACATGAATGAATACTTCTGAAACATCTCATACTTGGTGGACTGTCTCAAAGAAACCTTTTAAACCTTCCCTGTCCTATACAGTAACAATATGGTTCAGTAGTACACATCATTCAATTTTTAAGCCTTTGTGCTTCCCCTGCATTCTAGACTCACTTAACCAAAAGTGTCTGTTGGCAGTCTTGGTCAACAGCTTCTTACAGAGAGAGAGAGGGGAGGGAGGGAGGGAAGAGGGAGAAAGGAAGGAAGGAAGGAAGGAAGGAAGAAAGAAAGAAAGAAAGAAAGAAAGAAAGAAAGAAAGAAAGAAGGAGGGAGCAGTGCAGTTGGGACTGTTCAGACTAAGGTGAATAGTCATAAGGTTAGTACCAGGAAGTAAAAACAGGACACACACACACAGAGTCAATGAATACAAAAGACAAGACAAATGTTAGAGTTACGTGCTTCTCTGTCCCCCAAATCACGTCATCTGTATTCGCCCAATGGACATTAACAACTGGAAAGGATCAAAACACTTGTTTATTTTCCAAACATGACAGTTTACATTGAGTCACAAATGTCTTGCATCCAGATGAGCCAAGAACAAGATAACACAGATCTTATATAGAATGTTTATCAAAGACACTGTGAAGGTGGGTATAGACTAATAAAAGACCCCAGTAGGGAAATAATTGCTTTACAAATAATAAAGATACAAGCTAGTCAAAGGGAGAAATTGGTACCATTATTCACTGTGTGAAGATATTACAGATACCTTTTTGGAATGCAACATTACAGCTTTAATATACAAGATTTGTCGAGGCTCTAATTATTCTGACAACTCAGTCCTAAAGTTTATTATGGAAGGATGGAAAGAAATGAGGAAACACAGTAATACTCCTGAATCTCCTACCTCCGTTTATGATGTAAATTTTATAGACATTAAATTACCACAAGACAACAAATTTGCACTGCAACAAGATTTTATACTTAACGGAACTACCAGGGAAATGTAATTAAAAATACATGCAATCTATATATAAATAAATGATTATGGGATCATTTTATTAAGCTAAATTCTCATTCCAGTTCTCTTCAAAAATATAATCTGGAACTCAACACTGAGACCCCTGCAGGGGCCAAATGCCTATGAATTAAAACAGGTTTAACTACTTCCCATAATGTCAAAGAATGGGATCCACATATCCGGTATTCCAAATAGTATGACCTACTACTTGTGCCATTGATAGGTAGATTCTTTTTGATATGAGTTTAGTGCTATTCCTAAACCATCACTAGATCTCTGTTCAGAAACTGTCTGAATAATGGCTAATGAATGCAAAAAGAGTTGAATTAGGAAGAATATAGAATGAAAGCTGGCTCCCCTTGCTGTTGATTAGCTGCTGTATAGCTGCTGTACCTGTAGGGAAAGGTGAGTTAGAACTGAAAGTAGAATGGCATTGGAAGACATTGCTCAAGGGTAATGGAGAGTTAATGGAGAGACTGGATATGATGCCAATAAAAATAGATAAAATTTTCTTTAATGAAATTAATAAAATAATAACAAAATTTATCTGACAAGTTAAAAGACCAAGGATTAGCTTGAAAATGTTACAAGATGCAAGAATAAAAGGCGGTTTTGGTCTCCTAATTGGGAATTATACTACCAAGCAACAGCAATGACATGGATTAAGGAATGGATAATTCTTAGAAATAAAAGACTTAATACTAGAAGGGCATGATTTACAAATTGGATGGCACACATTTGTTTGGTACGGAGGAAATAAAACACATAGCTGCTTCCAGAGACATAATATAAACAACTTGTTATTTTTAGTTTGGGAAAAAGTAAAGACAAAACATTATTCTAAAATACTTTATTGGATATCTATAATAGAGACTTTGATACATCCAAGTAAAATAGACTAGAATAATATTCCAAGAGATAATGATATTTTGTTAAAGACAGACAAGTTGAAGTCCGCAACAGAACTAGAGAATCAGTATAAAAATGGATTGATATTTGAGGATGCAATTACAAGCAAGATTTGAAAAGGATATTAAAGCAGAAGGAATTAATTTGGAAAAAACAGAATTAGGTAAAATATTATCAGGAACAGGTGAAAAGTTGATAAAGAAATTGTATAATTATTTGTTTTCTATTGAACTAGAATTTGAACAAGTGAAAGAGACGATGAATGTGACATAAAGGACATACAATAGATGGGAAATTATGGCAGCAATTATGGGAAAGTACTATAAAATGACAATGGCCACAGCATTTAAAGAAAATATGTATAAGATGTTTTATAGATGACATATGTCTCCAGAGAAAATAGCCAAAATGTTTAAGAATAAATCGATCAAGTGCTGAAAATGTAATTATATACGTGGCTCCCTTTATCATATATGGTAGACTTGCACAGAAGCCAAAAAATATTGGACAGAAATTCAAATATGGATTGAAAAGATTTTAGAACAAAGTACTGTATTGATTTAAAACCTGAAATATTTTTATTAGGTATTATTGCCATAAAAATTTAACAAAGAAGAAATATATTTAATTGTTCACTTAATGACTGTTACTGGAATTGTATATGTACAAAATTGGAAGTTGAATATAATACCAACAGAAAGAAAATTACTAAGGAAGATAATGGACTGTGTGGAAATGAATAGACACAGTCCCAACTGCACTGCTCCCTCCTTCTTTCTTTCTTTCTTTCTTTCTTTCTTTCTTTCTTTCTTCCTTCCTTCCTTCCTTCCTTCCTTCCTTCCTTCCTTCCTTCCAGTGTTTCAAAATGGCATCTGTAAGTGATGTACATTACAAGCCGCATGTTGTCATTGAATTTCTCACTGCAGAGAAAGAAACTGTTGGGAACATTCACAAACATTTGTGCACAGTTTATGGAGAATCTGCAGTCGACAGAAATATGGTTAGTCGCTGGGCACAGAGGGTGAGGCCATTAGAGATGATTTGCACAGTGCAGAAATGGCTTCGTGATCAGGAATGGTACCGATAGGGCATACACATCCTTTTGTCTCGCTGGAGGAAGGCCTTAGAATGGTATGGAGATTACATGGAAAAATAGGGAGTGTAGAAGAAACATTCTTTCTTGTGTGTAAGTTTCATTGTGTTCAATAAATAATTGTTCAAGAAAAAAAGTGTGATGCATTGCGGGCAACCCTCATATATATATATATATTTAATTCAATAAATTGCTCAGATTTTTCAGCCATTTTGACAAAATGGAGTGTTTGTGGTTTGTGTTTTTTTCTTAAATTAAAGGAATAGCTTTTTCTAACCAAATAAACTGCCCTTAATGTCTTTGAGATAGGACTTGATGAATCACTCAGTTCTGCTATTCCATGCTTGATGAACCATTTCCTTGTTTACCTTTGTGATTACTTTGTACTTGAACCATATGCCTAAGGATTAAAAAAAATCTGCAAACGTCTGACCTTGAATTTGCAATGAGTTAGCCTTACTTACATTCTCTGGCAATTTTTCTACTATTTACCAGAATACCAGTATATCAGCTGTCTCATTTGATATTGATCCAATCCATTTAATTTAACTCTGTGAATACATCTACAACAGAGCATTGTGTGTCTATTCCACAATTTTGAACATATCGCCAATTAGTTAGATATCATGAAATTTATTTTTGTGGGTGAAATTGCAGTAATCATAAACACTAGGGAAAGCCAACTGTGTGCAAATGCATTTTTAAACCATTTTCAATTTTTCCTTTGCCTTTTAGATCATTGTATGTTTAACTGAATTTTGCAAAAGTTTTTTTTCAGGCACAAATTTAAACAGTTCTATAGAACTGTAATACAACTGAATGATTTCATAAGGCTGGTATTAAAGAATGTTATTCTTTAGTTAAACTGGTTACTTTATATTTTTATTTTCTCTACATCCCTCATTTTACTTTTTCCAATCCTAAGGATGCATTTCAAGATTCAACATTTAAAACGGTGGTGATAAATGTGAAAAACCAAGGTAAACTAAGATATGATATACCCTATAACAAGGCTGTCAAACTTGTGGCCTACAAGCTGGATGCATCATGCACTGGTCACACCCATGCAGGGGTGGGCTGCTGCCCGGAAGGGGGGGAATGCAGTGGGGTAGCAAAAATGGAGCTCCACCCCAGAGCACCCAATATGTACTGAAAGATGTTGAAAGAAATTGCAGGGTGTCCTGCATAAGCCACGCCCACAGTGGGGTAGTAAAAATTTTGGTAGCCCTTCACTGCACCCACACCTAGCTTAGTGAAAATGTCATATCATGTGAAATGCCATTGTTGGTACAGGGTACATGTTTGTTAGGGTTTGCCACTGTAAACTTGTACTATCACTTTAAACTTGTACTATCACTTTAACTGTTCAATATTCTAGGCCGGTTCGTCATAAGAGGGCGCCAGTACTCCTTCCCTCAAATGACGCTGTAACGCTCATTTCTGCTCAGTCATTTTTACTTTGCCTTGATGGGGGGAGTGTATTTGCTTAGTGTGTTTGTTATTGTATTTGCTTAGTGCTTATCATCTTGTATTTGCTTAGTGCTTCTTATGGAATGTTTCTATTTTTTGTCTATATGTAAATAGTACTTATTAAGCATAACTAAGTCTGTGTCTTTGTTTCTTTGGCTTTATCACACACCCACGCTCTGTTAAAATTCTCTGTTCGGTGTATGTCGAAGATCTCATAGCCTAGCTATACCGAGACATACCAACAGCCATGACAACATGAGTTTGACACTCTTGCCCTATAGCAATCATGGGGAACTTTTTCGGCATTCAATGTCAAAAAGGGAGTGTGTGCATGTGCATGCGCTTTGTATGCAGGTGCGCTCATCTGGGCCACAAACCAGAAGAGGAGTGCCCAAGGCATATGTGTGCACCCAAAATGAATTTCTGTTTTCTGACATGTGCATATACGCTGGCCAGCTACTCTTCCAGGTTTCTGGCACACATGCACATGCGATGACCAACTGGCCAGCATACATACTCACACAGGAAAATGGAAGACCAACTCTTCCAGTTTCCGGCACTCTTCCACAAAAGCATGCACGCCAGAAATCTGGAAGAGGATCTGGCAACGCTGTGACTGCTTGATGACATGGCTCCGCATGCCACTTTGGACATGCCTACCATAGGGTCAACATCAGAGCCCTATAAAGTTATTAATACTGGAGAAAATAAAATATTATTGAAATTAATGAAAGGGGGTTGCTCTGAATATTACATTGAAGCTGCATGTGAAACACTTCTTTTATTGGTAGATTGGAGCCTATGCATATGCACATAATCCCAGGACTGAGGACTTTTTATTGATTATTAATACATTTCTAGTTATGCGCTGGTTTTGACCTTTAAACAATACACAACCTGGCACATAACTTCCTACAGCAGGTGTCCCCAAGTTTCACCCGTGAGTGTCTTCCATGTGTGAGAATTCCATCCACTCCCATGAGTGGAGCTTTATGTGTGAGCACAAGCATGTCCACATAAGTGCCATCCACTCAAGCACCCTCTGCTTGCACGAATTGAGCTTCACACACGAGCGCAAGCACCCTCCCCTTCTGCACAAAGCTCCATTTATGTGAATGGAAGGTGCGCGCATTACTCTCACAAATGGAGCTGTGCATGCATGTATCATCCGGCCAGTCATACAAACACCCAGGTTGCATGGGCTGCCAAGTTCAAAAGCCACCAGAGACAGTCTAGTAATTCAGGAATGTTAAATTGTCGGCCTGCAGGATGGATTCATCACGCTAATGGGAAAAACCTCACAAAATGCCACGTGATGGCAATGTGATCTGGTGAGTTTGAACTTGGTTTATTTCAAGTATGTCCTATGTATCCAGTGCACATGAGATGGTAGATTTCTTTCCAAGAAAATGTGAAAATGTGAAACACAAGATTTGCACCAATGGCAGAAACAGTCTATTATCAGAACTTTGGACATCTCCATAACTATAAAGCTGCTCAGAAGGGCATTTATTTAAGACCTATCACAAATATGCCTGTGTTTTTTGTCATTGCAATTTGTGATGTGAATGGTTTTAGATATTTTATTTTTTAATAAATTATATATACAGTATTCCCTCGATTTTCACGGGTTCGAACTTCGCGAATAGCTTATACCACGGTTTTTCAAAAAATATTAATTAAAAAATACTCCGCGGTTTTTTTCCTATACCACGGTTTCCCCCACCCAATGACATCATATGTCATCGCCAAACTAATAATTTTTGCAAATATATAACAAAAAAATAATTATTGTTAATAAATAATTATGTTTATAAATATCAGGATCACTAAGTGTCTTATTCAATGGTGAGTACCAGTAATAATGGCGAGTAAATGGTTGTTAAGGGAATGGGAAATGGTAATTTAGGGGTTTAAAGTGTTAAGGGAAGGCTTGTGTTACTGTCCATAGCCAAAAATGGTGTATTTACTTCTGCATCTCTACTTCGCGGAAATTCAACTTTCGCGGGCGGTCTCGGAACGTATCCCCCGCGGAAATCGAGGGAACACTGTATTACAGTTGTTAGCTCCTAATACGCTGGCAAAAGATCACTTGAAAACTGGAGATGCAACTAATGCAATTACTTTCAATATAATTTTGCTAGTTATTTTAAGTAATGTATACAGTTCTACTAAAATAAACAAACATATCTGAATATTGTGGCTATCACTTATTTACCAAAAATTAATTCAGTTAACTGGTCTTTTCAAAATGAAAGTAAACTCTGTGTTTTTTACTACAAGTAGAGAAAGTTTTCAAAAATATTTTCTTTTGACAAAAATAACCTTTAACCTATTAGAACTTTATTTTATTTTTTCAATACTGGAAATTGTAGGAAGCATACAAATATATAATGTGCTCTATATAGCACCTACAGTTATGTTATTAGTTAGTTATTCTAATTAGTTCAGCTGTATACTTCAGATTTAGTTTCAAAAATGTTCTTTGAAAGACCTGGAGGCATGAATGTTGCTATGTTTGCAACTTTTTAAAATAGGTGCATCTTTTTCCAAGACTAGCAGGTGGTACATTTGTATTATTGCAAGCTCTGAAATTCTGGAATCAAATTTGGAATATTTAATTCCACCTAATTATGGCTATGCAAAGCATTGAAAGGGAAATTTTACTAATCATATTAAAAAATAAGAATGTCCCCTCTTTAAGGCATTAAATTATCTGCATACTCAGGAAGACTCATATAACACTGTTATATATGTGCATTGGAGAATGAGAAAAAAAGACAGTGAATTTCCAAACACATGTACACAATTCTCTACATCCAGGAAACTACAGTCTAATCAATTTGACATCAGTGTCTGCAAAAATCTTGGAAAGGACAATCAAACAGCAGACTTGCGAGCACCTAGAAATAAATAAAATGATCACTAGAAGCCAGCATGGGTTTGTTAATACCAGATCATTCTGGATGAATCTTATTGCCATCTTTGGTAAAGTGATTAAATTAGTGGATCAAAGAAATTATGTGGATATAATTTACTTAGACTTCAGTAAGGAATCGAGCAGAGTAGACCTCAGCCTGTAAGATAGAACAATGTGTGATAGAAACTATTAGATGGATTTGCAGTTGACTGATCAATCACACTCACCATGTACCGTGTTTTTTTGGAAATAAGATCCTGTGTTATATTTTTTGGAACACTGAAATAAGTGCTTGGTCTTACTGCTATAAACTCAAAAACCCAATTGTGTTTATTATCAGGGGATATCTTATTTTGGAGAAAGCAGGGTAGTCTTCAATGGAACTATATTTATATGAAGCATGCAGTGGGGTACCTCAAGACTCTCTTGGGTGCAGTGCTCTTAGACATCTTCATAAATTATCTAGATCAGGGGTATCAAACTCAATTTCATTGAGGGCCACATCAGGAATGTGTTTGACCTTTGGGGAGCATGGCATGATAGGTGTAGCCAGGGGGTATGGCCAGCTCAATATCACTCATCTCAGAGACACCTGTGGTGGTCCTGGTGGGGCTGGGGAGATCCTCCTGAAGCCCTTTGCCAAGAAAACCGGAGGTGAGAGGGTTACACACGGCTCTAACTGGCTCTGTTTTTGGCCATGACAATTTCTTTCTGACCTCTGCCAGCAAAAATGGAGCCCAGGAGGGCCGCATATGGCCCTCTAAAGCTCCATTTTCATTGGCAGGGGCACCATGGGCCAACACTTTGCTATATTTCTAATTCTTTTAATGCTTTTACAATAATATTACATTAAATATATCCATTTTTATTTTCAATCCACTCATAAAATTTTCCCCAAACTTTATAAAACTCCGAGTCTTCTTTGTTTTTAATTTTCATTGTAAGTCTATTCATTTCCACACAGTCCATAATCTTCCTTAGTACTTCTCTTTCTGTTGGTATTCTATTCAACTTCCAATTTTATGCATACACAAGTCTAGCGGCAGTCACTATGTGTACAATTAAATATATTTCTTCTTTATTACATTTTTCTAGTAGGATACCTAATAAAAATATTTCAGGTTTTAACTCAATACTTTCTTCGATATATTCTCAATCCATATTTGAACCTCTATCCAATATTTTTTGGCTTCCGTGCAAATCCACCACATACTTTCCTATTTTCATGTCAGCCCTGCAGGCCAAATATAAGCACCCTGCAGGCTGCACCTGGCCAATGGGCCTTGAATTTGACACCCGTGATCTAGATCAGTGATGGCAAACCTTTTTTTGCCAAAAGAGCATGGGCGCACGCTATTGTGCATGCATGAGTGCCCACACCCATAATTCAATGCCTGGGGAGGGCAAAAATAGCTTCCCCTGCCCCCTGGAGGCCCTCTTGTGGCCAGAAATGGCTTGTTTCCCAACTTCTGGTGGGCTGGGTAGGCTCATGTTTCACCCTCCCCTGGCCACAAAAGCTTCCCTGGAGCTAGGGGAGGGTAAAAATGCCCTCCCGCCAAAAATCCCTCCTAGAGCCTCTGTGAGAGCCAAACATCAGCTGGCCAGCACACACATGCACACTGGAGCTGAGCTAAGGCAACAGCTCATGTGCCAACAGATATGACTCTGCATGCCACCTGTGGCACCTGTGCCATAGGTTCACCATCACTGATCTAAATGATGGGATAGAAGGGGAATTAATCTAATTTGCAGACAACACAAGCTGTGTCTGATGTCTGGTATCAAGTCTGAAATCTCAACAGATTTCTGCTAGATATCCAACTCACCTTTTTGTTACACTATTTAATGTTTTTATCCTTTCCATAAGCCAGTTTTTCCCAACCTTGACAACTTAAAGATATCTGGATTTCAACTCCCAGAATTCCCCAGCCAGCATTTGCTGGCTGGGGAATTCTGGGAGTTGAAGTCCAGATATCTTCAAGTTTCCAAGGTTGGGAAACACTGGCCTAAGCTATAGGGTAGGTGAATTTTATCAGTGTCACTGTAACCTTGAGCCTGATTTTGGGACATTTGGGTACAAAATCCCGAACCCTGAATTCATTGCATTATCTAAAGTCTATCAGACAACTCATCTCTGTATGCTTTCCCTCTTTTGGAAACTTCACAACGGAGTCATATTTACACTTCTACTGGGATTCCCTGCAAGGAGACATGCACATACCTACACACACAATGAATGCTTTGAGGAATGCATTGCTACTCAAGATATTGTTTGCTGTAAAGACCCTAACTGTTCAGTGTGATATAAGGTTCTGTTTGTTGGTCTATGAGTATAATAAATTATCTGTTTCAATTTATGAGCCTATCATGTCTGCATTAGACAGTGATGTACTGTATACAAAAACTGTTAAATATCTAGCATTAAAGTAAACTGATGCTCTTGCTCCTTGTCATTTATATAGCACTTCCAACAATTAAAATGTTTTATGATCCTGCATGAACAGATTTTAACACTGGGAGAGTTTAACATCGTTTCATTTTGGAAACAGGAAACTCTTTTAGAGCCTTGGCATAAGTACAAGTCTGGGAACTATACATTTTTTAATAAAATAACATTAATCTACATAAAATTATTTATTAGGGCACTGAATACACAGCTTATAATATATGTAATTCCTATTGGCTGTGCTGAATAAAGTTTAAGAGCAGATTATTATGTTCTGCCTAAATTTCCAGGCTCTCAATATATTTTTTGTTTTGTTTTTTGGTTGATTTTTTTTCTCTTACATTTGCAAGGAATGTATTAATGTCTGAAAACTTGGGCTGGTAAATCATATGTCTTGGGACCTTGGCTAACACCAGCTTCCAATGAAGTTGTATCCAAGTTGGTTTCAACATATCCATGCATTTTTCTTAGTAAGAGAACTTGTCCCTATTGCCTTCTTCCAGATTTTTTTTAACTTCTAGGCCATATTTAATGATTTTTTAAAAAATGGATTTTCTTACAGTGGAGATACAGGAATCTGTTTCTTTGGAATAGTGGTTTATAGGAGAGTCTCTAAAGGTGCTGGTTTTGCAGAGTGCAAGTGAATCTTTAAACCAGTGTTTCCCAACCTTGGCAACTTGAAGATATTTGGACTTCAACTCCCAGAATCCCCCTGCCAGCAAATGCTGGCTGGGGAACTCTGTAAGTCGAAGTCCAAATATCCATCTTCAAGTTGCCAAGGTTGGGAAACACTGCTTTAAACTACAACTATGCTGCAGCAGGGAAGGAGTTTATTTTTCCTTTAAAAGAAAGACTTTGAAAATGGAAATAAACTTCTCCCTATCCTCTGTGTGTGTGTGTGTAACTGTATGTATGTATGTATGTATGTATGTATGTATGTATGCATACATGCATGCATGTATGTAAATATATATAGTTACATATTTTTGCTGATAAGTGAAAAGGATGGGAGCCTGTTATAGATCTATTTTGATCTTGTTATGGTCTCATCGGACAGACATACCCTTACTGGAAAGGTTAGGAAAGAGCATAGTAAACTCAACTTGGAAGTAAATTACTTTTAACATTTGCAAAATCTGTTTACTTTTTACTCAATGTAATACAGTGAACCCTCGAGTTTCACGTCCTCAAGTATCGCGAAAGGGCTATTTCGCGAGTTTTCAACCCGGAAGTAAACTCCACCATCTGCGCATGCGTGCCCTTCCACGCATGCGTAGATGGTGGAGTTTCCCCGCCGGGCAGAGGCTTCCCTGGGTCTTCCCCCTTCTCCCAGAGGCTTCCCTGGGTGCCCGCTCGCTTGGGGACATCCCAGCTCCGCTCCCCAGCTGGGAAGCGGATCTAGGGAGTCCCCACCGCGCGCGCGTTGCTGGGGAAAGCGCGCGCGCTTGGGGACATCCCAGCTCCGCTCCCCAGCTGGGAAGCGGATCTAGGGAGTCCCCACCGCGCGCGCGTTGCTGGGGAAAGCGCGCGCGCTTGGGGACATCCCAGCTCCGCTCCCCAGCTGGAAAGCGGATCTAGGGAGTCCCCACCGCGCGCGCGTTGCTGGGGAAAGCGCGCGCGCTTGGGGACATCCCAGCTCTGCTCCCCAGCTGGGAAGCGGAGCTAGGGAGTCCCCAAGCACGCGCGCACCCCAGGCGCGAGCAACGGGGTGGGCGGGCGAAGGGCGGGCGGCAGTGGAAGCAAAAACACCATCTGCGCACGCGCAGATGGTGTTTTTACTTCCGCACCGCTACTTCGCTAAAAATCGATCGTCGCGTGGGGTCCCGGAACGGAACCCTCGCGATGATCGAGGGTTCACTGTATACTACATTTTTGTACAGGTCGCACTTCATCTTAAGAAGGTGCTGAAATTTCTTAATGAACCAAATTCTACCCTCTTATTAACCTTAGCTAGAGCAGAGACCACTGAGCTTTTGTGAAGCAGTGTGAATTAAATTTAGTAAAGCAGGGAATGGAGCAATTGGGAATTGATTGGGAATTTCATTTGGCAAATTGCCCAACTTCCTCTTTGAAAGCTGCAAGGGAGACCAGAGATCTCTTCTAAAGTGAATGTATCAATATTTATCTCAGGCACTAGTGTAACTGTTTTAAGAAAAGCAATTATGCATCTCTGCAGTTCTCAGTATTTTGTCTGATTATTCTCTTAAATGCTAGGTGTGTTGCATAATAAGCAACTTTCCCTTCCAGTTGGGAATACATTTAGATGGAGAATTTGGGAGTTGTTTTCCTAACTTAATTGGAGGCTACCATGTTGGAAAAAGCAGCATGACTGATAAGACAGAAAAGAACATTCCATTACCCAAAGTATTTCAGTAAATCTCCAAGTCAGTGGTTCTCAATCTTTTCTTCACCACAGACTTCCTTTAAATACCTTTTGTGGCTATGAACCAAAGCCATGGATCTCCATTTAAATCTTAAAATTTAAATCATAACATTTCTTCAAGCTTTCTTTTGTGGATATCATGCATCCCGTCCCCCTGTACCCCAAAGTCAGAGGACCACAGGTTGAGAATCACTGCTCTAAGTAACGTTTTTCAGATGTGAATGCATGCTTAGTATATGTGATTCTTTACAGATTCAGAATAAGAAATATGAAAATGGCAAGTGAAGAAATTTAGTCACCTTTTCAATCAGTATTTTGTTACACATTTCTTGGCAAAAATCATGTATTTCCAATAGCAGGCTAAAAATCTAGCCTTGTTTTTGGATTTTTCCCCAGTCCTCTTTTGCACAATTCTTTTGGCTTAGAAATATTCTTAAATATACTGCATGTTAAAGATCTCCCCAAAGTTTTTCAATGAAATTCAAGTCTAGGAAATGTGGAAACCCCTTTCCAGAACCTTTATGTTCATTTTCTGTTAGTACCTCATAGATAATTTAGAAATATATTTCACTGTTTGAAATATCTAAACTCTGCCTACATTTTTACCATGGTCTAAGTATCCTTTAGACCCAGAAGAATATGTTATAGGAAATTAGCATACTTCAATAATGTATCTAATTTTACCTCTTACAGTTTGAAAAGTCTGGCTAACAGCAAGAGTAGAATATGATGAAATTTGATAAAAGAAGCAAGGGCTCTTTTGAGTCATGGAGTTAATGATTCATCTAAATCTTTTTCTAAGAGAACTTCCTTTCAGGGGCTAACAATTCTGCCTTTTCAAAATTGGAAACTAATTTCTGAGAATGAAAGCCAACAATAATTTTTAAAACCAATTGGTTCTGTTCTGTCACCTTCAAAACTTTACAAGCTGTGATGACATTCTATTCTTTTGACAAATTATTGAAAGAATAGAATGGCATTAAGTGACTTTTTAAAAATTAGATACCATAGGCAAATGCACTACTGTATATAAAATAGGATATTTCTGGGTATTTATAGGAAGATTTGGCAAGAAAAATTAGCAACTGAAGAAATGGCATTGAGGTTCTATATAATTTATATAAAAGTAGAACTTTTTCGCTATATTTGTTGCTTACATGTATGGTTCAAAGCAAAACTGGTGCACTTATCAATGTAATTCTACGTATTTCCCTTGGTGAGACTTAAAAATGATAGGGCATTTCATGATTCTCTAGAATCACAAATTATGGTATTATTCCTTTGAAAATAGTTTCTTGATTAAAAAAAGACTGCCTTTAAGCAATACGTTCCATTTTTATTTTACTTTGTTCACAGAACTTGTTAATTGTATTTTAAATTTTGGACTGCTTTGGTGTATAATTAATGCAATTAATTAAATGCAACATTTAAATGTAAAATTATTGTTGAAAATGAAGTCTGAAGATTCCTTTGGATATATTCATCAATTTAACAAAAAACATTCCTGTGTGCCTCTGCCTTTCCCCCCTTAACAGCATGGAAACAAAAAGTTAATGAGTATATCTTTATTTCATATGAGCATTTCATCTTACTGATCTGTCAATGGGTCAGGTATCCCCATTTAATTTGTCTAACCTATAAGCAATACTTGGGCTAGGATGGTAATGTAATTAAAATTCTTAATCTTTAAAGCAGACTGATATTATAACAAACTTTCATATATCCATCTTCACACATAGATGTGTAGTGACTGAATGACTCCATGTTTCTGTGTCTCTACTTTTTGTCAAATCTGTTTAATTCACTTAGATGTCAGCCTCCCAATTTTACTAAGAGATAATATTCCATCCTGGAAGATTATCATAGGAAGAGAAGAAATTACCTTCTACTGAGCCAAAGCATTAGTTCATTTAGCTCAGTACTTTTGACATTGGCTTGCTGAGTAAGCCACATTAGAGTGGATTACAGATTGTGCTAAAACAACCAAACAAATCATATTATAGCTTAATTTCATGTGTAAACTGTCTGGCTCTAATTCTCACATATTTGAGTCAATTTTTTCCCAGTTGTACCTCAAGATATAAAAGAAAATTAAACTGGCTAATCAAAAATGTAGATTCTGCAACACTATTTATCTCCCCCTTAGCCAATTCTCTTCTAAAGTTAACTTTAAATTGGAGTCCTGGAATGATTCAACAGATCTTCATCAGACCATAGATAGGCAGACTTTTATCAGTTCCTGTGAATGTTGGCATAATTTTAGGAAGGTGGACAGGGGGAGGAGAGAGAAGGGGGCGTTTGCCCAGGTTCGCCTGGCGCACCAGTTGCAGCCCTATTTGGACCGGGACTCACTGCTCACAGTCACTCATGCCCTCATCACCTCGAGGTTCGACTACTGTAACGCTCTCTACATGGGGCTACCTTTGAAAAGTGTTCGGAAACTTCAGATCGTGCAGAATGCAGCTGCGAGAGCAGTCATGGGCTTCCCCAGGTGTGCCCATGTTACACCAACACTCCGCAGTCTGCATTGGTTGCCAATCAATTTCCGGTCACAATTCAAAGTGTTGGTTATGACCTAAAATTGCCAGCTTTGATGCCTATACTCTTTGTCCCATAGAAATAAAGCCCTTCATGGCATCGGACCGGAATATCTCCGAGACCGCCTTCTGCTGCACGAATCCCTTCTCCGGGTCCCATCAACTAAACAATGTCGGTTGGCGGGCCCCAGGGGAAGAGCCTTCTCTGTGGTGGCCCCGACTCTCTGGAACCAGCTCCCCCCAGAGATTAGAACTGCCCCTACCCTCCTTGCCTTTCGTAAACTCCTTAAAACCCACCTTTGTCGTCAGGCATGGGGGAACTGAGATATCTCCCCCGGGCCTATATAATTTATGCATGGTATGTTTGTAGGTATGTCTGCTTAAAAATGGGTTTTTTTTAACTATTTTAATTTTAAATTGTAAATTATTAGATTTGTCATGAACTGTTTTATTGTGTTGTGAGCTGCCCCGAGTCTACGGAAAGGGGCGGCATACAAATCTAATAAATAAAATAAATAATAAAATAAAGAACAAAATAAATATTAGTTTGCAACAATACAACAAACCACCATTCTCTTATTAGCTATTGTTCTACCTTTTTATGACATGATCCTCTTTCATCACTCCTAGCTCTTATTAGTGCTTCTCAGTCCACCAGGTGTTGCTACTACTATACATTTTAGAAAAGGTATGGATGTGGATAGAAATTGAATGAGATTATCAAAAAAAAAGACCAGCCTAGATTAGACAGGAGTGGATTGGAGAATCAATAAAACATTCTGGAAAAAGAGGATTTACTTGTGATATTCTTTGAATATTATTCAACTCTGCAGTCTGGTTAAAGGAAAATACAGGTGTGGCATATTCCCATTTCTTAACAGCCTGGTGTGGTGGATCATCACTGATTCTCCCATTCACACTCCATTCACACTTTAGAGAGTTTTAGGGCAGGACGGAGGCTGAAGAAATAAATCATATATGTGGCTTGCCTTTAGCAGGAGTTGAAGCACAGATGGGGAAAAAACAGGGCTGTGTCCTATAATAAATTATCATCTGGCTTTCATACTGTGTATCTGACCTGAATATAAACATAACTGCCTATTTAGCAGTTTTTGAGTCATTGTTGGTTATTGTAGGCAATTAGACTCCTAACCAAACAAAGAGAAAGTATGCTACTTCTGTGCAGAATGGATAGGAAATAGCATAGAAATGGAGAGATGGCAGGTATAAATGCCACCAGCCCAGGCATAAATATTAAGGAATATAATCTTCTCCTGATCAAATCAGTAGTTTGCAATTTTGAAGAAGCAAGTAGCTGTTCAGAAAATAATATTTGAATATATCATCTTATTCTGATTTTTCATATTTCTGTGATATAAAATGGGGAAAATGTACTTGGCTGAACTGGAACAATTGTCCCAATGCCTGTCTTTTAGAAGCTCTGTGGCTAAAACTTTCAGAATTTGAAGCCTGCCATGTTCAATCAATTGCCCAGTTTAATTGGTGTGTGTATGGTTGTTGTTGTTTTTTTAAATCAGACTATCCTATAAATCAGTGGTCCCCAAGGTTTTTTCCACCAGGGACCAGTTTCAGCAAGACAATTTTTCTATGGCCCGGTGGGAGAGGAAAGGGATGTGGTTGGGGGCGGGATTAAGCATGGGGGTGCTGGTCCTCCCCACCCCTCTTTACCGCCATCGCTCTATGGCTGGCAGAACCTGCCTCCCAAGCCCTCTTGCCCAGCGGGAGCTAAGCGCTGGAGAGAGGGGGTCAGGCTGGCCCTCCTGCCTCTCCCCAGCCAAAAACGCAAAAGTGCCCCGCGGCAGAAGCCAAAAGAGGCTTGAGCCTCTCGGTCCTTCCCGCCCCTCTGTCCCGTCCATCGTCCTGTGGCCGGCAGAACCTGCCTCCTGAGGCCTCTTGCCCGACGGGAGGCGAAGCGCTGGAGGGAGGGGGTGGCGGCATGAGGGCCGGCAGCTGCTGACTCCACGGACCGGTGCAACATGCCCCGCGGCCCGGTACTGGTCCGCGGCCCGGTGGTTGGGGACCCCTGCTATAGATAGACAGGCTTTAGTGAATTAATTATTTCATTTATTTATTTATAAAATAAATGTAAGATGAAACTGTGTGCATTGGTACTAAAATTGGTAGATATAAATCCTGTGAGTTATATAACAAGACACAAACATTGCAAACATTTATTTCTCTGCACATATGGAAATAGGATCACAGAATCAAATTCTACTTTGCCTGGTTATTCCAAAAGGGACATGTTATTTGTGTTACATCTCTGAAAGAAGTTTGAAATCTGGATTGCTATTGCACTGGCAAATGTCTAGTGCTAGATGATAATTATTTACATTTGAAAGAAATGCCAAACCAAAAAAATGAAAAAATAAAATCATTATTTGTACTACCTGCTTGATGGTCAATGAAACTCAAGTTCACAGGGCTCTTGGTAAAATGAGCTAATGTGCTATCTCATCAATATATAAAATTATACAGTAACAATTTTTATAATAAGTATTAAGTAATTCAAAGCATATTTTTGGACATCTGGGCTATAAAATCCTTTTGGTAGATCACAGAGACTATGTGTTGCTTCAGTGTTTTATTTTCAATTATCTGGAGCTGAGGCATAGATGGCTTTTTATTTGGGCTTAATTTGAAGAGCTCACAAAGGGAGGTGTTCTGTCCCTCAACTCATTTACTGGGAATTTTACATCTGTGGCTCAATTTTTAGTGGGATTATAGCAAATGACAAAATACATACTGTACATGGCTTTTAAGTATTAAAAACCTTCTGGAATAGGAAACACTACTTTTTTAAAAAATGTATATAACTTGATATAAACGATAAGAGGTTAAGAGAGCTAGTTTGGCCCAATTCTAAAGGCACCAGGCTAGAAATGAGGAGTCTGTGAGTTTTAATCCTGCTTTAGGCATAAAGACCAACCAATCTACCCATGAAATCAGGCTCAGATGATCAGCTGCTGGATCAAATTTGGTTGATTGAAAAAAGTGGAGACTGTGTGTAGGGGAAAACACATTGAAAAAATAGACAAATTACTGAAAATTCTTCATATGTGTGTGTGTGTGTGTGTGTGTGTGTATCGTTCTGAGTTCGGGTTTTGCCCTGTGTAATGTAATGTAATGTAATACAGTGTTCCCTCGATTTTTGCGGGTTCGAACTTCGCGAAACGTCTACACCACGGTTTTTCAAAAATATTAATTAAAAAATACTTTGCAGTCTTTTTCCCTATACCACAGTTTTTCCCGCCTGATGACGTCATATGTCATTACCAAACTTTTGTCTGCCTTTAAAAAACATTTTTAAAAATAAACTTTAATAAATAAACATGGTGAGTAATAATCTAAATGGTTGCTAAGGGAATGTGAAATGGTAATTTAGGGGTTTAAAGTGTTAAGAGAAGGCTTGGGATACTGTTCATAGCCAAAAATAGTGTATTTACTTCTGCATCTTTACTTCGCGGAAATTTGACTTTCGCGGGTGGTCTTGGAACGCACCCCCCCCGGCAGAAATCGAGGGAACACTGTATGTATGTATGTATGTATGTATGTGTGTGTATATATATATATATATATATATATATATATATATATATATATATATATATATATATATATATATATATGTAGATTGTTCTGAGTTCGGGTTTTGCCCTGTGTAATGTTTTGCATGTCTTTTACACAGGGCAAAACCCGAACTCAGAACAATCTACATACATATACCCGTGAAAATTTACGAAAAGAAAAAAAAAAAATATATATATATATATATATATATATATATATATATATATATATATATTAAAATCCATTTCTCCATTTTCTAGCATACCTTCTCTTTGTGAGAAACGCTTTCATCCTGAAGAAAAATTGACGTGTTTTTTAAAGAGAGGGCGTTATGTGGCAAATTTTCCTCCAAACAGCCACAGGTTTTTTGACAAATACATTTGACCAATAAAAATTCTATTCTGTTCTGTTCTATTCTATTTTGTGACTAATCCAATCAATCTTTTGTCTCTTCCACATTCCTTTGAGTGAAAATATAGAAAGATGACTGATCTTACTTCCCTCTTTTATATATAAGTTCCACAGTGTGTGTTTGTGTGTATTCAGTTATAGTAACCTATTTAAGTAATATTTTGCTTATATTTTTTATACATATCTAAGAGAAATCATAAATACACTTTTGTCTGACCCATTAATCTAATTCCAAATGAAATGCTTTTTGTTGTTAACATTTTAAGGATCTAATCACTTTTGTCTACTAACATTCCAAATGCGCTTAAAAATCTTTAAGGTATAATATTATGAAAAAATCTATAAATTTTAAATATTTAGCTATACCATGTGGTATAATTATATTTGTAAATTTATTACTGCTAAAATTAAGTTTTCAGAACGTTTAGGCTTTTTGGATAGTTACATGGAACATTAGTTCTATGATAAAATATTGTTTTGTTCTAGATGTGAAAACTCTCAAAACATAATAGTTCTCAAAAGACAAGTCCTTAGGAAGAATTATTAGGAATATTAGGAAGAATATTTTCAGGAAATTAACAAAAGTGTGGAAAAATATTATTAATATTTTCCTGTTGTTCTATAAATAAGCCTTCTCTGTGGCGGCCCCGACCCTATGGAATCAACTCCCCACGAAGATTAGGATTGCCCCCACCCTCCTTGCCTTTTGCAAACTCCTTAAAACCTACCTCTGCCGTTAGGCATGGGGAAATTGATACCCCTGGGCCGTTTCCATTTTATGTATGTTTGTCTGAGATGTGAAAAGTCTGGACTCCGGTAGTCTTAAATCAAAACTGGTTTATTCATGGCAAGAGAGAATACAAAAACTGGAGCAGGTAGAATTGCCGGAATGAGGGCAACGGCTAACCCGTTGCCCTTTTATACTCTTTTTTTTACGCGGGTTTTCCAACTGACACACATTTAACTTTCGCGGCTATTTTCTGAATAGCCGCGTCTTAACCAATCGCAGATTTTCTGCGAATATTTTTGAACAAACACAACACCCCTCCCTCTTCGGCTGAGACCATGATTACGTGTTAATCCACGTCACATAGTCCTGCAAGCGGATTGGTGGTTTCACAGATCTCTGGGACCTGCGCAGTTCATTTTGCTGGGAGCTGCTTGCCTGGACGGCTGGCTCCGTTGCTCCGCTAAGGCTAGTCTCTGACGGGCCTGGTTGCGATGATGCATTTTGATCTTCGCCGGCCGCCAGGGGCAACAAGCAGCCATCGCTGGAGTCTCGAGGTGGTTCTGGTAAGTCCTCTATTGGTTTGTCTGCAGTAGGTAAAATGTCTGGGTTAGTCTTCATTCGTTTGCGTAGTTGGTCGACATGCCGATGCCAACTGCGCCCATCTGTTAATATTACAACGTATGTTTTTAAACCTGTTTTATCCAATACTGTGCCATCTTTCCATTTATCGTTTGAATCATAGTCTTTGGCATAAATTAAATCCCCGATGTTAAATTGTCTCTCACTTTGTATTTTTATTTCTTTATGGTCATTCTGGTAATTTGGGTGAATTCTGTCTAATTTAGAACGAAGGTTTCTGCCCATTAAAAGTTCTGCCGGGCTTTTGTTTGTTGACGCTGATGGCGTAATATGCTGAATGGTTAAAAATTCATCAATTTGTTGTTGCCAATCTCCTATTGGTGCTTTGTTTAATGCTTCCTTTGTGGTTCTAACCATTCGTTCTGCTTGCCCATTAGCTTGGGCAAAATGAGGTGGAGTGAGCACATGTTTTATGCCCTGATCTGCAAGAAATAGTTCCATTTGACGGGCTGTTAACTGAGGCCCGTTGTCAGATACCAAAGTGTCTGGAATACCATGTGTGGCAAACATTTTCCTTAATGCCTTTATAGTTGCACTAGTAGTTGTGGATGCCATGAGTTCAATTTCCAGCCACTTGGAGTATGCATCCACAACCAGTAAAAAGGATTGGCCCCTGATTGGTCCTGCAAAGTCAATATGTATTCTAGACCAGGGCCCTCTTGGTGTTGGCCACTCTGATGGTGTAACTTTTGGTGGGTTGGGTCTTGTTCTTTGGCAGGGAATACAACCACCCACCCATGACTCTATGTCCTTGTCCAATCCTGGCCACCATAAATGACTTCTGGCAATAGTTTTCATTTTGACTATTCCTGGGTGACCTATATGCAATAGCTGCAATGCTTGCTTCTGTAAGGCTTTTGGAATAACAACCCTGTCTCCCCACAGTATACAATCTTTTAACACATTTAATTCAAACTGTCTATTCTTAAAAGGTTGAAATTGGTTTGATTGTTGTTCAATTGGCCATCCCTTTAATATCCATTGTTTAATATATTTCAAAATTGGATCTGCTTGTGTCTGATTGGCTATTTCTGTTGCTGTTAATAACGTTTGTTTACTAGATTCAATTAATAAAACGCTTGAGGCAGGGGCTGGATCATTGACTAATTCTGTTTGGGGGCACCTGCTTAATGCATCAGCATTTCCTATGTCTTTCCCCCCCCTGTGGATTAATGTATAATTGTAAGCGGCTAGAAAAATAGTCCAGCGAGTCATGCGAGGAGAAAGAAAGGCGGGAGTTTGTTTGTTTCCCGCCAAAATGCCTAAAAGCGGTTTATGGTCGGTGATTAACGTAAAGGGTCGACCACAAAGGTAATAATGAAAACGTTTAACTCCAGCGACAAGGGCTAACGCCTCCTTGTCGAGCTGGGAGTAATTCCTTTCAGCTGCCGAAAGAGTTTTAGAATAATAAGCTATTGGGGCTTCTGTGCCGTCCGGAAAGTTATGGCTGAGGACGGCTCCTATGCCGAACGGTGAAGCGTCGCAGGTTAGGGATAAGGGCATAGCTACATTATATTGCACTAGGACACTATTAGAGGAAAGTAAATTTTTTACTGCTTGGAAAGCGGCTTGTTCTTTTGGTCCCCACGTCCAGGCAGAGTCTTTCTTTAGGAGGTTATGAAGCGGTTCTGCTACCGTCGCTTTCTGTTTAAGAAAGACGGAATAAAAGTTAAGGAGTCCTAGGAATGCTTGTAAGTCTGTCTTATCTGAAGGGGTGGGGGCGTTCCTTATGGCATCAACTTTGTCATTTGTGGGGTGAATCCCAAATCGATCTATTGTAAACCCCAGGAATTCAACTTTGGGCACAGCCCAAGAACATTTGTCTGCTTTCAAATGGAGTCCTGTTTCTTTAAATTTGGTTAAAACGCGCCTGATTCTGTCCCATAACTCAGATTTGGATGTGGCAGATATTAATACGTCGTCGAAATATGGAACGACCCCAGGAATATTATTTAAAATGCGTTCCATCAGACCCTGAAAGATACCTGGGGCGGTAGAGACTCCAAATTGGAGCCGGGTGCATTTAAAGGCACCTCTATGAGTTACGATTGTCTGGGCTTCAGAGGTGTCTTGATCTACGGTGAGCTGTTGATATGCCTGTGCCAGGTCCAACTTCGCGAAGATGGACCCATTTCCTAAGGTGTGCAAGAGTTGTTGCACTACTGGGATTGGATAGGCATTATGCTGTAGTGCTTTATTAATCGTGGCTTTATAATCTGCGCAAATTCTAATAGAACCATCCGGCTTAACGGGCGTTACAATAGGAGTTTCCCATTTAGCGTGGTCAGTGGGAACTAAAATGCCCTGAGCTATTAATTTGTCCAATTGTTCATCCACTTTAGGCAAAAGTGGAATGGGGATTCTGCGGGGCTTTAATCGGATGGGCGGAATATTTGGGTCCAAATTAAACGAAATGGGGCTGCCTGTATATTTACCCAGAGCGCTAGAGAAAACTTCGGGAAATTCTTTCAATAAATCATTTGGGTCAAAAGAGTCACATACATTGTTAACCCCTGAAATTTCAATACCTAAAGGTTGTAACCATCGAAGTCCCAATAATGAGTGTTTAGGACCGTCAACCACTAACAGAGGTAAAAACCCTTGAAATTTTTTAAACGCAATAGGAACATTTAAGCATCCTAACACTGGAATTGAATGGCCCTGAAAATCACTCAAACCCGGTTCCCACGGTTGCAAGTCAGTTTGTTTTACACGAGGTAAATATAATTTAAGTTTTTCCCAAGGCATTATGGAATGTCTGGACCCGGTGTCTAATTCCATTTGGCAGGGGTGGCCGTTGAGGAAAAGAGAAACAAATAGCTTGTTTTCCGCAGCGGGAAAATTGCAGTTTACGGAAGAAGGGGAGTTACCTCGTTGGTTAGAAGAGGGCGAGTTGTCAGCCGGGCGGGAAACGTTGCGCGAAAACGGTGGTCGTCGATTCCTCGGTGAAAAATAGGGTCGTTGGTTTTGTTGAGTTGCTGGAGTTGGGTTGGCGGCGCGGCAGACTTCGGCGATGTGGCCGCGGCGCTGGCAACGGCGGCAGTAGGCATCCTTGAAATGGCAGCGAAAACGAGGGTGGTTTCCGTTGCAGCCGGCACATCTGTCTGCACGGGAGGCTTCTTTGGCGTCGTGGTCGGAGGCTCTTCGGATTTGGAGACAGGTGTCGTCTGGAGTAGCAGATTCTGAGTGTTTTACATCAGAAGGGCAGGCGTGCCAAGGTGATTCATCAGGAATGTGATGAACGGTTGAGGTTGCGCGTTTAATTTCGGCAACAGATGTTTCAGATACCTCGGAGGCTTTTGCTGCCTTAAGAATGTCTTGGAGAGAGGCATCCTCATCAACTAAGTATTTCTTCTGGAGCGTGATGTTGGTTAGACCGAAAATAAGGCGGTCCATGAGCTGTTCCTCTGGATCCTTGTATTTGCACTTCGGGAGGAGTGCGCGTAGGCGAGTTATAAAATCGTTGGTGGATTCTCCGTCCGCTTGCCTCATCTGAGCGAATTGATGGCGGTATACGCGGACAGGAGTCGTCGGTTGATAATGGGCGGCAAGTTTTGCTTGTAGAGTTGACCATGCGACGGTTTCCAGGGTGTCTGGGTCAACGAGTGTAGAGGCTAGGCTGTAGACTTCTGTGCCGCAATAAGCGAGGAATATAGCTTTCTTCCTCTCGTCATCGGCGTCATGTAGATTGCTCGCTTTCAAGAAAAATGTAAATTTGGACATATACGAGGTCCAAGCTTCCGTCTCGGGGTTGAATACGGGCGGCGGTGGAGCCATGGCCGAGTTCATGGCTGCGTTAGCGGGAGTTCGACCTCCTCGTCGCCACTGAAAAGTCTGGACTCCGGTAGTCTTAAATCAAAACTGGTTTATTCATGGCAAGAGAGAATACAAAAACTGGAGCAGGTAGAATTGCCGGAATGAGGGCAACGGCTAACCCGTTGCCCTTTTATACTCTTTTTTTTACGCGGGTTTTCCAACTGACACACATTTAACTTTCGCGGCTATTTTCTGAATAGCCGCGTCTTAACCAATCGCAGATTTTCTGCGAATATTTTTGAACAAACACAACAAGATGTATGACTGTTTTTTATATTAAGGGGTTTTAAATTGTTTTTAATTATTGGATTTGTACTGTTTTCTTGTTGTGAGCTGCTCCGAGTCTTCATAGAGGGGCGGCATACAAATCTAATAAATAATAATAATAAAATAAGGTTTTCAAATAATGGCCTTGGAATTTCTGTTTTATCCAAACAATGTACTTTTAAAATATGTATTGTACACATTTCTATCTTTACACCAATTCCTCTTTTTATGTGTATTTTATTATATAATTTCAAAATAACCTTCCTGTAGATATAATCCTTCAATGTATAAACATTGTGTCCCTTGGAAATACAGTCTTTGAATGATTCATGCTTTATCCAAAATATACTGGTGAGATGAGAGGTAAAATTTCACTTTCATTTTTAAAAAACATTAACAGTAATTTATCTGGCTTTCTACTTATTCCATTTATCACTGTCAAAGGTTCTGCAAAAACAATGGAAAATTTAAAAGAGGAGAAAAAGTTAACTGCTTGCTCTTAACTTTGGCCTAAAGTCCATATAACTCCTACAAAAAATGGAACATACATGCAAATAACACCAGCAGACTTACCGGCAGGTGCCTTTTGCAGGAGGGTCGGGACGACACGGGCACATGGCCGCCGCCATCTTGGATCTCGGCTGAAGTCTCGCGAGATTGCGAGGCTTCGGCCAAGAGTCAGGCCAGGGTGGCCTGATTGCTGACGTGGCCGGGCGGGGCTTGCCAGCCCTATAAAAGGGCGTGCAGGCCCAGGTTCGGCCTGTTCGCCTGGGCCACGTCAGAAGAGCAGACACTTGGCTGTCTGCTCTTGGAGCCTTTCGGCGGCCGCGTGGAGCGGCCGTCATTTCGGAAGCCTCGTCGGAGGCTTGAGGCGACTGCTGCTCGTTGCGGGCAGCAGGCTTCAGCCCATCTGAGGCTGGCGGTCTGCCCCTCTTCGATCGGCGGGCAGCAACGGCCTTTCGGATGGAGTCCCGCGTGAGCACCCCCCCTCCGATCTGTAAAAGGTGGCCATGTGTTACGGCCGCCATCTTGACAGCCTCATCGGAGGCTCGTAGAGTGGTTTGGGGGCTTCGAGTCTGGCGGGACGGCCGGTCCTTGAGCCGTTGGCTGTTGTCCCCCCCCTATTTCCTTACGGGGGGATCATTCGGGTAGCCCCCTTGGGGACGTGGGGGCTCGGGGGAGGGCTCGCGTGTGCGCGCCCCCCCCGGTTCGTGGCCCCCGAAAACCAATAAGAAATAAAATAAGAAATAAAATAAAAACGGAGGGCAGTTGGGCCCTTGGCGGCAGCTTCCTGCTGCTGCGCTGCCTGTTTGGGCAGAGGCCTTTTGCTGCCCTCTTGGGGCCTGGGTGGCCCCGGTTCCTTCATGTGTAAAAATAAGAACCATGGTGTACACAAGAACATATTATTAATAATAATAATGAGACTGATTATGGTTGAAATTATTTCATATATTTATATGGAAACATGGACATATAACGGCAAGAAAAGACCCATTGGTCCCTCTAGTCTGCCCTTGTTCTGTTTTCTGTATTTTATCTTGGGATGGATATATGTTTATCCCAGGCATGTTTGAATTCTAATGCTGTGGATTCATCTACCGGGTCTGCTGGAAGTTTGTTCCAAGCCCTTACTATTTCAGTAAAATCACAGCCAAACTTCAGTTCAGTTATGGTCTAACATTAATTATTTAAATATTGTTGCCACTCGGTCCCAGTTTCTTGGGGGGTTTTTTGGGGGGGGTACCTGTAGCCAGGTTTGCCCCCTCCCCTCCCCCCCCCCACTGGCTCCTAGTGCGGGAGCACAGGCCAGGGCCTGGTGTGTCGGGGGCGGGGGGTTTGACCCCGCCAACGCAGGCCATAGGGCCTCCGCCCCTTTTGACGGCTTACCCGTCGGGGCCAGGGAGATTGGACATGGGGGCCACCACAGTGTGGGACCCGTTCGCTGCATGTCATGGGTTTGCTGCAGAGGGGCTTGTTTCCCCCCTTTTTGTATGTACAGCCATGCGTGCTGGAAGGCGGGGCTCCCATGCCGCTTCAATGTGCCCCTGCCCCTCAAAGGGGACGGTTAGGAGGGGAGGGGGTCCAGGGTACAAACCCCACCTACTGGGGGGAAACTGGGCCCAGCCCAATTAATTTACAAAAACAACAACAACAACAACAACACGGGGGTTGGTTGAGGGACGACCACCCTCGCTCGAGAGCGGCCGCTCTCTTGCTAGGTTTCTCCAAGGGATTCAGGATCCCTTACATGGGGGGTTCGAGCAAGCCTTTGGGTTCGACAACCTCAGGTTGGTTGTGGGACATGACGGCATTGTTCGGTCCAGAATAGCATAAGAGGTGGCTGTGGGGAAGGGCCTTGGGCCCTTCCCGGAGCCGCCCTTCCCGAATCTTGGGGTGTCCCCATTAGGGGTGGTCCCCTGAAAGGTGGGTGTTGAATTTAGGTTGATTCACCACTTGTCTTTTCTTAAAAGGGAGTCAGTGAAGGATTTCGTTCCTGACGAACTTTGTTTAGTCCGGCTCGCATCCTTTGATGCGGTCGTGGCCATGGTAAGGCAGTGTGGGGTTGGAGCCCTTATGGATAAATGCGACATTAAGTCAGCATCCCGGCTCTTCCCCATACACCCAGACGGCTTCGAGCTGTTGGGCTTCCATTTCATAGGTGTTTTTATGTGGTCGGGGTTTTACTCACGGGTGGCTCCGTCTCATGCTCTCTTTTGGGAGAGCTCGAGCACCTTCTTGGAGTGGGCGCTCAGGAGGCGCAGTGGTCTGGGCTCGGCGTTCACTACCTTGAGGGTTTCTTGATGGCGGGGACTGCGCGTGCAGAGCACTGCTTTGCTCTAATGCGGGTCTTCGAAGCCCTTTGCACTCTGTTGGGGGTGCCTTTAGCCTCTACGGGGACCGAGGGCCCCGCCACCGGGATTACCTTCCTAGGTATTGAATTGGACTCAGAGGTGCAATCTTCTAGTTTGCCCCTGGACAAGTTGACACAAATCAGGGATCACCTTGGTACGGTTCTGGGGCTGCAGGAAGGTCACTCTTCGACAGCTCCAGGACCTAGCTGGGATACTTAATTTTGCCCGCCGGGTCGTGGTGCCGGGCAGGGTTTTTTCTAGGAGGTTATATACTGCGATGAGGGGGCTCCGCTTATATACTGCGATGAGGGGGCCCGCTTATGTGCAGGGGTCAGGGCTGACCTCTGCGTGTGGCGGAGTTCTTAGAACGTTTTAATGGGTTGTCTTTTTGGAGGCAAGAGCTTCTTTTGGAAGCTGAATTGCAGTTGTGTTCTGATACTGCATGTACTCGTGGCTTTGGGTTGTGTTGGATGACCAGTGGTGCTGGTCTGCGTGGCCTCCTGAATGAGGGCCTCTTCTTTGGTTAAGGATTTGACCCTTTTGGTAGCTCTCCCCCTTGATAGTGGCCCTAGAGCTTTGGGGTGAGCAGTTTGGGGGCAAGACTGTGCATTTTGGTGTGACAGCCTAGCGGTTGTCCATGTTGTGAACGCCCTGTCCTCCAAGAGGGACAGGGTCATGCGGCTTGTCCGCCAATTTTTTTTTTGGGCATAGGTCCTTGTCCCTGACCACATTGTTTTTAGCTAGGCATGTCCCCGGGTTAGATAACGGGGTTGCTGACGCCTTGTCCCATGGTCAGTTGTCCCGGTTTCGGACCCTGGCCCTGCGGGCACGTATGTCGCCAGGGGCTTTTCCTGTCCACCTTGGGGCCGGGGGGCTCCTGGGCAGTAAAGAGTAGAGGCTTGCTGGGCTACGGCACTCTTGGGGGCTTAGCAGCGGGCAGGTGAACTGTTTGGGATTGCAGGCAGTATACGGGTTACCCCTATAGCTGGCCTGCCCCAGTTGTGTACCTGGCCATATTTGTGTCCCGCTTAGGCAGCGTGGCCTTTCGGTTAGGACTATTAGGTCCAGGTTGGCCGGCTTCGCCTTGTTTAAGGCGGGGGCGGGGTTATTGGTTTTATGGTGACTTCCGCATTGTGACAGTGCGGGAAAGTTGGGCCGGGGCCGCATCGCGGGCCGCCAGGTCAATTTGGTGCCTTCCATCTCATTACTTCAGTTAGGTGGGTGCTAGTGTGTAGGGTTTGGCCAGGCCAAGTATGGATCCCGCCATTAGGGAACGCTCGTTCTCGAGAGGCGCTGCCACTAGTGCGGTAACGGCGTTCTCGATACGGAGGATTCAGGAAGTCGCTCGCCGGCGGTCAACGGCCTGTTTTAGGGTACGAACGGCCTGTTGAGGGTCCGGGTAAGATCTTAGGCCAGGTTCCTCCTTTGGTCCCCTTCTATTCAACCCCGCCAGGACGCGTCCGACGGTGTTGCTTGGGGTCATGAGCGCTCCGAGACCACTCAGCAACAAGTTACCATCGGGGGTGGGGACCCTGCCATTGTGGCGGCTGGATCCTGGTTGTCTGGCTGGGGAGACGGGGTGTGCGGTGGGACGGGCGTTTCTACCGCTATTGCTGGGAGGGCGGCATCCCATTGCTGCGCCCAGGTGGTCCTGGGAGGGCGGCATCCCATTGCTGCGCCCAGGTGGTGTCGGGGGGGCGGCATCCCATTGCTGCGCCCAGTTGGGCTGGGAGGGCGGCATCCCATTGCTGCGCCCAGTCGGTGGCCAGGGGCGGCATCCCATCGTTGCGCTCAGAGGTGTGCTGGGAGGGCAGCATCCCATTGCTGCGCCCAGTCGGTGCCGGGGGTCGGCATCCCATTGCTGCGCCTGGATGTGTGCTGGGAGGGCGGCATTCCATTGCTGCGCCCAGTTGGTGCTGGGAGGGCGGCATCCCATTGCTGCGCCCAGTTAGTGCCGGGGGCGGCATCCCATTGCTGTGCCTGGATGTGTGCTGGGAGGGCGGCATCCCATTGCTGCGCCCAGTTGGTGCTGGGAGGGCGGCATCCCATTGCTGCGCCCAGTTAGTGCCGGGGGCGGCATCCCATTGCTGTGCCTGGATGTGTGCTGGGAGGGTGGCATCCCATTGCTGCGCCCAGTTGGTGCTGGGAGGGCGGCATCCCATTGCTGCGCCCAGATGGTACTGGGAGGGCTGCATCCCATTGCGGCGCCCAGGTAGTGGGTCTTGCACCTCGGTGGCAAGGACCTGTGTGGGCCTGGGGGGTCTACTTTAGATCTGCCAGGCTCGCGAAGCCTGTGGTGGCTTCGCACTGTGCGGCCCTCCACGCAAGGGGTGTGGTCAAGATCCTCACGGGGATCGCTTGGTGGGACGCCATTTCCCTTAGGGCCCTTCACCGGGTTAGACGGGGAGTTAAGGCCCTGGGTACGGTAGTCAGAGGGTTAGGCGGGGTGGTTGTGGCCCATCCCCGCATCACCATAGATCAGCTGTGGCTTTACCTGGCTGCTGGTCTTCCTCTGTCAGAACTGAGGAACACCATTTTTCTTACAGGACCTGCAGTGTCTCTGCGTGAGCTGGCGTAGTTAGAGGGGGGAGTCGGGGGGCCAAGATAGAGATCTGACCCCCGCTCCGTGGCAGGTTAGGGGCGGAAAACTGGGTGGTGGTTTAGCAACTGCGCATTCTCCCTTGGGCATCTTTGGGGATGATTGACAGGTTCTCTCCAAGCTCATGGTGGGGTGCTACCTGAGCAGTTGTGGGGAACCTGTCTTTGGGTCCCGCACCTTGAAGCCCCCGGGTAGGGGTTAGCCGGCGGGACCCCCCTCATGCAAGTGCATGGCAGGGTCTCAGGTGAGGGAGTGGTCCCTCACCTGGACTAGCATCGAGCTACGCCCATAGTTGCCCAGGAATGTTGATTGCTACGTCATTTCCGCCCCGGAAGCAATTGTTTGACCCTGCAGGTCCATTGTTTGGGTCATATTTAAATATGTTAATTTATGCTAATTTAGTTGAATAAATTATGCTAATTTATTTTAATAAAAATGACCCAGTTTTAAATCCAGCTCTTGTGTCCGTGTCATTACTCCGTCTCTTCTGCAAATGACTGTGGCTTACAATAAGCCAAGAAGAAAATAGTCACCAGAAACTCATTTTATAGAGAGCTGTTTCAAAAGTTTGAAATTGGTGCTAAGTGATCCTGGCATGAAACCCATGTAATGGGTCCTAGCAATTTGAGTTGAAATAAAGAAAGGAAAATATGTTAATTAAGCAAGTAATCAAATAACAGTGTATGAAGATGCCTGACATTGAGTTTTAATTCAGAGAAACAAACTTTTGATACTCCTTCAATTAAATTAAATTCAGTTTGTATTATAATCAGAATTCTAAATATATGCTGAATTAATAAAGTTGACATCCTAAGATCATAATACAAATAAGTTGCAATCTTTTATAAGAAGCTAATATTTTCATTTTATTATTCATCCACCATAAAGTTAAGCTATCAAAATTTATATAGAATAGAAGAGAAGAGAATTTTATTGGCCAAGTGTGATTGGACACACAAGGAATTTGTCTTGGTCCATATGCTCTCAGTGTACATAAAAGAAAAGACATATTTGTAAAGAATCATGTGGTACAACACTTGACTATTGTCATAGGAGTCAAATAAGCAATGAAGAAACAATCAATAATAATAATAATAATAATAATAATAATAATAATAATAATTTATTAGATTTGTATGTTGCCCCTCTCCGAGGACTCAGGGTGGCTCACAACAACATAAACAGTGTACAAATCCAATTTTAAAATACAATTTAAAACCCTTATAATAAAATAAAATAATCACACAACCAATCAAATCATACACCAGCCTTGACAATTGGGGTGTGTACTAGTTTCCCCATGACTGGCGGTAAAGATGAGTTTTTAATAACTTATGAAAGGCGAGGAGGGTGGGGCAGTCCTAATCTCTGGGGGGAGTTGGTTCCAGAGGGCCGGGGCCACCATAGAAAAGGCTCTCCCCCTGGGTCCCACCAGATGACATTGTTTAGTCGACGGGACCCGGAGAAGGCCAACTCTGTGGGACCTAATCGGCAGCTGGGATTCGTTCGGCAGAAGGCGGTCTTGGAGGTATTCTGGTCCAATGCCATGAAGGGCTTTGTAGGTCATAACTAGCACTTTGAATTGTGACCAGAAATTGATCGGCAGCCAGTTCAGGCCGCTGAGTGTTGTTGAGACATGGGCATATCTGGGGAGGCCCACAATTGCTCTTGCAGCTGCATTCTGCACGATCTGAAGTTTTCGAACACTTTTCAAAGGTAGCCCCATGTAGAGAGCGTTGCAGTAGTCGAACCTTGAGGTGATGAGGGCATGAGTGACTGTGAGCAGTGACTCCCAGTCCAAATAGGGCCGCAACTGGTGCACCAGGCGAATAAAAATCTTGGAATACATATATATTGAATACACATATATTGAAACTTTGCTCCAATTTCCATCCAGAAATAATTTGGGTTGAAGTTGGAATGACATTTAATGTATTGATTTTCAAGAGTGTAAATAGCAAACTGAAAAGGACATATCAAACTTTAGGCAAAGGAGAGTAGAGTAAGGAATTTAAATTTTCCCCTTTGCCAAGTTCCTAAATGAAAACTTTTTTCTGATTCTTAAATATTCTTAGTTAATTTTCTGCCCATTGAAATAGCTCCTGCATGTAAACATCTGTTTCGGAGATGAATCTATTTTTCTAGTGTTTATGGAAAATGGAAGAATTAAATTTTCAGTTCTAGTGATCTGTCAGTGGGTGTTATTTACATTTTAAGAAACAATTGCATTTGTATAATGTAATCATTGCTTGGTGTCTAGCTGTCTAGGGTAAAGATAAAAAATTTACATGAAATGCTCTTAGATAAGAGGTTATGCTTTGATGCTGACGTAATAATCGCAAAATGTGTCTTTTATTATACTTTCCATTAATGTCAGCATTCCATACATATGAATATGTGGACTCCTAAATGGTTTATTTATTTAATTAAGCAAGATTTTCTGTATTACTGTAAACATTTTAGTTTCCTCAATTTGTTGCTATTATACTTTCGGGTATGAAAAGAACAATTTGGGCTGTATAACAATAAAGAAAGTTCACTTACAATTATACTTCTTTGAAATATATTTCACTTATTTATTTCATTTACTAAGAAAACTTAATCTCTTATCTGTTCACATTCTAAAAAAGGGAATTGGTTACAAATATACGATACAAAAATAGAGATATACAATAAAATAATGGATAATTAATATTTTCTTATATTAGGACACTAAAAATATAGTGAGAAAAATAATTTAAAAAAAATTGATTCCAAGGATGAGAATATATTTAATATATATTTTTGATGACCAAGGGCTTATTCCCATTACCAGGCAGGCAACCATTTCTGGAGGGCAGGAATTGACTGTGCCACCTTGTATTATGGAAATCCTTATTTATTTATTTATTTATTTATTTATTTATTAATTATTATTTGGATTTGTATGCCACCCCTCTCCGAAGACTCGGGGCGGCTCACAGCAAGTAGTACAAATCATAAATAATCCAATCAGTTAAAATATTTAAAGCTTTAAAAAACCCCATATACTAACAGACACACACACAAGCATACCATGTATAAATTAAACATGCCTAGGGGGAGATGATTCAATTCCCCCATGCCTGACGGCAAAGGTGGGTTTTGAGGAGCTTACGGAAGGCAGGAAGAGTAGGGGCAGTTCTAATCTCCGGGGGGAGTTGGTTCCAGAGAGCCGGTGCCGCCACAGAGAAGGCTCTTCCCCTGGGGCCCGCCAACCGACATTGTTTAGTTGACGGGACCCGGAGAAGACCCACTCTGTGGGACCTAATCGGTCGCTGGGATTCGTGCGGCAGGAGGCGCTCTCGGAGATATTCTGGCCCAATGCCATGAAGGGCTTTAAAGGTCATAACCAACACTTTGAATTGTGACCGGAAATTGATCGGCAGCCAATGCAGACTGTGGAGTGATGGTGAAACATGGGCATACCTAGGTAAGCCCATGACTGCTCTCGCAGCTGCGTTCTGCATGATCTGAAGTTTCCGAACACTTATTCATTATCAAAATGACTTCCGGATGCATTATTATATTCCCATTCTATATTTGTGTTTCCTCAACTGATGTTCTCTGTTCTGGACTACATTTTTCAGTTTTTTGCGTCTAAATCCAGTTCAATGAATCAATCAGAATAGACCTGGAAGGGACCTTGGAGGTCTCCTAGTCCAGCCCCCTGCTCAAGCAGAAGACCCTTGTACCAGAGGTGGGTTGCTACCAATGCAGTAGGTGACTGTGCACCAATAGTGGCTGCGGGATTGCACAAATTGTGTGCGACCGCTCCGGTGCCAGTCCTTTGGGCACCACCATATTTTTTCTTTAATTTTTCCTGCTTTTGGCTTCCTATACATGCACAGAGGCAAAATATCATGAGGGGACGCTCGTGTGCATGAGATTTTGGTAATTTTTTGCTTCTGCACATGCGCAGGAGCAAAGAATCGCCAAAATCTCACACACGTGTGCATCCTCTTGTGAGATTTTGGTGCATTTTTGCGTCCTGCGACTGTGTGGAAGCAAAGTCACACTGGGGATGTGCATACTTGCACATGCGACTTCCCATGCTGCATGTGCAGCACACCAGTAGCAGCAGGTAAGAGGAATTCCGCCCCTGCCTTGTACCATTTCGAACAAGTTACTTGCCAATCTCTTCTTAAAAACCTCCAGTGATAAAATACCCACAATGTCTGAAGGCGAACTGTTCCACCAGTTAATTGTCCTCACTGTTAAGAAGTTTCTCCTTAATTCCAGGTTGCTTCCCTCCTTGATTAGTTTCCATCCATTGTTTCTTGTCTGGTGCTTTGGAAAATGAATGGACACCCCCCCCCCCTTCTTTGTAGCAGACTCTAAAATACCAGAATATTGCTTTTATGTCACCTCTAGTTTTTAATTGGCTACTTTTCAGAGGCATGGTAATGCATTTTGATGCCTTACTTTTGTATGTATAAATTCGAGTTAAATGCATTCAAGTACACAAATATGCATGTGTATAAATGCATGAAGACTTGCCCATTGGCTTTCTTTCTTTCTGGAGCTGAAAGACAGGAGAGCATAGCAGCAAGACAATTTGTCCAGTTGCAGGAATTGATAGTTGCGGTCTAGACTGATTGGTTTGCATCCTATTGCCTAAGTGCCCCAGGCAAATTGGATTTTCTCAAGTCAGTTTAAAGTCAAGCGGGCATGAGTCTATAGAGAGGGGTGGCATACAAATCCAATAAATAAATAAACGAGCACAGGCCAAAACAACTTTTAACAGTAACCGTGGATATGCCATATAATATAATATAATATAATATAATATAATATAATATAATATAATATAATATAATATAATATAATATAATATAATATAATATAATATAATATAATATAATATAATATAATATAATATAATATAATATAATATAATATAATATAATATAATATAATATAATATAATATAATATAATATAATATAATATAATATAATATAATATAATAGGGATTCTAATACTGGTAGCAATACTTAACGGGACTTGTATCTTGCTTATTTGACTGAATCATACCTTTAGAAATAGGGGGTCCAACCTTGGTAACTTTTAAGACCTGTGGACTTCAACTCTTAGAATTCCCTGGCTGGGAAATTGGGAGTTGAAGTCCATAAATCTTAAAGTTGCCAAGGTTGAACACCCCCCTGCTTTAGAGGAAAACCATAACTATCATAATCATAAAGAATAGTCATAATGAGTAAGAACCCGCTATTAGTAAAGTCCTATAAATAGTTTTACCATATATTTTAAATTTTTGTACAAATACTAATGTTAAAGGAAAGGTTCTTTATTCTTACTGGTCCAGAATATAACTTTGGCTTGGCAGCAAAATTTGAGGAAAGAAACCTGTCCCAAGTATTTCTCGACTTGCCTCAATTACTACAAAACTTTAGGATTTTTTTTACATTTAGCATTCTTCTGGGACTTTCTCTCTATCCCTTTCCCTCTCTATCCCCCTCTCTCTCTTTCTCTCCCTCCCTCCCCCCTCTCTCTGTATAAGATGAAGAATTTAGTGTGTGTGCACATGTGTGTAGGTATAAGTACTTAATTTAAAAAGTTTTTAATTCAAGCATTCTATATACAGCAATTATATAATTATATAATATATAATTTGTAATTATATAATTTTGGTGTATAAGTACATTATTTTGCTCTGTGTGGACTCAAACCAAGAGGTGCAGTTTCTCAAAGGTTGAACCTATTTCAAAACAATAGTCAGTCATTGAAGTATATCTGTATACCTGCAGTATACTTTTTTCTTTCCAATATTTGGCACACACAATCGTTGCAGCTGTCACAATATACAGAAATAAGGTCCCACATTGTTTTTTTTCATGGTGATTTATCCATAATACCTAGAAGAAAGGCTTCAGATTTCATTAATATTTGTGGTTTATGTACGGTAGTTTTGCATAAGTACAGTATTATTATATTTATCCAACATGATTTAGCATGTTGAGTCAAATGCATCATCAGTCTTGAGTCCCTTCATGTTCACAAGAGTTTTAAGTCCAGACCACCTTGAATTCCACTGACTCTTTATTTGCCGTCAATTTGCTTTATCTGTTAACAGTCCAGATTCTTGTAGAGAGCATTAGCATACAATCAATCTACATTCATTTGAACTGCCTTGACTCCTGATTTCCTGCACTTGACAATAATTAAGTATAAATGTATCTCAGGTTTGATTATACTTCCAGTATATTTTAGAAGTTCCATTATACATCCTTGCCAATCTATTTGGACTCAAATCCTATCAATACATCATGTTATTAAAAATGTCTTTGAAACAGTAATTCAAAGTAAACTTTCAACCATTAATTTATGTAATCTCCCATTATTGTAAGCTAACATTATTGTAACCAACATTTTAACCATTTTATCATACAATCCATAGCATATTCACCTTCCAAGCTTATCTGTGAAGTAGGGGGATAAAACCTTTTTAAATACATGTTAATTATAGGAAGAAGAAAACATTGCAGCATCATAAAGCTTTGTACTGGAGACAATACATACATTGATGGGAATAAGGAGGTCGCTGACCATTTGAATAGCTACTTCTGTTCAGTTTTCTCAGAAGGCAGTCTACAATATAATACTATGGGTGAATATAGCATTGCTTCCAGCTATAGGGATTTAGCTCCAGGGATCTCAGAGGCCGATGTCTTAGAAGAACTTGAATGATTAAAGACAAATAAGGCAATGGGTCCAGATGGCATCCACCCCAGAGTTCTTAAAGAACTCAGATATGTGATTGCTACCACCCTGACTGATTTGTTTAACCAATCCCTTTTAACAGGAGATGTTCCTGATGATTGGAGAATGGGCAGTGTTGTGCCTAGCCACAAGAAGGGCAGTAGAGAAGAAACTAGTAACTACAGGCAAGTTAGCTTGACATCAGTTATAGTTAAAATGATAGAGACTATACTAAAAAAGAGAATAAGCGAGCACCTAAAAACCAATAACTTGTTGGACCCAAACCAGCATGGCTTTACTGAGGGCAAATCATGTCAGACTAATCTCATTGATTTCTTTGACTATGTCACAAAAGTGTTGGATGAAGGTGGTGCCATGGATGTTGCCTATCTGGACTTCAGCAAAGCCTTTGATACGGTTCCACATAAAGAGCTCATAGATAGCTTAGTGAAGATTGGACTTAATCCCTGGATAGTTTGGTGGATTTGCAGCTGGCTGAAGTGTAGATATCACAGGGTTGTTGTTAATGGTGAGTATTCTGAGCAGAGTCAGGTTACAAGCGGTGTGCCACAAGGGTCTGCTCTGGGTCCTATTCTTTTTAATATCTTTGTGTGTGACATAGGGGAAGATGACTCGAAAGTGTGCAATAGGGTTGATATTCCTGGAGGCATCTGTAATATGGCAAATGATTTAGCTTTACTAGATAAGTGGTCAAAGCAATGGAAACTGCAGTTTAATGTTTCCAAATGTAAAATAATGCACTTGGGCAAAAGGAATCCTCAATCTGAGTATTGTATTGGTAGTTATGTGTTAGTAAAAACTTCAGAAGAGAAGGATTATGGGGTAGTGATTTCTGACAGTCTCAAAATGGGTGAATAGTGCAGTCAGGTGCTAGGGAAAGCAAATAGAATGCTTAGCTAGAGGTATAACAAGCAGGAAGAGGGAGATTGTGATCCCACTGTATAGAGCGCTGGTGAGACCACATTTGGAATACTGTGTTCAGTTCTCGAGACCTCACCTACAAAAAGATATTGATAAAATTGAACGGGTCCAAAGATGAGATACAAAAATGGTGGAAGGTCTTAAGCATAAAACGTATCAGGAAAGACTTAATGAACTCAATCTGCATAGTCTAGAAAACAGAAGGGAAAGGGGAGACATGATGAAAACATTTAAATATGTTCAAGGGTTAAATAAGGTTCAGGAGAGAAGTGTTTTTAATGGGAAAGTGAACACAAGAACAAGGAGGCACAATCTGAGGTTAATTGGGGGAAAGATTAGACGTAACGTGAGAAAATATTATTTTATTGAAAGAGTAGTAGATGCTTGGAGCAAACTTCCAGCAGACGTGGTTGGTAAATTCACAGTAACTGAATTTAAACATGCCTGGGATAAACATATATCCATCCTAAGATAAAATACAGAAAATAGTATAAGGGCAGACTAGATGGACCAATCTTCTATGTTTCTATGTTTCTATCCTAACTAATATTTTATAAACTTTAGTAATCAAATAGTCATCTCCAGAGCATCAATTCTAGAATATGTACATGTGCAGGGGTTTTTTAAGCAGAGACCTCTGTACATGCACGGCTGAGTCACCTGGAATCCTCCTATACTGTATTGTAAAAAATTCTGAGTTCATGGGAAATGTTGTTTCCTGTAATTGTTTTTGTCAAACTTATTCCCACTGACAGCTTCACAGATCCCACAACAGACTGGTGTAAGAAAACCTTCTGTCTTTTCCCAGATAGTCCTAGGGGAAGAGATTTTACCTCAGAGTACAAACAGAGAGTTTTCTTACACACTGAAGCTGCTCAGTATTTTGAAATGAGGGGGTGAAAGCTCTCATAGGACCAACATTTTTGCCTGCTTCATTACAAAGGAATATGCATAATCCAATGGAACATGGAAAAGGTCATGGGAAAATTATTAAAGCAAATTCTAGGTTGCTAAGAAAGGCTTCATGAATAGAAGAGTAAAAAAATATAATTATTAGTCCATATGAAACAGTAAAAATAAAGAAGAGCTTTCAGAACCTTGGGTGTTCTCCTCTCATATACGTTCCATGTAAGATTTATTTATCAAAAATAAAAGAATCAGAAGAATGAGTGTGGGATCTCCTTGTTTTGAAAATAAGTTGCCTTTGAATCTTTGTACAACATATAAGCTTATTATAGTTAATTTGATTCTATAAGATGAGGATTGAAGTAACATCAACAGATTTTTTTTTGTCCAAAATATTCCAATAACTACCTCCCCCTGACTTTACCATTATATAATGAAAGGACTTTAGAAATAATTATCTATACCAACCAACATACATACATACATACATACATACATACATACATACATACATACATTGAAGGGCTACCAAAATTTTTACTACCACACTGTGGGCATTGCTTATGCAGGATGCCCTGCATTTTCTTTCAACATACAGTGATACCTTGTCTTACAAACTTAATTGGTTCCAGGACGAGGTTCTTAAGGTGAAAAGTTTGTAAGACGAAACAGTGTTTCCCATAGGTATCAATGGAAAAGCGATTAATGCGTGCAAGCCCAAAATTCACCCCTTTTGCCAGCCAAAGCTCCCGTTTTTGCGCTGCTGGGATTCCCCTGAGGCTCCCCTCCATGGGAAACCCCACCTCTGGACTTCTGTGTTTTTGCGATGCTGCAGGGGAATCCCAGCATCACAAAAACGAGGGCTATGCTGGCAACGGAAGTCCGGAGGTGGGGTTTCCCAGCGAAGGGAGCATCAGTGAAATCGCAGCATCGCAAAAACACCGAAGTCCTTGAAACCCCACCTCTGGACCTCTGTGTTTTTGCAATGCTGCGATTTCACTGAGGCTCCCCTCACTGGGAAACCCCACCCCCAGACTTCCATTACCAGTGAAGCACCCATTTTTGCACTGCTGGGATTCCCCTGCAGCATCACAAAAACACGGAAGTCCGGAGGTGGTGTTTCCCATGGAGGGGAGCCTCAGGGGAATCCCAGCAGCGCAAAAATGGGTGCTTTGCTGGCAATAGAAGTGCGGAGGCGGGGCATCCCAGCAGCAGCGGTGGGTTTTAAGGTGAAAATAGTTTGTAAGAAGAGGCAAAAAAATCTTAAACTCCGGGTTTGTATCTCGAAAAGTTTGTATGACGAGGCGTTTGTAAGACGAGGTATCACTGTATTTCAGTGCAAATTGGATGCTCTGAGGTAGAGCTCCATTTTTTCTACTCCACTCCGTTCCCTCTTCCCATCTGGGTGGCATCCCATCCCTGCATACATACATACATACGGCCATCTACGAGGTTGTATCCACCCAGCTTGTATTTTGTGTTCTGATTTTTCTTGCCAATGTTTAAGACAGAGCATTTGTTGGTTGAGATTTGAAGTTACCAATTGTTTGACCATTCTGACACATAGTCAAGGTCTTTTTGAAGAGCAATACCATTATCCGTGGTATTGAATAGTTTTACATCATCAGCAAAGAGAACAGTTGCTATGATTGCAAAGGTCATTTATGTAAATTATAAAGAGTGTTGGTCTTAAAGGGCTGCCTTGGGAGACACCATTGTTAACAGGTGCAGGATTTGATAGGGTGCTCCCTATTTTGATCACTTGTTGCCTTTTTGACAGAAACGCAGCTATCCAATTATTCAGGGGCTTAATTTTTTTCTGGCAAAAACCAATATCAACAGAAGTAAGCCCCAGAACAGTATTCTCAATTTTGGCAACTTTAAGATGTGAGAACGTCAATATCCAGAATTCTCCAGCCACCTTACACCTTAAACTTGCCAAGATTGAAGAAACACTGCTATGGAGAGTACATAACTGATGTTATCACTTAGTTGGGCAATAAAATGGCTGCCAGTAAAAGGCCAAACCTGGAGAGAATTAATTGAACCCCACAGTTTAATTCTGGGCTACAAATATTCTCTTCTTTTGGTATTACATCAGTAAATTAGTATATTAGTCATACCATAGCATCTACTGAGAAAACATTTAAAGCTGTTGTACAATTATTTCAATCTACCTTCCTTAGGCAGAGGTGGATAGAAATACGAGCAAATAAGAAGTCTTGTTAATTTTATGTGCAGTAGCTTTTAAAATTAAACACGTGATTGAAATATTTTATGACTAAACTCATGAATAATGTGAATGAGATGGAAAGGGATAGTGAAATGTCTCAATAACAAATAGCATGAAGAAAATATTGACTGGTCCTACATTGCAGAAGAACTGTCCTGCAGAAAGAGGCAAATATTTTTAGATAAATTAATGGGAAAAGAGAATGGAGAATTCTTACTCACAGTTAATGCATAAGTTGGGCAAATCAGAAGTTTCTAGAGCTTTTATTGTTTATGTAACCCACCTATGGGAAAAGACTCTAGGTTTCATAATGAAATATGAATTTTATGTTATTTTGGGCTTCTTTCTTTGAATTCCACTCTCCTATTTTTCTTTCCCAATTTTGCAACTTTTATACCTGTTGCAGAGTTTGTTTTTGTTGTATTCAATTATTGTTTTCTTCCATTTCATTTTTCAGACTCACCCAGCAATGCTGAAATTTCTTATACAAGCTGAAAGTGAACAACTTGTCATCAGTCTGGAGAGAAATGAGTAAGTGGTTGTAATTGCTATTCCCTGCAGTATAGTAGTGATATGGATTACTAAATTAAAATTGATGGTTTATATTTGTAATGTATGGCGAGGTATGGCCCTGCCTGCTTTGACAAAATAGCTTTGACAAAATAGGCTGGTATAACAGTGTTCCAAAGGTTTATTTCATTATTTAAAATGAGGGAGCAATTCTGTGAGATTTTGTACACAAATCATGCATCTCTTTCGGCATTACTTTAAGCTTTTTTTACTTAAACAAACCTGTTTGTTCACATTATGATAAATAATTTTAAACACATATTGCTTTGTTTTGATATATTTCATAGTTTGAAATGAGTTAACCTGTCTAGGTATAATTATTCATTTTTTTGCAATAAAAAAACTTGAATTCTCTCTGACCTAGTAGTTGGAAGGTAGGAAAACTGAGAGAAATAATTTTACTAAACCATCTCATAATTATAGTCTTGCTTATTGCAAGAATGGCAGCAGAGTGTTCTTAGTCTTGTAGAATCACTCATCGGTTCATCTAAGATTAATAAGAGAATGGCTAACGGTCTTAGTCTATTTTATCTTTTTTTTATGGTGATATGTTGATCCTGGCATAGGGACTTGGTCTTTCATATCTGTTTTTCTCAGAAGGTTGCACACGATAACTGACTATGCATATACACAATTCTTCTACACAATCAGGAGAATTGCCTATTTTTAGGATAGAAAAACCAATAATTTGCTTAGGGATAAAGAAGCTTCTTACTTGGTATCAGTTTGAAACTCCCAAATGTCATTACCTAATTGCCTGGATGCACTGACATTTTAAAATGTATACCTTTTATTGTTGACATCTGAAAATATAGTTTTCCCTCTCTATTTACTCCAACTGACACATTGTGAAATCCTTGGCTTGGTAAAAAGTGAAAATAAACCATATGCAATCTTCTATTTGTAAGCACTGAGTCATCCCAGACTGGGTTAAGTGATTACACGCTACTCTTTTATAGACTCTTGGCTGAAACAGTGTGGCTGAGTAGTCCATCCATCCAAGACATAGCATTAGCAAACATTTCTTCAAATTAAAAATAAGAGTGAGTGAGCAAGATTAAAAAATACTGTAAAAATATGTTGGCTTAGAACTCTGCCTCTAAATGCAAGAACATAACTGGAGTGGAGCAGAATTTGATTTGTTCGTCCCTAGTTACCAGGAACGATCACGTATATGTACAGAGGATTCTTGAGCAGTTATAAACATCAAGAAATGAAGTTGCCACAGCATAGCCAGTTTGTGAAACTCCCATTATATGTACAACATGAGTCCAGTGGTAAGAGTCTTGCATGTAACACTAAAATAGGAAACTATTTTATGCATATTCAACACTGTTAGAAGGAAGAAAATAGCAATAGCACATTTCCCTCCATAATGCTTTACTATATCTTCCTACCCTAGTAGGGGGATGAAATTGGGGTTATAAATTATACAACTGTAAATTCTTCCTTTGGTCCAAGTATATAACAAGGGTGGAAGAGAGCTTTTTTAATATAAGAGATTTTTCCTTTTCCTTGTGTAGGCATAAGCTATTTCAGGAAGTGAGGGGGAAACACATTTTCTGCAAAAACCTGAGCACTGATATGAGCACTGGAGATAGTTTTACAGTTTAAAAAACAAAGGCCAAATCCTTTGCTATTTCATACATTTAAGGAGTTGAGCCTTTTTTATTCCCTGCCACAATTCTCATCCTCCCTCAGGAAGGCAAATGTGAACTGGACTTTCTGTAAAAAGTTATTCTATGGTGGTTTAATAAATGAGCAAGCAATCCAAATTGGCTCCCTATGGAATCCACTGAGATTCCTTATTAGTTCTGCTAGAGAGACCAATGATGCTGCCAGGGGATAGCAAATGTTAAAATTGCAATTTTAACATTTAAAATTCTAGAATTTCCCACAAACAGCCATCTCTTGGGAACAATGAACACCTGGAAATTGGCAGTATAACTGTCCAACATTTGCCATTACCAACTACATTAATTTACTGTCCCCAGTTTCAGTTACTACATCTTATGAAATCTAACGTGACCTATCTACTCTCCCTTTGGTGGTGCTCAAGACATATTTCTTCTTTTTTGGTTCTTTGTCTGTACTGATACAATATAAGGCTATCATCAAGTAGTCCCTCAGGGAGAGGCAATTTGTTTTTAATATATCCAGCACCATGTTCAAGCTTCATACTAGATGTAGACAGAACTCTCAGAAGTGCTTTCCATCAATCAGCCAATCAAATGTTTCAGCAATGCCAATCAATCAGCCAATCAAATGTTTCAAAATGCTATACCGTTGGCATCTTCTACCAAAAAGGTTAGCCAAGATACATAAAATAATAATTCGGCATGTGTAAGAAAACACAGAGCACCTTCTTTCATTTATGGTGGTCTTGTCCAGAAACAAAAAAGTATTGGAAAAAAGTGAGGAATTGGCTGCAACAAATAACAGGGACAACTATTGAATATACACCTGAATTTTTTAATTAGGAATTATGAAAGGGTCATATACCAAAAATGTAAGATATTTAATTTTACACATAATAACAGCGGCAAGAAATTGCATTTGCACAGAAGTGGAAGAACTCAATGATACCTGAAGATAAAGAGATAATCAGAAAAATCTACGAATGTGCTGAGATGGACAGGCTGACTATAGAACTAAACAACCAAAAGGTTTTGGACTACTATTCAATCTGGACAAAATGGTATTCATGGGCTACAACAAAAGATGGAATAGGATACTTGTATATATAAATGTAACTAAGGATAAAATTGGAAGGAATATATATGTAAGATGTTGATTCACCTGTAAGTATGAATATGTGTTATACGGGGGGGGGGGGGCAATAAATATATATATTTTAAAAATGTTTCAGCAATGCCTGATTTACAAGTAGCAGTTTCATAATTTTGTACATGAAATTCTGAAGACAAGAAATGGGTATCTGGCTGATAATGCTAAGAAACCATGTTGTGTGGCCCTGATCTTACAGTTGACAATAGGTCAAGAAACTCTGTCTTAATAGAAGTATGGTGTCCCTCAATTCCCAAAATTCCTAATTCTTCTTTCAAAGTTCATGAAATTCAGTAATTTCTTCCTCTAAAATCTCTGGTGTGAGACAACATTGCATTCTCTCTGTTGTTAATAAGACTGCAGCCCTAATCTTGTTAGACCAGATAATCTATATGGTGTTTATTTCTCAGAAGGTATACACAAGAGTGTGTTGATGAAGTGGACTAGGCCATTGGAACTGTGAGTTCCGCCACCTGCCTACTGGATCCGTGTCCATCTTTGCTGGTTTTGGCCAGCAGAGAGGTGACACGGAGCTGGGTCCAGGAGATTGTTAATGCTTCTTTGAGGGGGGGTCCTTTCCAGCTCCTTACAAGGAGGCACTTGTGTACCCCCTCCTCAAGATGCCTTCCCTGGACCAAGCCGTACTTAATAACTATCATCCAGTCTCCAACCTTCCCTTGGGGAAGGTTGTCAAGATGGTGGGGGCTCTCCAGCTACAGCAGTCCTTGAAAGAAGCCGATTATCTAGGCCCTCAATAGTCAGGATTCAGGCCCGGCTACAGCATGGAAACTGCTTTGGTTCTGATGGATGATCTCTGGCGGGCCTGGGACAGGGGCTTGTCCTCTGTCCTGGTGCTTCTTGACCTCTCAGGGGCTTTCGATACCATCGACCATGGTATCCTTCTGCGCTGGCTGGAGGGGTAGGAGGAGAACCACTGAAGGATAGTGCCTCCCACTCCTGGTTTGTCGCAGTTAGTGTTAGTGGGGGGCCAGAGGTTGACCTCTAGGTCTCTCCCTTGTGGGGTACCTCAGGGGTCGGTCCTCTCCCCCCTGCTATTTAATATCTACATAAAACCGCTGGGTGAGTTATCCAGGGGCATAGGGTAAGGTATCATCAGTACGCTGATGATACCCAGTTGTACATTTGGTGGGACCCAGGGAAAGAGCCTTCTCTGTAGCGGCCCCGTCCCTCTGGAATCAATTCCCCCCAGAGATTCGAATTGGCCCTACTCTTCCTGCCTTCCGCAAGAAGTTGAAGACCTATCTATGTCCCCAGGCAGGGGGAATAACTATCTTGTCCCCCTAGCACCACCTTTTTCTGAATGTAATATATGAGAATGGTGTGATTGTGTAGTAATGATTGTTTTTTTAATATTTATGGGTTTTAAATTGCTTTTAACTTATATTGGATTTGTACTTTGTATATTGTATTGCTGTTGTTGTGAGCCGCCCCGAGTCTTCGGAGAGGGGCGGCATACAAATCTAATAAAACTTATACTTAATAATTACATTATTTATCTATCTTGGAATGGGTGGCGATACCAAAGTTATCACCTCCTAGTAAAATATGAACATTTTACTAAAGATACATACTTAGAAAATAGCAAAGAGTGGGAGAAAAAATATCCTAAACTTCATCTACCTGATAAAATCTCCTTGTGACAGATTTCTCAGATATCTCATTCTCAATAATATTTATTAGTGATTATGATAACTGAAGTTCAGGATATTGCTGAAGAGCACCAGACTAGGAAAACTGCCTGGAGTATTGGAGAGTAAGAATGAGTATAGTTTAGTTAAGCTATTATTTGAATTGTACGTATAGGTTTTTATTGCCATTTTGAAAATATAAGTTGATTTAGAAATTACTCTGTTTGTATAAGAGCTAAATCAAAAGGGAAAAAAAAGCTTTCTCCTCAGAGGTTTGCTCCCTTCAATAATCTTCCCCCACAGAGCCAAAATTACCTTACCAAAATTACTAAGTACTCTGCTCCTTAAATGTGGATTGTTGCACAGTATGCCTAAATATACCATATCAGTTATGGTTGGTATGGCTAACCAAGATACTGTATATATAAATCAGCTAAAAAGAATAGTATTTTTCCTCCCAATTTATTTTATTTTATAATTGGAGGTTAAGCTTACTGTCATTGAAACTACAACAGTGGTGCTAGATGCTTATTATGATCTGATATAATCGCTCTGTTGTGAATATCATCTTATTTTCAAAATAATTTTCTTGTTGCATAAAAAATTATGTAGCTGAATAATGATGTTTGTAGGTATGTATGTGTGTGTATGTGTATTATATTATCAATATATGTGTGTATGTATGTGCAAACTCACATACACATCAATATTCAACTACAGTTCCCCATTAAGTCCATTTTCAGAAGAATACCTAGGATTGCCCCTTGGTGAAATGCCTCTGAAAAGAAGTGGATTCATTATTTATGAACTGATAATATATACTCTTCCATTCTCTAATGAAGCATAAGATGATGGGGTTTTGAAGAATGTATTTTTGCATAAAAAATGTAAATTGACTCCACAAAGATCTTAAAATAAATAAGTGTGCTTGAGGTGTGAATAGAATGTAAAGACAAACACCTTTGCTGAGTCTGTGTTTCTTAGATTAAAACAGAGGCATTTAAAATCTGTGTCTATATTGCCTAATCATTTTTAAAGCATTTATGTGCAAAGTATGAAAGAAAATTGCTTACTAAATGTTACAATTTCTGTTTTAGCAAGATAATTAAATTAAAATAAACTTTGGATACAGTTATTTATACTTGGTCAAAATAAGTATAAATAGCATTCACAGCACGATACTGAAAAAAATTAGGGAATCAATGAGTAAATTGTGATTGTTCAATAGTGCTAGATTATAAATTCATTATCTTCCAAGTGGGTCACATTGGGGTTCATTGCATATTGCTGCTATAGTGGATTACAAATAAAGAGTGGCATTTCAGATTGCAACTGAGAGGAGTCTTTCTCCTAAGCTAGGATGAACTGATTAACTAAATTACTTTATCACTGATTTTGAAAATATTACTTTTAGATGAAAATATAGATTCCTAAGTGCAGAATTTAGATTGTAATTACATTTCTTTATTTTCACCTGAATCACAATGGGATTAAATAAAGAGTCTTTGGCCTTTAGGTATTTAAATGTTGGAAACACTTGCTGAACAAATTGACTATTCAAATGTTGTCTCTCACCAAACTGTTAGAAAGAATAGAATATATTAACCTTCCTACTGACCCGTATGACTATGTAAAACTTAGGATATTTCATGAGTGAAACAAACTTCTTGAATCTGAAAAGTCAGTGCTGCCAAGTGACACAACCCCATACAAAATTATTTCTCCTCCTCTTCTCCTCCTTCGATAAAAGGTGTTTTGGAGCCAGAAATTAAAGTCTAAACTTATCCTCAAACTGCTCCTCTTCGGAGAATGCAATCTCATTGGGGAAAGGCAGATCTACCTTCCCTCTGAAATTACAGCACATCACAGTGACTACTTTGTCTTGACTGAATTCAATTTCAGTGTGCTTCCCCTCTCACCCATTCCATTATAGATTGTAGGGTCATTTCTGGAAGAGATCACAAGGAAACAAGATCTGACTGTCATAAGCATGTATATAGCAATTTTACCAGATATTGAAAAGAAATAGCAATAGCATTTAGCCTTATATACAGCCTCATATCTCTTTACAGCACTCTCTGGGGAGTTTACAATGTAAGCAATATTTGCATAGTTCTCCACCCCCTTAACAGTCTGGGTTTTCACTTTACCAACCTCAGAAGAATGAAAGGCTGAATCAATGCTGAACCCCCTCAGGATCAAACTCCAGACTGTGGGCAGAGTTTGCCTGCAATGCTGTACTTTAACCACTGCGCCACCAGAGGTAAAACAGTAGAAACAATATACAGTGGTACCTCAAGATACGAACCCCTCGTCTTACGAACAATTCGTGATACGAACCCGGGGTTCAGAAAAAATTTGCCTCTTCTTACGAACTTTTTTCAAGTTACGAACGCCAAACCCGAACTTCCGGGTTCGGCATTGGGAGGCTCCTGGGAAGCCCCCGGGCTGTTTTAAAAGGTGACCGCCGGGCTGGGGGGCTTCCCAGCAACCTCCCGAATCCCGAACTTTTGCCGAACTTCCAGGTTCGGGGTTCGGGGGGGTGCTGGGAAGCCCCCCAGCCCGGCGGTCACCTTTTAAAACAGCCGGGCGGCTTCTCAGGAGCCTCCCAACGCCGAACGCGGAAGTTCGGGTTTGGCGTTTGGCTTCCGGAGGCTCCTGGGAAGCCCCCCGGCTGTTTTAAAAGGTCACAGCCAGGCTGGGGCGCTTGCCAGCAGCCCCGACTCCCTGCCGCTCGCCCATGGCCGGCAGAAGATCGCTCTTGCCCGGCTTCCGCGCGAGGCATCAGGTCAGCATTCTGTGGGGCGGGCGGCGGGGAAGCCGGCGGCTGTGGCAGCTGCTGCAGGAGGCTTTCCCCCTCCTCGTCCGCCGCCCGCCCGCCCAGAATGCTGACCTGATGCCTCGCGGGGAAGCCGGGCAAGAGCGATCTTCTGCCGGCCATGGGCGAGCTACAATAAGCTTCCACGCCCTCGCCCGTGCCTGGCGGGAGGTGAAGAGTGCTTTGCCCAGTGCAAAGTTGACAGCAAGCAGCTCCGCAGTCCCCAAAGGAGGCTTAACCCCGCCCCTCTGTCCCACCCCTCGCCCGTATCCGGCATAACTTCCTCCTGCCTATCCCCGCTCTTCTGCCGGCCACGGGCGAGGGGTGGGACAGAGGGGTGGGGTTAAGCCTCCTTTCGGGACTGCGGAGCTGCTTGCTGTCAACTTTGCACTGGGCAAAGCACTCTTCAGCTCCCGCCAGGCACGGGCGAAAGGCGAGGAAGCCTATTGTAGCAGCTGCCACAGCGGAGACATTTGGGGTTTTGGCTGGGGGGGGGAGGGGAAGGCAGGAGGTCCGGCCCTTCATTTGCCCTCCCAGCAAAAGACAAAGCCGCACAGCTCCGCATCGCCGAAGGAGGCTTAACCCCACCCCTCTGTCCCACCCCTCGGCCGTGGCCGGCAGAAGAGCGGGGATAGGCAGGAGGAAGTTATGCCGGATACGGCCGAGGGGTGGGACAGAGTGGTGGGGTTAAGCCTCCTTCGGCGATGCGGAGCTGCGCGGCTTTGCCTTTTGCTGGGAGGGCAAATGAAGGGCCGGACCTCCTGCCTTCCCCTCCCTCCCCAGCCAAAACCCCAAATGTCTCCGCTGTGGCAGCTGCTACAATAGGCTTCCTCGCCTTTCGCCTGTTTCAGCTTTCCATCCATCCACGTCACTTCGCCGCTAAATCGTATGGCAGCAAACAATCTTTGGGGTTTTCGCTGGGGGGAGAAGTAGGACCTTCCTAACTTCCTCCCCCCCCCCCAGCGAAAACCCCAAAGATTGTTTGCTGCCACACGATTTAGCGGCGAAGTGACGTGAAGGGATGGAAAGCTGAAACCGGGCTGTTTCAGCTTTCCATCCATCCACGTCACTTTGCTGCTAAATCGTATGGCAGCAAACAATCTTTGGGGTTTTCGCTGGGGGGAGAAGTAGGACCTTCCTAACTTCCTCCTCCCCCCCCAGCGAAAACCCCAAAGATTGTTTGCTGCCACACGATTTAGCGGCGAAGTGACGTGAAGGGATGGAAAGCTGAAACCGGGCTGTTTCAGCTTTCCATCCATCCACGTCACTTTGCTGCTAAATCGTATGGCAGCAAACAATCTTTGGGGTTTTCGCTGGGGGGAGAAGTAGGACCTTCCTAACTTCCTCCCCCCCCCCAGCGAAAACCCCAAAGATTGTTTGCTGCCACACGATTTAGCGGCGAAGTGACGTGAAGGGATGGAAAGCTGAAACCGGGCTGTTTCAGCTTTCCATCCATCCACGTCACTTTGCTGCTAAATCGTATGGCAGCAAACAATCTTTGGGGTTTTCGCTGGGGGGAGAAGTAGGACCTTCCTAACTTCCTCCCCCCCCCCAGCGAAAACCCCAAAGATTGTTTGCTGCCATACGATTTAGCGGCGAAGTGACGTGAAGGGATGGAAAGCTGAAACCGGGCTGTTTCAGCTTTCCATCCATCCACGTCACTTTGCTGCTAAATCGTATGGCAGCAAACAATCTTTGGGGTTTTCGCTGGGGGGAGAAGTAGGACCTTCCTAACTTCCTCCCCCCCCCAGCGAAAACCCCAAAGATTGTTTGCTGCCACACGATTTAGCGGCGAAGTGACGTGAAGGGATGGAAAGCTGAAACCGGGCTGTTTCAGCTTTCCATCCATCCACGTCACTTTGCTGCTAAATCGTATGGCAGCAAACAATCTTTGGGGTTTTCGCTGGGGGGAGAGGTAGGACCTTCCTAACTTCCTCCCCCCCCAGCGAAAACCCCAAAGATTGTGCCTTTCTTTGTTGCGCTTCCACCAGCATGGCCTGGCTGGCAGCGGAAGATGTAACCGAGCTCACGGGGCTGGGCTCGGCTCCCCCTCTTACCAGCCCAGCAGGCAGCCGCCATGGAAGGCTCCGTTCCCTGTCGGCCACGGAGACCGGCCCCGTGGGCTCGTTTACATCTTCCGCTGCCAGCCAGGCAGCGCAACGAAGAGAGGCATTCGCTTTCCTCCCGCCGGCCCCTCAATCGGGCCGGTAGGGAACAGAATGGAACCAGCCCAGAAGCAATAGACGCAGGATCGGGCCGGCAGCAGGCGCAGGGCGAGGCAGCAGGTCTGCATCCTGGGCAGGCGGGCGGGCGGCGGGCGAGGAGGCGCGGCCGAGCGGCGACAGCGGCGGTTCTCCTCACTTCGGAGAGCTTCCTGGGCATGAAAACGCGCGAATCCAACAAGAACGAAAGCCAGGAAGCTCTCCCTGGCGGAGACCGCCGGCCCCTCAATCGGGCCGCCGTGACGGGGACCACTGGCCTGCCTAGCGGGCTGGGAGGGAGGTGGAATACGGGAGGAGGAGGAAGAGGAGGAGGAGGGAGGAAGGAGAGAGAGAGAGAGGGAAGCCGCCCGGCTGTTTTTAAAGGTGACAGCCGGGCGGCAGCGTTTTTTTGCGGTTGTTTTTTTTTTGTTGCACGGATTAATTGACTTTACATTGTTTCCTATGGGAAACAATGTTTCGTCTTACGAACCTTTCGTGTTACGAACCTTTCCCTGGAACCAATTAAGTTCGTATCTTGAGGTTCCACTGTACTGTAGAGACCAAAGAAGCATGGTATAATGGTCTCCATTTTGAGGAACATTAGTTTCTAGGCAATATTTCCTGAAAGTCTCTTCAGTGATAAGAATGAAACACTAAAAAGTTGTATCTTGTACTCTCCTCTCAGATGGTTCAGAAGGATAGTGTGGCAAATTTTATGAAAAATGCTGACATCTCAAGAGGAATCTACCAAGTTACATTCCTTCTGTTAATTACTAAAGAAAATCCAACAGGCTACAGATCAATCTCAACCCTACATCTGCTGCTTTTAACTAGGCTCCAGGGACATATGTTTTGTTAACAAGTTGATATTTCCTTCTTCAACTTTATTTCAATTTGATTTTTAAAAGTCCCTGGGTTTCTTATAATTTTCATTTGTAACAAAATGTAAGCATAATATGAGGCAGACTGCCTTCTGCTCACACATCCCAGTGACTGATCAGATCCCACAGACCCAGATGCCTTCAGACCCCCTCAGCCAAACAATGCTGGCTGGCAGGACCACAGGAGTGGCCCTTCTCTGTGGTGAGTCCAGCACTCTAAAACCAGCTTCCCCTGGAGATTCGTACCATCCCCACTCTCCTGGCTTTCCGAAAGGCCCTAAAAACAGGCTCTGCTGGCAAACCTAGGAAGACTGTTGAGCACCGACATCTTGCTCCAGCCTGACTGTTGTATGATTATGAGGTTAATGCTTTTTTTTACTATGGGATTTAACTTTTTGCATCATATTTTATTGTTGTTTGCTGCCCTGAGTCCTTGAGTAGATGGGCAGCATATAAATGTAATCAAATCAAATCAAATTATAGTTTGATTAAATTTATTTTTACATTTAATAAACATACCAAATCTGATACTTAAACAAAGCCTCTGTCTCATACAAACACACACACACACACACACACACACTCACACCTCTGATCTTGAAATAGCCTAGTGACCAGATCAGAAAGTGGCAAAAACATAAACACTCACTGTATTACAGTTTTTCAAAAAATGTTATTTTTCTCCTGTCAAAAGAAAGAATAATAAAAATGTTTACATCGCTTCACAATTTCCAGAAATTGTACACTTCCAGTTCAGTGGGGTATGAATTTGTGGATCAAATCAAGCAGAAAAGATCTGTTTCTTTACAGCACTTATCACCGCAGCATAAAATTTGAAATTGACTTGATCCTGATCCTTAATACATGGTAGTCCTATCATTCACTTGCACTCCAGTCATTTACTTTGCTGTTTTAATATTCATCTGTGTAGGTGAGACAATTTTTCAAACAGATTAGAGAGAGCACTCAGCAGGGATTGAATTGACTGTCCAAGTATCCTTCTATTGCATATACCTCTAGAACAGACCTGGGCAAGATGTGGCCTGAGGGCCGGATGCGGCCCACCCGCTGTCTGTGACCAGCTCTTGGAGGTCGGTCCAACTTTTCTAGATAAGAACCGGGTGTTCAAGATATAATATATAATAATATAGAATATATAGAATATATAGAATAGAATAGAATTTTATTGGCCAAGTATGATTGGACACACAAGGAATTTGTCTTGGTGCATATGCTCTCAGCATACATAAAAGAAAAAGATACATTTGTCAAGAATCACGTGGTACAACACTTAATGATTATCATAGGGGTCAAATAAGCAACGAAGAAACAATATTAATAAAAATCTTAGGATACAAGCAACAAGTTACAGTCATACAGTCCTAAATGGGAGGAAAAGGATGATGGAACGATGAGAAAACTAGTAGAATAGAAGTGAAGATTTAGTAAAAAAGTCTGACAGTGTTGAGGGAATTATAATAATATATAATATGTAATATAATATGTAATATGTAATATGTAATATGTAATATATAATATATAATATATAATATATAATATATAATATATAATATATAATATATAATATATAATATATAATATATAATATATAATATATAATATATAATATATAATATATAATATATAATATATAATATATAATATATAATATATAATATATAATATATAATATATAATATATAATATATAATATATAATATATAATATATAATATATAATATATAATATATAATATATAATATATAATATATAATTATAATATAATTAACTCAGTTCTACCCAATAATATACAGTATTGGGTAGAACTGAGTTAATTATATTAGTCCGGCCCTCTAAAACCATCTCAATTTCTCATATGCAGCCCTATGACAAAATTAATTGCCCACCCCTGCTCTAGAATCATTGATGAAAGCAACTCCAACCTTTTCAAGATAACTTAGAACCCAGAAGGACCAAATGACCTTTTGACAAATAGTATCATAATAAGCCTTAATCAGATGGTGATCCATTTATGATGGAGGATCCCTACCCATAGAACACTTTTTTACTTAAAAAAACAACTCAAATCTAATACCATATGTTGGTGCTGTAATCAGTTTTTATTGGTTAGTAGTCATCATGTCTGTTGTGAACAATATAGCTGCTTCAAATAAGCCAGCCACAGGGAACAGTGGATAGGGAACTACTTGAATGTCGTAAGCCCAAAACCAGATGTTAGTCACTAGCTTATTCATGCATTATGTTAGATAGAATCTCCAAATGTTTTATGATCCTAAGACTAAATATATACTGCATACAAACACCCACACATACACTCAGCATGAACCAGCTTTTGCACAGATATAATTTCAAGGGACATATTGTACTTATATATCATGATTACACCACCTTCTCCCTTGGCTGCTGTACTACAAAAGAACCTGAGCCAAAATCAGACCTCTCCCTTTCTAAACAAGGCAACAGCTTCCTCATCCATTATCTCTCTCTTTTTGTTTTTGGAGTGAGAGCAAGAGTCAAGATCATGCTCTTTGAAGGTCCGGACTGATTCTCTAAGACTTGATGGTTCACATAATTTCCAGAAGAGGGGAATGGGCCTTTGTAATCATCCTTTACCTTCAGGACTCTCTGATGAGTCAGATTTTAAAATGGAAAGAACTATTCCTTTGCAAGTATCTTTTTTGAATTCAATTTGAGTGGGAGCCTGATAATGGCAACTTGTAAGTATTGTAAGTATTCATGCACTGCTATTAGTTTGGTAGTCAGAAGGTGTGTATCCTGCCTGGGTGCTATCTAGATATTCATTTTATCTTCTCTAGTGTTTCTCCTTAGCTTGGTAGCCAATTCTGTGAGTCTTTGTTTAGCAGTCTCTAGAACAGCTGTCAAACTCCTGGCCCATGGGCCGAATACATCACACGCTGGCCACGCCCATGCCTGGTTTAGTGAAGGGCAGAAAAGTCCTGATACATCATGTGATTCCACTATGACAATGTGAGTTTGACACACTATAGAGTTTCAGATGGAGTCAGGTTTTTGTATTTTTTGCACTGGCCATGTCTTATCCTAATCTCTACTCTTCTATAGTTCCACCAGATGACCAAATTCTCTTTGGGTGTCTTGATTTTAGTCTCAAATCTTATTTACCAGGGTGGGGAGGTAGGGTATACCATATACAGTGTTCCCTCGATTTCCGTGGGGGATGCGTTCCGAGACCTCCCACGAAAGTTGAATTTCCGTGAAGTAGAGATGCGGAAGTAAATACACCATTTTTGGCTATGGACAGTATCACAAGCCATCCCTTAACACTTTAAACCCCTAAATTACCATTTCCCATTCCCTTAACAACCATTTAGTCACCATTATTACTGGTATGCACCATTGAATAAGACACTTAGTGATCCTGATATTTATAAACATAATTATTTATTAACAGTAATTATTTTTTTTGTTATTTGCAAAAATTATTAGTTTGCCGATGACATATGACATCATCGGGTGGGAAAAACCGTGGTATAGGAAAAAAAACGCGAAGTATTTTTTAATTAATATTTTTTGAAAAACCGTGGTATAGGCTATTAGCGAAGTTCGAACCCGCGAAAATCGAGGGAACACTGTACTGCTGCTGTTCTTCATCATGTAGTCAAGTATCTCCAGAATTACATCAGCTATAGTCATCAGATTGTTCTGATTCCCCAAAATCTGAAATGGACCATGTTATCGGGATGTTTGTTTGTTTGTGGTTTCCTAGCTTATTCATTATTGATTTTGTTCCCTGCTCAAGTCTCTAATTAATCTGCATTGGTACTAGTTGTTACAGCAAAATAAATGAATAAATATTTTTTTTTAAAAATGAGGAATTATTTAAAGAAACTCAAGTAATGAGTCTGGGTCTGTTGTATCTGCAAACAAAATTGTTTCGATATGTGTAAATATAGGTGATAGGCTTCATTTGCAGTCTTTATCCAGTTACTGCTCAAATTATTAAAGCTCTGTTACTAGAACATGTTCAAATATAACCAATCTTTTCATTTCAAAACAGTAATTATTTTGTACGAATATCTTCCTAATTCCCAAGATTCTGTTGCTATTTAAGTTCATTCCCCTACTTTTATGTAAATTGCTATTTTTCATTGATCTTACTGTTTTACTTTTAACATTGTTGGTTGGAGGAACCGGAAAAACATATTTCCAGTATCATTTAAACTGACAAAGTCTGTGAATAATTTGACATGTTTATTATCAATGTCTAAAAACCTAAATAAAAAAATAATAAAAATAAACAAAATCCTGGGGAGAAAAATAGGACCTCCCAGACATATCTTGCTGATGTAATTTATTGCTATAATGTAGTCACAAAATATTTTAGATTGCTCTCTCCATTGCTGACTGAGTTGTTTTTATCTGTGAACTCAGAATGAGCAGTATTTCAGAGAAAGTTGACAGCTGGAGTTGTCCTCTAATTAAAATAAACAGTAATATTTTCCAAAGTTGCTGCCCAATATTGCATCAATGATAATCTACAGTATATGTATAGTCAATCATTTTCAAGCATTGTTATCAGGTTTGTGTATTACTCTTATCAAAATTAGTTCTGTAAGAATTCTTTTGCATATCATTTTCAATGTGTTGCATGAAAAAGATCAAAAATTTCTCTAGTGGTACAAATAGCTAATGTTAGATTCTGGAAATAATGGCCTGGTTTCTTTCTTACTACCAGTATTAAACAAGATAGTCATGAAATTTAAACAGTTCATTTCTCTCTCTTAAATGATCATATTATTTGCTTAGTACTATTTTGTCCTCTTTTGCTCATTCTACTGAGAGGAATCTCCTTACAAACCTGTCTATTTTGCCACATTGCATCTTCCCCCATGTATGTGCTATCCAGATGTGTAAACATCAACTCCCAATTCAATTAACATTCATACAGTATATGCGACCAGTGATCAGCATCAAGAAGGTTAGTAGAGTAAACTGTACATTACTTAGGAGAAGAATATCTGCATTAAACAAAAACATATCTTTGTTTTTTTTTAAATAAAATACTCCAACACTTAATAGCATTATTGAACTGAAAATTGTTTAAATATTTGAAATGGAAAATATTCACAAGATTGATATTCTTATATGTAAATTTGAATATGAAATATGTTCATAATGTATCTTCTTTGTATGGTATAGGTCTTGGTATGGTATAGCAATTAGACTGTTGGACCATGACTAAAGGGGTTTTGAATTCAGTTAATCACTCACTGGGGAAACTTGATCTAGTCAGTCCCTGTTATATCATGAATGTCTAGGGAAAAGGATAGATTACAATCACCCAGAAGTGAAAATGGAGGAGGTTGAAAGAATTGGTGACAAAAGAATAACTGTGAAGAGGAAGTATCAGAATGTGTGAAATATGTTGAAGAAAACAGATATCTGGTCTGGTAGTTCAAGTCAAAAACTACTGTATTTATTAAGAATAATTGGAACTAAAATATTCCAGCTTAGAATTTTGTTTCATAGCTTTTCATAACCTAACATGTCTGAGGAAGCTACATTTTAGAAGAGCTACGTTTTTCCTTGGAAGTGTATATGTGGAAACATTCCAATGGTATTATTTTGGTTTCCAAGGTATTGGCAGATATCCAAGGAATATCTTCAGCTGGGGACAATGCTTTCTTTGTCTATGGCCATTTTCTCACTGGTGATTTGTAGTGCCTTATAATATTATCCAAGCACTGCTGTCCCAATACAGCAGTAATGAAAGCAAGCTTTATTGCTGCAACAATGGGAGAGAGATGCTATTAGTGAGGAAATGGCCTTTGGTGTCATGTAGTCATATGGCCAATCTTGAATTATCCCATTCACAATTAGGTCCTTAGGGTACATAAAATTCTAATTCTTATTCGAAATTCAGCTTAAAATAATTTGGCAACCTTCTATAATTAGCTATGCATTTTGATTGACTAGCCATTCTAAGCTGATTGCAATTAACTTGTAGAAGCAATTGCAATATGTTTATACTTTGTTCTGGTTGATAAGCATATTTGAAGTGAAATTAATCATATTTCATTGTTTATGGCTATAACAGTTGAAAAGTTAACATTTCTAAGGGACAAATGTTTCCTGCAAACTAAATAGGGAGCAATTTTTATAGAGAATGAAAAATGAATGAATAATAAATAAAATGATAAAACAAACAAATAAACAAATATTAATCGATAGTTGAATAGTAGATAGATGCAGAATGAAAATAGAAAATAGTCAGGCTGTTATTTCCATCAACTTCCCAAAGGGAAAATCTATCACGTTAGTACAGTTGGAGATATTAACACATTGCTGTGGGAATACAATTGCTGTGAAAATGTGCTGCATTTATTTTCTTATCCTTGGTGTGTATTTTTATTTATCTTCTCAAAGCTTCAGAGGGGTTACAAATTACTGGTTGGGCTTTCTGTCTTTTTGCAGCTTTGAATAGAGGAAGAGGTATTGGAAATGTATAATTGGGAGAATAATTGATTAAAAAAATACGCCATAGTAACTTAAAGCCTTTTCCACAATGGGGCTGTCTCCAGCAATATGCCATCTGTTGACAGGGAGAAAAGATCTTTGTTGATGAACTATTTGTTGTTGAAAAAAATATTTTACATCACGCAAATGTTTGTCTTGTTTGATATTTCATTTAATTTAGAATAATTGAAAATAGCAGCAAATGGTTGAAATAAAAGCTAAACAGTATCTTTATTAAAATCAAACAAATTAGAACAAAAGGAAATGTCTACAGCCTGCTAATTTTGTTATTTCTAGAGGCTTGGAATCTTTGATGAGTTTTATGCATTTTGTATGCCTCAATAAACTAAAACTGTTAAATTAAATATAAAATATAAACGATGAAGTCTCCATTATTTTCCTATCTGGTGAAGAAGTTACTATACAGTATTAAATGGAATGTGTTAGAGACATGTTACATTGCAGAATTGATTTCTAAAAGTTAGTTTTGAGTGTGTGCAGAATATGACATAGCACCAGCTTTGTGAATCCTGAGAAAAGAATCAATTGCTTTAAATTAATATAGATATGTATTATAGTCCAGTTTTTGCAGACTCTTAAAGACCTTTTGAAGATGAAATGTGAAATCTACCACATCATCTAAAGAATTATTATTTTGGTCCTATAACTTTTCACTTCTTGTTATTACTTGAATATATAAGTGTACATGTAGGTTTAATACTGTATATGAATTAAAATCCTCCTGTGCTAGTGGAGGAAGCAATGAACTGAGCCAAAACAGCAACAGCAGGTTTTTCTCTCTCAGTGCATGATAAACATACTGTATATCCAAATCAGAGGTGGGTTTCAGCAGGTTCTGACCAGTTCTGGAGAACCAGTAGTTTGGGGAACCGGTCAGTGTTCCCTCTAAATTTTTTGGGGGGTGGGCAGAAAAGTATAGTGTCTGAGCGGCAGTCCCTTTGGGACTGGGCGGCACAGAAATAATAAATAAATAAATAAATAAACAAACAAATAAAAAACCCACCCTGTTTTGCCTCAGAGAATTTCAAAATAAAATACTGTACTGTGTGTCTATAACAGTGAGCTCATAATAGGGCAACTCTATCAATATCAAAATGCCACTTAAATAGTTGAGCTAGTTTCAAACTAGATTTTGATTTTCTTTCTCTCTTCCTTACTCCCATTCTTTTTCTTTCTCTTTTCCTTCCTCTCTTTTTCTATCTGTTTGCTGGAGAGACGGAGTAACGACACGGACACAAGAGCTGGATTTAAATTGGGTCATTTTTATTAACATAAAATTTGCATAATTTATCCAAATACTTTGCATAAATTAGCATAATCAACTATGACCCGGAACTGGACCTGCAGGGTCAAACAACTACTTCCGGGGCGGAAATGACGTTATGCCAACAAACATTCCTGGGCAACTCATGGGCGTATCTCGATGCAAGTCCAGGTGAGGGCCAGGCCGTCACCTGCGACCCTGCCATGCTGTGCATGAGGGGGGTCCCACCGGCTAACCGGAATCCGGGAAATAAAGGTGCAGGACCCAAAGACAGGTTCCCCCCAGCTGCTCAGGCAGAAACTCCCTCCATGAGCTTGCGGAGAACCTGTCAATCATCCCCAAAGATGCCCAAGGGAGAACGCGCGGTTGCTAAACCACCCCAGTTTTCCGCCCCTAACCTGCCTACCCAAATGACCAAAGGTAAGCCAATTAACCTAATAAAAGCAAGCACCCCCTAACCGCACATCCATCACCCCAGTGTGGAATGGGCGAAAAAACAGCTCTGCTAAGAGGCAGAACTGCAAAAAATTCCCATTCGGCCCCCTAAGGGCGACCCCTAAGCACACTGCGAAATAGTGGAGGGCGGGCGGGTGTCTGCACAGCTACAGCAATCCGGGCGAAAAGGGAGAGCCCCGGGCCTGCTCGCCCTTATATAGGGCAAGCAGGCCCCGCCCGGACCAATCAGGGCCTGGCCAATCAGGCCCTGATCTCCCGAGCGAAGTCTCGCATCGCGAGACTTCGCCCGGGATCCAAAATGGCGGCCGCCATGAGGGACCGTGTCTCCCGGTCCCTCCAGCAAAGCCTGCCTGCCGGGTAAGTCCGGCGCTGCCCTTGCTGGAGAGACGGAGTAACGACACGGACACAAGAGCTGGATTTAAATTGGGTCATTTTTATTAACATAAAATTTGCATAATTTATTCAAATACTTTGCATAAATTAGCATAATCAACTATGACCCGGAACTGGACCTGCAGGGTCAAACAACTACTTCCGGGGCGGAAATGACGTTATGCCAACAAACATTCCTGGGCAACTCATGGGCGTATCTCGATGCAAGTCCAGGTGAGGGCCAGGCCGTCACCTGCGACCCTGCCATGCTGTGCATGAGGGGGGTCCCACCGGCTAACCGGAATCCAGGAATTAAAGGTGCAGGACCCAAAGACAGGTTCCCCCCAGCTGCTCAGGCAGAAACTCCCTCCATGAGCTTGCGGAGAACCTGTCAATCATCCCCAAAGATGCCCAAGGGAGAACGCGCGGTTGCTAAACCACCCCAGTTTTTCGCCCCTAACCTGCCACAGGAGTGGGGGTCAGATCTCTATCTTGGCCCCCCGACTCCCCCCTCTAGCTGCGCCAGCTCACGCAGAGACCGCTGCAGGTCCTGTAAGAAAATGGCGTTCCCCCGCTCAGACAGGTGAACGCCATCATCCCGGTAAAGCCATGGCCGGTCTATTGAGATAAGGGGATGGGGTACTACCACTCCACCCAATTCCCTAACCGTTTTACCCATAGCCCTATTCACCCGTCGCCTAGCCCGGTGAATGGCCCTAAGGGAAGAGGCGTCCCTCCACACAAGCCTAGGTAATATTTCTGACCACACCACTTGCGTGGTGGGCCATACCTCACGAAGCCTTCGCAGGTCTTCGCGTGCCTGGATGATCAGCGCCAGGCCTCCCAGTATGCACAGGTCATTGCCACCTAAGTGCAATACCAGCCACCTGGGTGCGGCCACAGGACGCTGCCCACCCAGCCCCCTTTGGGCACGACTCCAGGAGCTGCCCCCCATATTGCCGGGCGCAGCCGCAGAATGCTGACCGCCCAGCAACGCCGGTAGGAGACCCTCCCACCGCATACCTCTCCGGCCCATCCAGGAAACCTTGACCCACTGCCCCAGGGACAGGTGGGTCCCGATGGCGCTCCTGGCTGCCGCGCGGCCGGCCCAGAAAATCATGCTGTGGCTACACAGCAGCGCCGTCGGTTTCGTGTTAGCCTGGGGACCTGCAAGAGGACACACACACACAGAGAGGTTACCTAGCCTAAGCCCTGCCTAGGATCCTCAGCAGGCCTAACATAACCCAAATATGCCGCTGACCGCCAGCGGCCGATCTCCCGAATCCGATGGGCCGGGAAACCAGAGAGTGCCGCGCTAGTGGCGGCTCTGATACGGAACGAATGCGTTCCGTAACCGGAGGGATCCATGCCCACCTGGGCCATCGCCCTGGATACCAGCGCCCAAAATTGGAAACGGGTCAAAGGGGTGCCGTCCCAATGCCTAAACAGGTACCCCGGACCTGACCCCCGCATACCACAATAAAGCTGTAGGGCGGCCACCGGACACACTGACTGGTTGGTGGCCGCACTAAGTTGGATGGTAACCCCTCTGCGCAGCTGATCCGTCTTAGACCGCCTTACTACAAGGGACACCCCCCCTTGTCTAAAGGCCAGATCAGCATACTGGAAGGCTCGGAGCGAAGTGTCAGCCTGAGAAGAAGCCATGGCTTCGCTGACCCGAAGGGCCCCAAAAAACATGACACAAGCCGCTGCCCTAAAAAGACGGGCCTCGTACAATGAGGAACACAGACTGTCAAAAACCACGTTGATTAAAGACAGCTGCTCCACCGTCAGAGCCTGACGAGTGTCACCAGGGGCCCCCGCTTGCTCCCTAAGCCAGCCCTCCAGCATCTTCCGGATGCGAAAGTCACCCGAAAGATCTGCAAACCCCCCCGCCTTGGACAGAAAGGCGAGGCCGGCTAACCGGGACCGGATCGTCCTAACTGACAGGCCACGCTGCCTAAGTTGGACGCAAAACTCGGCCAAATGCTCTACAGGGACAGGCCAACTAAGCTGGTAACCCCTGCCCTGCCTAAACTCCCCAAACTCCTTACCTGCACGCTGGTATGCCCTGAGGGTGCCGGGCGCTACAGACAAGGAGATTGCCCGGGATGCCTCGTCTCTCCACCACTCTGGATCCCTCCCAGATTCCAGAGGTGGCTGGGGAACGCTTCTGGCAATTCTCGGGCCCACGGGGCCAGGGTCCGAAACCTGGACAACTGACCACGGGACAAGGCATCAGCAACCCCGTTATCTAACCCGGGGACATGCTTAGCCAAAAACAATGCGTTTAGAGACAAGGACCTGTGCACAAAATGGCGGACAAGCCGCATGACCCTGTCGCTCTTCGAGGACAGGGCATTCACCACATGGACAACCGCTAGGTTGTCACACCAAAAGTGCACGGTCTTGTCCCTAAACTGCTCCCCCCAAAGCTCTAAGGCCACTATCAAGGGGAAGAGCTCCAAGAACGTCAGGTCCTTAACCAACGAAGAGGCACTCCATTCCGGAGGCCATGCCGACCAGCACCACTGGTCACCTAACACCACCCCGAAACCACAAGTCCCCGCGGCATCAGAGCAGAGCTGCAACTCAGCTTCCAAAAGAAGCTCGTGCCTCCAGAAAGACAAACCATTAAACCTAACCAAAAAATCCCGCCACACGCTGAGGTCATCCCTGACCCCAGCGCCAAGGCGGGTACGATGATGGGGCAAACGGAGCCCCTTCATCGCATCATACAACCTCCTGGAAAAAGCCCTACCAGGAACCACTACCCGACAGGCAAAATTAAGAATGCCTGCCAATTCCTGAAGCTGCCGTAGGGTCACCTTCCGGCAGCCCAGCACCTCATCAAGCTTCCGCTTGATCTTAACCAACTTCTCTAGGGACAATCTGGAAGATTGCTCCTCTGAGTCCAATTCAATACCCAGAAAGGTAATCCTGGTGGCGGGGCCTTCGGTCTTCTCAGAGGCTAAAGGCACCCCCAATTGAGCACAAAGGGCTTCGAAGTCCCGCATCAGAGCGAAACATTGCTCCGAATGCGCAGGCCCCGCCAACAGGAAATCATCAAGGTAGTGAACGACCGTACCCAGACCACTTCGCCTCCTGAGCGCCCACTCCAAAAAGGTGCTAAAACTCTCGAAAAGAGAGCACGAGACAGAGCAACCCATGGGCAAGGCTCTGTCCACGTAATAACCCCCCTCGAAATGGAAGCCCAACAGCTCAAAGTCGTCTGGGTGTATGGGGAGGAGCCGGAATGCCGACTTAATGTCGCATTTACCCATAAGGGCTCCCACCCCACACTTCCTAACCATAGTCACGGCTGCGTCAAAGGACGCATACCGGACTGAACACAGCTCGTCAGGAATGAAATCATTCACTGACTCCCCTTTTGGAAAAGACAAATGGTGAATCAACCTAAATTCACCACTCGCCTTTTTGGGGACCACACCTAAGGGAGACACGCGAAGATTCGGGAAGGGCGGTTCCGGGAAAGGCCCGAGTACCCTGCCCTCGGCCACCTCCTTCCGAATCTTCTCCCTAACAATGTCTTCATGACCAACAACCGACCTAAGGTTGTCAGACATGAAGGCCCTCCTAACACCCAGGTAAGGGATCCTGAATCCCTCCGAAAAACCTAGCAAGAGAGTGGCCGCTCTCGAGCGAGGGTGGTAGTCACCCAACCAACCCTCAAGCACCATTAAATTAATTGGGCTGGGCCCCTTTTCCCCCAGCAGGTGGGGGAGGCTTTGGGGGACCCGAGCCTTTCTTTTCAATCCCCTTCTTGGGGCGGGGGCACACGGCTGCGGAATGGTTTCCCCCACAACTCCCGCAGGCATGCCGAAACCTGCAAATGGGACGGAAGCACGCCCCCTTTGCAGCGAACTCGTGGCAAACCAAAGAGGCCCCTTTTCCAACGGCACCCGCCACGGCCTTGGCCGGCGCGGGCGTCGCGGGCTCCTCTTCCATAAAGTGACCGCTATCGGTCCTATCGCAGCCCTCCTTCCCTGACATATGCGTGGCCTGGAACCACAGGTCCGGAACCACCATATCCCAAGGCAAGTAGGGGTCATGGGCAATACGCATCCTGAACCCCTTGTCGTAATGCCTCCATATGGTGCCCCCATATTCAAAATGGGCCCTCGCTATAAGGTCGATGTACTTCAGCAAGGCAGCGGCCCTACCCGGCTGCCTCTGAATTACCACCGACGCAAAGGTCAGAAAGGCATACAGCCACGAGCTGAAGCACTTTGTGACCTTTGTTTTCTTAACCTTCTCCCCAGGGACCACCTCCTTGTCCTGTTTAGGGACCTCCCTGTTTAAAATGGAGAAAAGATCAACATACTCCCCCGCCAGATTGCCTCCTTGACTGACGGGTGAAGATGGTACCCTAAAGGCGTCGCGGGCAACCCACAAGGGATGGCCCCAGGCTTGATGCTGGCGAACGGGTCCCACACCATGGTGGCCCCCAAGCCCAGCACCCCAAGCCCCGGTGGATACATAAAAGGAACCGGTGGCATAATGGCCGGTGGAGGAGGGATCCAACCCCCCACCCCCGCCCCAGTTGGGGCAGGTACTCCAGGCGCCCCCACCGGCAGAGCCGGCGGGGCCCAGACCTGTCCACAAGTGCCTGCAGCAGTCCCCATAAAGCTGTTGCCACCCCCCAAAGTGGGTGAGATGAACCCGGGACCCTGCACGGGAAGGAGCGGAGATGTGCCTACGTGTGGTGCAACCTCACCTGCCCCGTAAGGGGTAGAAGCCATCCACGGTGGGCCCATCCTTGTTGGGCCCTGGAACGATGCCCACTGCCCCGACTGGGCCATCTGCCCGGTGTGGGCCGTCTGCCCGGTGTGGGCCATCTGCCCGGTGTGGGCCATCTGCGCGTTGTGGGCCACTTGCCCTTCCGGGGTTGACTCCTCTTCGGGGTCAGCGCCCCACGCTGCAGTGGCAGTCGAGGGACGCCCCTCAGGGCCTGCACCCGACCGCCACCTCTCCAATTCGTCAAGCCGCTCCAAGACCCTAGACCAGGAGAGAGAAGGGGACATCTCGGGTTGAGGGACCGTGGGTGTAAACCCCACCCCACCCCCCGCTGGGATCCCCCCCGGGGGCCCTCTGCCGCAGCCCGAGCCCGGGCAGACGGCCTGGCAGCCCTCCTAGGCCGCACCACTGGATGGGTAGGGAGGGCCTGCGCTTGCCTCCTCTTAGGGGCCATCACCTGAACTGGAGTCTATTTTTAAACAAAGAAAGGAAAGAGGGCGTGACCCCCCCCCAAAGTACCCTGCACCCCCTTAAGCAAGGCCTGCCTTAGGCAGCAGGCCTCAGCAGTGCAGACCTCCCAGGAGGCAGATCCACCCACCTCCCAATGGGCAGCAAGGCCCACCACCAGGCCTTTATACCCAGGCCAAGGCCCCCCGGCAACAACCGCGGGCCCGCGAGGCCACCAGAGGCGGCACCCCCCCACAACACTCAAACAAGCAATGAGGCTCCAAACCGGAGCGGAGCCCAGCCGATGCTGGCTCCGCTGTGAGGCTGAAAGGCTTTCCGCAAGACTGCAGGCCACAAAATGGCGCCTCGCACGAGGTCGCCAACAAAATGGCCGCCACAAGCAGACGAACGAACGTCTGCACAGCTACAGCAATCCGGGCGAAAAGGGAGAGCCCCGGGCCTGCTCGCCCTTATATAGGGCAAGCAGGCCCCGCCCGGACCAATCAGGGCCTGGCCAATCAGGCCCTGATCTCCCGAGCGAAGTCTCACATCGCGAGACTTCGCCCGGGATCCAAAATGGCGGCCGCCATGAGGGACCGTGTCTCCCGGTCCCTCCAGCAAAGCCTGCCTGCCGGGTAAGTCCGGCGCTGCCCTTCTCTCTCTTCCTCTCTCTCTCCTTCCCTCTCACTCTTTCCCTCTCGGCTTCTGGGCAGGTTTGGAAAACTCTGAGTTGATGTTGATTTTTAAGTGAGCGATTGCTCACTGCTCAGCTTAGAGGGAACTATGGAACCGGTAATGGAAGTTTTGAATAGTTCAGAGAACTGGTAGATACAACCTCTGACTGGCACTGCCTCCATCTATTCTCTGCCTCCTGAGTTCCAGCTGATTGGGAGAAAATGGTGATTTTGCAGTAACCTTCCCCTGGAGTGAGGAGGGAATAAAGATTTTGCAGCAACCTTCCCCTGGAGTGAGGAGGGGATAAAGATTTTGAAGCAACCTTCCCCTGGAGTGGGGTGGGAATGGAGATTTTACAGTATTCTTCCCCACCATGCCCACCAAGCCATACTATGCCCACCAGGCCACAGATCAGTAGTAAACATTTTTGAAAACCACCACTGATCCAGATCTAATGTAACAATATTCATCCATAAAGTTAAAGTTCAAAATGAAAAATTATTAATTTATTTATTCATTTTTGTATGCCGTCCAACTCCCAGAGGACTCTTCAATCATGTTGGAGAAAAGGCAGGATGATGATAATGATATCTGCAAGACGATATCTGAGGAGCCGTAGTGGCGCAGTGGTTAGAATGCAGTATTGCAGGCTAATTTAGCTCACTGCCAGGAATTCAATTCTCAGTGACTCAAGGTTGACTCAGCCTTTCATCCTTCCAAGATCAGTAAATTGAGGATCCAGATCATAGTTCCCTCTAAGCTGAGCAGTGAGCAATCACTCACTTAAAAATCATCATCAACTCAGAGTTTTCCAAACCTGCCCAGAAGCCGAGAGGGAAAGAGTGAGAGGGAAGGAGAAAGAGAGGAAGAGAGAGAAAGAGATAGAAAAAAGAGAGGAAGAAAAAGAGAAAGAAAAAGAATGGGAGTAAGGAAGAGAGAAAGAAAATCAAAATCTAGTTTGAAACTAGCTCAACTATTTAAGTGGCATTTTGATATCGATAGAGTTGCCCTATTATGAGTTCACTGTTATAGACACACAGTACAGTATTTTATTTTGAAATTCTCTGAGGCAAAGCAGGGTGGGTTTTTTTTTTGTTTGTTTGTTTGTTTGTTTGTTTGCTTATTTGTTTGTTTGTTTATTTATTTATTATTTCTGTGCCGCCCAGTCCCGAAGGGACTGCCGCTCAGACACTATATTTTTCCACCCACCCCCCAAAAAAATTAGAGGGAACACTGATCCAGATTGTTGGGGGCAATATGCTGACCCTGTAAACTGCTCAGAGGGGGTGCTAAATCACTATGAAGTGGTATATAAGCTATCTGCATATCCCAAGTCCTTGCGAAGGACTGGATAGGTGGATAAAAAATGCCAAATTGGTCTAAACATCTGGCAATCAACCATAATGATAACCATTCTTGTAATAGTTACAAATCAATTAATCTTTTAATATATTTTCCATCTTGGATAAGCATCTTTTGAACAAAATAGTCCCAACAATCTGACTCTTTCATTTCAGAAGCACAGCAGAAAACTGACAAAGGAAATGTAATACTGAAAATTAGGTAAGAGAGTAGTGAAAATCTAGGGACTTGGGCCATACGTTAACCCAACCCCAAATATGAGACTTACAGAATCCCTTTGACAAACTGGTGGTTCAAGAAAATCTCGGTGCAACAGCTAGAACAGATTTAGCATAACTCAACACAACAAAGAACTGTATGTGAATCACTGCTGAAATGATAAATACATGAAATCTTCAAATATGACTAGACATATTATATGGGAATATGATCAATCAGTTGTGTCTTTTTAAAATTATACGGAATGTTCTTTCCTATTTAATGAAGACTATGCCAACATGAGTATTGAAAAACGTACTCAAGATGCTGTGAAGAATTATTAGATTTCTTGTTCTAATACTCTCAACTTGCTTTTGTGGATTTTTGACAGTCTTATGATTACTTCATATTGCGTGTTACAGTTTTCAGCCATCAATCATGGTGTTGCAATCTTCTGAGATATTGATTTCATTATCTACATTGTGAAGTGTTTGTGTATGCCTGTTTGTAAACAAGAAAAGATGACAGATAGATGTTCATGAACAATCCAGTTATTTGGTTCAGTCAGATAGTGCCAAAAAGATGTGGAAACAAATACACATCAAAGAATAGGAAACCTCTTCATTAACTATCCTGTGTGATGTGTGAGGATTTCAGCTTCCAGAATTCCCAGCCAACAAATCCAGTGGGGACCAAAATGATGGGAAATTCTGGGAATTCATAGTCCCACCACATCTGGAAGGTATCATATGGGCTTAGCTACATTTTATTTTAGCAATAGTGCCTAGACATATATACCACTCCACAGTGCTTTACAGTATTCTCTGAGCAGTTAACATGTTAATTTTAAATTTTAGTTTAACCAGTCAACTCCAAATTGGGTATGATTTATATAGCAAAGGAGGCAGGGATGGGAGTGGTGAATCTCACCAGTCCCTGACGTACTTCCTTGCTGTTTGTATCATGAATTTTCTTCCCAAACAGCTGTATTCTGTTATCTGAATTTGATCTGCTAGGAAACAAAGCTCTTGAGGGCTGGGTTATAGGAAAAGTTCCACATTCACATATGTCTCATCCCTGTGGCTCTTTAATGGATTGATTCCTGTTTATTTATACTGGGCCAGGACAGCCCAAATGAAAATAAATGACCCTCCTCCTATCATATAATTTGCCCTGAGTTATAGTACAGCCAAGTACGTGCTGTTAAACAGATAAGAAAATGTCTCTCCTTTGCAAGTCTGTTTACTATCTTTAAATGGGATTTTTATTCAGCCCACGGTTTTGTTGCAAAATGCAATAACACAGGAAGTGAGGTGTTGCATTTCTTTCTTTTTTTAAAAAAAATGCAAACTCATACTTTTCAGAAAATTAACTGATTATAATGCTTTCCAAAACCTTGGACTTTTTTTTTCATGCCTTATATTGTGATAGAACCTTTTAGTACCAAATGGATTTTCTCACTCAGTGAGTTTAAATATTTGACAGTTTCCCCACTATGGCTGTAAATCAGCAGAGAATTGTAAATATTTTTTCAAAAATGGGGTTGAACCTGCTCTTATTCATTATCTGCTGGATATTTTCAGCTTGATTCATTGTCCCTGGAGCCTAATTTTGTTGAGTAAGATAGATGACACTATGCTGTTTTAAAATTTCTCTCCTTCTCCATACAATATTTTGGCATATGTTCAGGATGTTTTTAAAAATGAAAAATATTTAAACAAAATCTTTTGTCTCTCCTATAGGTCTCATAGAAGAGACAGATTCACACTGCCTGGATAATTTCTACTTTTAAGACATTGATTTTTTTAACAGGAAAGTGAACACAAGAACAAGGGGACACAATCTGAAGTTAGTTGGGGGAAAGATCAAAGGCAACATGAGAAAGTATTATTTTACTGAAAGAGTAGTAGATCCTTGGAACAAACTTCCAGCAGACGTGGTTGGTAAATCCACAGTAACCGAATTTAAACATGCCTGGGATAAACATATATCCATTGTAAGATAAAATACAGGAAATAGTAAAAGGGCAGACTAGATGGACCATGGGGTCTTTTTCTGCCGTCAGTCTTCTGTGTTTCTGTGATTTCAAATTCTTAGTTACATTGCTTTTTTAGAGAGATTCTCCCAAAAGTCCAGTCATCCTTCAAAAACAAATACTATTACAAGTAGTTCTCGACTTGTGACCACATTTGAGCCCATAATCTCTGTTGTTAAGTGAGCTTTTGTTCCATTTTACAATTTTTCTCGCCACAGTTCTTAAGTGAATCATTGCAGTTGATAGGTTATTAACCCAGTTGTTAATTGAATCTGGCTTCCCCTTGTCACTTTCCCCCTTTTGACTTTGCTTGTCAGAAGGTTACAAAATGGAATCACATGATCCTGGGACACTGCAAACATCATATATATGAACTAGTTGCCAAGCATCTGAATTTTGATCAGGTATCCATGGAAATACTGCAACGGTCGTAAGTGTGAAAAGGTGTCATAAGTCACTTTTTTGACTTATGAATGGTCACTAAGTGACCTGTAGTAAGTCAAGGACTACCTGCATTTATATATAAATAAATGGTAAATAGTGAAAGGTTGGCATATCCACTAGATATTAAAAAGAAAACAAAGTATTAAGTGACAATTTATTTTAGAGTACTGTAGTTCGAAAAATAATCAACTACTTTTACATAAGTGTTTTGTTTCTTAACTCTCCTAAGAAATGGGACTCTTCAATCTAATTGTATGAAAGAGAGTTAACCTGCAATAACAGACAGAACTTGCAATAATTATTATCTCGGTGTTGAATATTTTCTTTTTTTTTAATCATCTGTGTTTTTATATTTCATGGTTTATATTTTATGGTTTTGCTTCTGTCTTTCTGTTTTCCCCTGTTAATAGAGCGATTCTATATACTTTTTGTTATTTGTTCTCTAAGCCCCCAATCTTCTTGGACCAGTTTCCTGAAAGACCATTTTTCTACAGATTGGGGAGGAGGGGGGCTGGCTAAGCTACTGTGTTTGTATGTCTGAGTGAATGAGAGAGAATAAGAAATACTTAACTGAACATTTGTGGATATTTATTTTTTTATTTTCATCCCATTCTCAGAGGTGTATGCAGATTGAAAAAATAAACATGGAAGTCACAACAGTGTGACTGAAACTCTGCCTATATGCAAACTCTCTCACACACATGAAATGTCTTATTTGGTGTAGCATCTTAATTTTTTCTGGTTGTGGTGGGGACAAAACGTGTGGCTACCACTCTTATATCTATCTTCCTCTCTCCTAATTCCCAAAGTATTATTTCACTAGTTATCAAAATTGCACATTTATTAATGATATTATTCAGATTTGTAATTGCTTCTTTCTTAGATTCTGACTTGATATATATCCTTGTGATATGTTTTTAGAAATAGTTGGTGTAAGCAGGATTTTGTCCGTCTTCAGATGAGTCAAATACATACGCCAGAACACAAGCTTTGTATTAACATGCTTATAATTCCAGAATGAACCTAACTGTAACTACAATTTGTTATGCTTTAGTGGAATGCCAAATAAACACCTTATCAGTAGGCAATGTTAAACATATCTGTGTTCCTTTTACTCACATCATCCATTATTTCTTGGACAGCATGGATTAGCTGATGTGTGCATAAAGAAAATAGGAAGCTAATAGCTTTTCTACTATGAAGAGTGCATACTAACACAAATATGGTCTGACCCAGCAAAATGTAGCTAAATGGAATGAATCTTCATCATGAACTCATTAGAAGAGATGGCACTTTGGCTACAAGAGGAAAAGTCTTGATGCAGGCCAGTTGTAAAAGCACAATCTGTATTTTCATGATGACTTGTGATTTTAGTAGATGCTTTTTTGTTGTTGCTGCAAAGCTTAATGAAACATTTCTTGTACTGGGAATCCCCTTTCCCCTCTGAGAGAGCTTGGCTTTGAAGAGATACTTTGAAAATCATTGGCAGCCACTACAAATAACACACCACTGCTGAAAATGTATTCCATATACTTCCTGTTGCATTAAGAAATTATCATTATTATTACAACTGTGTAATCAAGTCAGGAGTTGAAGTATTTAATATCATTTATACTGCGGCATGATCAACATTTTGTATGTTTTCCAACTGAGCACCCTGCATCTGCTTATGTTCCAAAGAAATAGTAATGTGTTTGTTGCAGCAAAAAACAGCAGAGGCCATGATACCTTCAAAGGCTAAGAGATTTATTGCAACATAAGCATTCATGTACTACAATCTACTTCCTCACAGCATAGTCCGCACTTTGTAAGCATGGATATGTACACAAATAGAGAGGCCCATGATATTTCCCTGCAGAGATCAAATATGCAGTATATAAAATAAATATAGTGACCCATTCAAACAGTAACTGGAACTGTTATACTCGTAGCTGTGCTAACCTAACAGCTGTAGAACCCATGTTTCCAATTAAATCTGAATTAAAGAAAATTGCATTTTCATATAATGTATATGTTGGCAATTTCACACTCAGCTTCAAATTTCTCAACATTTTTTCCACTACCCTTAATGTTCAATTTTATTGGGAGATGGGCAAATATTTTCCTGGAATTCTTGCTTACTTCAAATGGCTATCTTATTATTCTAATTGTTGAGATCAATATTCATAAAACCATACGAGAAAGCCAATAATAAGCCATGTGATCTTATTCCTCAGCTTGATTATTTTAAATGCCTTTAGTTTTGGTTGCAAATTGCCCTGTAAAATATTCAGAGTGTTAAGAGTTTGTGAATTTGGCAGGCCCATTGGCTGCCACTGGATTTCCTTGATAGTTATTTAGTAGTTTTGTTTCAGCTTGTGAGTTGCTGTTTTTTTCTAGAATGGGGTGCCTTATTATTTATCACAGGAGTGTCAAACTCAAGGCCCACCTGTGCCAGCAAAAACCAAGGTCTGGAGTGCCATATGCATGCCTCCCAGACTCCATTTTCACTGGCAGAGAGCTGCAACAAGCCATTGTGACCGGAAATGGAGCCTCAATGAGTAATGTAAAGCTGCCCATGCCCCCCAGGCCATGCCCCACCCCCCAAAGGTCAAATGCAACCCTAACCCAGTCCTCAATGAAATTGATTTGACACCCCTGACTTACAAGGTAAAAATATTGGGCAGTGGACTAAGGATGGTGAAGGGTCAGCAGCACAACTCCACCTAAGGCATCTTTCAATACCAGCCTAGATTACTATACTAAGAATGTAGTTGGGGCCACCATTGAGAGGCCAAGTGGGGAACACTTCTGAGTAGGTTGATTCCACTGGCTCATTTCCTGCCAGTGGCCTTGCCTTGCCCATTACCTGCTCAGGAATTGGTTGCTGCCTAATTTAAAGAAAACCCTGCTTACATTTTGCTCTCCTTGACATTTTACCATATTATCACAGACCCAGAGGTGTGATTATTTTTGTTGTGTGATGGAAAAAGGCAATGGGCTTCAGGCAATTACTTTTGCTTATTTGTTTGCTTATTTATTTAAAGGTTCCATATTGCCACTGTACATCATGTACAGTAAACCACAATGAACAATACAAACTCAAAATAACATAAAAGATTAAATGACCTGCAGCTTCAGGGCCAATTGTATTCAGGGTCACCGATAGACGGGTATTACTGGGAGTCCCTTACCGGGCCCGGTGAAATTGACCAATTAGAGGGCCCGCACTCAGCAGCTCCTTGCACATGCGCAGACTGTCACCTCAGAAAAGAAACAGTCCGGGCCCTTTTGCGTATGTGCAAGGAGCTGCAAATTTGGCGCCAGAAGGCCGGGGCCCCTAATTGTTCAAAAAGTTGTGAGAAGAGGAAGCTGAGCTTCCTTCTTAGCGCCTTTCAAGTTTTCCGGCAACTGCAGCGCCCTGCCCGGCTGGAGCTTCCCTGGCGGCTACAGCAGGTGAGCTTTGGGGCTGGTGGGGTAGGCGAAGGCGGCGTGCTGGCCGGCCAGAGCCGGGATTGGATAAAGCAGAGGCGGGTAGATAGCTGGCAAGCCGCCGAGGGAGGCCGGCGGGGGCAGGTTGAGCAAGCCGGGCTTGGGGACAAAGGCGGCGGTGGGCAGGGGGACCAAGCCCGGCAGGGCGAAGGCGTCTCGGTGCGCAGGCAGGCACCGGGGCTGCTGGTGGAGCTCTCCGGGGAGACGCTGGGCACCGGCCGCGCCGGCTCCTCGGCCAGGAGAGCGTCGATGCGGAAGTTGTGGGATTTCTCCGTGGGCTTCTGCATGCCGGCTTCTGGGCTGCTGCTTTGGCCCTGCTTTGCGGGGCCTTAACGCGGCTCTACCTTTTCCCGGGGCGGCGGCATTGGGCGATGCAGCCGCTGCTCCAGTCCCTTCCTCGCAACTCACTCACACACACACACACACACACACCTGCCCGATCGGCTGGGCGCGCCGCTGCCCCCTCTTCTACAAGCCGCTACGGCGGGGTGGCTCCTCCTTTCCCTCCCCTCCCCTCCTCCGATTTGGGGCTGGTGGGAGGGTAGCAGCAGCGGAAGGGCGGCGCGCAGCGGGAGGGTGATGGCGGCGGCAGCGACAGCCGCAGAGGGTAGTAGGCTCCTCTCCCCCTTCTCTCCCTCTCTCTTTCTCTCAGCAGTCGCAGGCAGCGGGTAGTAGCCGTGGGGCAGCAGCAGAGTGGTCAGCTGTGAGGCGGAGGCTGAGCTCTGGAACAGAGGCACTGACCACAGCGGCTGGACAGCATTTACGGCGTCTAGCAACATGTCTAGCCGCCGCCGTCAGTGCTCTGTTCCGGAGCTCAGCCTCACAGCTGACGACCTTGCCGCCGCCGAGAGAAAGAGAGAGGGAGAGGGGGAGAGAGAGAAAGAGAGGGAGAGAGAGAAAGAGAGAGGGAAAGGGGGGAGAGATAGCAAGAGAGGGGGGAGAGAAAGACAGAGAAAGAGAGAGGGAGAGGGGGGAGAGATAGCAAGAGAGGGAGAGAGAGAAAGAGAGAGGGAAAGGGGGAGAGAGGGGGGAGAGAAAGAGAGAGAAAGAGAGAGGGATATAAAGAGAGAGAGAGTGAGAAATGCTCAGTGAGCCTTTCTTTGAAGTTGCCTTTCTTTCTTTCTTTCTTTCTTTTTCTCTCTTGCTCTCTTGCTCTTTCATTCTTTTTTCTTTCTCTTTCTTTCTTTCTCTTGCTTTCTCTCCTTCCTTCCCTCCTTCCATTTCTTTCATTCCCCTCTCTATTTTTATTTCTCTTTCATTTTCTTTCTTTCTCTCTTTCTTGCTTTCTTTCTTGCTCTTTTTCTTTCTCTCTTTTACCTTCCCTTCCTCTATTTCTTCTTTTCTTTCTCCTTCCTACCTTCTTCCCTCCCTCCCTTCAGTCCTTCCTCTCTTACTCTCCCCTTTCATAAGTTTCCTTGCTTCCTGTCCCTTCCCCCTTTCTTTCTTTCTTTCTTTCTTTCTTTCTTTCCTTCCTTCCTTTCCTCCCTCCATTTCTTGCTTTCCTTTTCCTTCCTCCCTTCTTTCCTCCCTCATTCCCTTCTTTCACTCCTTCCTCTCTTACTCTCCCCTTTCACACCTTTCCTTGCTTTCTTTGCACCCTTCCTCTGTCCCTGTCCCTTCCCTCTTTCCTTCCTTCCTTCCCACCCTCCGTCCATTCATTCACCCATTCCTCTCTTGATCACCCCTTTTACCATTCCTTCCTCCCTTCCTCCCTCCCTCCCTCCTTCCTTCATAGCTCACCCTCGCCTTTCTTCCCTTCCTTCCAGATGGGAGTGCCCCCTCAAGACACCCGCCTGACTGCTGGTACCCTGCTTTTTCTCTCCCCTCGTCCTTTCCAGCTCCTCGCGTTTGCTGGCTGGGGAATTCTGGGAGTTGAAGTCCAGATATCTTCAAGTTGCCAAGGTTGGGAAACACTGGCCTATGGGACCGCCTCGCTTGGCGTGAGGCGGGAAATGATCCCCGGGGGATGGAGTGGCTTGGCGACTTAAAATAGTTTTAAAATGGCGGGGGGGGGGCAGACACTTAGGCTGTATGGGGCCCCAAAATTCCTGATGGTGGCCCTGATTGTATTTCATGGGGAGATCATTCCAGACACTGGTTATTCAAAAATCAAACTCATAATTTTATTTAGCTAATATAATGAGTTCAAGATTAAGTGGTTCCTGGTGGGCCTATTTAAATTAACTTTGCTGTTCATTACATATTAGTCTATCTCATACTATATAATAGGAATTATCTTGAATACAAAATATAAAAAGAAATAAATTGGAAGAAATCACTACAATCTGGCATAAATTATATGGAGCACCTCTGAAATACTTATTTTGTGCTTGCTAGTTTATTTTTGTTGGAAAAGAGTGTGATTTTATTCAGGTGCCCTGAGTGGGCGTTTTGAATCTAACTATTTATTGTTCATTAAACACAACTCTTGCCAAATTATATTGTAATCATGTATCCATAAACTGTGATATGATTACATAAACATTTGACATGCAAGTAATGGTTTGACATTTTCCTGGGTCAAAGGTTCAAGACAACATTGGTGTATTGAATCAGCAGCTGACATTCTTTCATTAAGTATGCCACTTCCAGAAGTATTACCTAGTCTATTTAAAACATTTCTAAGAATGGATTTTCATCATGTTTCATGCTACATACAGTGTGTATACTTAAGGTCAAAATATACAAGTGCCATCCCACTGTGAATGAAATACAAGCACATCCTTTGAATATACAAAGCAGATATGTCATCGTACAGATGGGAAATCTTCAGAATTTTAAATCAAATTTCCATAGAAATATATACAGCAATCCGTTTTCTTCAGTTTTCCTTTGAGCAATGAAGTGGAAATTCATGGCATAGTAAACAGTAGAATGTACCTAAACAAGAATTCAGACTGATTAATTTTGATTTCATATTTGTATGTATATAGCATTATACTTCATGGAATGATATACTGTATGTGACAAATACGGGAGACTTTAAGGGTCACATATTTTTAGCATAAATTTAAATTTCCCATAAATATAGTTGGATGATTAAATACACCTGTTGGGAAAATCTGATATTGATATAGATCAAGGGTGTCAAACCCGCATTGTCACAGCAGCGTCATATGACATATGGTGACTTTTTCTCCTTTGCTAAACCGGGCATGGGTGTGTCCACTGCGTGATGCTTCTGGCCCAGGGGTCACAAGTTTAACAGCCCTGATATAGTTTCTTGCTTCTAAGAGGTCAGGGTAGTTATAATATGAATAATAGAAAATAGCTATTAAACTAGATTAGTTATTTAAAAAGTTGCAAATGCAGCACAGGTCCATCATCCATACTTAAAGCTAAATAGAACAAAACACCATGATTTCCTTTTCACAAAAGTGTATTAGGCTGTTGGTGGAAAATCTTACTCAATGGAGTCTATTGCCGGAAAAACATATTTAACTGCATCCACTTGATTTTTTTTTTAAAAAAATTGTGCCTGCTAATGAAAGATATGTCAGCCTTGAAAATATATAGTATATTACTAAAAACAAAGGACACAAATTAAATTGTGTGTCATGAATGTATGGTGTTAGTTTAAAAATGCTAAAAATAGTTCCTTTGACACCTTGAAATTGTGGTCTGTACTAGCTGCACTAAATGTATGTGGCACATTATCTTTGATGGATATCTGGCCATGAAAGAATTTTGATTAACTGTCTATTCCATATTGCAACAAATATATGAAAGAAAAAAATGACTTCTGACACTAATGCTATAGGTTAGACATCAAGAGAAAGGAATGAAAAAGCTCAGCACTACACTTCAAAATGAAGCCCAGAAATAATTTGTAAGAAACCAGGGAAGAAATACTGTTGTTTTGCAATCTAATTTGAAATCATGACCCTAGTTGTATCTTTCAGTGCTGAATATAGAACATAAATCTAAAACATTGAATTACCATCCACTAACATAAGAAGTTTGGACTTCATTAAAAAGTCTTATTTGGAAAATCTTATGAGAACTCTGGGGAGCAACCCAGGGAGTAGAGTCATCCATCCACTTAGCAAGCTCTGCTATATCAGCACATTTCTTTGGAAAACCTCAGCCAAATGACCTCATTGTTCTCTGATTTTATGTCTATCAACAAGTGATCTTGTAAAACCATTCTTCTCCACTTAACAGTCCTATTAAGACTAATAAACTGTTGCAGAACATTTGTTGCCAAGAGAGATGTTGAATCTGGACTTTAAAGTAATGGCAAATTAGAATGTGTTCTGCTGACCCTTCTTCGACTATCTTCATGTTCAGTCAATTCACATGGAATGGCATTAATTGTGTTTATTAAAAGGGTGTGTGTGTTATAGGTAGAGTGAAAATATTCTTTCATAGCTGTACATATAATTTCAAACATTTATAGATGATATGGCTATTAATTGGTATATAGACCCTGCTGTTCTGTTCGGGTCGTATGTGACCCGAAGCCAAGTTTGAGTCCCTGTAAAAAATTTTCCCTGCATATCTGAAACTTGAAATTTCATGACTATTCATCATTTCAGGGGTTCTCTCTATGAGAATTTTTTTTGGGGGGTGGGGGGCTTAGTTTTTGCTGGGCAAAAAAAGTTACAAATCTTATGTTCCCGGGTCACCCTGACCCGGACCGAAAACTCTTCATTTGCAGTGCTTATGTTTGGTCTTTTTGAAAGCTTTTTTCACTTGGAAAGTAGTCTGAACATTTCTGCACACAATGATATGAAAATTGAAATGAAAAAAGTAAATCTTATTGGTTTATTTTGCGGATATAATGCACGCCCCCCCCCCGTTTTTGTGAAATTTTTTTCAATTTATGGATAGTTTTGCTTGCAAAATGCATTCTATTTTACTAAAGTTGGTGTGGGATTGGTAGCTTGAACATTTCTGAATATAAGAAAAATATAAAGGAACTGAAAAAAATGATTCTTATTGGTTTTTTAACATCAGAAATAAGGCCTCCCCCCCCCCTTGGCTGCTTGCAACCATTTTCACTTTTTATTTTTTTATGCTCCAAATCCGAAATATTCTTTAAAATCTTAGGCATTCATTTACTCAATTTAACAATGCTGATCATCAAAAAATATTTTTGGGGTGGTGGCTAATTGTTTTCTGGGCAAAAAAAAATCATAACTTTGAATCTGTTTCTGTTCGTATGTGACCGGACCAAAAATAATTTTTTTAGGTACTTGAATTTGATCTTTTTGAAAACTTTTTCAACTGGAAAACTAGTTTGAACATTTATGAACATAATGATATGAAAATTGAACTGGAAAAATTGAGACTTATATTTTTATTTTGATCAAAAAGCCCCTCCCCCCATCCTTTTTAAATTCCGTGTCAATTTCTATTTTTTAAGGCTACAAATCCCTAAGGAATTTTCCCCCAAAAGGTTTGATATACTAAATTGAACATTTCTGAATATAAGAAAAATATAAATGAACTGAGAAAAATGGTTCTTATTGGTTTATTTTTGCCACAAAAGGGCCACCCCCCCTCGGCCTTGCTGTGTGCCATTATTGTCACTGTTTATACATATTTGTCTAGAAATATTTGGAATATCCTTTTGAAAATCAACCACATTGTAGCCAGAGAACTAATTTTATGAAACAAATCCATTTTACTAAAAAAAAGTATGTAAGTTTGAAATTAACAGCATAATTTTTATATAAATTGAAATAATTGAGGCATACTTTATGTGCAAAATAAACCAATATGCATCAATTTTTCCAGTTCAATTTTCATATCATTATGTTCAGAAATGTTCAAGCTACCAATCCCACACCAACTTTAGTAAAATAGAATGTATTTTGCTAGCAAAACTATCCATAAAGTGAAGACTATTTAAAAAAAACGGGGGGGGGCGTGCATTTCATCAACAAAATAAACCAATATGCATCAATTTTTCCAGTTCAATTTTCATATCATTATGTTCAGAAATGTTCAAGCTACCAATCCCATACCAACTTTAGTAAAATAGAATGCATTTTGCAAGCAAAACTATCCATAAATTGAAAAAAATTTCACAAAAACAGGGGGGGCGTGCATTATATCCGCAAAATAAACCAATAAGATTTACTTTTTTCATTTCAATTTTCATATCATTGTGTGCAGAAATGTTCAGACTACTTTCCAAGTGAAAAAAGCTTTCAAAAAGACCAAACATAAGCACTGCAAATGAAGAGTTTTCGGTCCGGGTCAGGGTGACCCGGGAACATAAGATTTGTTACTTTTCTTAAACAGAACAGGAGGGTTTTTAAAGGAATAGTCTGCTCTTCCAATAATCTACAATGGTCCATTGTTTTATGACCAAGCTCAATAAACCTAAATAGGCACTTCTGAAATCTCATGTAGATTTCCTTGTTCTGGGAAACAAATCATGAGAGAATTTAAATCAGTAGTAATTTGGGACTTGGTTCCAGAAATGTTTAATACAATGATTACAATGTATTTTTCTACCATGAGTGCTATACAACCCTGTTTTTCTCATTTCCTGCTAAATTCTTTTGGGAAAAAAAGATCAAGGTAATCCCTTGCGTACCAAGCATTGTATATACTCTTGTATACATGCAAACTTATAAATGTGTAAGTTATACTTTTATTAAAGAAACTGTATGGAGAATAGCAATAAAATGTGTGCAACAAATTGATAATCTTTAGTTCTAAATTTATCTTTGTCCATTTCCCCCTCAATCTTTTATAGAAATTGGCCATGTAATATTTTTCTTTTTATCATTCTGCTTGTGCTTTTATTACATTATTTTTATACTGACTGTTGTTTCCTGTATATTTAGTAAGCCCCCTTTTCAAATTTGCATCAAGATCTGTTGTCGTGATGTCAAAGCTCCGCCCATGGAATTCCCTATTAGGATTCCCCACCTCCTTTCCAGCCTCCAGATCGGCCGAAAACGACGACGCTGATTGCAAAAATGGCGCTCCGCCGAGCGGCACCGCCCGGCTGTAACCTTCTGAAACAGCCAGGCGCTTCTCGGCGACCTCCAGAACCCGAACCTGAACTTCCGGGTTCGGCATTCAGGAGAACGCTGAGAAGCCCCCTGGATGTTTCAGATGGTGACAGCCGGGCGGCGGCGCTTCTCGGCGGCCTCCCAAACCCGAAAAGTTCGGGTTTGGGTTCAGGAGAACGCCGAGAAGCCCCCCGGCTGTTTTAAAAGGTGACAGCCAGGCGGCGGCACTTCTTGGCGGCCTCCCGAACCCGAAAAGTTTAGGTTCGGGTTCAGGAGAATGCCGAGAAGCCCCCCGGCTGTTTTAAAAGGTGACAGCCGGGCGGCGGCGGCCAGCGGAGTGCCATTTTGCGATCTGCAGTGGGTTCGTAAGCCGAAAAAAGTTCGTAAGAAGAGGCAAAAATTTCGGAACCCCGGATTCGTATCACGAGGGGTTCGTATCATGAGGTACCACTGTATTTGGTAAATTCCTTGGACAAGGAGAGAGGTAATGTAAAAAGATGATAAAATTCAAGCTTGGGCATTAAATTAAAATATGTGACTAGTCTTACATGGAAAGGGAACCAAATATTTGTTTCCTTCTCCATTAAGAGCTGGGAACCTACTACAAGTTCTTGCACATGAGGGTTTGATTTAGAACTTAATGAAATTCATTTAGTTGTAAAGTACAAAGGCAATGATGAGATAAAGAAAGCAAAGTTTGAGAGAGTATGATGGCTGCAAAGAATCAAAAGGGCAAACTAACAGATTCTGGAAAAGATAATAGGGAAGGAAGCCTTTGCCATATAATCAGTAATCTAAACTCCGTTGCTACAAGTTTGTGAACAATGTTTCTGCACATGCACAGAAGTGTCCTTGGTGGGTGAGCAGAGCTTCCTGCTGCCAGGACAACTGGTTTGCAGAACCGGGCCAAACCGGGATCAACCCATTGCTGCATATAATACTCTCTTTTCCTCTCACCATATCTATACTGCTTCTTTTACAGAAATGCAACAATGAGATGGATCCATACTTGACTGCCCAACATATTGGACACTTTTACTTTTTCAAACAGCCAAGAATATTTGTTGCATTGAGGTATGAAGGAAGAAGCAAAATAAAATTGTTTTCTTCAGGCTTTATTCTGGCCATGGATAAATGGGATTTTATGTCTAGCTATTCTGTGACCAGTCTCATTCCACTACACAACAGTTCAACAGAGTAGTTTATTCGATAATATAGTGAACAATATGTAGTTAAGTTTAATATATGTTCAAGGTAGTTTCAAAGACACCAAATGTCTGATGCCATCTATTAAATATGATCCTTCTATGAATAAATGACCTTTCAATGTACTTTTAGTGGCACGCAATGTTAATGACCTTTTAAGATTGTTCTGTTTATTTAAATATTTTTTTAAAAAAAGGTATGAAAACTAATTATTTTTGCAGACAGTCAATGATGACATTTAATCTGTCATAGTTCATCTGATTTCTATACATTCTGCTTTGCTAAATCATGTTGCTAGGACAACACTACTCCAGAAGATGAATTCCACACGGGATTGCTGTATTTATACTTAAAAGAATATGTGGAGTGGCAGAGTCCTCATTACAAATGAACATTATTAACAACCTAGCGCTCAAGAAAAGCTGCTAGAAATCTCATTTGTTTGGAGGTCAAAAGAACATACATGGTAATCTTGCTATTGCTTTCTATTCATTCTTTGCCAGCAGTTTGCACATCATACTCTAAGCTTTACTAATTCTAATTAATTGATTTTATTTTTCAGATTCCAACCAGAGAATCGTTCCTAGTAGCCCATCCCCCCACCCCAGTAATTCTCTTTCTTTTCGGAAAATAAATGGTTTATATCCAAAATATTACTCATCTTTTTATACCAGATAACAGTGAACTCATGCATCCCACTCCTTTTGATGAGTTCATGACCCAATGTACTTCACTTGCTAGATTTGTGCAAGTACATTTGCTTAGCATGCATTCACATACACCCTAAAATGCAGATACATTTTCTTGTGTGCACTTGAAATTCCATTGTTATGGTAAAATATGGGGTGATTTTAAAATGAACCAAGAAGGAGATAAGTGCTGCACTCAGTAACACTCAGATTACTAAGAATTGCTTGCTACTGATAGTAGTGGAAAGGATTCCAGTTAAAACAGATTGCACAGGATACAGTTTCCCTTTATACGAAAAAGAAATATATCCACTGTTGTTTATTTGACTTGATGAGATACAGATTTAAGAAAGTGACAGGGAGAGTTGTGCAATCTAAGGAGAGGTGTTTCTTCTTTTGAAATCTGTTTTCTTTTTTAGAATGTCATCGGGAATGGGTTGAAGTGATGAAACATAGAAAAAAAAATAAAGTATATTTTTCTTTGAACATGCTGCAAGGAAATCAGCCCAAAGGAAACTGATACACAAATAAGTGACCCCCCCTCCATTTCCAGTATATAGAAAACAGAATGAAAGGAAACTCCACTCCACGTTATATTTGTTCTTCTTTTAAGTTTGGCACTCTATCACTTCAAATAGCCTAGCACTCTAATAGCCACAACATAACAAGTTATGATAAACTTTTTAGCCTAGACGTCTTCTGTACATGAATGACTTAGTCCATATTCTGAGCTAATGATATTTTGTACAGTGGTACCTCGGGTTTGTAACTGGAAAATGGTTCTTGAGGAGAGACAAAAAAATCTTGAACACCTGGTTCTTATCTAGAAAAGTTCGTAAGTAGAGGTGTTCTTAGGTAGAGGTACCACTGTACTTTGTATTAATGTTGCTTGCAAGGTTTATCAGGCTTGCAATGTTATGCTGTATTTGAACTTGGTGAGGTCCTGACCTACATAATACTTGAAGGACCCATGTTTAACATGTACACCAAAAAGTACCAAAATAAAAGTTCGAGTGACCAAAACATTTGAAATATACTATGTATACAGTGGTACCTCATCTTACGAACTTAATTCATTCCCTGTCGAGGTTCGTAAGTCAAAAGGTTTGTAAGGCAAAGCAATTTTCCCCATAGGAATCAATGTAAAAGCAAATAATGTGTGCAACCCTATCCCAAAAGTCACCCCTTTTGCCTTGCGTCGCTGGGAATCCCTGCCTCCGGACTTCCATTGTCAGCTGAAGTGCTGGGATTCCCCTGAGCCTCTCCTCCCTGGGAAACCCCACCTCCGGACTTCTGTTGCCAGCCGAAGCGCTGGGATTCTCCTGAGCCTCCCCTCGCTGGGAAATCCCACCTCTGGACTTCCATTGCCAGCCAAAGCGCTGGGATTCCCCTGAGCCTCCCCTTGCTGGGAAACCCCACCTCCGGACTTCCGTTGCCAGCCGAAGTGCTGGGATTCTCCTGAGCCTCCTCTCGCTGGGAAATCCCACCTCCAGACTTCCATTGTCAGCCGAAGTGCCCATTCTTTCATTGCTGGGATTTCTCTGATCCTCCCTCGCTGGGATTCAAAGCAGCGCCGGCAAAAATGAAGGGAACCCCAGCGAGCAGAGGCTCAGGGAAATCCCAGCAATGCAAGAACGGGCACTTCAGCTGGCAACGGAAGTTTGGAGGCGGGGCATCCCAGCAGTGGCAGCTCAGGTTTGTAAGGTGAAAATAGTTCGGAAGAAGAGGCAACTATGTTTGTTAAACAATATGTAACAGACAGATTAAGCACTACATTTCCATAGCACAAACCAGCAATTAAAATATATAAAAAGTGTAATTATTGAGGGAACATAGCAATTATGTATGCGTAAAATTAGGAAGATTATTATAAGCACACCCAGAGGAAAGTTTTAATAAAATAAGAAATCCTGTGCCGAAGAATCAAAAAGTGACCTTATTTTTATGTGGATTTTCAATACCCCTGAACCAGGTTTCTTACCAAGAGTTTCTTAGGTTCTCTAATTTTAGAATGGATTATTAGAAGCAGCAGCTATTAGCCTGCTGTTTGCTTTATTACCGCTCATCTGTAGCATTATAATCAGGTACCACAAATGCCCCAGAGGGTTCCACGACACGTTACCCTATAACACAAATTGCTGACTCTGTTTGCCCACTTTGTCTGATGAATCTGGTTATCAGTTAGAGACAAATACTTCGCTAATGGATATGACATTGTTTTGGGCTTGTAGGCTGAAAAGTTTGTATATATATATTTAAGAGCTTATTGTGAACATTCCAAATAAAATAACTGCTATGTTTATTATTTATTTATTTATTTATTTATTTATCAAATACGTATTTGGTAATATACATAAATATAACATTATTTATATACAGTACATAAGTTGGGTACAAATAAAAGGGAACATTTAGATAGGAATGTGCACTTATGCATGGGGTGAGAAGATCAAGAATAGAAAGTCTAAGAGTAAAGTTTTGGGAATTTGGGGAGGAAATCACAGAGTCAGGTAGTGAGTTCCAGCATTAACCACTCTGTTGCTGAAGTTTTTGTTTTTATTTATTATTATTTTATTAATTGGACTTATATGCCGCCCCTCTGCATGGACTCGGGGCAGCATATAAATTGTATTTTCTGCAGTCAAGTTTGGAGTGGTTCACTTTGAATTTTTATGTTATGTGCTCGTGTGTTGTTGTGGTTGAAGGTGAAGTAGTCAACAGGAAGGACATTGTAGTGGATAATTTTATGAGCTATGCTTAAGTCATGCCGAAGGCGATGTAGTTCTAAACTTTCTAAGCCCAGAATTTCAAATCTGGTTATGTAAGGTATTCTTTTGCGAGCAGAGGAGTGGAGGACTCTTCTCGTAAAGTATCTATGGACATGCTCTATTGTATTCATGTGTGCTATGCAGTATGGGTTCCAGACAGATGAGCTGCATTCAAAGATTGGTCTGGCAAATGTTTTCTATGCTCTGGGTAGTAGTGTAATAAGACCTCCCTTTGAAGGAGCTGGGGAATCTCTCCCATGAAGAGATTCTGGGGGCGGAGCTTTAAAATCACGTATACCGGCAGGTTGCTAAGGACGCCAAGGTGATCACTTCCTGGATTCCGGGGGCGGCACTAGAATAATGGAGGGAGGATGGAATCCAGGAAGTGGTCATCTTGGCGTCCTTAGCAACCTGCCGGTATATGTGATGTCAAAGCTCCGCCCCCGGAATCTCTTCGTGGGATTCCCCAGCTCCTTTTGTGCCTCCCTCCCAGCCTCCCGGCCGGCCGACAGCTCCCCGGTGTTCGCCTTTCTCTGTCGCCACCAGCGCCCGGCTCCTCCTCCTCTTCTCAGCAGATGACAGCCGGGAGGTGGCTTTCGCGGTGTTCGGCACAAACGCCAAACCAAAGCATTAATTTTTAAAAAAATTCGGGTTCGGCATGCCGAACACCCCAAAATTCAGTACGGGCCCGAATTGTGCGGGTTCGGTTCGCCCAACACTATTGCCTTTCTATAATTTCAAAATACAGATTTATTCATATTAATGGATGGAATTAGAGATAGATAGATAAATGATAGATAGATAGATTTTCAAAATGATACCATAATTGTTAATATTATGCAGTGGATTTTATCTAGAATTATGGCACTAACACTATCTGCATGGATGAATAAATCAATAAATCTGTTGCTGTTATGCTACGCACTTCTCAGACATATATTAATACTCTAAATTTAAGCACCTAAGACTAAAGTAGTTTTTTTCCCGTAACTTCACTCTAGTTTAAATTTTGAATCAATATTTAATATGTAAGACAGTTTGGCATAGGTAAAATATTTGTGTACCTATGAGCAGATATTATTAAATATTTAAATATTTAACAAAATAATTTTAGATAATAGTGGAATCCTGTAATAATGGTTGGGCTTGTATAATATATTAATCATAAAATTTTTAAATATTGCTTGCTGTAAACAAGGAATTGTCAGGGGAGACATAATTTATAAGCAGGTATTATTTATTAGCAGCTGAATCAACTCCATTTGTATTTTCCTGCTTAGTTAAGTATAAATAGCATCTTCCCTGATGGATTAATAATTATATTAGAATGAGCAATGAAGATCAGATACTACTATTAACAGCAATTTAAGCAAACATTTAAACAGTATTAGCAATAATTTATTTTGCCATTATTACTATACTAATCACAATAAATTGATTTCTCTGGTGGTGTTATAATACACTAAAATATTTAACATATCATATATCTTCCTGTGCTATACAAATAATTCGGCTTCAGACATCACTAAGTAATACAGGCTGTAGTATTAAAAGAGCATCACACAATCTATCACACTATCAGCTAATTTTGATAACTATGATATCTGGTGGAATAGAAAACTTAAGGTGAATGTATACCTGCAGCTTTAACATAGGGAAGTACTCTCACACTTACATTTTGAAAATGAAAAATAGTTGTATGCCACAAACATAAGCAAAAATGTTGAAGGGAAGTGGTTTGGAAGGAAGAGTGTGATACAGTGGATAGAGTATGGCTCATATCACCAAGATTTAGATGTGTTATTGCTCCTCAACTTTGAAGGCTTAATGGGTTGCCATTGCAATCTGGAAGCTTATAAATCAGTCAATCATCATGGCCAATCTCCTGAGACATTTTTATCTTTCAATCCCCTTTCTATGCAACTGCAGTCAAGGAACAACTATGTGTAACTAAGACATATTCATTGGAATATGTTACAATAGAATATACATATTCCTACTTCATCATTCACCAGTACTCCCAGGTTCTGTCACCCTTCACCTCATAGGATCTAATAGAATACTTGAATAGCTCAAGATCTGTACAGAGGTTTATGTCATATAATTTACATAACCAACACACATTGCATATCCATACTCACCACATCCACCCCTTGTAGAAAAAAGGATGTTGGGTAAGAATGAGCATTCAGTGAGTGACAGTTGCTTGTAGAAAATGGGAATCTTTTGATGCCATTATTTTGAGCCAGTTTGGTCTGTCAGCCAACTTAATCTAGTGATGCCAGGCTGGAAAGCAGGAGACCATGAATTCTAGTCCTCTCTTAGACATTAAAGCCACTGGGTAACTTTGGACCATTCACTTCTTCTCAGCTTGTCACTGCACAGGGTTGTTGTGGGGAAAATATGAGGAAGGAATATTGTTTGTTTGTTTGTTTGTTTGTTTGTTTGTTTGTTTATTTATTTATTTATTTATTTATTTATTAGATTTGTATGCCGCCCCTCTCCGAGGACTTGGAGCGGCTCACAACAAGAAAACAGTATAAATCCAATATTTAAAACAGTTTAAAACCCTTAACATAAAAACAATCATACATCTCATACAGACCATACATAAAGTGGAAACGGCCCAGGGGAATCAATTTCCCCATGCCTGACATTGTTTAAAAATGCAGAGGTGGGTTTTGAGGAGTTTGCGAAAGGCAAGGAAGGTGGGGGGCAGTCCTAATCTCCGGGGGGAGTTGATTCCAAAGGGTCGGGGCTACCACAGAGAAGGCTCTTCCCCTTGGTCCCTCCAGATGACATTGTTTCATCTACGGGACTCGGAGAAGGCCAACTCTGTGGGACCTAACCGGTCGCTGGGATTCGTACAGCAAAAGGCGGTCCCGGAGATATTCTGTTCCGATGCCATGAAGGGCTTTATAGGTCATAACCAACACTTTTAATTGTGACCGGAAACACATCACTTCCACTGCTTTGTTGATGACATGAGGTGGAGAAGTACAGCTGGGTATCATCAGCGTACTGATGATACCTCACCCCATGCTCTTGGATGATCTCGCCCAGCAGTTTCATGTAGATATTAAATAGCAGGGGGAGAGGACCAACCCCTGAGGCACCCCACAAGGGAGAAACCTAGAGGTCGACCTCTGACCCCCACTAACACCGACTGCGACCGACCAGAGAAGTAGGATGAGAACCACTGAAGGACAGTGCCTCCCACTCCCAGCACCTCCAGATGGCGCAGAAGGATACCATAGTCGAAAGCTGCTGAGCAGTCAAGAAGCACCAGGACAGAGGATAAACCCCTGTCCTGGGCCCACCAGAGATCATCCATCAATGCGACCAAAGCAGTTTCCGTGGTGTAGCCTGGCCTGAAACCCGACTGTTGAGGGCCTAGATAATCGGCTTCTTCCAAGCACCGCTGGAGCTGGAGCACCACCACCTTCTCAACAACCTTCCCCATAAAGGGAAGGTTGGAGAGTGGATGATAGTTGTTAAGTACGGCTGGGTCCAGGGAAGGCTTCTTGTAGGGAGCTAGGAAGGATCCCCTCCCCAAAGAAGCGTTGACAATCTCCTGGACCCAGCTCCGTGTCACCTCCCTGCTGGCCAAAACCAGCCAGGAGGTACACAGATCCAGCAAACAGGTGGTGGAACTCACAGCTCCAATGGTCCAATAAGGGTTGGGCAATAAATAAATAAATATTTCCACCTGTTTCCTGTCCAGTGTTTCTTTTCACCTCCTGTTGAAAGTCCTATGTCATTTATCAGCTTAGATATATGCTCATTGGTTGGTTGCTTAAATAAAATCAATTGGCTGACGGTTTCATTTCCTAATTTGTGTAACTATCATCTAGTCTTGTCTAATAGTGGTATGCTCTTTTGCTTGCCTGTTCTCATGCACATAAGCTTTTATCTATGTGGGCTAATTTACACCAACATGGTCTTTTTAGTTCTATAGTGCCACAAAATATTATTCTGGGAACAAAATGTACACTATTCAGATTATTGGAGAAAAACAACCTCACTGTTAGGATTGTTGTAATTTTTTCTTTTATATTTATCCTTTGTATAAATTACATACTTTGATCCTAAAATCATTTTAAATAAACCGTAATAGTGAAGCAGAATTCTTCTTTTAGCCAACATAGTATGTTTGAGTGCAACTATTTCCCCACTTCCAATCATAGAATGCAATGAGATATAAAGAAACTTCTTGAGTTACAAGTATGTAAGTTATACGTCTTGAGATATAAAGAAGCTTCTTGAGTTAAGACAAAAAATGGGTATTTTTGCTGAAGAATGTTTTAAGACAGCAGAAAGAAATTGAAGAAAGTATAACTTCCTATGGTGCAAACAAATACTTTTCTTGTTCTGCTGCTTATGGTTATAGGAAATGTGCAGCTTTGGGAAACAGTGTGAACAGTTACTGTATTCTTTTCAAGATGACAAGAACTTTTAAGGTTTTGGAATTCTTTATTTGACAAGACAACAAATAAAGGAAAAGGGAGATGAATTATTTATAGATATTTGTCACAGCTGTATGTAAAATTCATATCCAATTTTGTTCCCCAATTTCTGAGGATATACAATCAAGCTGGTGAGGTTATCTTTTAATGTCAGTAAAACATAAGTGAGGGAGACAACAAAATTGGAAGTGGAGTGATAGTGTGCATCATCCACAAACAGGAATCCAATGTAATGTTTTCTGTTCTTTAAAAATAGAAACACTTAGCTTCCAGTCTAGCCATGTTGGAAAATCAGTAGTGAAAGTCAAGAAATAGAGTGTGTCAGATGAAGCAGGTGAATTTACCTAGCTGTAACTATAAGGATTCAAAGTTTATTTTACCCAGGAGATGTTACTTTTGTTCTCTGAATAGCTGCAGTTCTTTATAGTGTGTGTATTCAGCTCACCCTTTGGTAATTGAAGGCTACACTTGTGGGTGAAAGACTCTGAAGTAAAGGTAAAACTACCCTGGGGATAGTAACATAAAGAGCTCGATGTGTGCTTTAAAGGTATAAAAAGAATGTTAAAAAGACCACAATAAAAGAGCCAAGAAATAGGATATAAGAAACTGTTTTTACCATGTCAAGCCTTGCCTTTCTGGCATACAATTATCTACACTGACAAGCTGTGATTATTAGAGAGAGGCTTTTAAAATTGTACCTAAAAATGAACATTTGACATTTTACATTCTGTCCCGAGCTGACCTCTGGCCCTTCTCAAGCAAGGAGGATATACAATATAGCTTCACCCAGAGCTTCTCTGGTAAACCACGATCTGAAATCATAGTTCTATGTTCAATATATGCATTATGTTGTGGTCTATAAGGAGCAGAATACCTATGTTCAATTCCAGCTCTCTTTTAGCATATCTACAAATCTCTTATTGGTAAACTCAGCATCATTATCTGTTACTAAACTAACCAGTTTCTTTTTATGTTTTCATTCAGCAAACCTCAACCAGTTTACAAAACGCAAGTACATAGTCTTTCTTACCAGTTTTTTCCCCTCGTAATCAGTAAACAAAGGTATCAAGCCTAAACACATTTTAGCTATAATATATGACTACAATATAGAGAGATTGCAGACAAAATGCAGAGCAAACCTAACAGTGAGTAGCCATTAATAGTGAGTAGTTCAGACAAAGAGAGGCTAACTAGACAAATAAGCTATGAACACTAGCTCCTTTTTGTGGCAGTCTGCAACACCTCAGCTAAATAGACATAGCTCTGTTATAACACATATTGTTGGTTTATATATACAGTAGTACCTCTGCTTGCGAACTTAATTTGTTCCGTGACCAGGTTCTTAAGTAGAAAAGTTTTTAAGAAGAAGCAATTTTTCCCATGGGAATCAATATAAAAGCAAAGAATGTGTGCGATTGGGAAAACCTCAGGGTGGGTGGAGACCCTGTTTCCTCCCAGGAAATTCCTAGAGAGGCCCCACGGAGGCTTCTCCCCAACTTTTCTGGCCCTGTTTCCTCCCAGGAGACTCCTAGAGAGGCTCCACGGAGGCTTCTCCCTGCCTTTTCCAGTTACAGTTTCGGATGCTCGGGTTTGTAAGTGGAAAATGGTTCTTGAGAAGAGGCAAAAAAATCTTGAACACCCGGTTCTTATCTAGAAAAGTTCATAAGTAGAGGCGTTCATAGGCGGAGGTACCACTCTACTGTATTACCAACCCAACTGTTATGGACAGAGTCCTAATACATTTCATGCTTGTTTTCCAAGTGTGAGTTCTTAGAAAAGCAAAATAGCAATAATGTAGTCCCATTAAGGTGAAATATCTGCTGGTTTCAGGGAAGAAAGAAAAGGCTTAGAGAAATCTGTAGAAATTCTCAGTCATCTGGGTCGTGATTGTCCCAAAGATGTTTTTTTTTTCAGGATTTCAACTGGACTTTCTTGTTTTTTTCTTTGAAGATTTTCTTTGAATGGTGTGGGAGTAGGAAGGGATTTCCAGAGAAAGAAATTGCACTACTCAAGTGATCCTGAGGACACAGATAAACCTCCAAGTGCTTCAAGGACCTTCCAAAAAGGATGAAAATGACTAGCAGTCTGCAAGGAATTTAAATCATTCCATTCCCCACTATCCTGGCAGAGTTGAAGAAGTTTCTTGGATGAGAAGCGAAATGCCTTCAAATGAAAAAATAAGAAAGTGCAATTGCCTCCTGCAGAAAAAAAAACCACATTTGGGACAAGCAAGACCTGGTGATTGAGAATCTTTACAGACTTAGAGACTTAGAGAAGTACCAAAACCCAACACAAAAAAGAAAATGAGAACAAGGACAAGAAATGCTGACTGACTTTGGAAAGAGGAATGGAAAATGAGTGGGAAGGAGGTATGGAATATCCTAGAAGAAACTACAGCCTACTGGCTGGCATTCTGAATATGAGGAGCAGAAGTAGTTCAGAAGAATCTACTTTGAAGTGTCAGATGTGTCGTTTTATTTCAGTGTTTCACCTTTTATCTTTACTACTACAAAACATTCTTGCTGGTTTTATATGGATTGTTTAAATGATAGGCCTGGATGGATAGAGGGAGGGAGAGAGATAGATTTTCAGTTTATTATTTTTTACATTAAGACTGCATAATTTTTATTGGCCAAATAGTAGACATTCCACAAAGAAATTCTACTGCTGTGGCTTTTCAAAAGGAAAAGGAAAAACGTCTAAAGCTTTTGAACTAAATATAATTGTTGCTGAACTCTGGTTTCATGTATTTATTTTATATCTAACATTATGTTATTGCTTCAGTGGATTTCCCTCAAAAACGCAAGAAGTGGTAATTAAGAGTTATGCCAGATTCAACCAGACTTGCTATTTCAACTGGAAACCTATTCCTGCTGCTACTATTATCATGTTTCACCATCACTCCGCAGCCTGCATTGGCTGCCGATCAGTTTCCGGTCACAATTCAAAGTGTTGGTTATGACCTTTAAAGCCCTTCATGGCACTGGACCAGAATATCTCCGAGACCGCCTTCTGCCGCACGAATCCCAGCGACCGATTAGGTCCCACAGAGTGGGCCTCCTCCGGGTCCCGTCAACTAAACAATGCCGGTTGGCGGGCCCCAGGGGGAGAGCCTTCTCTGTGGCGGCACCGGCTCTCTGGAACCAACTCCCCCCGGAGATCAGGACTGCCCCTACTCTTCCTGCCTTCCGTAAACTCCTCAAAACCCACCTTTGCCGTCAGGCATGGGGAAACTAAACATCTTCCCCTGGGCACGTTGAATTTATATATGGTATGCTTGTGTGTGTGTGTATGTTAGTATAGGGGTTTTTCTTAAATTTATAATATTTTAATTAATTGGATTAATGTATTGGATTGTCTTTTCACTTGTTGTGAGCCGCCCCGAGTTTTCGGAGAGGGGCGGCATACAAATCCAAATAATAAATAAATAAATAAATAAATAGTATATAATATAAACTATTTACAAACAAAAATCATGGGTAAGGCAATTTGGCTTTTAATGCAATAGGAACAATTATACATTATTGTTCTATTTCATTTTACATTATTGTTGCTACTACTTTATGTATCTTAATTCTGATTATAAATTTCATTTATATAAATATCATTTTCCTTCTCATAGTATGCTCTTAACTCATTGTCACTTTTCTATGTTAGCTTATTTTAAAATCTTAGCCATTCCTTTTATTATTCTTACTACTACAAGTACTACTACTACTACTAATAATAATAATAACAACAACAACAACAATTTAATCAATAGAGAAATTGGTAGGTTACCCAGGATTCATGAATAATAAATATATGATCAAAATATCAAATCTATTAGTTATAATGTTCTTTATTGCATTGCAGTTTTTTAGCAGTACAGTGTTCCCTCGATTTTCGCGGGTTCGAACTTCGCGAATAGCCTATACCACGGTTTTTCCCGCCCGATGACATCACACATCATCGCCAAACTAATAATTTTTGCAAATAAATAACAAAAAAATAATTATTGTCAATAAATAATTATGTTTATAAGTATCAGAATCACTAAGTGTCTTATTCAATGGCGAGTACCAGTAATAATGGTGAGTAAATGGTTGTTAAGGGAATGGGAAATGGTAATTTAGGACTTTAAAGTGTTAAGGGAAGGTTTGTGATACTGTTCATAGCCAAAAATGGTGTATTTACTTCCGCATCTCTACTTTGCGGAAATTCGACTTTTGCGGGTGGTCTCGGAACGCATACCCCGTGGAAATCGAGGGAACACTGTATATACAAAAAAGGAAATTATGTTTCCTATCCAACATTAGGTTATATTGTCTGGCTTGGGGTCCTGATGGCATCCAATTTTGGAGGTGGCTAGCAATGTTCCCTCTAACGCGCACAGCGTGCTGGGCTGCAGGCAAAGACCAAGCTCAGCCCAGAGTTTTCTATGCCAGCACGATGGAGCTGACGCCCCGTGGGCTCTAAGCCCTGCCCAGCTTCTCCGCCTCTGTCACTGTGCGCCGCTTCCCTGGGTGGCCTTAACGTCAGTGGGCCCCTGTGCCGGGGGGGGGGGGGCGTTCAAGCCCCTTGCCTCCACTGCCTCCTCTTAGAAACATAGAAACATAGAAGTCTGACGGCAGAAAAAGACCTCATGGTCCATCTAGTCTGCCCTTATACTATTTTCTGTATTTTATCTTAGGATGGATATATGTTTATCCCAGGCATGTTTAAATTCAGTTACTGTGGATTTATCTACCACCACCCCACTGCCTGAGCCTGTTTACAAGGGGCTGGTGGAAGATCCGATGTCGCTTTTGCTCTTTTTTTTGCCGACCTTTAGCAAAAGCGACATCGGGTCTTCCACCAACCCCTTGTAAATGGGCTCAGGCAGCGGGGCAGTGGAAGAGGAGTCGGTGGAGGGAAGGGGCTTACAAGTGCCCCCCCCATGGCACTGTTGGGGATGGATTTTAAAGCAGGACTTCAGCAGGCAGGCACCATAGTGAAAACAAACTTTATTTTATAAACAGAAAAAGTTCATTGAGCCAGCTGCGCTTTATCAAGCAGCTTCTAACAAAAACCATGGCTACAAGCACACAAGAAGGTTAGATTAGAATGTGCTCGCTCACATAAGCAAGCGGATATATATATAGGAAACAGAGAAAGATAAGGATTGTGGGAGTGATGTAAGAGGGGGTGTGATCAGAGCAAATAAAGAAACACAGCAACACTTTAACTAAGGAAAGTCTCTGTTGGCTGGCAATTCTCAGCGTGACACCCCTTCTTTGGCAGTCATCAGGGACTTTGATTCACTTCAGGCACAGTTTCTCAGAAAGGTATTCGTGTTGGTCAGCTGGCAGTGGCTTATTCAGCACATCAGCGATCTGTTCATTTGAAGGCACATATTGTAGAGTCACGAATCCTTGTTGCACATATTTTCTCGCATTTTTATATCATAAATCGATGTGCCGTGAACGTGCTCCCACATATTCAGCATCAGCAATGAATTTCACTGAAATATTATCTTCCATAATGACAATAGGTTTCATTGGCTCTGCCCAGATACTATTAATGAGAGCAGAAACATTGGTTAAATCATTGCAACAGTCAGAAACACAAGCATATTCGGACTCAGTGGAGGAACAAGAAATAAATCTCTGCTTTCTGACTTTCCAATATATTGGACACCCATTCGAAAACATTATGAAACCAGAAGTACTTTGACGAGTTTCAATGTCACTCGCCCAATCAGAATCTGCATAGCAAATCAGTTTAGGATACTTGTTTTGTTCTGGTTCCAGGAACAACTTTATGTCCATCGTGTGCTTCATATATCTGAGCAATCTCTTTATACATGACCAATGAAATACAGTTGCGTTGCCTACGTGTCGTGACAACAAATTCACACTAAGTGAAATGTCGGGTCTTGTCCAACTACTAATATATAACAATGACCCAATTACTGAGCGATAAAGTGTTTGGTCCTTAAACAAAGGACTGTTTTGATATGTCAACTTATAAAAGTCTGTCTGCATTGGAGACCGACATGGGCGTGCATCAGCCATGTTGCATTGTTGTAACAATTGATCAATCTTGTTTGATTGTGAGAGACTAAACCCCTTCTTAGTTTTCTGAATTTGAACCCCTAAGTAATCATGAATGTGTCCTAAGCTTTTTAGTGTGAAATGTTTTGCTAAACCCTTTGCAAAATTCTCACTCATATGTTGATTTGGACCAATATACACAATATCATCAACATACACAAGAACAATTTCATAAACATTACCTTGCCCTTTTGTAAACACGCATTGATCAGAGTCGGACTTAATAAAGCCCATTGAATTTAGTTTGTCAATTAGACATCTATGCCACATTAAACCAGATTGTTTCAATCCGTATAGACTCTTTTGCAGTCGCCAGACACATCCTTCCTGGTCCTGGAATCCGGGTGCGCCTTTCACGTAGATTTCTTCATCTAGATCGGCATTCAGATATGCAGTTTCAACATCAAACTGGAAAACTTCTAAATTCAGGGCAGCGGCAGTTGTTAAGGCAATTTTAACACTTTCATTTCTGACAGTAGGTGAATAAGTATCGGTGTAATCATCAGGAAAAGTCTGAGAGTAGCCTTGTGCTACTAATCTAGCTTTGTATAGTTCCTCACCGTTTGGCTTTCGCTTAATTCTATAGACCCATCGTGTGCCAATAACTTTCTTATGTTCTGGAGGGTCAACATGTTTGTACACCTTCAATTTCTTTAAACTGTCAAGTTCAGCTTGCATGGCATTATACCATTTTTCCTGTTCAGGTTCAGGTAAATGTTTTATTTGATAAAAATTATCGGGAGGAAGTAAAACATTGTTACAAATAACAGGAAACAATTTTTGAGCTACTTGCGCTTGATATCTCTGAGGAGGAACTCCTTTTGTGGTTCTCTTGGAACGTCGTAGAACCGTGGTCCATTCATTTTGGTCATCTCCATCTTCATTTACATCGCTAATAACATCATCTGCGACTGATGAAGACTGTACATCAGGAACATCTGGAACATCTATCTGAGAGTCAGGTTGCGCTGTACCTTGAACATCTTTAGGAAAATAAACTGATGTGTCGTTACTGTGTATCCTGGACCAATTTGTATCTTCCTCAAATTTTGCTGAATTGGAAACAATAGCTCTGTAATTAGAGTCAGTAAATTTATAATACTTGGAACTTTCATCAAAACCTATAAATCTCAATTTTTGTGCCACTGGACCACCCTTCTTTCTTTGAGCCAGTGGAATATTAACCATGGCATACGAGCCAAATATGTGAAGGTTTTGAATGTCAGGCTTCTTCCCATAAAACATATAGTACGGAGTTTGTTTTAACACACTGCTCCAAGTACGATTAACAAGGTAGTTTGCATACCTTAATGCTTCGCCCCAATAAGCATTATCGAGATCAGCGTCTTCTAAGAGACAGCGATACATAGTCTGTAGAACACCTTGCCTTCGTTCAGCTATCCCATTGTGGGCCGGAGTGTAAGGTGCTGAAGCTTGGTGCCGTATTCCTTTGCGTCTCATCCAGTTCTGGAATCGCTGAGACATAAACTCACCACCACAATCACTTTGGATTCTTCTAATACGGACACCGAATTGATTGAAGACCTTTGCAGCAAAGTCTGTAAAGATCTGAAACGTCTCTGATTTCTGTTTCATTAGATACACAAAGCCATATCTAGAAAAACTATCAACAATTGTTAAAAAATACTTATTGTTACCCCTAGTAGGCCGAAATGGACCGACAATGTCGGTATGAACCAAATCGAAAATGCGTGAAGACAAACAAAGGGCATGTTTAGCAATGGGGGCAGCCTTTGATTTAGATTTATTACAAACAAAACAATCAAGATAAATAGGACAATTACTATCAACTTTGAAACCGTTCACGCACTCAGGCATCTTAGATAATACATCATAGGAAGCATGGCCCAAACGTCGATGCCAACGGTGGATGCACCTAGAATGAAAAGGTTTATTTTTTAGTAAAGGTTTAGCATTTGCAACATTATGCGGAACATTTTGTGATTCATTGGCTTTATGAGCCTCTGATTTTATAATAGCAGCAGGTTTTCTCTCTGGGCCTGCGCTTTCATGTTTTGGAACGCTCATACTTACATCTACCAATGAATGAAAGTTCGGCTTGAGGTAGAAAACACCACCAATCGGAATGGCATGTGCGACAACAGTGCCATTTCTAATCATGTGGATATCAGAGTTCAATAGCATTGCTTTGTAGCCTAAGTCTTTGTTTAGGCGATGAAGGCTGAGTATGTTGCTTTCAGAATTTGGAATGTAGAGAACGCGTGGAATCATCTGGTCCAGTTCATCTATGTAGATTGTTCCTTCTCCTTCGACTCGGGATAAGTTTTTTGAGAATCCATACACCTCCTTAATGTCAGATTCACGTAATTCCGTAAAAAGTTCTTTTTGGTGAGTAATATGAAAAGCAGCTCCACTATCTATAGTCCATAAACATTTTGTGTTGTACTCACAATTTAAGTCAGGAACGTTTTTCTGAAGCACAGTATTGATTTTTGATTGTGATTCGCTTCCGGAACCTCGTTGAGCTGACCTATAGGTACTGGAACCTCTGCGTCTACTGCCTGTGGAACGTCTTCCTCTATTCTGGGCAGGATATTGAGAGCGTTGTGGATCAGCAGATTGAGAGCGTTTAAAATCCGATCTTCTAGACTGGTTGAAGTGGGATTTGCGCCGAATCAACATTTCTCCGATCATCTGGTAACTTATATTGCTTCAAACGGTCACTAGATGGCGCTCCTGAATTCTCTGGCGATAAAACAACATTTTGATGCAGTTGCTTAAGTTGTCCACCAGGTGGCGCATTTTGGATCTGGCTTGGAATTGAGCCAAATCCCAGAGGAAAAGTTAAACTGGGTGTTTTCTCAATTTGGCCACTGGGTGGTGCTGCATCTAGTTCCTTGAATGCTGGTAAATGCGTGGCCTCAACAGACTGTCTTGGAACAGAGACCATATTTTTCAATTTTAATGAGTCATGTATTTTCCCTTCACAGTATTCTACTTATGCACTTCTTATCCGGCTCAGTTTGTTTTCTTTGTCAATAATTTGGGAGCTGTAGAACTGGGCAAGTTCCTTTTCAGACTGGCTGAGGTCTTTTGACTCTTTATCCAGTTTCAAATCTAATAAACATTTTTGTATTGCAGCAATATCATGCTTTAAATCATCTGCCAAGGACTTAGTAATTTGAATATTTATGTCATCGTCTAAAAGGTTGCTCTCATATAAAGTTGGCTTAGACATGAAACTTTGTTGAAATTTAACTTTTGGCTTCGCTCCTAGCTGTTCCGGTAAACTAGGATTTACAGCTATCTCTGCCTGAAAATGTGGGCTAATTGCCCTTGCTTCACCTATTTGATTTACAGGCTCAGTTAAACTAAGCAAGTTAGTAACTTCACTTATCTGTTCGATGGATGTCTGCTGAGTTGAAAAATTACTTTGAGCGAGGCCCGGCAGATGTTCAGACGGAGTCGGCATAATGCTTTGAAGTTCAGAAGAAGAAAAATCAAAAGCTTGCTGCTGCCGTTTCTTAGCAGGCATATCAGCCTGATTAAATTAAAAATAAAAATAAACGAACCATCTCTCGGCGTACCATGTTGGGGATGGATTTTAAAGCAGGACTTCAGCAGGCAGGCACCATAGTGAAAACAAACTTTATTTTATAAACAGAAAAAGTTCATTGAGCCAGCTGCGCTTTATCAAGCAGCTTCTAACAAAAACCATGGCTACAAGCACACAAGAAGGTTAGATTAGAATGTGCTCGCTCACATAAGCAAGCGGATATATATATAGGAAACAGAGAAAGATAAGGATTGTGGGAGTGATGTAAGAGGGGGTGTGATCAGAGCAAATAAAGAAACACAGCAACACTTTAACTAAGGAAAGTCTCTGTTGGCTGGCAATTCTCAGCGTGACAGGCACAAGGCGAGCATGGCAGTCAGGGCAGCAGGGGCCCTCTGATGTCAAGCCCCACGACAACCAGCAAAGCTGGCTGCGGGCTTGATGTCAGCGGCCCTTGCTGACAGCAACCACCCGATCACTGTGAAGGAGTCTCAAAAGCCTCCTGAGGGGGTTTAACGCAGGGCCTGTACTGGTGGCTAGTAGAAGAAATATCAGAGGCTGCACATACACATGGGAGAGACATGAGAAAGTGGATCACCTCTCTCTATGATTTCTGCCCTTCGTTTGAAATCTTTGTTCGAGATCTGACAGAGTTGGTACTATCTGGTTCCGTTTGTTTATTGATTTGATTTGATTTGATTTGATTTGATTTGATTTGATTTTTTATGCCGCCCTTCTACTTAGACTCAGGGTGGCTTACAACATGTTAGCAATAGCACTTTTTAACAGAGCCAGCATATTGCTCCCACGATCCAGGTCCTCATTTTACCCATCTCAGAGGGATGGAATGCTGAGTCAACCTTGAGCCGGTGATGAGATCTGAACTGCGTACCTACAGATCTACGGTCAGCTTTAGTTGCCTGCAGTACTGCACTGTACCTGCTGCGCCACCCCAGCTCTTGTTTCAGCAACGCAACTAGTAGAACTCAGAAAGCAGCATTTACTTATTTAACAAAGGAATAAAAAGAGGGATAAAGGATAGAAAGAGGGATAGAAAGAGGAGGGAGGGAGGAAGAAGGAAGGAGAAAAAGAGGAGGGAGGGAGGAAGGAAAGAGAAAGAAGGGAATGAGAAAGGAAGGTAAAATCAGAGAAGGGAGAAGGAAGGGGAAAGGAAGGGGAGATGGAAAGGAAAGAAGATAAAATCAGAGAAAATGAAAGGTAGGGAGAAATAAGGATGTGAAGGGGGTTCATGTGATTGGATGGAAACCCCAAATGATTTAAAGTGCCTCCTGCATCATTTTTATTACCTGCATGATATTAACCATTCAAGTGTTAAAGTATCCAAGACTTTTAAAACCGTTGCTGGCGTACTCCTTATAGCAGAGGTAGCAGATAACATACAGTATGAATGCACTTATATCAATCAGTAGGGTTCATATAGGGTATTTAGAAAGAGAAAGAGAGACAAGAAAGAAAGAGAAAATGACAAACCCATGATAACACAGGTACACCCAGTCACATGATCACAAAGCCACACCCACTGAGTCACATGATCACAAAACCACACCCACCATCACATGACCACCAAGCCATGCCCACAAAACAAAGCACACCCATAGAACCCATCCCTGGACTGTTGCTAAGAGGTTTGTTCTGATGAAGAATGGCTTAGGTATAGAAATTAGCAGATCTTTAGACAACAGATGGTTGAATGTTTGCCATATCATGCATGGCTGCCTGCTGTTCAAACAGCTGCTTGAAGAGCTGTTGAAGGAGTTCTACCAGGAGGGACATTCTTATTGTTTAGAAATGAGGATAAGTAGATCTCAACCTAGTTCTGTTTTAACATCAACCTCTTTTCATAAACATGTTACTATCACGCTAGGTCAGTGCTGGTGAACCTTTTTTTCCTCGGGTGCCGAAATAGAGTGTGTGCGTGCTATTACATATGCGCGAGTGACCACACCCATAATTCAATGCCTGGGGAGGGGGAAAACAGCTTCCCCTGTCCCCTGGAGGCCTTCTAGAGGCCAGAAATAGCCTGTTTCCCAACTTCTGGTGGGCCCAGTAGGATTGTGTTTCACCCTCCCCAGCCTCCAAAGGTTCCCTGGATCCAGGGGAGGGTAAAAACACCCTCCCCCATCTCCCCAGAGGCTGTCTGGAAGCCAAAAATGCTCTCTCAGAGCCACTGTGCGAGCCAAAAATCAGTTGGCCGGCACACACATGCACATTGGAACTGAACTGGGGCAACAGCTTGCATGCCAGCAGATATGGCTCCACGTGCCACTTGTGGCACCCGTGCCATAGGTTCGCCATCACTGCGCTAGGTTATTGTGCTTCTTTCTTTGCAAGCTGCTTTTAAAAATTAGATCAGTTTACAAATGGCTGAAATTTTATCTGCTAGCAATTATAGAATTCTATTTATCACCACTAATTACAGACTTTAACTAAGGTCACCTTCAAGCGTGACTGGCTACCTCTTTATTTTTAGAGTTCATTTTTATTTCTTTATTATTGTATTTATCATTGACCCCATTTTGCAAAACCAACAGCATAAACAAGGTTAATATCCAGAGATTTACATTATTGCCAAAAGAAAAGGAAAAAAAATACCCCAGGTAATTTTATAAATTTTAAGCTATCAAATGGTGACTCGTAATTAAGTGGAACGGATGCTGATTGGTAAGCAATTTTAGTTTATTTTCAAAATGAGAACAGGGTAGGGATCATGTGGACCAAGAAAGACAAAGAGAGTATTCCATATGAATTTGTTTAATAAATAAATATTTCGATGGTGTTGCTGCCGCCATAGATTTGAATAGGATTTCATGGTTTTTATGTTGCAGATTTTTAAGGTGGTAAGTCCACCCAGTCAGTTGTGTGAGTTGGGGGGCCAAATAAATTTCTTTAATAAATAAATTCCACCAAGAAGGCCCGTCATCTGGTCCATGTCACATGACTCTCTCTTTCGAGGAGGGATTCTGAATAGGCCCTGTGTAGATATCCTAACCAAACAGCAGATTTCATTTCCAGAGATGAAATCACAGTACTAATATTAATAAATTAATGTCAAGAAATATTTTCTCTCATATTACTATTTATTATTATTATTATTATTATTATTATTTTATTTATTTGTTTGTTTGTTTGTTTATTTTTTTATTTATTTGTATGGCGCTCCTTTCCAAAGACTCAGAGCGGCTCACAATAACAAAGCAGTACAAATACAATGATTAAAACAATTTAAAAACCCTTAATATAAAAGACAATCATACATCTCATACAAACCATACATAAAACGGAAACGGCCCAGAGGAATCAATTTCCCCATGCCTTACGGCAGAGGTGGGTTTTAAGGAGTTTGAGAAAGGCAAGGAGGGTGGGGGCAATCCTAATCTCTGGGGGGAGTTGATTCCAGAGGGTCGGGGCTGCCACAGAGAAGGCTCTTCCCCTGGGTCCCGCCAGACTACATTGTTTCATCGACAGGACCCGGAGAAGGCCAACTCTGTGGGACCTAACCAGTTGCTGGGATTCGTGCAGCAGAAGGCGGTCCCGGAGATATTCTGGTCCGATGCCATGAAGGGCTTTATAGGTCATAACCAACACTTTGAATTGTGACCGGAAACTGATCGGCAACCAGTGCAGACTGCGGAGTTTTGGTTTACATGGGCATGCCTGTGAAAGCCCATGATTGCTCTCACAGCTGCATTCTGCACAATCTGAAGTTTCCAAACACTCTTCAAAGGTAGCCCCATGTAGAGAGCATTGCAGTAGTCAAACCTTGAAGTGATGAGGGCATGGGTGACTGTGAGCAGTGACTCCCAGTTCAGGGCAAACGCCCCCCTCACCACAGCTGAAAGATGGTTCTCTAATGTTAGCTGTGGATCAAGGAGGGCGCCCAAGTTGCGGACCCTCTCTGAGGGGGTCAGTAATTCCCCCCCCAGGGTAATGGACGGACAGATAGAATTGTCCTTGGGAGGCTAAACCCACAGCCACTCTGTCTTATCAGGGTTGAGTTTGAGTCTGTTGACACCCATCCAGACCCTAACAGCCTAACAAGAGGGCACAGCCTAACAGCACATCACTTCCACTGCTTCCCAGATGCAAAGGTAAATAGTAAAAGATAAGATCAACTGAAAAGTTTTTCTCTTTTGTCTAAAGATTTCATTGCTTAGGCAGACGAAAACAAGAACTGAGGTCTTTTTATCATAATGCCAAAATTTTAGAAAAACTGCTGAAGAGAACACTGCTTTTTGCCTATTTTAAGATATGTGATTTAGACTTTTTTTACTAGTTAAAATTATATTTATTTAAAACACTGAAATGTTGTTTTGTTTGCTTTTCTTTCATTACTTTTATTTCATGATAATAATTTTATAGTTTTATTGTCTGTTTTTATCATCTTTTCAGTTGCTTTTTTCAGAAATACAGGAAAATAAAAATGAAGATAGTATTATTGATAGAACACAAAATTTTCCCAGGTAGAAAGTGAACTTTGCTTCATGAAAGAATAGTTCTACTATCTCATACCGTCTTGGTCTTCTCAAAAGAATGAGGAATGGAGTACATGTTTTTACTTTAAAAACATATATTATCTTTCACTTGTGAGATAATATCCTAAAAGAGTCTTCAATGCAGAGTCAAATTTAATTCCACATACAAATCAATACCAGATTTTGTTTACTGACTCCTATCTATGGTGGGAAAAAGAGAGAATGGTAGAATAATAAGAATGTGAAACAAGACTTCTCTCCAAATTCTCCATGGTTTCAGTTTCAGAGGAAAATAATATCTGTAATTTCTTTTATATACTTTGGACACCTTAACTGCCCTTAAAATACTAATATATAAAGGAGTATATTAAGCCAGTTTCTGAAATATATTTTTAATATGTGTATAAAACTAGTCCTTGGCTTACAGCCACAATTGGGATGGGAATTTGTGATGCTAAGCAAAGAGGTTGTTTAGTGACTCACACCAGATTTACAACCTTTTTTTGCCATGGTTGTTAAGCAACACTGCAGTTGTTAAATGAATCACATGGTCATTAGGCAAATCTGGCTGCTCCCATTGACTTTGTCAGAAATTGGCTGAGAAGATCGCAAATAGTGATCTTATATCTCATGACCATGGGGAGGACAAGTCATAAGTCACTTTTTCATTGCTGTTGTAACTGTGAACAGTTGCTAAATGAATGGTTGGTAGCCAATGACTACCTGTATATTATTGCACACAATTCCATTGCTCAGAACATAACTGTAAACATCTGTAAACAACTGTTATAAATGTGAGACTTTTCTAAATTCTATTTCACTTTTCTTGGGGAAAACAGTGAAAAATGCAACATATTTGTTATATTTCAGAGAGATTGACTTCCATAGAAAATACTCATATTATAATTTTTACTCATACTCAAATACTCATTTGGGTATATCAGAAGGGAAAGGGGGTACATGATTGAAACATTTAAATATGTTAAAGGGTTAAAATAAGATTCAGGAGGGAAGTGTTTTTAATAGGAAAGTGAACACAAGAACAAGGGGGCACAATCTGAGGTTAGTTGGGGGAAAGATCAGAAGAAACATGAGAAAATATTATTTTACTGAAAGAGTAGTAGATGCTTGGAGCAAACTTCCAGCAGACATGGTTGGTAAATCCACAATAATTTAAACATGCCTGGGATAAACATATATCCATACTAAGATAAAATACAGGAAATAGTATAAGGGCAGACTAGACGGACCATGAGGTCTTTTTCTGCCATCAATCTTCTATGTTTCTATATTTCAAAAACACACACATGAACTTTGCACATATGTTGAACAGTAGAGATGGCCAACTCAGGAGGTTCTCGCATGAAATAAGTGTGGGAAAAGTGTCTTTCAGAATGTTATGGCTACATTGGAAAGAGAAAACATTCCTACCTTAAATCTAAAACTAATTATTTATTTGCTTCTGAGGCCTTTCATCTGAGAGACTGGTCTTACAGATTGCTTCAGAAATTGGGGGAAGGGTGGGGTAAAAGAAGGCGCTTTTCTGCTTGGTCAAAAATACTTTTATCTCCTTTTTCATCAGCAGTGCTTTTTTCTCCAAAATTTGTATAAAGGGGTGCCCAACTTCAGAGCGGATTAATAATAGAGCATGGAAACCGCAGAGAAGAAATTCCTCCCCTTGTTAGACAGGTGAATTGCAAATTTTCACATGGATCTTTCTCTGTTCTGTTGCTCTCCCCTCTACATGCCACAAACAAACATTTTCATACTTTGGTAAATAGGATTTTAAAAAGCAGGAGGCTCATATGGGGAATTATTCATCTGCCCATTTTGTCTTGACATACCAGATGGCTAGCATTTCACTAAAAGAGCTACAGTGGCACTGGAGAGAACATCTGGCCACTCTTAATGTGCTCTTTTGCAGAGAATTGGGGGCGGGAGGGATGGCACTTATTCCAGGCTTTCAGTTGAGCTTCTCTGGCTACACTCCTATTTTTATCAAATTTTGCATTCTGACACTTCACTAGGCTGGTTTCCAAACAGTTTTTACTTGTTCTGATCTGTAGTAGGGCAGAGATTAACTCTTTGAAATGAATTTGTTCATACACAGTTTTCACATGGCATCTGCCAACACTGACTAAATACTGCATGAGCCAGCATTTGTAAATTATATTGAAACCAGTGTATCATAGCATTGTGTGTATCTGCAGGATTCTGTCCCATCACAGCCAATAGCCAGAATTCAGTGCCAGAGGTATTACGTAAATAGATACTTGCATTGCATTTCCAAGTTTATTATAAAATAGGATGGTTTTTTTCTCTTGATTTAAGGATATATGAGGAGTCTTCAATCAAAACTACACATTAGTTGCTTGCATTTTATGAAGCTGGTTACATTGTTAGGTTCTGAGCCATGTATAATTGATGGCTTAGACTCACCCCCGCCCCCCCCCCCCCAAAAAAAGAGGCTTAAATTTACAATAAAGAAATAGTTCCAGATTATCATAAAATCTAAACTATATCTTCTTGCATAACTTTTAATAAATGTTATAAAGTTCTTTTCTTGCCCTAAAAAAATATTGATTTTATTTGTCTCACACTATCATTTAATTCTGTGTATCCATTATTTGTAATATTACATCAGCAGTCATGAACATGATTGTAGTAGTTAATACCACTAATTGAATGTAATGTTGTGGGCAAATCAAGACATCTCACTAGTGCTTTTCAAGTTGAATAATAATAATAAAAGACCCATATCTTTGGTGGATGACATGAATGACTGACAGGCCAGCATAGAACCCACAACTACCTCTAGGAAAACTGAAAAAAGTAGAAGGTTTTGAGAATGAATAAGATGGGTGGCTAAAATGTAAGTAATTACAGGAATCTTTGGGAGTGTTGCAAGATAGTAAGCACAAAATCTATGGTTGCACAAAACCATGTGGACTGTTGCATTTTTCTATGTAAGAAATCTTACATAGAAATATATTCATTACAATTGGCTAAAATAATGATAAACAGTGATATGACAGAGACAGTATACATAATGAAAGTGTTAGTCAAGGATGTCCATTATCACCCCTTTTGTTTATATTATCGTTAGAGGTGTTGTTGAACCAGGTCGAACCAGGTAAGAGGAAATTTTTAAAAAGGTATAAGACACAAGTGTTTGCCAATGATATGGTGTTTATTATCAACGAACCTTTTAATTCAGGAGCTAAATTATTGCAGAAGATAGAGGAGTTTGGCAAGGTTGCCGGACTAAAAATAAACAAGGAAAAAACAAAAATAATAACAAAAATCTCCCACAATATCAGAATAAGGAACTGGAGAAGCTATTGGGAATCCAGGTAACAAAAAGATTCAAGTATTTGGGGATTGGGATGACAGAAAAATGCTCCTCAATAAAAGATGATAGCTATTCTAAATTCATACAAAAAAATCCAAAAATATCTGGAAAATTGGATTAAATTACAAATTTCTTTAATTAGGAGAATAGGCACTATATTGCATGTATTTACAATATTTGAAGCATCCCACGGTTATGTCATTACCACTTGGGGCCTTCCCAATTGACTTCTGACAAGCAAAGTCAAACAAAGTCAAATTCCCTTAATGACTGTCTAATGCATCAGAACCAAAACCCACAACCCTCCCTTCATCTCCCAACCCACTGTCCCTCCTCAACCATCCTACACTTCTCTATCTACCATCCCTTACCAACAAATGGACATCTCCAGCACTTCCAACAAAGAATAGGAAAGTGTGCCCCTTACTAACTCAATTCAATCCAATTCCAATTCAACTCAATCCAATTTCATTCCTGAACACAAATTCAATCTCAAATGTAAACTAATCAATGTAAGAAGTATAATCAACAAGTTGTCTGAATTCCTCCTTCTACTTGACACCAACATATTTGACATAATCTTTGTGAAACATGGCTGAATACATCCTGTCCTGACGCCATCATCACACCAAGTAACTACCTTGTTTTTTGGTCTGACCGTGAATCCCGCAGAGGAGGTGGTGTAGATATATTCTATAAAAATTCACTCAATCTAAAAAACATCCAAGTTGCACATGACCTTATCCTTCCTGAAACCTTAATATGTGATCTTTCCCTCAATACTACACTCCACTTCCTACTTTGCTACAGAGCTCCAAATTACGACATTACTCATGCAACAAAATTAACCTCCCTACTAACGTGGGCAACCTCCTGCCCCTATCCCATTATTTATTTATTTATTTATTTATTATTTAGATTTGTATGCCGCCCCTCTCCGCGGACTCTTCCTTGGTGACCTCAACCTACCACATATCAACTGGACCCTAAACGAATGCTCCACAGAACCTATGCATACTGACCTTTACAATGCCGTCACCAGCTTGGGACTTGAACAATTAGTATCAAACAATACCAGACTCAACATCTGTCTTGATCTCATATTCTGTAATAGCAAAAGCGCTATCTATGGACTGCATATAAAAGAACCCTTCTCCAACAGCGATCATAGTATGATTAACTTCAACCTCAATCTACACCATCCTAACACTCACCTGAATAACGTGACACCTAAGTACAATTTTAGGAAAGCCAACTATGAACTCATTGATGCCAATCTCTCAATTCTTAAGTGGCAATCTTTGTTCTCTAACTGCAACACCATTGATGATCTCTACAACACGTTCTTACTCCAAATTAAAAAACTTATCGGACTACATGTACACTCACTTCATCCAGAGGTAAAAGAAAAAATAATTTACCTGTCTCGATAAAGAAACAACAAACCAAAAATAGATCTCTCTGGCGTAAAAGCAAAAAAGGCCAAGTAACCAACTTCAAAAGCCGCTACAAAAGCATATGCCAACAAATAAAAGCAGAATGTCTCAACTATCACAACAAACAAGAGGAAAACCTCCTTCGCACCAAATCTAACTGAGCCTTCTACAACTTCGTCAACAACAAACTCAATGAATCTAGACCTATTCCACCTCTCATAGGACCCAACAACAAAGAATACCATGATGATCCATCCAAAGCTAACCTCTTCAACTCTTTCTTTGGCTCTGTCTTTGTTAACAGTAATGGCTCATCCCCCATCTTTGCAAATCGCACCTCAAACTCTCTCAACAACCTAACCCAAATCAACTTCACTGTAGACTGTGTTGAAAAAGCAATCTGTGACCTCAAACCTTCCCTATCAGTCAGACCAGACGGTCTTTGTGCATACTTCCTAAAAAAGCTTTCTTCTGCTATAGCTGAACCTCTAAGCATTATCTTCCAAAAATCCTTCAGGACCAGCACACTCCCCAAGCTATGGTCAAAAGCAGTAGTCATCCCCATCTTCAAAAAAGGAGACCCCAGGTCTGTTGACAACTACAGACCTATATCACTATGCTGCATCTCATGTAAAATTATGGAATCAATTATAAATCAATCAATCAATCACCCTTTACTTAGAATCAAATAACCTACTCTCTAACAAACAATTTGGATTCAGAAAGAAATTATCCTGCAACCTACAACTAGTTCACTGCAAAAACATATGAACCTAGATCAAGGAAAATCCATTGATGCAATTTATATTGACTTTTGCAAAGCCTTCGACTCAGTGGTCCATGACAAACTACTCCTAAAACTGAAATCCTACGGCATCTCAGGATTCTTCCACAGCTGGATTACTGCATTCCTGTCAAATAGGCAACAAGTTGTCAAAATTGGAAGCGCCATTTCCATCCCCATCCCTGTTAAAAGTGGCGTTCCCCAGGGCAGCGTACTAGGTCCTACTCTTTTCATTCTCTACATTAATTACCTCTGTGATCATATCACAAGCAACTGTGTTCTTTTCACCGATGATGTAAAACATTTCAACACCATGGACAACACATCTACTCTCCAAAAAGACCTTGACTTTGTCTCATATTGGTCTAACACCGGGCAACTTCAAATATCAACCAACAAATGCTCTACCCTCTACCCTATTGGCAAAAAGAATCCAAACCTCATGTATAAACTGAATAAACAAAATCTCACAGCCAACCCCCACTCAGTAAAAGACCTTGGAATACTAATATCAAATGACCTAAGTGCTAAAGCCCATTGCAACAATATCACCAAAAAGGCTTCTAGAGTTGTTAACCTGATCCTACATAGCTTCTGCTCCGGCAATCTCACACTACTCACCAGAGCCTATAAAACTTTTGCCAGACCCATCACTGAATACAACTCATCTGTATGGAACCCATACCACATCTCGGACATCAACACCCTCAAAAACGTCCAAATATACTTCACCAGAAGAGCCCTTCACACCTCCTCTCGAAACAGAATACCCTACGAAAATAGACTAACAATCCTGGATCTAGAAAGCTTAGAACTACAACGTCTAAAACACAATTTAAGTATTGTTCACAAGATCATATGCTGCAATGTCCTGCCTGTCAATGACTACTTCAGCTTCAACCGCAACAATACAGGAGCATGCAACAGATTCAAACTTAATATTAATCGCTCCAAACTTGACTGTAAAAAATATGACTTTAGCAATCTAGTTATCGAAGCGTGGAATTCATTACTGGACTCAGTTGTGTCAACCCCTAACCCCCAACATTTCTCCCTTAGACTATCCATGATTGACCTCCCCAGGTTTGTAAGAGGTCAGTAAGGGGCGTACATAAGTGCACTAGTGTGCCTTTCGTCCCCTGTACAATTGTCTCTCCTTATCTTATATATCATATATCTTTTCTTCCTTTCATATATCTTCTCCTCTATTTTTATATCTTTTTTTCTATCCTTTTCTTTATATATAATACTTCATGTCTATTCTCTTCAATATGTATTGTGTATTGGACAAAATAAATAAATAAATAAAAATAAAATTTACTTAACAACTGCAGTGATTTCTTAACAATTGTGGCAAAAGAGGTTATAAAATTGGGCATGACTCACTTAACAATTGCACTGCTTAGCAATGGAAATCCTAGTCCCAATTCTAGATGTAATTTGAGTATTTTTTGAAGCATGAACACATTGATACCATAGGATCACCAGTGGTCAATATAAGATGGAAGACTATATAAAGCCCTACAAGGCTTAAGACCAGATTACCTACAGGACCGTCTTCTGTCTCATGTAGGGACCAGACCAGCAAGCAGTCAGGTCCCATAGAGTCGGCCTTCTCCAGGTCCCTTCAGCTAGGCAATGCCATCTAGCGGGGCTAGGGGAAGAGCCTTCTCTGTGGCAGCTCCAGCCCTTTGAACCAACTTTCTCCAGAGATTTGTAGCGCACGCACCCTCCTGGCCTTTCGCAAGGTCCTAAAGAGCCGGGGGACGGAATGTTAAGATCTAATACTGGCCGACATCAGGAATGAATTATGAATGTGGATGAATGAAATCTGGATGATAGGTGTTTTTTTTCATGAAAATGGGGTTTTAAAAGAATTTTTTAATATTAGATTTCTACATGCTTTGTATTTGATGTTGTTGTAAGCCGCCCTGAGTCTGTCGAGAAGGACGGCATAGAAATCAATCAATCAAGAAATCAATCAAATAAATGCTCCAAATAAATAAAAATATTTACCTCATTATAATCCCATTATGACATTTATCACCTCCAAAAATAATATGCCCTTTCATTTCTTAAAAGGATGTTTCTTCTTTAAAATCCAGAAATAGAAAATATACCATTTAATAATAAATCACAAATTTTGATTTCCCCCCAAAACATATGTTAAGATTTTGTTCTATTTTTCAGCACATTCTTACATTTCTGTTACTACCCATATGTAGGTACTATAAAAAACTCTGGCATAGATTTTATATGGAAATCTAGTGTCAAGATTTATAGTGGGCAGACTTTGGAGGAAGTATATTTACAGGAATCATGTATCAGGAATGTAGTTTCTTCTGTTTGAGTATTGAATTGGGTTAGTTATTTTGTATCTTTTGAGGTTATTATGGAAAAATGTGTGGAAGAAAAATCATACCAGGTGGTTTGCTCATTATAAAAATTAACATTATAAGGTTTACTCCATCTCCTTAACACAAACATTTTTGGTATGATACATTTCATTCTGTTTCATTGGCATTTGTTTCATTTGGACCAGTCTGTATTTAATATGCTTTGTGTTGTGATCAATATGCATGTGTGTGTATATATATATAATGCAAATACACCTGCTTTTCTCCTTTCTAAATAAATTCACCACAGTGATTTGTCTTGAAATTAAACAGTGGGAATTTGGAACAAACTATAGCCACAATTCTTAATTTTATTACCCTAAAGGAAGCCTATTTTGTAGCTCAATAGCATCAGATCATTTTCTAGAAATGCAAAGTAATCTAAATGTGTTCTCTAAGTATACTAACTTCACTGCTTTCTCTGATCATATTGATTTCTGCTGTTTGAATCTGGGCTGTTAAATCCACTTGACAAACAAAATACATTCCACATATCAGGAAAAGCAAAGTTGTTGAGTTCAGCTTTCAGCTTGCTTGTTCTGTTCCTACAGGCAAATTATGAATGATGAAAAATGAAAATTATTTGGATGGAAGTAATAGAAAAGCAATATCACATTTCTCTTGTGGATCATAACACTTTATTAGCATTAGTCTGCTCAGTGAAATAGTTTGTTGAACCTTACATCTCATTACTGAGAAAATGTATCTGTAAAAACTATTGGTAAGGTGGTCACATGATCATTACACCATCCTGCTATCATGGGAGGCTGATGTGAATTTTGTAATACATGAAATTCTGATGGCATGCTAAGGTATATATATAAGCATACAAACACACCTTGGTTTGGTGGTGCAACCCAACAGGATCGACACAGACTTCAGAGGATAATCAGAACTGCAGAAAAAACAATTGCTGCCAACCTGCCTTCCATTGAGGACCTGTATACAGTGATCCCCCGGTTATTGCGTCCCCGACCATTGCGAACAGGGTAATTTGCGATTTTTCAACCCGGAAGTCAAAATACCATCTACGCATGCGTGCCCTTTTTTTTCTATGGGCACGCATGCGTAGATGGCAACCGGGAGATCAGCTGCTGGGCGGCTTCCCTGGGTCTTCCCCCTCTTGCTGGCATCAGCGAGGAGTTTCCCCACCGCCCACGCAAACTCCTCGCTGTCGCTCGCGCGCCCTTTGCCTGCCCACGCCGTTCGCTCCCCCTCTTGCTGGCGGGAGGGCGAGAAGCCCTCCCCAGCACCCGCTCGCCCGCCCTTCGCCGCTCGCCCGCCCTTCGCCCTGGCGGAGAAATTCCAGCCCCCACCTGGTCCCGCCCGATCCTCCTCCCTGAGGCAGCTCGCCCTCCCATGGCCGCTTCCTCCACCCTCCATCGCAAGCCCTCGCCACCGCAGCCAACGCGCGCTGCGATCTTCAAGCCCGGCTCCTTTCGGCCCAGCATCCCGGGCCAAGCAGCTGCCTTCCGTGACTGAGCCTGGCTGGCCCGGAAGATCGTAGCGCGCATTGGCTGCAGCGGCGGCGACATTGCTGCCGGCTTGGCTTCGCTCGCTCGCCGCTGAGGAGCCGAAGATTGGGGGGCGGCGCGGCGAGCGAGCGAGCGAAGCCAAGCCGGCAGCAATGTCGCTGCCGCTGCAGCCAACGCGCGCTACGATCTTCCGGGCCAGCCAGGCTCAGCGGATCAAGCCCGGCTCCTCTCGGCCCAGCATCCCGGGCCAAGCGGCTGCCTTCCGTGACGGAGCCTGGCTGGCCCGGAAGATCGTAGCGCGCGTTGGCTGCAGCGGCGGCGACATTGCTGCCGGCTTGGCTTCGCTCGCTCGCCGCTGAGGAGCCGAAGATTGGGGGGCGGCGCGGCGAGCGAAGCCAAGCCGGCAGCAATGTCGCCGCCGCTGCAGCCAACGCGCGCTACGATCTTCCGGGCCAGCCAGGCTCAGCGGATCAAGCCCGGCTCCTCTCGGCCCAGCATCCCGGGCCAAGCGGCTGCCTTCCGTGACGGAGCCTGGCTGGCCCGGAAGATCGTAGCGCACGTTGGCTGCAGCGGCGGCGACATTGCTGCCGGCTTGGCTTCGCTCGCTCGCCGCGCCGCCCCCCAATCTTCGGCTCCTCGCTAGCGCTGCGGAAGTTTAAAACACCATCTGCACATGCGCAGATGGTGTTTTTACTTCCGCAGCGCTACTTCGCGAAAACCCGCTCGTTGCGGGGGGTCCTGGAACGGAACCCTCGCAACGAGCGGGGGATCACTGTACTACACGAGTCAAAAAGAGGGCGGGGGAAATATTTACTGACCCCTCACATCCTGGACACAAATTGTTTCAACTCCTACCCTCAAAACGTCGCTACAGAGCACTGCATACCAAGACAGTTAGACACAAGAACAGTTTTTTTTCCGAACGCCATCACTCTACTAAACAAATAATTCCCTCAACACTGTCAGACTTTCTACTAAATCTGCACTTCTATTCTACTAGTTTTTCTCATCATTCCTTTCACCTATTTCCTCCCATGTTGACTGTATGACTGTAACTTGTTGCTTATATCCTAAGATTTTTATTAATATTGCTTCTTCATTGCTTATTTGACCCCTATGACAATCATTAAGTGTTGTACCACATGATTCTTGACAAATGTATATTTTATTGTATGTACGCTGAGAGCATATGCACCAAGACAAATTCCTTGTGTTTCCAATCACACTTGGCCAATAAAAAAAATCTATTCTATTCCTTAAGTCAACACTAAGCAACCTAGTGTTTTCTTGAGGTATTCATTTCAACTACCACAGCCCTTTACTATTGCCTTGGGGAAAAAAACATGAAAGGAAACCCTAACTAAAGAGTGGCTTTCAGCTTTTGAATTGTAGTTAGGGGAAAGAATTAGGTAGTGCAATAAAATCTTGTTATACTATGCCAAAACCTTGGTTTTGGCTATATTTGATGATTGTCACCCAGTCATCTCTCTCCTCTTTATGGGGCAGCCTATTACAAAAGGGATAGGGATCAAATTACAGAGTGCCTTAAAATAATCAGATTATCTGGACCTTTTTTTAAAAAAGTTGGGTTTCAGATCTGGTGCATAGATCAGAGACCGACAGTTGTTGCTTCTAGGTGATCTTTGAGCAATGTGGAATGTGTTCCTTTTAGTCCTATAGATCTCTCAGCTACCTTCAATGCTATTGAACATAATATTCTTCTGGATTTCAGTGAGTGTCTTGACCGAAGATACCATTTTAAATCAGTTTTACTCCTATGTACAGCAGTGTGCAATTCTAGTCAATAGCTGGGAGGGAAGAAAGATTTGCTCACTAGCTGCTTCCTGTAGGGTGCCATAAGGTTCAGCCTTCTTCATCTGCAACTGACTGCTGAGAAAGTTTAGGACGTGGTATCATCAATTTGTTAATGATTCCCAACTGTAACATGCATTGCTTGAGTGAGCCAAAGATGCTTTTGAAGTCTTGTCCTGTTGTCTAGAAACTCTTTGGCTCTGAATATGAACAAATAGGAAGAAGATGAACCCAAGCAAGAGAGATATGCTATTTGCTCTCTAATGGCCCAGAATGGTCTCTTAAATACACAATACCTCGAAGGGAGATTAATAATAATAATAATAATAATAATAATAATAATAATAATAATAATATTTATATGCTGCCCTTCTCCGAAGACATGGGGCGGCTCCCAGGATACAAAAGTAACACAGAAACAAATCTAATTAATTAAAAATTACTTATAAAAAATATTTTTAAAAAAATTAATTAAAAATTACTACAAAAATCCCATATATAATAAAATCAGTCAGCCAATTCATTCATAACCACACATTATATCTCGTAAACAGAGAAAGGGGACTTGATCTAATTGCCCCATGCCTGGCGACATAAATGAGTTTTGATGCTCTTGTGAAAGGCGAGGAGAATGGGGGCAGTGCAAATCTCTGGAGGGAGCTGATTCCAGAGCGCAGGGGCCGCCACAGAGAAGGCTTTTCCCCTGGGAACAGCCAGATGACATCAAAATGCTGTTGCATATTACATAATTGCATTATTGACTGTCTCTCCCCCACCCCTCAACCATCCTGCAGATATCCACAACCGCATGGATCTTTTAAGGAATGCTGAAATGGTGCAGAGAGGACCAGAGAGACATTTAGGTGTGATGGATTGGGATTGTGAAGGGGGAGGCTGTGTGAATTTCCCAGGAAGGAGAGAGCACATTTCATGGAAGGGAATGGGTGAGGCAAGAGGCAACACAAGCCAAAACTGGGTCAGGGAAAGAGGAAGAGGTTGAAAGTAGCTACTCCCCTCTTCCAGAAATAAGGGACTGGCTTTACAGTGGTCTGTAATTAAGGGACAAGCTTCAGTCATCTCCAGGTAGCAAATTGAGAAATTCCAGCAAGGATAATTTTATTTTATTAAAATATTAAATACTGTTAGCACATAAAGTAGAAAGGAACTCGCTGCTCATTCTTTTGCACAAAACATAGGTTGATGAGCAAGAGATATACTGCCAGGCAAATTGTTCCCAAGTCAGATCATACCTTAATTTGGATTACCTGAAATAGAACTAGATCCATCAGCATGCTTTCCTTTGGACCATTCAGTACAAGAATGATGCTGACAAAGCCAACTGATCATGATAATCTTTTATTCAATGATCTGCTAATCACATAACTATGAAAGAAGGCAGGCATATCTGCAAAAGAGAAAACCAATCAAGAACCTGTTCCCTTGTTTCTGCTGCTGTAGGTGGAACACTGACCAAACATCTCCATTTGACTTGGCTAGGAATGATGACCAGCAGGCTAAAAATAAACAATATGATCAAACAACCCAATTTTAATCTCAACGCCAAATAGTAACTCAAAACGTCTGGAATATTAGCATAAATATTAAACTATTGATATTTAAATATTAAACATTGTTTAACTTACTAAACAAAATGTTAGAAAATTTGTTTCATTCTATAAAAATTATAACAGAGGATTATTAAATAGCCATACAGATTGGTAGCAAAGAATCGTTACATAGCCATACAGATCAAATAAAATGTGCCGGGTGCAGTCCCCATGACCCTTGTTGTTTAACGGTTTCAACAGTCTCAGGAAACTCTCCTCAAAACATAAAGGATCCATAGATTATAACCATATAGGCTAAACTAAATACTGCCATTTGCTGGCTGACTAATTCTGTAGTCGTTGCAATACAAAAGACATTCTAACAATGAATTCCAACACAAAACAAGTTTCAAGGATTATCACAAAGGTTCATTGGAAGTGGGACTCTCACTATCTTAATCTAGCTTGAACTTGGATATCTGTACAGGTTGCTCTAGCTCCTGGTTTGGCCCCTTGGGAGTAAGGAAAACTTTGCTGTAAGCTTCCTTACACCTGCTGATTGGGGTGTAATGTGTTTAAGTGACACATTAATTTATTTGGCTTCATGCTGTCTGCTACCAACATTTCTAGACCCAGTAAACATATCAGTCTTTCCTCGTCTCCCACCATAGTTACAGTGAAGCCAAGCTCTACATATGCTTTGTCATATTTCCTCGTCTTAGCTTTCGGTAGACTTATGTATATCTCATTATCTCCTCCTTTCTTTTCATTCCTGTTAAATATTTTTCCATGGTGTCTCTTAAGGGTTTGTTGTTTGCACTTCATATCTCCTGCTCAATGCTGTGTGCTATTGTTTGGTGCAAAAAACCTGTACTCCCTACAGCTAAAAAAATCATGTCCCCCCCCCTTGACATTGCTCCACCCACCCACTATTTGAGAAGCACCGCATGTAATCCAAGATCAGGAGCACTTTTTCAAATTAACACATTTAGGCATACGGTTTCATCAGCTCTAACAGGATCTGAGAAAAGGAACTGTAGCTCTTTTTAAAAAAGTGTTGGTCTTAAAAAGTGCTACCAAGCTGCTGCTCCTGATTTTGACTGGTGGTACAGTGACTGATGTGGCTGCCAGCAGATTATCTGTCTCCAAGCAATCATCAAAGCATATTCGACTTTAATGTGCTTTTGTGCAGGAGAATTGAGGAAGGAGTAGTGGAAAACACATCCAGTAAACTTGGAGTAGCAGTTTGAATAAGAGTGAGATATAGACGTTGTGGCATTGGCAGGTTTTCAAGCTATTACAGGAAAGGGTAACCTTCAGTTTAAGAACTGTTTTCCTTTTCAGTTGCCTTGGCAACTGTGAAATCTCAGGGAGTAGTAGAACTGCCTTCAAAAATTTGCCTTGCTTTTCTGAAAAGCCAGATCAGTCAGACTATAAAAGTAAAATCATCCCTGATTTGATCATGGGTGTAGGAGCCAAAAGTGGGGGAGTTAATGCCCAACATAGGCTCAGCTTTTTCTACCAAGATAACATGTTAGGGAATAGGTACAGGTAGACTGAGACTTGACTTTGAATTGTTTATTTAACTGTAGTGCAAAATTATAACCACCTTAGAAAAAGTGAGTTACAACCTGTCTTTCAAGTTAAGATACTAATACACCCAAGTGCTGTCATGAAATCACAATTCAGGGGCTTGGCAACTAGCTTACGTTATGCTGATTGCAGCTTCCTAGTAGGATTCCAATTTGTGATATTCCAGTTGACTTCTGAGAAGCAATATGAATTGGGAAATCGGATGCATTTATCATCCATGTGATTTCCTTAATGACTGGTTGCTCCAAATGGTTATAAAATTGGGTCTGGTCATGTGATGATTTGTTTAATGACCACATCACTTAGTGATCAAAATTCCAGACCCAATGATCCAGTCCCATCTCTTGTCCCTAATCTCCATTCATCCATTTTTTTAACCTATTATACTGGTGTACACTGCTCAAAAAAATAAAGGGAACACTTAAAAAACAGAATATAACTTCAAGTGAATCAAACTTCTGTGAAATAAAACTGCCCACTTAGGAAGCAACACTGATTGACAGTCAATTTCACATGCTTTGTGCAAATGGAATAGTTGTGCAAATGAAATATTCAGTGAGAATATTTCATTCATTCCAATCTAAGATGTGTTATTTGAGTGTTCCTTTTATTTTTTTGAGCAGTATATTATTCTCACTGTATTTCTTTATCATTGTTTATTTATTGTGCTATAATTTTACTTCTGTTCTGTTTACATTTTTCAGTTTTCTTGTCATGTATTGGATTTTGTCTTTTGTTTAAATTTTGTTTAAATTAGGATTAATGGCTTAGTTACTGGTTAAATTGTTTTTTCATTTCAACTGATTTCTTCACAAATGCGGTGGCCTGTCATGGAAGAATACTAGATCAAAGGCAATTCCATGAGATCTTGGAGGTTTTAGAGTGCTTTTGACTGATAAATTATTTTAGTGACCTGAGGGATGTCTGGGACAAGAGAAATTAGAGCAATTTGTATAATTGCTTTGAAGTGTAATTTCCAATGTGCTTTAAAGCCAGGACCATGATTAAATAGCAAAGTAAAGGAATGGGATGCAAATGGAGGAAGAGTTTAATCTAAAATGATAATATATAGCGCAAAAATCTATGTTTTGACAATATGCACAAAAATATGTTGTATCAGCTAGTTCAAGTTCAGCAGAACATATTTAGGCTGTTAAGGACTTAATTTTAGATTTTTGAATTTCCAACTTGCTGTAGGAAGCTATGCTTATTTCCAGATCAAACATCTAGTATCTAAGTTGGCCTGGCCTCCAGTATTTCTGCAAAGTCAGCTGAGAGATGTCCAGAAATCTTTCTTATAGGATTACTCCAGGTCTGTTTCAAATTATGATCCTTGAGGATACGAATGTTCACTGGAATCTTGCACAAAATGGGAAAAGCATTGTCCTGGCCTCTGTTTCACCTTACAGCGCCTGCCAAAAGGCATCTGCAGCTGATAACAGAGCTCTGGGGTAATCCAGACCTCTGTTATCAGCTGCAGAGGGTTTTCCAGAAGGCATCTGAAGGTGAAACGGAAGCCAGGGCGATGTGTGTGAGTGGTGGCGAGTGGCAGTAGAAGAAGTGGGCCAGCAAGAGACTCCTACTGGTTGGGGCTGCCAGTACCACCACCACGAAATGAGTCAGTAATTAGAACCCTCAAAAAAGAAGACCTAGCCATTTTTGGGGAGGTCAAAAATAGTCATAAATAATAAAAATAATAATAATAATAAGACTTTGCCTTCTTTTTGGAGAAAGACAGTAGAATCCTGTGTCTTAAAGTTTGTACATCCCAGTAGTTGTAGTTGTTTAATTAACCCTGCTGTTGTGTTCGCATTTACTATACACTTGTACTGTTTGGGGTGTAACTAAATGTAACAATCAGTGCGTAGCAAAAAGTAAACAAAACCCAAAAACACACCCCTCAAATAAAGAAAAGTCAATTAATCACAAGTTTCAGATTCGCATGACAAATAATCTACAGGGTCTCAAATTTCATTTTGGTCATATAGACCCGAGCAAAGGAGCAGGGTTAAATATTCATAACTGTTATAATTATTTCATAAAATCTTTGTTCAAGGTCTTTCTCTTGAATTATGTATATATTATTTGTTATGACATGGGAAAAATATGAAATATCATGAAATATCAATAAATATCATGTAGCAATGTTGTAATGTTGAGCTGAGTTCTCAAGATTACTGTTGACTGATTGTAAGCACCCATTGTCTGCCACTGTCACATTTACAGTTGCTGAACAAGTGATCATTAAGGGAGGATCATCTATATTAGACACCAACCTTAGCAGTTTCTTTTGGTAAATGTGTGCTTTGCATTGTCAACCCTGAAGCTGACCTGGTCGAAGCCATCTTGGAGCTTCAGTCTCGCCACACTGGAGCAAGGGATAGAGGGGGATTAGAGATAGCTGGGGTTGTGTGGTCAAAATAAAATACTTATCCTTGGGAACAAAGGTCATTCTTACACCTGGCCAGAGGAAGGAAGAGTGATTTCACCAGACCTGCAGACGCTGCCACGATTGCGCTGTGTGACTGATTGTTTGGAATTGAAGGGAAAACTTGCTTTTAATTAGGTGAAAACCAAGGGCCTCCCAGAGTTAGTTTTCACCAGATATGTGCCAACTTGATATTTCCAATAAAGCTATTCTTTGAGGAATCTGCCTGCCTCAGAGTTGTTGCTTGCAAATGATCTATTACTTGGAACCCTGACCTATATCACCACAAAATGTTTCCAAACGTCATTTGGACACAAACTGTTTCAACTCCTACCCTCAAAACGTCGCTACAGAGCACTGCACACCAAGACAACTAGAAACAAAAACAGTTTTTTTCCGAACGCCATCACTCTACTAAACAAATAAATCCCTCAATACTGTCAGACTTTCTACTAAATCTGCACTTCTATTCTACTAGTTTTTCTCATCATTCCTATCACCCATTTCCTCCCATGTTGACTGTATGACTGTAACTTGTTGCTTATATCCTAAGATTTTTATTAATATTGCTTCTTCATTGCTTATTTGACCCCTATGACAATCATTAAGTGTTGTACCACATGATTCTTGACAAATGTATATTTTATTTTATGTATGCTGAGAGCATATGCACCAAGACAAATTCCTTGTGTGTCCAATCACACTTGGCCAATAAAATTCTATTCTATTCTATTCTGTTACCCCAATATGAGTAACCTTCATGGATTTATGACAGAGGAGAACTAGATCAACTGGCAAGAAGTGCTCGTTCCCAAAGTTCTCTTAATGATGATCTGTCAGGAATAAAAATAGAAAGAACTGTATCACCTTAAGGGCTAACTATTACCATATCTGATTTTGTGTATTACCATAACTAATTTCATGTATAATAATCCAACTCATTAGATGTCGGGAATGTGATCTTGAGAGAACATTGTGTGCATTCACAATTGTTGGAGAAGAGAAAAAGCAATGAAACAACGAGGAGTGGGTCGGAGACAGAATTATTTTAAAGGCTAGAAAAAGAATGGTTTAAACTGTAAAACTAAACAAACCACAAAACTTAGGGTTTCAAGGAAGTAGCTATGTCTATCTGTGGCAGCAAAAACAGCTATAAATCTTACAGCATCCAGAGATCAATGAAGCTTAGAATGAGCTTTTCATTCTAAGACGCAGATTTATATGGCTGGAAGAGAAAGGATAAGTGGTGGAAGTAAAAAGGAGAGGGGATACTCCATAAGTTGCAGTTAAGTCGGACATAGTTATTATTGCCCTAGCATGATCATTCTTAAACAGAAATGGAGTTAACCTAATTTGATTCCAAGATTTGTCCTTGGTTTAATCTGTGAAAAATGGTATTGAATCATGGAATGAACTCCAGTTTAATTGAAGTGAGGGGTTTTTTTTAGTTCCTTTTCTAACATATCACTATCTTGAGGTCAAAGACAAAAGTGTCTTGGGGAGTTGAAGTTTTTCCCTAGTTGATTTTTGATATGGCCTTTCTTGCTTTTCAGATTTGTATCAATTAATTATATCAGATAAAGCCTTCTATGTAACAGAATAAATACAGAATAATAATGCATTTTGTCTTTGACTTCTAAGCAATGAGACTTGGGAGAAGGGAAAGAGTAAAATCTGTCAGGCTGAAACCATTTTAATTGGGGTCTTTGACCCGCCACATTTTATAGTCTTTTAACATGCATTCTTTACTGTGAGAAGGTGGAATTGCATGAGAGATGTTTGTATGTAGCCATAACAAATTATTTCTAGATAGTCAAGGTCATCCTTTCTTTTCGCACTCCTGCATCTGCCTGGAAAGAGATGGGTGGATCCTGCCAAGAATCTCCAAGTTGGAGTTTCATCAATATGGACTTGGGGAAGTGGGGACAAGGGCTTGAACTTTCAACTGGATAGAAAAACCCCAGGGACTTCAGATTTGGGTTTCTTCCAGATGTGCCAACATAGCTCTGCTAATAAATTGGAACATTGAGTAACACTTTGTCTCAGACTCTGATTTAATTTTGGATGCTATTTGGAACCTGACAGATTGATTAGATTATTATCTCACACCTCTAAAATAATTCTCCCTGTCCTTACTTTATCATCTTTTCTTCTCCTTCCCCAACTTTGGGGATTTGAATTATTATTATTTCATTCTGGACCAGTCTTTATAAAGCTGATTTTAAAAACCTATAAAGTGTGATAATAGCATTGATTAGTCTTCAAGATGTCACGACTCTCTGTAACTACCAAATACCAGTAACAATATAATTATTTAGAAATTAAGAATGTATGTGTTGTGGCTCCAAGACTATTGCAATATGGCTTCTAATTTTTCCTCCAAATAACCAAGAAGCAGAGGTTTCAATTTATAGACTATAGGCTGACATAAATCTAAGACATTTTCAACATTTGCCCCAATTATCAGAGAATTAATCTGATTTTGTGAAGATGAGATTTAAATAGAAGTTATGTTTGTTCACATGTATGTATGTCCTATTTTCAGATGAGCAACTAGTGTTCTGATGCTTAGTTCAGGGATTCAATAAGTGCTGAATTAATTATGAATGAAAAATTGTTCAGGTTGTACAATTTCTATGTGAGAAACCTCACCCTTGGTTAGTTAAATCTTCCCAAGATCTCGATGGAACTTCTAATTGATGAAACTCTTGTCTACACAAAAGATTTAGAAAGCTGTAATTGTTTTGCTTTATTAAACAAATCATCTATTTTTTGTGCAAGCCACTGTTTTCCTCTCACAAAACAATGGTACGAATGTAATTGCTGTGACATTTCTGGCATTTCATATGCTTTTCTGGTATTTGTACTTTTTGACAATGTTCACTGAACTGGTTATTTTTAAATAGGTTTATTTTATAGTTTATAATGAGATTTCCATGCATATAGGATTATATTGTAAACTTTTTAAAATATAAACAAACATTAAACACATTGGACACTCTGTGACCATCCTGTTTAGTCATTTCTTTGCATAATATTTACATAAGAATAAATACCATTATTGTTCAATGTACATTGCTTTTTTAAGCTTACCTATGTATCCCTCGTCACTATTAATTTATATCTGAATCTTTTTTTAGTTTCCCTTTTTCCAATTTTTACTCTCTATTTTATTGACTATATTTTCTTTCTATCCATTGATGAAATTTATCCCATATTGCATAATATTCCATCTCCCCCTTGTCCTTCATTTCCAGTGATAGTCTATCTATTTCTACACATGCCAATATTTTTCCTATTATTTCTTCTTCCAATGGAGTTTTTTTCATTTTTCCGATATTGCAGGTGTCAGCCCCACTTTTTGGGGATGCCATTCAAGTAGAGGCAACCTCACAATGTTGTCCTTCAGGCAGGGGGGAACCTCCCCAACTTATCATCTGGTCCTGGCAAGATTTTATCTAATATAATTATTCCTTCTTAGTACAGTATAGGATTACACTGTAAACTTGACTGACATAAGAGTTATTATCCTATTAATTCAAATCTAAAATATATCATTGTTATTCTGAGCATACTTAGTAATATCTTTTGAACACCATGGGATTTAGTACTGAATAAACATGCTTAGGAGATCTCCATTGTTCATTGCAAATTCTAAGCATGCTTATATTTGACCGTATAGAAGATATAATATGATTGGATCAAAACTTAATTATGTAAGTACCTAACAATTGTCCCTTATTAACAGCACAAAAACCTCTCTTAATATTGATGCCATTTAAAGCATGACAAAATAATCTAACTTATCAGGTATGCTAGTCCTGGTTCTTTATTTTTTTGTTGTTAAAAGATTCAAGGCAAAGATAATTATGGGGGTTATTTTCAATAACATATTTTCAATATGTATGCATATCAGTACATATGCTATATCTACATCTATTGCTAGAGGAAAAACCTTGAGAAAATCCCCATAGCCTTCTTCTTTCTTTGTTAATTGGATGCCATGGTTGAGCCATTGTTCTGTTTAGTCAGGACATGTATTGAAATATATAAAATGACAAGAAAAAATCTTAATCAGATATGGAAGTGTGTGTGTGTGTGTGTGTGTGTGTGTGTGTGTGTGTGTGTGTAAAAAATCCAATTCTTGTATGCCACCCAGAGTCGTCTTCGGCATGGTGAGTGGCTATACAAATTTACAAAGAATACAAAGTAAAACAAACACACATACAAGTAACCTTATACAGCCTATTTCACATAAGACATTTCAGGTGTGTTGTCAAATTGGCTAATTCACATTTGGTCATTTACACATTTTGAAGCATTTTGCTTCTCTATTTCATGCTGTTTCGACTAAATTTGCATCCTAATAATGAAATCTGTTTTGCTAAATCTCTGTACTAAATTCCTCATAAATCCTCAGGGTTCTTTGTTTCTTATAATATCTATTTATATTCTATACCCCTATACAATCCCCACCACCAAATGGTTTTGATTGTCTGATACTACTTTATAACTCCTTCATTGTTATATTTGTTTTTCTTGGAATTTCATCTTCATTTTATAATTTGTTTATATGTTCTTCCTTTCTCTCTCTCTATATATATACGTAATCTGAAATCATGATATTGCCATGTATTGATACGTTCATTGAATTCTGAGAAAGGTGAGAACATGATGAAACCACAATTTTAAACAGATCCTGGTGTTCCATGTAGTGAGGAATCGAGTAGAAAAAGACAGTGGTGAAATCTACTTACCTTGTTTCCCTGAAAATAAGACCCTGTCTTATATTTTTTTGAACCGTGAAATAAATGCTTGGCCTTATTGCTATGCATCCATGCAATAATAAGCCCTGATTGGGTTTATTATCGGGGGATGTCTTATTTTGGGGGAAACCAGTCTCTACTGGTTTCAAAATGTGCACTTTGTACACACATGCTTTGCATGTGCCACCATAATACAAGCTTTTTCACTGTCTGCGCATGCACATAAGGTTCTGCGTATCACAGAGGGTTAAAAAAAGAAAGCAATGACAGGAAAGGAAAGACTTCATGAACTCAATCTGTATAGTCTGGAGGACAGAAGGAAAAAGGGGGACATGATTGAAACATTTAAATATGTTAAAGGGTTAAATAAGGTTTATTATTTATTTATTTATTTATTATTTAGATTTGTATGCCGCCCCTCCGAAGGTTCAGGAGGGAAGTGTTTTTAATAGGAAAGTGAACACAAGAACAAGGGGACACAATCTGAAGTTAGTTGGGGGAAAGATCAAAAGCAACATGAGAAAATATTATTTTACTGAAATAGTAGTAGATCCTTGGAACAAACTTCCAGCAGACGTGGTTGGTAAATCCACACTAACTGAATTTAAACATGCCTGGGATAAACATATATCCATTGTAAGATAAAATACAGGAAATAGTATAAGGGCAGACTAGATGGACCATGAGGTCTTTTTCTGCTATCAGTCTTCTATGTTTCTATCAGGGCGGGTGAGTGGAACTTCATGCAGCCGCCACTACTGGTTCTCCAAACCACCAGTGGCTGCCGCTACTGGTATGCCCAAACCGGGTAGACCCAGTAGCATTTCACCCCTTAATGAACCCAATTTCATTAAGGACCACACCAGGTCTGTGTTTAACCTTGGGTAGGTGGTGGGCATGGCTGGGACCCTTCCGAGCTCCATTTTCACTGGCAGAGGCACCCTGTGGGCCTGATCCTGGCTGAGGAATTCTGGGAGATGAAGTCCACAAGTCTTAAAGTTGTCAAGTTTGGAGAGCTCCATTCTACAGTACTGTATTATTGTGAGCATTCAAGTATTTGAAGATTCCTTTCCCTTGGCTACTCTATTTATTTAACAAAACTAAGAAATAATATACTGCCAGGATCTGATGCTTACTTCACATTTTAAAAAAAATACACTGTGAATATGGCCAATTCATTCTGCTCCAATCCCACATTTTGTTGCATTATTATCCAAGGCTATGATGAGGTTTAAAAAAGTTAAGCAGCTAAGTATGATTTGAGGATTAATTTCATTGGTGTCTTATGGAACTGAACAGTTTAGAACTGCATTTGCACCATCTTTTGGGCCTATTGCATTGTGCATATGCTGCTAATTACTTTAATAAAATATCATAAGCCTAAAGGAATTGTGTAAAGTTATTGATGCATGAACATTTGACATTTTAATATTATATGCTATAATGATATTTGAAAGTAAAAGGTCTTAGAAGGTAAGGTAGTAAAGTTTACTAATATAAACTTTAAAGCCAATCATTGTCGAAAGAACACAGTGACCAACCAACAATTCTGCTTTCATAATTCTTACTTAGTCATTATCTTAGGTGACCATCTGGTGCTAATGCCTCATAATGGGAATTTCTTTATTCTGAATTAACTACAGTTGAAAGGTCTCCTCTATTAATTTTTATATTGCAACTGAATGGTAATGATGCCCTTTTGATGCTAGCTAATAAGGATTTAGTAGTTTAATTGTTCCTGGAATCTTCAAAATATTTTGTAATGATTCTTCCCTAAGGAGTACACCAATAGACATAAATGGTAATAGGCAACGTGGGAACCATATGTCTTAGTGGAAACCATTGGCTGGAAATTTTATTGTGTGTCTGTGTGTGTCTGTGTGTGTCTGTGTCTCTCTCTCTCTGTGTGTGAATTTGTACATACGCTCATAGAAATGAGAGAAATCTATCTATCATCTATCTATCTATTGATCGACCGATCTATCCATCTATCTATCTATCATCCATCCATCCATCCATCCATCCATCCATCTATCTATCTATCTATCTATCTATCTATCTTTCTATCATCTCTATATTTCCTCTCATTTCTATTGAATTCTTCAAATTCATAAATGCTAAACTTCTATTTTCCAAATTATTTCTCATTCTTGCTTCTACACTTTTCAACTTTCTCAAGCTTGGTCCATTTGTTGAAATTTTAAAAGAAAAACATTGTAATATTACTGGTATGCATGTCATGAGTAGAAAAGGGAGGTAAGCTGGTTTTAATTGCATGGGATTATCTTCTGGATAAATCTGTTTAAAAATGTACATCAGCTACATATTTCCATTCTTGGAAAGAAAGAAGTAGAATAAAAGGGAAAAAAACAAAACACATGCTGTGTTTACTCTCTTAAGAACTAGGAAGCAATTTAGAAATGTTATCTCAATTTAGCTAGGAGAGTAGTTAACTAAATAGCAGGTATCATTTATGTTTTGAAATAGTTAAGCTAAGGAGCAGATGGGGCCTGTTAAGCTAGTGCTCAAATTTTAATGATTGCAATTTCCTCCAGCAACTTATATTTTTTGTGTATCTTTTTCTTTTTCTTCATCATTTGGTAATATTTACATAAGTCATACATCATGATGATGCCATTCATACATGTAAACATGGTATCATTTATTGCAGTCGCAGATCATTTTAAAATATAAGTAAATACATGTAAACATGGTATCATTTATTGCAGTCGCAGATCATTTTAAAATATAAGTAAATGTATAAAGTTTAACAATCTGAAAGAGTGATGCTAGCACACTCAGACATGTCCACTTTACAGCAAAAGCAGATTGCTGTATCTCAAGATGAATGTACTGATTTACATAATACAGTTCAGCTATGATCCATAAATTGTAATGCCTTCTGAATCTGAAGGTGCAGTTATAGTGCAATTCCAGAAATGAAAGATTGTTCATGATTGTGTATTCTTTAAGCTTTTGACTTGCCTCATTTTTATGAAGAGTGATATATGTGCCAAAATGTTCATCTTTTAAAATGTCACCTGCAACTTGTAAATCTTAACAAGTTGACTCTTTTGATTACACATACTTCACTACTACATAATTTTATTCTGCTAGATTCAATACAGTTCAAATAATCTCAGTACTTTAAAAGAGATGCAGATAGCCCACAAAATTGAAATTATGCATAAAAATTGTCTTTGGGAGATGCAACGCTTACTTCCTAAATTAAATTAGGGCAATGCTATAAATGATTTTGTTTCCTGTTGAAAGACTGCTTGGGGAAATTGGATTGTTTGCTTGCTTTACTTAAAATGTTTCTGAGATCTTTGGATCTGCATTATTATGAATCTTAACTTTAATATTATTGTAATATAAAATTTTCTTTTCATGTTTGGTAAAGGAAAAAAAGAATAAAAATATATGTAGTAAATCAAGGCACATTGATTGAAAATAGTTTATTGCTTTTGCATCCGTTCTTGTGATACCTATTTAATCAGCTGAAAATTAGGAATATCATGTCAAAGAGTTGGAGTTTGAAAACAAACAAGACTTTGTGTTTTATTCCACTTTTGGGCTGTCTTCTCAGTTTTGCATGATTGAAAGACTCATTATTTTTTCTCCATCAGGTATGTGATGTTTAAAATTCCTCACTTTTAGATAAGCTTTGTTTCTGTGCTTCTAAATAATGTCAAACATGAATAAAGATAGAATACTGTATCTGCATACATCCTTTCCATTTTAAGAATAAAGTGTTCCATTCAATATACTGTATTTGTGTAAAAGTTCTTTCTATGTACATGACTTAATGTAGTCCTTCATGTGAATACCATATATCATTTATAGGAATGGATTTTCACACATCTTAAAATGTTGTGCTACAAGATAACCAGTTTATTTTCATTTCATCAACTTTTGTGGCCTGTATTGAAGAAATACATGAAATCAGATACATATAATATATTAATCAATAATTAAAACAAAAAATGAATTTACATGAATCTAGAAAGAAAACATGATGAACTAGTGGGATTGATTTTGTTATTGTAACACCTGAAAATACAGTATATTGAAGCAGAAAGAGAAAATAAAAATATTAATTCAAAACTAGAATAAATCAAATTACATGTGGTCTATGTAATATAGATTATCCTAAAATGTCTCTTATGACCACACATCAGACTATAGTGTAGTACTGGTTGACATTTTATCCAAGTATCAAGGTCAATTCCAAACAGCAGTTTTCAATCATTCCATTTGGAGGTGACATTGCCATGATAATTCTCTTCTCCTTGCCATTGTAATCTCATTAAACAAAATCTGAAAAGAGGAAAAAAGTTGTCTAAAAAGTGGAAGATTAATTATTCATTTATTGTTTGTTCATTGTGCAATTGGCTTACAACTTACACTGAGATAAGAGACAAGACTGGCTACATGCTTTTCTCTCATTTTTCTCCTATTGTTCATTTTGTAACTTCTCAGGCTTTGAAAAACTATTTAATACTACCTTTACAAAAGGATATACTCATTTTCTCATATGCATGTCTATTTCAACATCCTTAAATTAATTTTGGGAAGTCAAATAAATCAAGAGCATATTAAACAGAGTTTTGCTGTTTTGGCATAATAGTTAAGATACTGGAACTGAGCATAGTCTTGAAAACAACTTCTCCTTCTCCTTCTTCTTGAGATTGCAAAGTGTTTGGAAGTACAAGAAACTAGAACTACATGTTTTAGTATTTGAACTTACTACTTTTATGTATTCTGCCTATAATACCAGAACCTCCCAAGATTCCATGCCTTCCCTTGGGAACAAGTAGATAAAGTCCCATGGAGATGGGGAGGTGCAGAGGGGAGTCTTAGATTTTTTGTGGCTGTGCAATATGATCAAGGCTAATTCCTCACTTGTGCCCTTCTCCCTGTTTGGCTGGGACATAGCATTTCCCAACAAGTCTATGCTGTATGTGGTGCTTTTTCAGGAGGCAACTGGACTTTCTTGTTTTATCTTTTGAAGATGTTTTGCTTCTCATCCAGGAAGCTTCTTCAGCTCTGATAGGATTATGGGGAACGGGAGGATTTATGTTTCTTGCAGACAGCTAATAATTTGCATTCTTTTTAGGGGATTGTTGAAGTGAAACATCTTCAAAAGAAAAACAAGAAAGTCCAGTTGCTTCCTGTAGAAACACCTTTGGAACAACCATGTCTGGATGACTGAGAATTTTTACAGACCTATTGCAGAGTTGTAACACACAAACAAGTGGGTTAAGAATGGGAACAAAAGCATTACAAAATCCATACTGAAGTAATCAAATGGTTGCAAGCTTCCACAGGCAAGATAATTAAAAATTAATAAAAGTTAGATGAAGGAATAATACATCTGGAATTCAAGCCTTGTCTGTCCACATAGTGTTAAAGTATGGAGAACTTATAGAGATGCAAATTGGACCCTGTAAGGTACAAAATAAATTGGCCAAGCGTGAATTTGTCTTGCTAGTTACACTAAGGTATTTTACTCTCTGCATTTTATTTAGTATTGAGATTTTTCAGGGGGATAGGTGTCGAGAACAGAGGTAACTCTTAACTTTTTTGTATGCAAAGATTCAAACACTTTTGTTCCAAAGCAATACAAAAAGAGATCTAAATTACACTGAGATACCAATTGCATTCTGTGATGCATTTTTCCTCTTCTGAATATATAAGTACTCTGGTATCGTGAAGCAATCTTGTAATGGTTAATTCCCGTGAAATCATTCATCTGAAACACATGATCTGTTAGTACTCTTTGTGAAGATCAGGTTTTGTCTTGAAGCAAGCTGAAATGATAATGCCCTTCATAGAAACATGGCAAGAACTTTAAGTCTGCAATATTATCCTGCACTTGATTTATAACAACAGGATAATATAAATAAACAGGATAACTAAAAATACTATGGAGAAACAATTCTATGTATATATTAATGGTTCTGATAATAAGAGTTTGAATCATATTAATGAGAATTGGATTTATACATGAAGAATGTAAGAAAGTAGGGGAAATATGCCAGCTCACTTTCAAATTCTATTTTTTCCTCTATGGAAGTGCAGTCACAAAATAAAAATGTACATGGATTGAAGGTAAAAATATATATATCCAAATATTATCTTCTAAAATGAGCATAGTTTATTACTATAATGCTTCCTTCTCGGCCCAACAGAGTTGGATCCCAGTTTCTGTAGGTACTTATGGGGTCAGAAGCGAGTACTACTAAGAGGAGTTCTTTATTCCAAGGTAATATAAGAAAATAACATAACGGCATAGCATAAAATAGTAATCAAAAAGTATTCAGGAATACTGAAGAATATTAACCCAAGGAAAGTAATTCAAATGTTCAAGAATAAGACATTAAAAGATAGAAAGACCCGTACAGCCTCTGCCACTCAGAGAATCTTACACAGCTGAAGGCAGGTAATCTATGAGAAGAGTATGAGAACTTGATATGATGGGGGAAAGAAGCCTCAATAATCCTTTTAAAAGTTTGGTGTCTTTGCAGCTGCCTCTTATAACATTAATAAAATCCTGAGAAAAAACTACCTGCAAGTATGGTTCATATGTTCAATTAAACCCAAAGTGAGGGGTCCTTGGTGTTCTCTGAGGTTGGTTATTTTCTTGCAGACATTTCATTACCTAGACTAGGTAACATCTTCAGTGCTAGTATTTGATAGAGATAAAGTCACCTTAAGTTCCTGCGATTACGATATATGTTTGCCACTGCTTTCTTTTAGCATGATTTTTCAATAGCTCTCTTTAGTCAATAGCTCTGAAATCTTCTGGTGGTCTCTTACCCAAACACCAATTGAATCTCAGCCTGCTGTTGGGGGTTTGTAAAAATAAAATATCAGGGAAGGTCAGCTAGTTATTGCCACATTCTTGGTGCATCCCATTTTTTTCTGATCTTGAGAGAAAGGTCAATATGTGAGAAATAACTGGAGAATTTCCTAAAGAAGAAAGGGTGATTAGTAAAGTCACAGACCTCCCTCTATCAAAATAAGATTGAAAAGATGAAAAGAAAGCACAAAGGGCTGGATTGTTCCACTGCCAGTTTGTAACTGATTTTTCCTGCATTTATAATGCTCTTTCTGTGTTTCTATTATACTTTGTATCTTTACAATTAGAGAGTCCCATTAAGCATCTTCTTAATTATTTATTTTATATTATTAATATTTATACTATTGTGTTTCCCTTAAACCTCTTTAAAATAGAGAGCATTATGTAGGCATGTAGATCAATTTGCTACGGTTGGAACAGTCACACAAACTCAGTGAACTGTGTAAAGCTATGTAGTGATCCAACTTCAAAGGGGGAAAGGTGAATTCAAAACGTACATGAGGATGCATGTAGCACCTGCTGGCATATCCTTAAATGCATAAACACAGCTGCTTTAAGGAGTTACTGACAGGTGCTAAATGAGTGCCTTCACGCAATGAAAATCAGCTTATCCTTGGATCTTTGCACAATTTTATTCTGTATGTGTTTATTTACTAAGATGCTGATAAAACTATATTTACCATATTGTTCAATAAAAATTAAGATACTGATATTTGGTATTTTGGCATGCTGGGCTCTCATCAAAGAATATAAAAACATATTATTTCAAATTTACTCCCCTTCATAGTTGGGTTTACATACTTGCAGACTTATGTAAGCACAAATCTGAATCTATATCTACATGTAAAAAGATGATAAGTAATGATCTTCTCTTTAGTTGTTAAACTTCACACCTGGACCTCAACTGGCCTCCAAACATTTAATTTTTAATTAGCTCTTGGATAGACTCTATTACAGATTTTTAAAAATGCTTACTATAGAGCAAAGGACAGAATGTAGGATTCTGCAATTGCATTATTTGATTCATTGTATTCAAAATTAACTGTAAAATTTCTTTATATATCTGTTTAAGTTTTAGCCTTAAGCTTTCTATTCCAAAACTTAGATATTTTTGTCACTCCAAACCATTCCTTTGCTTGCTTGCTTGCTTGCTTGCTTACGTGCTTAGTTAGTTAGTTAGTTAGTTAGTTAGTTAGTTAGTTAGTTAGTTAGTTAGTTAGTTAGTTAGTTAGTTAGTTCATTAGATTTATAGGCGGCCCTTCTTCTCCCGGATTCAAGGTGCTTGCTTGCTTGCTTGCTTGCTTGCTTGCTTGCTTGCTTGCTTGCTTGCTTGCTTGCTTGCTTGCTTGCTTGCTTGCTTGCTTGCTTGCTTGCTTGCTTGCTTGCTTGCTGGCTTGCTGGCTTGCTGGCTTGCTGGCTTGCTGGCTTGCTGGCTTGCTGGCTTGCTGGCTTGCTGGCTTGCTGGCTTGCTGGCTTGCTGGCTTGCTGGCTAGCTGGCTAGCTGGCTAGCTGGCTAGCTAGCTAGCTAGCAAAAAGTGGGAAGAAAATTATGAATTTAGATTGGGGAAAACCTTAGCAAAGGTGGGAATTTATTTGCACTCAACATGGAATTACAGAACTATTCAGGACTTTGGACAGAGCATGGGCTGATGTCTTGGTTACAATTGGCAAACTTGTTTCAGCAAAGTTCTCTGAACTGATTAGTATAGTAGAAAGCTTTCTTGAATCTTATTAAAGGAGAAGTAAAGTTGTATCTCCTTTGTATCATCCTGATAAATAAATGAAAAGTTTCACTGAGATTGTTTTCTGAATTGAGATCTGAATTATAATGGTGAATGAAGTTGTCCTAAGTAACTTTGGTAACCGAGCTAAGGGAAGTTATATAGGATATTCAGTACATGCTATGCAACATTAATGTGGCAATACTAGATGTGAGATAATTGGACTTTGTACATATGTAACTACAGCCTTTGATAGCAATGCAAGATTAAAAATGTAATTAATAATACCAACTAAAATGAAAATATTAAGAAGCAATAGGATTAACAAAAACACTCATCCAGATTCTATTATAATACAGTGGCCTAATACAAAATAAGCCCTTTTCAGGGGGGGGGGGGAATCAATTTTTATGGATGCATGCAAATAAATATGCAAGATGGAAGGCTGAGGAGAATCAATGCTGCAAATATATTTTACCTAATGTCACTCTCAGCAACCAAGTTAACTGACTTGATTTATACTAAAAGGTCCTTGAGTTGTGAATTTGAAAAAGCAAATTAGATTTCTATGCACTGCGAACAAGATGATTTATAGAATTGAAAAGCAATTTTGAGATGCAGATGTAAGTCCACTAAATTAGAATCTTGAATACAAGGATCACATTAACCAAAACAAAACAAAAATGTTCAGCAACTTGTTACCTGTAAAGAAATATAGAAAGATGCCTCAATAGTTGCATTTCTACAAAGAGACAGCTTGATCTGGAATAAACAACAAAACTTCACAATGTATGTAGTTGTAGCCTTCATCTGGAAGTGAAAAAAATATGACATCAGCTCTGTCTGATGTTCCTTTCTTGAAAAATCAAACAAAAAATATTTTGCTATTTACTTACAGCAGACTTCTCTTTCTGTTAAAGATGATTGGCCTATCTATTTTTGTTTAGAACTAATGGCTGGAAGTCATATATTTGTCACACAAAGTCATATTTCTATGTTTTTGGTTTAAAATATTTGGAATCCAATCATCCTCATTCTCTAACTCCCAAATGTGAACTTATTGTGTTCATAGAGTTGCATAAGAGCAAATATTGCTTTGTACTCTTTAATATTTTATATAACTTAAGGGAGTAACATGAGTGGATTATAGTGGCTCACCATACTTCTTTTCAATTGCATATTCATCCATTGCAGCAGGCAATCTTATATTTATTTATTTATTATTTATTAGTTGGGTTTGTATGCCACCCCTCTCCGAGGACTCGGGCAGCTCACAACATATCAATGTACATATCTAAAAAAATCCAATTAATATCACTAAAAAACTTTAAAAACTCTAATAACATTTAAAATCATTAATTCCCATTCACACAGCAAGATATACTACACTCGTCGACCAGGGGGCTAGGGTCTAATGGCCCCAAGCCTGGTGGCACAGATAGGTCTTTAAACTTTTACAGAAGGCAAGGAGGGTGGGGGCAGTGCGATTCTCTGTGGGGAGCTGATTCCAGAGGCCAGGGGCCCCACAGAGAAGGCTCTTCCCCTAGGTCCAACCAAATGACATTGTCTAGTCTACTTTTATTATATGTCTATTTTTCCACATAAAAAGACTACCCATACTGCAGAGAAGCATAGGCCATCAGCGCAGGGATCACTTCCTCGAACAAAATGAAAGTTAGCACTTAATATAGGAAAAGTATAGGAAAAAACCTGAGAGAACAAGAGATGAGATTTAATCATTTTTCTACATAAATGGGAAGATACTCAACCACATACCTTCTCTACAATTACCGGTATCTCCATGGCTAGAATCATCTGGTTTTCTTGTTATAAATTTCAAAATGGAATCATTTTCTTCTTTTGGAATAAAGTATTATTGTTATTATTATTGTTGTTGTTGTTTTGTTGTTGTTGTTGTTGTTATTATTATTATTATTATTATTATTATTATTATTATTATGTCAGTACAACACAGCAAACAAGATCACTATGCTGGATTTCGTATTTCATCACCAGTCGGGCGCTTTCCAAGCACCTAGGACTGCGTGATGTAGTGGCGAATTATGTTTGCCAATCCCAGTAAAGTGGCCTTTTGCAATTGACAGATGGAGATTGTGTCAATTCCAATGGTTTTCAAATGTCCGCTGAGATCCTTTGGTACTGCGCCCAGCGTGCCAAGTACCACTGGGACCATTTTAACTGGCTTATGCCAGAGTCGTTGCAGCTCGATTTTTAGATCTTCGTATTTCACTAATTTCTCTAGTTGCTTCTCCTCAATTCTGTTGTCTCCTGAGATTGCGATGTCGATGATCCATAGTTTCTTTTTCCCCATGATCACAATGTCTGGTGTGTTATGCTTCAGAATTATTATTATTATTATTATTATTATTATTATTATTATTATTATTATTATTATTATAGCAAATTAATACTAAAAACTGAATTTCACATTTCTTGGTATAAATTGTACTCAAAAATGAACACAGCATTAAAGACTCTAGAAAATTGATTTAATTAAATATTACTTGATTCATATTTAGCCTGCATTTTTAGTGGAGTAAGCAATTCCTATTTGATTATATATGTCTAACCTAATATCTTTCTGCATAGAAGTATTGAATTTCAGTATCTAATATTTTTCTGTGACATGACAAATGGATTTATATATTAAAATTATATTCTTGGGGTTTTGCTTTTATGTATCTTTGGATTTACATAGGTATCTAATCTTATTCTGTTTATAAAAAAATTCAAGATATGTCTAATGAGAATCCATATATTTTGTGAAACACATGTTCTTGTAGATTGACAAATGCTCACAAAACTCAAATTGTTTATTGCATTTTGGACTATGGTTGTAACTCTTCCAAGTTTATGCAATCAACAGTATCTAATTGTTTACATAGCACTATGATTTGTATCAGAAGTGTTAAATTTATTTTTAAAACCTCTTTAGAAGGTTATTGCTACATTAGTCTAACAAAAAAACTTAACCCTTCTAATTAGGATTACCGTATTTTCCGGCGTATAAGACGACTTTTTAACCCCTGAAAATCTTTTCCAAAGTGGGGGGTCGTCTTATATGCCGGATACTGCGCCCATTCCACAGCCGCGGGCGGGAGGAGGCCGGGAGCGGGATTGAGGGGGGGAGCGGACCCGCGCTCACTTTTGGCTCCGGGGACTGTGGGTGGCTATGGCGCCGAAAGGAAAAAGCGCTGCTGTTGCTGCTGTCGCTGCCGCTTGAGGCGGCGGCACTCGAATCTGGCGTGGTGGAAAATCTGGAGGCAGGCAAAGATTTTCCACCACGCCAGATTCGAGTGCCGCCGCCTCAGGCGGCAGCGACAGCAGCAACAGCAGCGCGTTGATGAAGCCGGCGAGGGAGCTCCGGAATCGGTTGGCGCTCGCCCGACGCCTTGTTTTTTTATTTCCCCCTTTGATTTCTCTTCACAGGCGGGAGTTCGGGAGGCAAGGGAGCGCTCGAGGAGACAGCGTCTTGCGGCATCGCTCAGCAACTTCTTTTTCCTTTCGGCGCCATAGCCATCCACAGTCCCCGGAGCCGAAAGTGAGCGCGGGTCCGCTCCGCCCACCCGGTTTGCAAGCGGCGGAGATCCCGGGCTGCTTGGCCAAGCGGGGCTTCCATTCAGGACGGGGGCAGGAGGGAGGGAGGGAAGGGAAATGCAGCCCTTTGCCTCAACCCGCCGGCTCCGGGGACTGCGGGTGGCTATGGCGCCGAAAGGAAAAAGAAGTTGCTGAGCGTCCCTTTGTCGTAAACCCGACGGGAGGCGATGCCGCAAGACGCTGTCTCCTCGAGCGCTCCCTTGCCTCCCGAACTCCCGCCTGTGAAGAGAAACCAAAGGGGGAAATAAAAAAACAAGGCGTCGGGCGAGCGCCAACTGATTCCGGAGCTCCCTCGCTGGCTTCATCGAAGCGCTGCTGTTGCTGTTGTCGCTGCCGCCTGAGGCGGCGGCACTCGAATCTGGCGGATAGCTGGCGAGGCGCCGGCTAGAGGGCTGGCCGCCGCCGCTCCCGCCGCCGGCTTTGCTGGGGTGGAACTGCGGGGGGTAGCCGGCGTAACGAGCCCTTGCCGCAGCTATCCGCCGCTTCTTTCTTCTTCGCCTTGCCTCCGCTACTCCCACCGCCGCCTTTGCCTCTTGCCCGGCGGGGAGAGCAAAGGCGGCGGCGGGAGTAGCGGAGGCGAGGCGGAGAAGAAAGAAGCGGCGGATAGCTGCGGCAAGGGCTCGTTAGCCGGAGCGTACGCCGGTACCCCCCGCAGTTCCTGCCGCCGGGAAGCAGCCCCTTTACATTAGCGGTGGCTGCAACGGCACTGGCGATCCGGCCGCTAGCCGCTCCGAGCGGTGTGGGAACGCCCACCCCTCTCACAGTCCGGTCCCGGGCTGACAGTAAAGGGGCTGCTTCCCATCCTCCTGCCAGCTTGCTCAGAAGGAAACCTTCTGAGAAGGAGGATGGGAAGCAGCCCCTTTACTGTCAGCCCGGGACCGGACTGTGAGAGGGGTGGGCGTTCCCACAGTGCTCGGAGCGGCTAGCGGCCGGATCGCCAGCGCCGCTGTAGCCACCGTTGTGGGAGGAGCCTCAGAAAGAAAATAAGAGAGAGGGAGAGAGGTGATTCTTGAAGCATATGGTAAAAAGCACCCAAATAATAAGAAACACCCCCCCCAGCCCACACCTGTGTTTGAAAAGAATAAAAGAGAAAAAAACCCCAGCCCTCAACTGGTTTTGGAAATGGTTCGAGTGTGTATATATACATACATACACACACACACACATAAGGGGGGGAGAGAGACAGGGATGGAAAAAGAGGAGAAGTGAGAGGGAGAAGGAATGAGGGAAAAAGGGAGGAAGAGAGAGAAATGAGAAACATGAGAGAGAAAATGGGGAAAGACAGGAGAAGAACCCAGAAATGAGACAGTGGTATAAATTTGAGGAGGGATGATTGATGATTGACTGTATTTATAAGGGGATGTTACATGGGATTGTATATATGAGGGGGTTATTTATGTGTGTGTGTGTGTGTGTGTGTGTGTGTATGTATGTATGTATGTATGTATGTATGTATGTATGTATGTATGTATGTATGTATTTATTTATTAGATTTGTGTAATTTTGGTTGGTGGTGTGCCCCAGGATTTTGTAAAGGTAAAAAATGTGCCGCGGCTCAAAAAAGGTTGAAAATCACTGCTCTAGCAGGTGGTAAATCAGCACTCCTTTTAACTGACAAGGGACCCATTTCCCAGACTTTGATCATTTCCCCAGGTATTTTTGTACCTACTTGACCACCATTATTAGTGGTTGCAAAATTGAATGTTAAACTGGATGCATTTATTTCTGCCTGTTTGTATTTGTTCTTATGTTTAACCATTGAAAATGTACTTTTCCTCCAAAAAGAATCATCTTTCCATATTTCTTAGGCAACATTTTAAAATAACTTTAAAAGCTGAGGTCATATTATTCACCCTGCTCTGTATCATAGCACACTGCACAGTACTGAAAATTGGCAGGGTCACTAATTAAACCCGACAAGTTAAAATCTGTTTAAGTGACATTGCAAGAGGATAAAGACAGAAAGTGCGGAAAGAGGAAAAAATGGATGGGCTGTTTGGATTGCCATATCATGATATCACATACAGATTCTCATTCCATAATAGATTCTCACATAGGTGTCAGCATGCTGCATGTTAGACTGAAAGATACCTGCAGAATAGATGGTAGGAGAAAGAAAAATAGCCAGGTTCACCTTTTTGTGTTGACAAATTATGATGAGTTATAATAATAAACTTAATTGTGGTGAGGAGAAATATGAGAGGCAGACAAGACAGATAGACAGAGACATATGGAGAGATAGACAGAAGAGTGCTCCCACTTGGCTCTCTCTCTCTAAATAATTCATTCATAATTTTAACAATAAGATCTTCATCATTAGTAATTAAAATATTGTGTTATCATGTTCAGAAATGATTTTTTTCTCAATGCAAGTACATCATAGACCTAGACTCAGTTTTTGACAGTCAGAAGAGGGGTAGTCTTATACGGCGAGTATATCTCAAATTCTATATTTTAACTGGAAAAGTTAGGGGGTCGTCTTATACGCCCAGTCGTCTTATACGCCGGAAAATACGGTATATATTTAAATAATAAGCAAGCAAATTATCTCTAAATCCTGTCTGACCAAGTGACATTGTATCTGTAAATTACAAATTAACTTATTCTCCTAAATTAACATAAACGTTTCTAGGTGAAACTTTATAAGAGTCATTACCAAAAACTGATCATTTCCTTGAGATAGCACAATATTGTTCTAGACTGATTCAGAAAACAACTTATACTTTGATATTACACGGAAAGTCATGATAAAATATTCTTAAACAGCAATTGCATAGATTATGTGCCACTAGAAATGTAATGAAAATTAGATACTTAATTCTGATAAAATTATTCTGAAGCCTGAAAGGAACTTATCATTTTTAGCTTCCTCACAGATAGAGATATACAGTGGTACCTCTACCTAAGAACGCCTCTACTTAAGAACTTCTCTAGATAAGAACCGGGTGTCCAAGATTTTTTTGCCTCTTCTCAAGAACCATTTTCCACTTACAAACCCAAGCCTCTGAAATTGTAACCGGAAAAGGGAGGGAGAAGCCTCCGTGGGGCCTCTCTAGGAATCTCCAGGAGGAAACAGGGCCAGAAAAGCCTCTGTGGGGCCTCTCTAGGAATCTCCTGGGAGGAAACAGGGCCAGAACAGGCAGGGAGAAGCCTCTGTGGGGCCTCTGTAGGAATCTCCTGGGAGGAAACAGGGCCTCCACCCTTCCTGTGGTTTCCCCAATCACACACATTATTTGCTTTTACATTGATTCCTTTGGGAAAAATTACTTCTTACAAACTTTTTTACTTAAGAACCTGGTCATGGAACGAATTAAGTTCATAAGTAGAGGTACCATTGTACCTTTATTGGATCAGGATTGGAAATTCAGGTGTTTTCTTACTGAGAAATGGTCGCAGGGTAATTGGAGTCAGTCATACTGTTACAAGGTAGGGATTGGATGGAGAGATGTTAAAAGAGTGGGTGGATCATATTGTGTATTATATTATTATATTATATTATATTATATTATATTATATTATATTATATTATATTATATTATATTATATTATATTATATTATATTATATTATATTATATTATATTATATTATATTATATTATATTATATTATATTATATTATATTATATTATATTATATTATATTATATTATATTATATTATATTATATTATATTATATTATATTATATTATATTATATTATATTATATTATATTATATTATATTATTATATTATTATTCTGTCTTTTCAAGGAATCCTAAGTAAAAGATAATTACTATTATTGACATTTCACAACATTTTCCCCATTTCCGGAGCTGGCATGGGTGTGATCTGTGAACGACGCATCCACCCCACAGGTCGCCAGTTTGACAGCCTTTTCTATAGGCTAATTCCAATCAACGTCCTGACAACTCTGCTTTATCCAGTTGAGGAATTCCTGGCTTTCCCATCAGCACTCTTCATCTCAGCTCTAGGAAGTAGAAAGAAATATAGCTGTAGATCATCTAGTGGTCTTACTTGGACATTTTATTTGTTTGTTTGTTTGTTTGTTTGTTTGTTTGTTTGTTTGTTTGTTTGTTTGTTTGTTTGTTTGTTTGTTTGTTTGTTTGTTTATTTATTTATTTATTTATTTATTTATTTATTTATTTATTTATTTATTTATTTATTTATTTATTTATTTATTTATTTATTTATTTATTTATTTATTTATTTATTTATTTATTTATTTATTTATTTATTTATTAGATTTATATGCTGCCCCTTTCCGAAGACTTGGGGCGGCTTATAACATATAATAAAAAACAATTAAAAAACAATGGCAAATCCAATTAATTAAACTAGATAATTAAACTAAAATCCCCAATATTTTAAAAATCAAACATACATATTCAAACCTCAGCCATAATAACATTCATTGGCCAGGGGGCCAAGATCTAATTGCCCCAAGCCTGGCAACATAAGTGAGTCTTAAGACTTTTGCGGAAGGCGAGGAGGGTGGGGGCAGTGCGAATCTCTGAAGGGAGCTGATTCCAGAGGGCCGGGGCCCCCACAGAGAAGACTCTTCCCCTTGGCCCCACCAAGCGACATTGCTTATTGAGAAACCTCACCATCAAAGGTGACACCAGACAAAACATAGAAAAATTCAAAGAAGTTGTGCAAATTTGGAAGATATGGAGAGACTTGGTCCATAGAATCACCAGGAAACAGACAAAACGTCTTCTTAATAAATAAATAATTAATTAATGATAATTATTATTATTACTTAATAATAACTAATTATTTAACATCAATCTTTTCCTTTCTGCTGAAAAGTCCTTCATGTTGAAAGTGACTAATTTCCATTGTCACCTAGGCCGGGATAGTTCAAATACAATATTGTAGGCAATATTGTAGACAACGGCTACATATTATTGTAGACTGATTACAGTACAGTATATTTATGACTTTTCATTTCTTTGCTAAGGTCAATTTTCTGTTTTGTTGAGCTCTTCCTTATTGTCTCTGATGCTTTCCAATCTTTCTTCTCAAGTATTGCTTATTGATGGTGGGATAAAGTTGTTCAGATGTGATGGCTCTTTATTAAGCTAGTTTGCCTTAGGCATTTCCCAGACATGTTAAAACAACCTTTCCATTTTATTCCAGGAAAAGTATAAAATTACAAGGTTTGCAGAACTGCTAAGTTAGAAGTGCTGGTGTCTTTTTTCCATACCCAATATGGAGTTAAGTAATGACATACTATTTTGCTAATTGGGCTAAGGTGGTGCTACCCTTAAGACCACACACCTTGTTTGCTGAACTGAAGAAAATTCACTTTTTATATACATTTTTATGAAATACAATGTCTGTAGTAAATTGGGACAAAAAGGTAATATGACTGTTCAGTCTTTTTCAGGCTTATATTGCCCATGTAAGCAATTAGGTAATGAGCATCTGGTTAGCATTAATTTCTAGCCAGATATTATTAACTTTAAACAAAAATCAGCAGAATGCAGCTTTACCTTGATAGTCTAGTATAACACTGTAAAAATGGATGGTAAAACCAAAGAGTGCTATTTATCTTAAATAGGGATGTGGAAATATTTTGATGTTGTAAATATGAATGCTATTTTGCATTAAACAAAAACATTGTGGAATCCGACTATTTTTTAGTAATTATGGTTATTTTGACATGGGAAATAGCCAAGGTAATTATATTTCAAAATGGAAAAGTATTACTACCGTGTTTCCCCGATAGTAAGACCCCCCCGATTGTAAGACATATGGGGGGTTTCAGGGGGGTCGGCTAATATAAGCCATACTCCGAAAGTAAGACATGTGTAAACATGCCCCCGTGTGCCCCTCCGGAGGAGCCCCATCTCGGGCGGAGCAGCCTGAGGGGTCCGGTGCGGCGCTGCCTCCTCCCGCGCCCCGCCCCCCGCTCGGCAATCGGCCCGGCCGCATTGCTGGCGTTCCAGGCGGGCCACCCGGCAGTCCAGGTTTCATCATTCATTTATCTCGGCTCGGAAATTATGCGGGTCTTTCAATCCTGCTGCTTCTTTTTAGCTCATTTCCTCCTTTTTTTCGGTGCCTTTCATCAGCTGATGGACCCCAAACATTGCAGACCCTGTGCTTTTCTGACTTACCCTCGTTAAGGATGGAAGGCTGAGTCAACTTTGAGCCTTCGGGAACACGACCCTTTCAATTTTTTTCCAATATAAGACATACCCCGAAAGAAAGACATAGGGGGGCTTTTGGGGGTAAAAAGAAAGTAAGACACTGCCTTACTATCGGGGAAACACGGTACTACTGATATCAAAGACTAAATTCAAGAAATGTGTAACAAATGTTTCTCTTTTACAAGAATAGACAATTTTATATGTCTCTATTATTAATATACTATTATTAAGAGTATGACATATACTATATATACAATACATATACATCATACACACACACACATATAAATAATGTTATATATTTGGGTGTCTTATTTATTCAGCACATTAATTCGTAAAGGAGCATATTTATTTTGTTTCCTCTGTTTAGTTTTATAATGTAATAATTAATTAGATTATGTGTTATATATATTGCTGTTTTTACTTTTGTATGGTGTTTTAGAGTATTTTTGTTTGTTTGTTTGTTTGAAATTGTAATTTTTAAAGCAATTGGTAGTTTTTAATCTTTTGGATGACTCTAATTCAAGAGCCCTGTTCTCCATATACATGTATATCTCTGAATGCCAAAAACTGCCACTCAGTCAGATCCCAAAGCGAGTATCTGAATCGGCTGATCCAGAGACTTATGGAAAATAGCTCAGTCCTCAGCTGGTACCACCTGCTGAAAGTATCACATCAATCTTTTCAATCTGACAAATGGTTTTTAGACAGCTCTTCCTAACAATATTCAGGTTGTCATGGAAAGGATCTGTGGCATGGAAGATGCAGAAAGTCAAAAGTATAAATAAAAATTGGACTGTCTTCATGTATCTTTATTCTAGCCATCTGAATGTTCCGTCATGGAACCTTTTGCTATAGAGCTCTATTTTTAAGGTGCCTTATACAGTTGTGCTTTGCAAAAAACATGAGGACACAAGGAAAGTAGCTGTTTAATGTACTTGCTAATAAAACATAGAAGTCTTTGTTGTTTCTTTCCTTGCCCACCTTGTAAAGTAGTTTTCTCCTTAACTCCCTGTTTCATAATGCGTTTAATTAATATTTAAATGCTAAATATTATCCGCTGGAATGTTACAGAATAATGATGTTGAATGGATAAACATCTTACATCATTTTTAATCATATTAAGTAATTAACTAGAGGGAATCAATATAACATATTTAAAAAGTATACAGAAATTACAATTCAGTGTTCAGTGTAGATACCAGATATGGGAAAACCCAGAAACAAGCTTTCTTAATTTTTTATACTGTAAAGAGAATGACCTGGAAAATGCACATGTAACTCTCCTTAGTGATCCAACCCCTGCAAGTAGCAGCATGTTTAGTAAGGACCTGTTTATTACTGTGAACCTGTTTATTAACCAGAATGCTATGAGTTTTATTCAAAAATAGCAATCTCCATTGCAAAAGCCAAACTAACTTAACTGGAGAAGCCTTTGCACATTGAGATGGAATCGTAGGAAGAACTATCAATGCATTTTAAAAGGAACAACTAGTTTGTCTCAATGTTAGACCATAGAACCATGATGGTGAACCTACAGCAAGTATCCCAGAGATGGCATGCAGAGCATTCCCTGTGGGCCCACATGCTGTCACCAGCTGCTTTTATGGGTTCTGTCATGAACATGCAAAAGCCAACTGTTCTGCCAGAACCCGAAACAAAGCAGCTAGCCGGGACACATGCATGCCGGACCAAGTGGCGCACAACAGAACCCAAAAGAGCAACTGGCCACCACACACATGCGCAGCAACCAGCTGCTCTCTTTCGTGTTCGGGCACTCCGGTGCACGTATGCCCCAGTTCAGCACTGGGTGCCAAAAATATTAATCATCATTGCAATGAAACAATAAATAATTATTTAACACTTGTCAGTCTTTTACTTTCTGCTGAAAAGTCCTTTACATTGTGTTGTGGTTGGCTCTGGCCCAGCTTCTGCCCCAAGGAATGTGGAGGTGGATGCAGGGAAAACATCAATATGTCATAGGTCTGTTTTATTACCGACAGAGTCAGGTAGTGCAGTTTTTTCGGACGAAGAAGAAGGTGGTGGTGACTTGGAAGAGGGGGGCTTGGCACACAGCCCAGGAAGCCAATCTCCATTTTCTTCGGTCGATTCGGATGAGGAAGTGTTAGACCTATGCATGAGCAGAATTATGCATAGAAGAGACCAATTGAAGAAATATTACAGGAGATAAGAGAGGCCACCTGTGTTTTGGTGGGGTTCCAGTAATTAGAGCTGCTGATATAAATAGCAGCGTGCTGGCTTGGCCATTGTGGAAGATTATTTGATCGTTGTTTCTTCAGGACCGTGCCTTGCGGTTTCCAGACTTTATTTGTTGATTTTTCACAACTTTGAAACCAAAGCAGAGCAAAGTGTGGGAGTCTCACTTTGTGGAAGAAAGAGAGTTGTGACGTTCCTTCACAGCTGCTAGCTCAGTACTTAAGAACTGATTAAGGGGATTGTACAGACTACCAGGTTGTTTTGGGACAAGTGCTCTTTGCAATACAAAAAGGGTGCTTTTTTTGTTTTGAATTTTTGTGATAAAGAACATTGTTTCTGAACTTTCAAGTGTGTGTGTGTGTGTCTGAAATTTGTACCCTTGAATTTTCAGGAGACTCATACCATAGAGCCCGGCAGAACACATTGGAAGTAATTAACTTCCATTATCATCTTATATAATGCCAGCCGTGGAATAAAAAAAATAGCAATCTCCCTTGCAAAAGTCGAGCTAACTTAACTGGAGAAGCCTTTGCACATTGGGATGGAATCAGGAATAGGAAGTAGGAAGAACTATCAATGCATTTTAAAAGGAACAACTAGTATGTCTCATAGCCCTGAAATTTGCAAGAATTTTTAAATTATATATAATATAATACTTTTATATAATGTGTAGAGGATTTATGTAATTTTCCATGTAGATAGCAACGTATTAGAAAATACAGTGGTACCTCAAGATACGAACCCCTCGTCTTACGAACAACCCGAGATACGAACCCGGGGTTCAGAAAATTTTTGCCTCTTCTTACGAACTTTTTTCGTCTTACGAACGCCAAACCCGAACTTCTGGGTTCGGCGTTCGGGAGTCTTCTGGGAAGCCCCACAGCCCGGCTGTCACCTTTTAAAACAGCCGGGGGGCTTCCCAGCAGCCTCCCGAAGCCGAAGCCGGAAGTTCGGGTTTGGCGTTCGGCTTCGGGAGGCTGCTGGGAAGCCCCCCGGCTGTTTTAAAGGTGACAGCCAGGTGGCGGGGCTTCTCGGCGGCAGCAGGTTCGTAAGATGGAAAACGTTTGGGAGGCCGCTTTGGGTTTTTGGCTGGGAGGGAGGGCAGGAGGTCCCAGTGGATAACACAAAGACAGTCTGCTGCCGCAGACCCCTTTATATTTTTGGCTGGGGGGGAAGCAGGAGGTGCAGGATCAAAAGTGCTGCGGTGGGGGGGCTGTCGGGACACCCCCCACCCCAGCACTTTGAATCCCGCCGCTTCTGCTGGATACGGGCGATGGATGGGACGAGCTGCCACAGCCACCGGCTTCCACGCCGCTCCTCCCACCCATCGCCCGTATCCAGCAGAAGCTGCTGAATTCAAAGTGCTGGGGTGGGGGGGTGTCCCGACAGCCCCCCCCCCAGCATTTTGAATCCCACCGCTTCTGCCGGCAGGGAACAGAATGGAGCCTTCCATGGCGGCTGCCTGCTGGGCTGGTAAGGGGGGGAGCTGAGCCCAGCCCCGTGGCATTCGCTTTCCTCCCGCCCGCAGCCAACTGATCATGGGCGGCTTCCCGATCTCGGAGAGCTTCCTGGGCATGAAAGCTCGCGAATGCAATAAGGACGAAAGCCAGGAAGCTCTCCGAGATCGGGAAGGAGCCCACGGTCAGACGGCTGCATGCGGGACGAAAGCGAATGCCTCTCTTTGTTGCGCTTCTGCCAGCATGGCCTGGCTGGCAGCGGAAGATGTAACCGAGCCCACGGGCTCCCCCTCTTACCAGCCCAGCAGGCAGCTGCCGTGGAAGGCTCCGTTCTGTTCCCTGCGGCCACGGAGCCCGGCCCCGTGCTTCCTGGGCATGAAAGCTCACAAATCCAACAAGAATGAAAGCCAGGAAGCTCTCCCTGGCGGAGACCGCCGGCCCCTCAATCGGGCCGGCAGGAAACAGAGCGGAGCCCACATGGCTGTGCTCCATGACGGGGACCACTGGCTTGCCTAGCGGGCTGGGAGGGAGGCGGAATATGGGAGGAGGAGGAAGAGGAGGAGGAGGGAGGAAGGAGAGAGAGAGAGAGGGAAGCCATTTTAAAAGGTGACAGCCGGGCGGCAGCGTTTTTTTGCGGGGGGTTTTTTTGTTGCATGGATTAATTGACTTTACATTGTTTCCTATGGGAAACAATGTTTCGTCTTACGAACCTTTCGTCTTACGAACCTCCCCCTGGAACCAATTAAGTTCGTATCTTGAGGTTCCACTGTATAAGTTTTAGCCAGGTTCTGTATGTCCGATTAACTTTAAAGAGATAATAAGTAGTGGTAGGGAGATACTCTCCCATTCAAAAATATCAAGCTAATAAAAACTAAGTATCAACTAACTAATAAATATGAAGTGTTAAAAATTAATTGCCTGAAAAATTAGACATCCTAAAACCAAATGCTTACCCTAGTCTTGCATGCACATACATAATCATGCACTATTCAAGCTCACCCAAACCTGTGCATGCATGCACATATAATTACTCTCATCTAAATTATTCATGTATAAACACGCACACTTTGTATTTCACGTACAATACTTGAAAATTTAAAAACACAGCAAAAAAGCACCATTTTTGTTGAGTTGATGAGCTAAGTTGCCTTATTCTTAGGAAAGCTGCTACCTGGGACAGATCTGTATAACCTGGGACAGATCTGCATAACAAGAGAGGAAATAGAAGAATAATTCTTTGCAATATTGAACTGTTTTTTTCCTTCTATTTGCAACAAGGAAATGAATCAATCATTCAATGAAACAAGGATCAGTTAATCATAAATCATCATGTTTTGCAAATGCATCAACAGTACTGAGATAGATGTATGAATGGTGTAATTCATGACAAATAACTTGAGAAATATTTGAGAAAGCTGAGCTCTCATTTCACATATCAAAAGGGTTTGGAACAAACAGCTAAGATGCTAGTGGGAGCACTCTTTTTCTTAAGCATAGTGACAATTCATAGTGAAGTGTGATGGATTAGGACTGTTTAAATCCATGTTCTTTCTCAGTAACATTGATTCAATTACGTTAAGAAGATTTCCCTCTTAATTCGTTTGCTTTTCTATGTTTATCTCCTTTAAAAGGGAGAAGGTTTTTTTAAAAAACCATGTAAACTGGTAAATTATGTTTGCTTTGAAAGGGAGACAAATTATCTCATAGGTTTGTATATGCTGAATATGGTTTTGATAGTTAAGTATGAGCAGTCCTCTCAATGCCTACACCATTCCTTCTTGTTTCTTGTCAAAATCCTTTTTAAAAAGAGGCCACATGTGATTTGTAATCACCTGATAGCGACACTGTTTATACCACAACACTTTTTTAAAAAGCATTAAGCATTTTTAAAAGGGGAGGTTGCTTTTGTTAAAAAGAGAAAGAAAGAAAGCGAGGGAGGGAAGGAAGGAAGGAAGGACATGTGTTATACAGCACTCAAGTTTTCATTTAGCAGTCAAAACAATATCAAAAGCCATAGACCAAGCTTGTAGAGTCAAATACATCATAAGGGCAATTCCCCCCCTTCCAACAATTATAGAATCCTTGCTTTAGAGACTTATGGTGAAAAATATAAAACTTGAATCTGCAGAGTGAAGCTGTATTGTCCAACCTCGAAAGCAGATTGGTTAAGATTCCATGATCACTGTTATAAAAAGCTGCTAAAAGATACAGATGAAAAATTGGGATTTTGACCAGGATGTTGAAAAAAACATTTCTCACTCAATCCTGTACTTTAAGACTGATTTAAACAATCATAAATGTTTTGACTGAGAGCACCTGCACAACTGTTTGGCAAAAATGAGATATTTGAGAATTGGGCAGTAGTTTATATACAGTTTTTATTTCAGTGAAATGGAATGCTGTCACAGCTATTGCTTCAAAGAAGCCCATTCCTCTTTTAATATGGTACTAATACATTCTTGGAGCTATCCAATCAATACTCAGCAAAGGGAGCATACAAATGTTCTAGCATAGTTCTGTAAATACTTTATCTCTCTTATGGTTGAAATAACCAAAATAAATTGCATAAAACCAGATCACTGGACACTCCCTTGAAACTGTGCAATATTAATGTCTAGATTGAAGGATATATAATTCATTTCACTGCATAAATACTTAACCAACTTGTCACATCAAACCTTCAAGGGTTTCAAAATATTTCTCATGTAGTCTAGATGGGGAATAGAAAATAAGAGCTATTCTAATTATTTTACTTGGCAGAATTAATAGGCAGTTCTAAAGTGGAAGTAATTAGTTCACGCAAAATAAATTTTTAAAACTCAAACTGCAGGTTGCTTTCTGGAATAATCAAAGTAGAAACAGTACAGAAATTACTCTGACTTGCAAGTAACTTGGTTAAATGTTGCCAAAAATCTGAAACAAAGAAAACAATGATAGAAATGATTTCACCCAATTCCAGAGAACCTGCTATATAAAGTGGATGGGGGGAAGGTTTTTTTTTAATAAATAGGGATTACTTTAGCATTAAATACATGCCAAAAATGAAAAATCCATGACATTTTCAGGATTGCCCCAACTGCTTTGAGAGAGTCATTTTCCGGGTTTGCTCATACTGGTGACTGTTCATAAGCCAAATGGTCCAGGTGCTTGCTTTTGGGATATGTTTTCCAAGGACCAAGTATTAAAACTTTTTCTTGGTGCCTCTTGAGGGAAACATTAGCATGAGTTGAGTGATCTGGTTAGATAAATGGATTCTTTCTACAAAGAAACCATGACATAGTAAGCTGTTACACAACCATAGCAAATTTTTCTAATATAATCTCTTCCAGAACACTCTGTTTGCAATACATTTAGATCTGAATCTCAAAAACTAAAACCAAAGATCAATATATATTTTATGCATAAAAAGCCAAATTAATGGAGGAGGAGGAGTGTATCTGAACATTGGACATAAGCATCTAGGGCTATTCCCTCTTGAGTCATTCCCCATTCTTTTCCTTCTCCAGAACTATATGATAAATCAGGGAATAGGCTATAAAGTGTACTTGGGAGGTGACATGTTGGCAGAACTTTTCATCTCAACATTCCATGTAAGATTGGGTTTGGGGAAGGAATTCTAATCATTTAAGACAGAAATTCCCCAGGGCATTCTAGACTCCACTTTTACTGTCATAAAATTGACTAAGAATGAACTAAACACCTTAGAAAGAAATAGGTGGAACAATAACAGTCTCATTTATCAAAGCATGATTCTCGAATGGTGCAAATGTTATAAATTCACCAGGTCTTCGGTCTTCCCCCTTCCTGTAACCAATACTCGGGTATTATAACCAAATCTTACTCCAGTGATTCTTTAAGAAAGAACTATATATGTCTATAAAATCCATACATCATCTTCCAGTAGAATATTTTAAAATGGGAATTGCTAAGAGAGCCAGTTTGGTTAAGGCATTAGGCTAAAAAGGAGACTGTGAATTGTAGTCCTGCCTTAGGCACAAAGCCACAAAGACCTTAGGCCACCCACTTTCTCTCACTCCTAAGAACGTATGGCAAACCACTTTTTAAAACTTTGTCAATAAAATTGCAGGCAATTGCCCAATCAGGAAAAGGACATGCTTGAACAGAAGGGGGAGGTTGCAGAATGTGAAACGCTGCTTGTAAACCCTTTGAGAAAATTTATATTTTAACTAACTTTGCATGCCGTATAATCAACTTTTTCTATAATAGCTCAAGGCAATTGACTTGACATTTCTGACTATGGAAAGGCATGAATGAAAGACACTGCTTTAAAATGTTTGTGTAATTTAGATATAATACAAATTATTCTATCAAAAGTACTGATTTATTTTTTCTTGAACACTTGTTAATAAGAAAAAACAGTAACTGTGGAATTGTCCTTTTCTTTGTTTACAGACATTATCCAAATGTTACATCTATTTTTGTTCCCGAATTGAACTTCCTCTTATTTGCATTTATTTTTGAAAAGAGTAAATTAAATCAAAATTATTTGTTGCAGAAATGTTGTCTAAGATTTCCTTTTAATTTTTTCTCTAGTGGTCTGTTTGCTGGCAACATCACAGAAATGCATTATTTGGAAGATGGTACTAGCACTGTTGTCACACGTAATTATACGGTAAGCTTTGTGAATTCCTGTGGCTGGAAGTCATTGTATCATATAGTTTTATAGTTGAAGGGAAAGAATTGGAACCATGCAAATAAAGAGAGTAGTCAATATTTGGTTTTAGATTTTGGTTGCTGTAGTTTACTCACCCCTTTGTTCAAAATTCACATCTGTAAAACAAAGTGTTCCAATCGAACCATGATATCGAACTACAGAGTCGACCTTCTACAGGTCCCATCAACTAGACAATGTCACTTGGCGGGACCTAGGGGAAGAGCCTTCTCTGTGGGGGGCCTGGCCCTCTGGAATCAACTCTCCCCAGATATTCATGTTGCCCCCACCCTTCTCACTTTCCATAAGAGTCTAAAGACTCATCTATGCAACCAAGCTTGGGGTTATTAGATTCTACCCCCCGGGCAATGAATGTATAGTAGGTTTGTTTGAATGACTGTGTACATGTTAATAGGCCTTTTAGTTTCTTTCTAAATGTCATTCTTAATTTTAACTTAATTATTAAATCTTGATGTATACTGCTTTTATATGTTGTAAGCCTCGGAGAGCGGCGGCATATAAATTTTAATTATAATTATTACTATTACTATTATTATTATTATTATCCTTTTTAATATTTTATCTGTAAACCTTTTCAAGATTCCTGAAATAAAGAACTAGCTGCTAAAACATATGGCAATAATAATAATAATAATAATAATAATAATAATAATAATAATATCAGGACTTTAAATAACAATAAGATTTGTGCACTTAATGCTGTTTGAAAATGTGCCTGTTAGAGGTTTCAAACAAGTTGAAAGCATCTACTGTTGCAAATATATAGCATGAAAACCAGATTTGGAGATATGGAAGCTCTCAAAAAAAGATTTTAAAGATTTCCTGGCTTTCTTCAGTACAGGAGATAGAAAGACCATTTTAAATTTATTTTTCATTTTCATGGGATCAGCCTCTGAAAATATATTATAGATGAGATTCTGGAGGAAGAGTTGATGAAAGAATTCAAGCTTTGCCTGGCTAACAAATACAGTGATACCTTGTCTTATGAACTTAATTGGTTCCGGGAGGAGGTTCGTAAGGTGAAAAGTTCATAAGACAAAACAATGTTTCCCATAGGAAACAATGAAAAACCAATTAATGCGTGCAAGCCCCCCCCCAAAAAAAAAATCGCAAAAACGGCACTCCGCCGGGCACTGCCACTGGGCTGTCACCTTCTGAAACAGCCTGGGGTCTTCTTGGCGTTCTCCCGAAAGCCGAACCCGAAAGTTCAGCAAAAGTTCGGGTTTGGGTTTGGGAGAACACCGAGAAGCCCCCCAGCTGTTTTGGAAGGTGACAGCCAAGTGGCGGTGCTTCTCGGCATTCTCCCAAACCCAAACCCGAATTTTTGCCAAATGTCCGGGTTTGGCGTTCGGGAGAACGCTAAAAAGCACCCCGGCTGTTTCGGAAGGTGACAGCCGGGCGGCGGCACTCAGCGGAGTGCCCATTTTTGTGATCCTGGGAGCTAGGGTTTCCCATGGAGGGGAGCCTCAGGGGAATCCCAGGATCGCAAAAATGGGTGCTTCACTTGCAATGGAAGTCCGGAGGTGGGGTATCCTGGTGGTGGGTTCGTAAGGCCAAAAAAGTTCATAAGAAGAGGCAAAAAAATTCTGAATCCCGGGTTCGTATCTCAAAAAGTTCATATGATGAGGGGTTTGTATCACAAGGTGCTACTGTATTAGCTTATGCATGCCCCTTACAGACTTCTTAGAAAAGCGGAGAAGTTAACTGTAGATAATTTAAGGTTGAAAATTTGGGGGTTAAGGGAGGAAACAACAGAGTCAGGTAATGAATTCCAGGCATTGATCACTCTATTGCTGAAGTCGTATTTCCTGCAGTCTATTTTGGAGCAATTTACATTTAGTTGGTATCTATTATGTGCTCTTGCGTTGTTGTTGTTGAAGGTGAAATAGTTACTAACAGGAAGGACCTTATGGTATATGATTTTATGAACTACAGTTAGATCAGTTCGGAGGCGACGTAGTTTTAAATTGTCTAATCATACTATTTGCAGTCTGGATGACTAAGGTAATTTGTTACGAGAGGAGGAGTGAAGGACTCTTCTTGTGAAGTATTACTGGACTCTCTCGATTATATTAATAACTGATATGCAATGTGGGTTCCATGCAGGTGAAGTATGTTCTAGAATTGGTCTGACAAATGTTTTGTATGCTCTGGTTCGAAGTTCAATGTTTCTAGAGAAGAAGCTATGTAAGATTAGATTTACAACTGAATGCTTTTTTGGCAATGTTGTTATAGTGGGCTCTAGCATTTAGGTCATTGGATATGAGTACTCCAAGGTCTTTGACAGAGTGAGGGTCATCTACGAGTTCATTTCCTCCACGTATGTATTTAGTATTCTGATTCTCTTTACCAATGTGTAAGACAGAGCATTTGTTGGTTGAGATTTGAAGTTGCCAGTTGTTAGACCATTCAGCTACATGGTCAAGGTCCTTTTGAAGGGTAGCATTGTTGTTGTTGGTATTAAATAGTTTACCATCATCGGTGGTATTAAATAGTTTAACATTAATTTCCGCCACTGGCTCACGCAAACTGGTCCAAACCAATAGCAACCCACCGCTGATGAAGTTACAGAATGACTTTTGTCTTATACTGGAGCTATCGGTATGAGGAATGTGTAACTAAACTGAATATTATAATCAACAGTTTTATTAAAGGTTCTTTTAGAGATTTCCCTGGTGTTTGCTCCAGATTTTAAGGTGAAACAAGAAACAACATTCTACGGATGCAACTTGAAAAGATAATGAGAAATACACTATTATTTCTTGTTTGCAGTATTCTGGTGTGGGTGTGGGTGTGCAAATAACACATTTTTTCCAACACTTTTTTCCTCTCAGAATGAACATGCAGCTGGTAAAGGGAAGCTGTTCCAAATTCAAAATAAATGTTGAGCTGCAGTCCCCTGCAATTGGTATTCACAGCCATAATATGTAGTTAAAGGGATTAAAAGGCTTTCTTCCATGAATTACCACTCAGTTTCTGAGTGCAATTTAAAGCAATATCTGTCACCTTTAAATCCCTTCCTGATTCAGTTTCTGGATATCTATGGGATCTTCTCTCAATGACATCTGCTTGCAGGACACCCTTTCATTTAAGGAGGCCATACTTGAATTGGAAAGAAAACTAAAGACATTGATATTGGATGTGCTCTGCAATATACATTAGTTCAATGTACTTTACCATGAAGCCGACATAATATCAGGGTGGACATGATGGAAAATAAATGTTTTGAAACATATCCTGATGTAAGGATGGGAGTAGCTAAAAAGCAAAGACTGAATCCTTTCAAGTGGAGTGTAAGATTGAAATGCTCTACTTTCTGAGATTTGGAAGCATCTGCTATCTGAAGGTTTCCCAACCTTGATGATTTTAAGATGGGAGGACTTCAATTCCCAGAATTCCCCAGCCAGCCATTTTGGGAAACTCTGTGTTATTCTGCCTTTAGAGGTTTATTGAATTTTACCTCTTTCTCCAACCTTCCCCAAAATCATGTTGGAAGATGGGGGCTTTCTTTTTTGTTCCCTGCCTCCCATTCCATGCTTTTAATGAGTATGTTTTGTTGAACATTATTTTCATGTTGTTGTTTTATTATGCATGGTATTTCTGCTTTTATTATGAATGCATAAACACGGATACAATTTCCTTTATGTGGCTTTCTCCCCTTTTCCATTATTTTTATTAAGCTGTTACCAGAACAAATTATAAAGGTAATTCAGTAAAGATTCAAGACAGCCACTTTATTTTATAATGTTCGTTTTGTTCATGTAGGTATGCCCTGCATGTAATCTAGAACACTTGTCATTTTTTACATGTCTTCGTCTAAAAGGAAGCTTTAGTGCTAGGCTAATATTTTCTTTACATGGTGATCAAATTTGCCAAAAAATTATACACCTGAACTATTAAAACTCGGCTGTTATCTTTTCATATGATTACTTTCTCTAACCAAATCAGGGTGGTCTTTAGAAGGCTGCTGTCTGAGACTATATAATTGAAAACCATGCCCTGATACGGAAAGGTTAATTAATGCAGCTTTGATGTGAATGAACCAAGAAATAGAGGTTGGCGAGATGACTGTTATGCAGAAATATGAGATATAGCTTTCTTTGCATTAATAAGATAACAACCTTTCACAAAGGAGGGGGGAGAGGTGTTGGGTTTTTTTAGGTGACATTCAAAGGAGCTAGGAATGCTGCTTGTGACACAAATACGGTTTTACAAACAGATCCATAACTGGGGAGAAGAGACTCATACATTTCATCAGCAATAGCATTAACCTTGAATTCCAGGCAAATTCGCAACTTTATTGACTACTTATCTTCTGTTGTGGTTCTTATAACCTGCCACAAATTCTCAGAAATTCTTCTGAAAATAGAATTTCTTTTCATTCCTGTTCTTAATAACAAGCTGCTTCCAAGTCAGGACAGGATGATAAAATATTCTTTCTCTTTCCTCTCCGCTCTATTTCTCACGATCAATTTCTTTGTGAAGCTGTAAAATACATTATTACATTATTTGGTATGCTTAATTATGTCTTATGGATCTGCATAATTTTAAATTTATATCTATAGCAAGCGCCTAAAGGTGAATGACAGTGTAATTTGCTCTGCTGCTTAATTTTACAAACTGTTATCATCATAGTTTTCCGATAATAATATAATTTTTAAAAAGCAGGCATATCCAGGAGAATGGCTTTAAAAACTTGTCTGATCATTATCATTTGTTGAACGAGGTAGAGCATTGATATTGCTTTGAATTTGTATAAATCTGGCATTAAGCTCTGAAAAGTTTCATGTGCTGTTTCACACGAGGTGGAAAGATGCTTTCAGCATGATTATTTCCTCAATGACTGGAATTCAGAACAGATCTTTATTACAATGATAATAAAGAACAGAACATACATCTATAGTAAGATTATACACGAAATATTGGATTTGATCTTTTTTTTCCCCTGTCTCATTAGAATCATTGCTTCTATCATGGCCATGTACAGGAATATGCTGAATCTGCAGTAATTTTGAGTACATGCTCTGGACTCAGGTAAGGAAAAGTATTTGAGATTATGGGCATAAGATATAATCACATGTGTTACCAGCCAATATTAATACCTTAGTCTAGATCTTGTAAGAGTTATTAATGAAATCAAGATGAACATATTGCCAGTACTTAAATGGGTGGCCACCTCTAAAGACTAGAAAATTTCTATAAAACAAGTATTTCTGAATCTCTTGTTCTTTTGCTCCTGGTACCTTCTGTGATTTTGGAATAACCACAGAGTTCACTTGACCATCATAAATGTTTATGGTATACTTTTATCTCTTCAGGAATTCTGTCCTACTCTTTGTTTTTTCATCTGTTTTGTCCATTAGTTGTATTCTCTGCATCTGTATTAATCTCTTTGAAACTATAAATATCCCTCTCTTTTTGTTCTCTGCGATAGGAATTGTCTTTGTTTGTTTGTTTGTTTGTTTGTTTGTTTGTTTGATTAGATTTGTATGTCGCCCCTCTCCGAAGACTCGGGGCGGCATACAACAGTAATAAAAAACAAAATAGTAATGGAACAAATCTAATATTAAAAAACATATAAAACCCTATCATTATTTAAAAAACCAAACAGCACATTCATACCAAACATAAAACAAAGTATAAAAAAGCCTGGGGGAAAGGTGTCTCAACTCCCACATGCCTGGCGGTATAAATGAGTCTTGAGTAGTTTACGAAAGACAAGGAGGGTGGGGGCAGTTCTAATCTCCGGGGGGAGTTGGTTCCAGAGGGCCGGAGCCGCCACAGAGAAGACTCTTCCCCTGGGGCCCGCCAAATGACATTGTTTAGTCAACAGGACCCGGAGAAGGTCAACTCTGTGGGACCTTATCAGTCGCTGGGATTCGTGCGGTAGCAGGCGGTTCCAAAGGTACTCTGGTCCACTGCCATGTAGGGCATTATTCAAAGGTTTTTGAGAGAAGTTCAAGTGTGCTAGTATTGAATTATATATGAACATCAACTATAATAATATAAATTATGAAAATTAAGAATGTTTAAATATAAAACATAAGCCGAATGGGGCACCAAAGTGACAATATTCAGATATCAAATATGTTGTGATGCAAAAACCATGATTGTGTCATTGACATGATGATATCATTGTAGGTGTGTATTGTTACATTGACACCATCATGATTTTGCGTAGATGCTATTGGTTGATTGCTACTATTTAGCAGACAATGGGAACAAATAATCTGAGTGCTGAGACTAGTTTTAAAAATATTATTCAGATTTATCCCAAAAGAGAAGCTAGGAATGAACTTTGTATTGCTTAAGGTAATCAACCTGCTTCCTGAGAAACCAAAATGTCAGCACGTAGATGTAACTGTTCAGAGTTTGAAAGATGTTTACTAATCTGGGGAAACCTGTTTCTTTGATAAGATGAATAAGATCAAGCAGATTTAATAATTCAGAGAAAAGTCAGTCATCTGTTGGGAAATCTTTAATTGGTGTTTTTTATATCCTGGACCTAGTTCATAAATCTATCATTTTATATAGCCAGCAATTGGGAACACTAGAGTTTGCTCACTAAATCATTCTGAATTTATCATGATGTAATTTACTGTAAATTTGCATTGTGGATATATTTAGAAAATCAAGGTTGGAATTAAGCATAAATGTTCTTCATTTGCTTCAGGATGAATATTTTTAGTGTCATTGTGATATTGCCAAGTGATACATAACCAATTAAAGGGCTAGCTCAATATATTTAACATTTACTAGACATGAATATTTCTAAATTTTCCTCTCTGTTTTATATTCATGTCAAAAAAGCAACATTTAGTGACTGGTATACTGTACCTATCCTGCTGTCACTCCTGTCTATTTAAATGAGATATCTATGTGAGATGATATGTCACACAAAATCATCTGTTGTTTTAACATAATAACCTAATTCACAGTGTGGTAGCACCATTTAACCTTTTGTCTTACAATATTAGAATCAGAGCTAGTTAATATCTAGCAAGCAATGCAACTCATTAACAACTTATTGCTCAGCCTTTCTTACTATGGTTTAGGCCAGTGATGGCGAACCTTTTCCTCTCTAATGCCAAAAAAGCATGGACACACTATCGCACATGCATGAGTGCCCACACCCATAATTCAATGCCTGAAGATGGTGAAAACAGCTTCCCTCCCCCCCCCCCCCGGAGGCCCTCTGTTTCGTAACTTCTGGTGGGCCCAGTAGACTTGTGTTTTGCCCTCCCCAGGCTCCAAATGCTTCCCTGGAGCTGTGGGAGGGTAAAAATGCCCTTCCCCATCCCCCCCAGAGGTTCTCTGGAAGCAAAAAAATCCCCTCCTAGAGCCTCTATGCAAGCCAAAAATCAGCTGGCACACACATGCATGTTGGAGCTGAGCTAGGGCAACAGCTCATATGCCAGCAGATATGGCTTCGCGTGCCACCTGTGGCACTCGTGCCATAGGTTCACCATCACTGGTTTAGGCCAAGAAGGGATATTTTGTTTTGTTTTTCTACATTCAGAAATATTCATAATACTATGCATCGTTATAATTGGAATTTCTTTTGATGTTGATATGTAGTTTAATATTAGCACACTTCAACGTCTCAAACACATTTCAATAATGTGGGGGACAAAATACCTCTTGCTATAAACAAAGAAGAAAGGAAGACATATTTACGGAGGCTTCAAAGAGAGTAGTGATAGTGCAGAGAAATAAGAAATGTTGCTGTGGGCCACAAAGTTAACGAGGGACAGAGATCAAGGATTAATTAATTGTAAAAGTGTTTCACCAATAAAAATAAGAATGCAGACCTTTCAAAATGGAAAACTAGTCTTTAGTGTGATCTGAATAAGGGACCTTAAGGACAATGCTTTTACATTCGAAAAAAGTACAGATTTATATATCAGTTAGAGAGAATCCTGACTGACTTCAAATGCTCAAGATCTATTTTTGGAAATTTATACAAGTATGATAAATAAAGCTAACTAATCATGATTAGCCATTAATCATGATACTTATAAATTACATCCAGTCATGAAGGAACAGCATTCCTTACACTAGTAATTGAAACACAAAGTTGAAGAAGAATACAAGTTTGTGGGAAGAGTTTGTGGGCCACTGTGATTGTACTATATGTTGAACTGAATGGGTCCTTCACTTGATTCAGCACAGGTCTTATTGTTGCTATGCTTGGTGCTGTGAAGGATTTCTGTAGAAATGCATAATGAAAAAACAAACATGTAAGATCAAAGTTGAAAAGAATTTTTTTAAATGCTATTATAATTCTAATTAATGGCAGCTTAATTAATGTGTATTCTGATGACCTTAAATTTATTTCCATTAACTAATTAGAAAGTCTTGCATAATAGGAATGTTACATTTTTTAAAATGAGGGGATAATCACTATATGGTTGAGTTGTCTTGTTGAGGAAGTGGGGCTGAGGTTAGTTAGGTAATTGGCTGCATAAATCCACAGCAGGTTACTTGTCCTGTGTAGCTGAGTGAAACAGAGAAATAAATTGTACGCCTCAGCTGGTAACCTAAAGATCTCTTTTATTTGATTACAGCTTGCCTGAGCCTATATGACATTTCACTGACATTTTCTAAATTAAGGAGTTCATTGGTGTCCATGGGGGTGGGCAAAAGGAGAAAAACAAATCACTAAAAGTGAATAACAATGACATGGGTAAATTACATATTTCAGACAGCAAGATGGAGGTACATAATGGTGGCATTTGTATGATGTCATCGCACTTGAAAGTTGTTTCACCTTGTGGTGGACACTACTAATTTTTCCAGACTGTCAGTTTTCTAATTTTTTCCCCCTTGATCTTGTGCACATAACCCTTACTCAACTGGAAGTTGAAGTCCAACATAGCAGGAGGACCTGATGTTGAAAAAGATTCCCAAATACTATTTCATTTCTTCCGGTTTACTACCCTTAAGTTGTAAAAACAATTTTAAATAACAAAATGCTATCTTTTGGAAGTTTATTAAATTAAGGAAGATATGTTCAAATTCACAGCTGCAGGTATTCACTTACTGTGAACGTGTATAAGTGTACATCATCCCATGAGATTTATTGAGAATTTCTTTCAGTAGGATAATTCATAGGCATATATTAATGGAGAGTTTGCTGATGTTGCATCCACAGATACAATATCTCTCACAAGATTTCACTTTTCTCTCCTGAAGTCTTTGAAAATTATATTTTAAAAATACAGCACCTCAACATCTTGGGAAATAATTCTGAAATGCTTTATTTTTGCAAAATTATATGATATATTGATAAGATATGGTATAATGTGAGATATGATATAATACATTATATTAATTTATCAAACATGGCATAAAACAACCAAAGGAAGCTATACTGCTCAAAAAAATTAAGGGAACACTTAAACAACAGAATATAACTCCAAGTAAATCAAACTCCTGTGAAATCAAACTGTCCACTTAGGAAGCAACACAGATTGACAATCAATTTTCATTTTGTTGTCAGCACATTCAACTTTGTACAGAACAAAGTATTCAATGAGAATATTTCATTCATTCAGATCTAGGATGTGTTATTTGAGTGTTCCCTTTATTTTTTTGAGCAGTCTATAAAAAGATCATGAGATGTGGAGAGACCTAGTCCATAGGATTGCTGGGAATCAGACATTGTTGAATGGATAATATCCTTGTCATAATATTTTGGTTCCCTCCATCATGCATAATTATTTGATGATACCTGAAAAATGTCTAAGCTCTGCTTAAGATCTTCAGACAGCACTGCAATGCTGCACTGAGCTTGAAGGAGCCAAAGTGAATTTATTCTATAACCATTTTATCTGCAGTGTTATTTGAAAAATCCAGCTAAAAGTTATTGGAGCTAAGCTCCTCTATTCAGTTTGTTTTACATTTTTTATCCATTGTCTAGGGGAGGAAAAGCTGTAAATAAATCTTTTGCTGAGACCAAGATTATAGTACCATGATTCCTAACTGCAAGACTTTTAATCTTATTAGTGTTATCACTCATATTTTAACTCTAGGTTTAAATTCCTGGATAACGGACATAAAAGCCCTGCTGGATAAATAGGATTTGCAGTATGAAAGATTTAGTGTGCGTAACTAGTGTCTCTTGATGTCATGATGAATATGCACATCCTTTCCTTTGGATGCTAAATAGATTTCAGGATGCTAATGTGTCCACTTATGTTTATGAAAATAAAATGAATTCATTATACAGGAGAGGCATTTAAAATGAGAATACAGCTATGCTGGTATTTTCTAACCAAGGCTATTAAGCAGTTTCTTTAATTGTTTTGTCCTTTGCACACTGAAACAAAAGCATGTTAGAAAGCCTGTAGAAAAGCACTATGAAGCAAGAATGTCAAGGATGATCAGGATTTCAGATATGATTCTGCTAAAATATATATCAGTATAACAGCAGGAGCAACAGCTCAAATTACCATAACCAATTTTTGGATTGAATAAAATGACAGAATGATTGAGTCAGAAAGAGCTTCCCTCTTGAAAGAAGATTCCTGCCACTTACTCTTTATTATGAAAGGCTGATTGAGAAGTAACCTTAACTATGTTGGAAATTACTGTTCTCTCAATCCTAGCCTATCTTGGTTACAGCGTCACTGACTGATGCTCACATTGGTAGTGTAATGATAATAGTTGAATTATTTAGCTATCAAGATTATATTGTTCATCCAATGTCTTATACAGCAATACGTACAACAGATATGGGTAGTCCTTTCCTATAAATAGGATGGGATACAATAATATTATATATAAGGTTATCTCTTTATCTCTTTTTATTTATTTTCCTTCCATTCAGCAAATCAATCGTGCACACTTGAAAACTGGGAAAATTCAGTTTCTAGGACCTAGGGAACATTAATTACATGTTAATATCTCAGAATTGAAAGAATTGGTCATGAATTAATTCTTTTATCCTAACGGTGACATTTCCCAACTACTTGAATAATTTTTATTTTTTTTATTATTAATTGGATTTATATGGCACCCCTCTCTGAGGACTCAGGGCACTTACAACATTACTAAATCTTCACATTCTACCAAGTAAACAAGGTCCAAAGAGTTGATAAAAGGCTTGACAAAACAGGGTTATGTAAGTGTGTATCTTGCCCCTCTATGTTACAGTATTCAGATTCTTTCCAAATTTGAATTTTGCATCCTGCTCATTCAACTAGAGACTAATTTCCACATCTTTCCATGTTGATGACATAGCTACTCTTTTCTCCAAATAAACTAGACTCTGAGCTTTGGCTGAACATTGCTAATTGAGGGTCTGAAATTTATGATTATGAGTCATTTACTTATTTAAATAGCGGTTGTCCAACTCTACTGGATTAAATATGCAAAACCAAAGCTGTGATTTTCATCAAGAGATGCTACCAACACAGGTGGAAAATCAATAGCCATTCCATTAAGTAAGTAAATTTCTGCCTATTTCTAGTCATCCACTTCCTGGATACAGCAAACACAAGAGGACACAGCCCAATTCCAGAAAGCTACCACTGCAGTCATCAGATTAGCCAGCTGCAAAAAGAACATATTGTTCCCAGCATCCATTAAAGTTTTCCGTGCTAAAATGCTGAGCCTATTGTTGTTCAAGCACCCAGTTTAGTGCATAGTCTGATGATTCACATTTTGACATCTAATCAATCATCAAAACTTTACTGCAAGCTTCCCACTCCAGTGCAAATGTACTTCTTTGGAAGGAACTGGGTTGCCCTCTAAAGCAGCTCAAAAGGAGATGTCTTAACTGAGATGACAAAGACATAATTGTGTGTGTGTGTGTCCTTTGGGTGAAATGCAGGCCCAGCTTATTTTGGAAAAGAAGTTTATTTCCACATGGAAGAACATTGCCAACAATTTGTCCTTCTGTGACTTTTCTTACACTTGTTCTTAATAGTATTCAGAACAGACAAAGACATGCAAATAACAGAAAGTGACCTGTCTATAGTTCTCTCATGCTCTAGGCAAAGTGATGGAAACCATTATTAAAGATAAAATTACTGGGCACATAGAAAAACAGGTATTGCTGAAAGAAAATCAACATGGTTTCTGCAAAGGCAAATCATGTCTTACTAACTTGTTAGAATTCTTTGAGGGTGTAAATAAACACATAGATAAAGGGGACCCAGTTGATATTGTATATCTTGACTTTCAAAAGGCTTTTGACAAAGTCCTTCACCAATGGCTCCTAAAAAAGCTCTTTCGCCACGGAACTAGAGAACAGGTCTTGTCCTGGATTGGTAACTGGCTAAATTTTAGGAAACAAATGGTGGCAATTAATGGACAATTCTCTGGATGGAAAAACGTGAGAAGTGGTGAACCCCAAGGTTCAGTTTTGGGACCTTTACTTTTTAATTTATTTATTAATGATCTGGATGTAGAAGTAAATAATGAGGTAGCAAAGTTTGCTGATGACACTAAATTGTTCTGGGTAGTGAAAAGTGAAACTGATTGTCAGGAGTTCTGGAAAGATCTCTCGAAATTGAGTGTGTGGGCAAAAAAGTGGCAAATGCATTTTAACCTAAACAAGTGCAAAGTTATGCATATTGGGGCAAAGAAACCCAATTATACCTACCAACTGATGGGGACCAAGCTTTCTGAGACAACTCAAGGAAGGGATCTTGGGGTTTTGGTGGACAGCTCAATGAAGATGTCAACCCAGTGCATAACAACAGTAAAAAATAGCAGTGTCAAAGGATCTGGGCGCAGTGCCAAAGGATCTGTTGTGTTCTTTTAAAAATATTGTAAGAAATTCAGTGATTGGTTAAGACGTGGCTATTTGGAAAATAGCCGCGAAAGTTAAATGACTGTCTGTTGGGAAAAGCCCGCCGTTTTTAAGAGTATAAATAGGGCAACGGGCTAGCCGTTGCCCTCAATTCGGAAGGTACTTGTTGGTGATTGTTTCCTGTCTTACTTGCTACAATAAATGCATACTGTTTAACCAACCTCCGGAGTCGTGATTTAACAGTGGCGACGAGGAGGTTGAACTCCCGCAAACGCAGCCATGAACTCGGCCATGGCTCCACCACCGCCTCTCTTCAATTCCGAGTCGGAATCGTGGACTTCTTATATGTCCAAATTCAGACTTTTCCTCAAAGCGAGCAACCTGCATGACACAGAAGACGAAAGGAAGAAAGCCATATTTTTGAGCTACTGTGGTCCAGAAATCTACAGCTTGGCTTCCACTCTCGTTGACCCAGACACGTTGGAAACTGTCGCATGGTCAACCCTCCAAACAAAACTCGCTGCACATTATCAACCCATGACTCCCGTTCGTGTACACCGTCACCAATTTGCCCAGATGCGGCAAGCAGACGGGGAATCAACCAACGATTTCATCACCTGTCTCCACACCCTTCTTCCGAAATGCAGGTATAAGGATCCTGAGGAACAACTGGTTGACCGCCTCATCTTCGGGTTAACCAACATCACGCTACAGAAGAAATATCTAGTGGACAAAGATGCTTCACTCCAAGACATTCTTAAAGCTGCAAAAGCTTCCGAGGTCTCCGAAACTTCTGTAGCTGAAATTAAACGCACAATTCCGACCGTCCATCACATCCCAGATGACTCCGACTGGCACAACTGCCCAAACGAAGACAAACATCTGGAATCCAGCACAGCGGACGACACCTGTCTTCAAATCCGCAGACCTTCTGACCGCGACACCAAAGAGCCGCCCCGCCATGACAAGTGCGCCGGGTGCAATGGAAATCATCCACGCTACCGCTGCCATTTGAAAGATGCCTACTGTCGCCGATGCCAGAGTCGTGACCACATCGCAGAGGTCTGCCGAGCCATCACCCCCATTCCAGCTAACCCGCAAAACTCAAGATCTTTTTCTGCACCAAGAAATAGACGACCGCCGTTTTCTCGCAATGCTTCCCGTCCAGCTGACGACTCCCACTATTTCAGCCAAAGAGGTAATTGCCCCTCTTCCGTAAACTTCAATTCTCCCACCGCGGAAAACAAACTAATTGTCTCTCTTTCCGTAAACGGCTTTCCCTGTGAGATGGAGTTGGACACGGGCTCGAGACATTCCATAATGCCTTGGCAAAAACTTAAATTGTATTTACCCCGTGTGGAAAGAACCGATTTAGAACCTTGGGATGCGGGTTTGAGTGACTTTCAAGGTCGGGAAATGCCAGTGTTAGGAAGCATAAATGTACCAGTCTTGTTTAAGAAATTTCGAGGTCTTTTACCTCTTATTGTGGTCGATGGCCCTAGACACACATTATTGGGATTTAAATGGTTAAAACCTTTGGGCATCGAAATTTCAGGCATCAATAATGTATGTGATTCTTTTGACCCAAATGACTTATTGAAAGAATTTCCTGAAGTTTTTTCTAACAAATTGGGTAGATACACCGGCAGCCCTATTTCTTTTAATCTGGATCCAAATGTTTCTCCTATTCGATTAAAGCCCCGCCGAATTCCCATTCCGCTTTTGCCTAAAGTAGACGAACAATTGGATAAATTAATAGCCCAGGGCATTTTGATCCCAACGGATCACGCCAAATGGGAAACAGCTATAGTTACCCCTATTAAACCAGATGGCTCGATTAGAATTTGCGCAGACTATAAAGCCACAATTAATAAAGCATTACAACACAATGCTTATCCAATACCAGTTGTGCAACAACTCCTACACACGTTAGGTAACGGGACAATCTTTGCGAAGTTGGACCTTGCTCAGGCATACCAGCAATTCCCCATCGATCAGAACACCGCAGAAGCCCAAACAATTGTCACCCACAGGGGCGCCTTTAAATGCTCTAGACTCCAGTTCAGAGTTTCTACTGCCCCTGGCATTTTTCAAGGCCTCATGGAACGAATTTTAAATAACATTCCTGAGGTCGTCCCATATTTCGATGATGTATTAATTTCGGCCACATCAAAACCAGAACTCCGGGACAGAATTAGAAGTGTTTTAATGAAATTTAAAGAGACAGGACTCCATTTGAAGGCAGACAAATGCTCCTGGGCAGTCCCCAACGTTCAATTTTTAGGTTTTAACATAGACAGATTTGGAATTCACCCCACTAATGATAAACTCGAGGCCATAAAAAACGCCCCAACCCCCTCCAATAAGACGGACTTGCAGGCTTTCCTTGGACTCCTTAACTTTTATTCCGTCTTTCTTAAACAGAAAGCGACGGTGGCAGAACCGCTCCATAATCTTCTAAAGAAGGACTCTGCCTGGACGTGGGGACCGAAAGAACATGCAGCTTTTCTTGCAGTAAAAAAATTACTTTCATCAAACAGTGTCTTAGTTCAATATAATATCGCTATGCCCTTAACATTAACATGCGATGCGTCACCTTTCGGCATAGGAGCCATTCTTAGTCATAATTTCCCAGATGGCACTGAAGCCCCAATTGCCTATTATTCTAAAACCCTCTCTTCTGCGGAGAGAAATTATTCCCAACTTGATAAGGAGGCATTAGCAGCTGTGGCAGGAGTCAAACGGTTCCATTATTACCTCTGTGGCCGCTCTTTTACTTTGGTTACAGACCACAAGCCTCTCCTCGGTATTTTGGCGGGAAATAAACAAACTCCCGCCTTTCTTTCCCCTCGCATGACTAGATGGGCTATTTTCTTAGCCGGTTATAATTATACCTTAATCCACAGGGGGGGGAAGGACATAGGGAATGCCGATGCACTGAGTAGGTGCCCTTTAAAAGACTTAGTTATTGATCCTGCTCCAGCCTCTAGTATTTTATTAATCGAGACAAATAAGCAAGCCTTATTGACAGCATCAGAGATAGCTGAACAAACACAAAAAGATCCAATTTTAAAAAACATTAAACAATGTGTATTGAAAGGTTGGCCAACTGAACAACAAACAGAACAATTTCAGCCATATAGAAATAGACAACTTGAACTCAATGTATTAAAGGATTGTATTTTATGGGGGGGACAGAGTTGTAATTCCAAAAGCATTGCAGAACCGAGCCTTGCAACTATTACATATAGGACACCCAGGAATAGTCAAAATGAAAACAATAGCCAGAAGTCATCTCTGGTGGCCTGGATTGGACAAGGACATAGAGTTGTGGGTGGGTGGTTGTGCACCCTGCCAAAAATCAAGACCCAATCCACCAAAAGCCACACCATCAGAGTGGCCAACACCAAGAGGGCCCTGGTCCAGGATACATATTGACTTTGCAGGACCAATCAGGGGCCAATCTTTTTTATTAGTCGTAGATGCATATTCTAAATGGTTGGAAATTGAACTCATGGCATCTACTACTACCAGTGCAACTATAAAAGCCTTAAGGAAAATGTTTGCAACACATGGCATTCCGGATATTGTGGTTTCTGATAATGGGCCTCAACTGACAGCTCGACAAATGGAGTTATTTTTTGCAGACCAAGGCATAAAACATGTGCTCACTCCTCCTCATTTTCCTCAAGCTAATGGACAAGCAGAACGAATGGTTAGATCCACAAAGGAAGCATTAAGTAAAGCACCACTAGGAGATTGGCAAACACAAATTGATGAATTCTTAACCATTCAACACATAACACCATCAGCTTCAACGCACAAGAGCCCAGCAGAACTGTTAATGGGCAGGAACCTTCGTTCCAAACTAGACCGAATTCATCCTAATTACCAAAACGAACAAAAAGAACGTAAAATACAAACCGATAGACAATTTAATAACGGGGATTTAATTTATGCTAAATACTATGATTCTAATGATAAGTGGAAAGAAGGAACTGTATTAGAAAAAATGGGTTTAAAAACGTATATAATCGTATTAGCAGATGGGCGTAGTTGGCACCGTCATATTGACCAACTACGCAAGCGGATTAAAGTTAACACAGACATTTCACCCACTATAGAAAAATCAACAGAGGACTTACCGGAACCAGTTCAGGACTCCAGCGATGGCTGCCTGTTGCCCCTGGAGGCCGGCGGAGATCCAATTGCAACATCGCAACCAGGCCCGTCAGAGACTAGCCTTAGCGGAGCAACACCAGCGCCGGCCGTCCAGGCAGGCAGCTCCCAAGAAAATGAACTGCGCAGGTCACAGAGAGCGGTGAAGCCACCAATCCGCTTGCAGGACTACGTGACGTGGATTAACACGTAGCCATAGTTTTTTCTAAAAAGGGAGGGGTGTTGTGTTCTTTTAAAAATATTGTAAGAAATTCAGTGATTGGTTAAGACGCGGCTATTTGGAAAATAGCCGCGAAAGTTAAATGACTGTCTGTTGGGAAAAGCCCGCCATTTTTAAGAGTATAAATAGGGCAACGGGCTAGCCGTTGCCCTCAATTCGGAAGGTACTTGTTGGTGATTGTTTCCTGTCTTACTTGCTACAATAAATGCATACTGTTTAACCAACCTCCGGAGTCGTGATTTAACAGGATCTGAGTGGACTTTTGAAAATCATCAGAATTGACAAAATCTCCATCTGTCAATTGCAAAAGGCCGCTTTACTGGGATCGGCACACCTAATTTGCTGCTACATCAGGCAGTCCTAGGTGCTTAGGATGCGCCTGCCTGGTGATAAAATACAAAATCCAGCATAGTGATCTCATTTTCTGTGTTGTATTATTGAAATAATAATAATAATAATAATAACAATAATAATAATTAGAATAATAATTAGAATAATAATAATAATAATTAGAATAATAATAATAATTTTAAAAAACCATCAAAAGTATCTTGCTTTGACTTCACTCCCAGTCTTTGCTGTCAATATCTGCTAATCTAAACCTCACCAAACCTTCCTATTCTTTCTTCTTCTTCTCATCCTTCTACTTTCTTTAACTTTCTCTCCTCTTTCCTTCTCCAACCTCTCCATCCCCTATCTCCTCCTACATTTCTACTTCCTCTCCTTCTTTCTTTACCTTCCCCTGAGTGAACTGTATGAAATTCTAAAAAATCATTTAATGTATCCCACCGGCAATTTCTTTCTATTATCTCATCATTTTGCCAAAGCTTTTATTATTATATCAATATTTTTAGTCTAAGCTGAAACTATCTTGGATATATAACTTTTATCCGTGCTGCCTACCCACTCCCCACTATAAGAGGTACTACTCTTAAGAGTAAATAGATAAGTTAAAGAATACAAGAAAGACAAAATATATATTGTTAAGCTTCTTTACTAATACAGGATTGTTCTCAAATCTAGCATGGCCATGAAATACATTATGTAATATAGGTTAATTTGGGCAGTGGTACTTAGGAGCAGTGGCCACAAAATTTTTGATCACTTTTGTGGAGAGAGTTTTTTTTGGCAGACCAACTATGGTGTGGTTTTTCTGCTCTGTCTGCATCCTATGTGTGTGAGGATGGGGCTTCATCCATTTCCACATCCCAGTTTCTGGTGTGCCAGTATGTGGACCGAGGTTGGGAACACAGCACTCTATAATCAAGTTTCCCCCAAATAAGACCCTGTCTTATATTTTTTCGAACCCTGAAATAAGTGCTTGGTCTTATTGCCATGCACTCAAAAGCTCGATTGGGCTTATTATCAGGGGATGCCTTATTATGGAGAAAACAGAGTAGAAGGGCACAAAGTGAAAGTGAGTACATACAAAACTGGATAAAGTATCCAAAAATAATTTTGGAGGAGAAATCAAAGCTTATTAAAATATTGGAGAAAAGATTTTAAAAAGACAACAACTGGGAAAGCAAAAGTATAAGTGGTTCAAGGTTTCTTATTTTCAATTTCAGATACAATAGTCAAAATGAAATTTGTAAATTTCACCCTTTCTGATCACTTTGGTATTATGCAATCAAAACAAATGGAGGACCTCCTTGCTTTCTTTTATGCTATCATACGGTATCATAGCATTGCCTGTTATCTGATTTCTCCAAAGGTCATAAATTCAGATTGCAACTGTCTGATACAGCTATGACTCAATTAGTAGATAGACACAATGTTTCCAATGTGCTGAAACGGGATGAGTTTAAGGGTATGTGAGCAAGAAGGTTCTAGCACTTCTTATGACTACTTTCTGCTTTAATTTCATGGCTGCCATGGTGCACTCTTACAATCTAATCCAGTGTCTTTCAATTTGACCATTTTACAACGTGGTGAGCTTGAATTCCATATATCTTAAAGTGCCTAATTTGAAAACACAGGTGTAATCCTAGTAGAGTTTGGCATTATCGCTTAAAAAAAATTATGAAGACCTTGCTTTGCTGGCAGGCCTGGGGCCCATGAATTAACAACTATCATGGCCAAATTGTATGAATGCTACGTATGTATGCTGATCATGTAGTTTATTATGGGTTTTAATCTGGGTTTTATAGAAGTCTGTCTGTTTAAATTAATTAATTAATTAATTAATTAATTAATTAATTCCAAGGCACTGTATACTTACCCAAAATATAACAACAACACCACCACCAACAAACAAACAACACACGTGATTGAAATATATACTGTAGAAGTCCTTAGAACATGGTCCAATACAGTGAGCTTCTTCAAGATCACATGATAACAATATCACTGTAGAAAAATTCCTGATGGTACCTTATGGTTTTATTTCCTTTTATTTTATTGCCATATTACCAATGCATTTTTAATTTTTTTTTAGAAGCAGTTTCTTGATATTAAAAACAACCATCTGAAAACCAGTTTTGTTAATACCACAATAAACACAGATTGAATATTAAGACAGGCATATGTTAGAACAGGGGTGTGCCGCCCACAGGCTGAAACCCACTACTGGGCCACGACCTATTCAGAACCAGGCCACAGAAGGTCAGTGAGCATGCAACATGCAGCTCCATTTGTATGAGTCAGGGGCGTTGGGTGTCTGCTGTTTAGGCAAATGAAGCAGTACATGTACGTGCTTTCTCATCACTCACGTGAGCTTATACTCGCCCACCGCTCATGCAGAACCATTCTCTCCTCCCCACCATCACCACCAGTCTGCAAACCTGGAAAGGTTGGGAATCACTGTCTTGGAACAACTGCAGACAGTTGTATACCTGTCTGCATATCTTTCTTTTTTTAAAAAAAAATGTTTATTAGTTTTTCCAAATTTTAAAAACAACATTTCTATAATTTAGCACAGATCTATGCTCGATTTCTTATGTTTGTTACATTTCTTATATCACCTCTTTATAGATACATATGTTACATTACATGTTTATACCATATATTCTTTTTATTACATCCTTTCACATTTTATCCCTGTCTTTTACCTTTGTTACCAATCCAATTGTACCAATTATACCAAATCTCATAATACTCTGAGTTACTGGTTCCCTTAATCTCTATGGTCATCCTATCCATTTCTGCACAATTTTGTCTATAGTGTTATTTTCTGACAGGATCTCTTTGCTTTTCCAAAATTGTGCATAGGATATTCAAAATTCTGCACATCTCCATCTTCTCAACACACCAATTTGAATTTTTCCTAAATTACTTAGGTAGATTTAGAAAACTGACCCAGATTCCTGTTTTTGTATCCATAATGCGTGTTTTGTAATATTCTTGCGCTGTGTAGTCCACAGGATGATGGCTAAAGAAAATATTATTTACATTTATTAATTTTATATGCAGTCATGTTAAATTAGATAACTGAAAATCTGAAGTGATGATAATGCATTACTATTAAGCATAAATATACTTTAATGCTGGTCTCCAGTGTTCAAATACAATAAAATAATAGACTTTTCAAAGTAATGACATTTTCACCCCCATTACCAATGTACAGAATTTTTTTGTACATTTAAATATATACCATGTTGCCTCTTTTCAAAAATATCATTTGATTGCAAATAAAATATAAATTAAATACATTTGTGTGTTTTTTTATATCACAGGGGTATTATTTTTTTAGAAGATAGAGCCTACATTTTGGAGCCACTGGAAGGTGCTATGAATGAACATATAATCTATAGACTGAAACACCCAAACCTAATCCTGGGTACATGTGGCCATCATCTCAATCTTACAGGTGTCACTTTAGGGAATATTGCACAGTTTATTCCAACATTTACCAGCAGAGTAAGTGATAATTTAATTTAATTTTAATTTCTCATGTTTTAATTGCTTTAATTTAGTTTTTTCATGTTTTTTATAGTATATATTTAGACAAATGTGGTGTTATGGCTCAAAGTTGAGATGGCAACTGATAAAAGTGTATGTATTTGTCTGTTTTGTTTATTGAACTCCCAAGGAGAAAAACAGTCTCCCACCAACAATGCAGGGAAAGCTACTGTATATAAAGATAGAACAAATCCACACCCACCAGGACTGACGATATTATGTATTTGGGTAATGAGATGTTTGGAAACAAACAACCAAGCTTAGAGAATACCAAGGTCTCCACATTTAGATTAGCACATACAAAGAATTTACCATTGTCATTGTCTTCGGAGAGGGGCGGCATACAAATCTAAGTAATAAATAAATAATAATAGAGAATCAGAGGCATAACTTACAAAAATAAAAGCTTACCTGTTGTGTATTTTGGAATGGCATTCTTGAGGGTAAGTACTTTTTGTAAGCAATTAATAATGATGAATGGACTGGTGTCTTTTAGCAAAGCACAGTTTTTCTTTTTAAATTCTTGCTAGACGCCAACTTTAGTATGTCAGATTGAGGTGATTTGGAAATCATAGTTTTAGAACAAGAAATTAAAATTGGACTTCTCTAGTTATTTGTAGGAATTGCAATAGGAATGCATTTTTAACATTCACCACACTAAACACTATTTAATTTGATACAATAAAAGCTTTAAGTGATATATAATACGTACTGCTGAAAGTTCATTTTTAATTTTTTAATTACTGGAAAATGGGTCATGCCTAACTATATAATCAGAATATATAATAGTTCTCATTATAACTATGTGCATATATCTTATTTTTTTATTTATAATTTTAAATGAATTTATGTGAATACCACTATATATTTCCCACAGGGGTGGTGGTGTTTAAGGCATATACTATAAATGTATCACATTTATTCATGAAAATGTGTCTAAGTACAAGAAGTGGATAAACAAGTACATTGCTTTGTAAAGTAGATGCTATTTCCATAAGGTGGCACAGTGGTTAGAATGCAGTATTGCAGGCTATTTCGGCTGTCTGCTGACTGCCACCAATTTAGCATTTTAATTCTCACTAGCTCAAGGTTGATTCAGGTTTCATCCTTCCAAGGTTGATAAAATGAGGACCAGGATTATTGGGAGCAATATGTTGAGTCTGTAAACAGCTTAGAAAGGGCTGTAAAAACACTGTGAAATGTATATATATGTCTAAGTGCTAATACTATTGTTAAGGTATAAGTGAATTGTTAGAATTCATGGAGATGTTTCATGTTTAGTGTATGATATGGCTGATGTGGTTGTTACAGTAGCTTTTATACTATAGAATGACATTTAATGACACGTTAATTTCAAAAATATCAAATCTTGTACAACATTGAAGTACAAGTGAGTAATCAACTCCCCCCAGAGATTAATACTACCCCAACCCTCCTCGGCTTTCGTAAGAGTCTTAAAACTCACTTACGTCGTCAGGCTTGGACAGATTAGATCTTGGCCCTTGTCCAATGAATGATTGTATGATTGTTGTAAGAATGGGTGTGACTGATTTTTAATCAATTGGAGATTTTAGATAGTCATGTAATTTTATATTAATTGGATTAACTTTATTTTAAATCACAGTCTTTTTATATGTTGTAAGCTGTCCCAAGTCTTTGGAGAGGGGCGGCATAGAAATCAAATTAATTAATTAATTAATAAACAAACAAACAAATAAATCCATCCATACATCCATACATCCATACATCCATACATAATATGATATTGAATGCCTAGATCATCTTCAAAAATTTTGGTCTTTTTTTAATCTGTAGATTATTCATAATATTTAAGTAGCTTGGTATGACAGTACTGTGGTACTGTAGATATGCATAGAAATGTAAATCTCCTTCAAATAATAACATCTTTTTAACTCATGCTTGTTTTGATAGCATAAAAGAGAAACTCTGAAGTCCACCAAGTATGTGGAGCTCATTATTGTGGCTGATAATCGGGAGGTAAGCAAAACCTAAAGTTAAAAAAGATTGTGGGTATAAAGACATATATTTATAAATTAATGGAATAATAGTAACCCTATTCTGAATTTTCCACACAATGCTAAAATAATAATCTGTCCCATTTGTACATATAAATCTTTGCTGCATTGCCTAACTTTGAACTAGAGGGAATGGAAATGTCTTCTGACAATAAGAAAATATTTGTGATATTGTTTTCTTTCCATGTAGTTTACCAATTACAAGTTCCATTCAAGGATGCATAAATTGTTGAAGTTTTGCTAAAAAAAGTTCATAATAGTTGGATGACGCACTTGGTAAAAATTAGTGGAAGTTGTGGAGTGCAATCAAAAATTAAACAAAATTAATTTGCACTATATTGCCATTTGCATTTTTCTACATTTAAAAATTACTGATTAGTTAAATAGCAACATTTTCTCCCTGTCTATCCATGGCAAACAAATAAATGATTTTTTCCGCTTCTGTACAGCAGGAAGTGTCCCAATGAAACAATTGTGTGAGAAACAAAATTAAAAGCAATATTCATTCACATAATCTGTGTTTTTTTTTCAATTATATGAGCAGTAGGAAGTTGTCTCTAGTCTTTTTTCCATGTAAAATCTAGACATTGTTGTTACTGCTTTTCAGAAGAAGGCAAGTTAGATTTATAAAGCAATAAATATAATTGTTGATAATTCAAATGATTAAAAATCCTTTCTAGTTTCAGAGACAAGGCAAAGATGTGGAAAAAGTGAAACTGAGGCTGATAGAAATTGCAAACTATGTTGATAAGGTAAGTTTTTCATTGGTACTACAGTATAATAATTTCCTTTGCTATAGAACAGTTTGCTTTACTAATCAGTTGAATTGAGGAATTGCCAAGCGGCCTCAATGACTCTCTAAAAAGATGCAAATGACCAGCTATCTGCAAGGAATATAAATCCTTCCATTCCCTACCGTCCAGTTAGAGCTAAAGAAGCTTCTTGGATGAGAAGCAGAATGTCTTCAAAGAAAAACCAGAAAGTCCAATTGCCTCTTGAAAAAACACCCTTGGGACAACTGTGACCTAGATGACTGAGGTTCTCAATAGACATTTACAATTGTTGTGGTTGCTTAAGGCCAACTCCTTTGGCTGCTGATTTTGATGCAGAGGAGTGGGAGCTGTCTGTTCACAGAAGACCCGTCTGGCTGGAGGACGAATCAGACAGTGAACCAGAAGGAGAAGCAGGGAGGGAAATGGAGAAGGAAGGGACTGGAGAGACAGAAAGGGGAATGGAGTCAGTCAGATCTCCAGCCAGAGTTTCATCTGAATCAGAAGGGGAGGAGTTAATGAACAATCTTATTCTTAATGTTCGGATCCGGAGAATTCTGGGAAGATGAGAGCAGCTGTGCAAACGCAGAAACAGATTAAAGGTCACAGGTGATAAGAATTAATGACGCTGCTGCAACCTTGAAAAGGGGGAGGGTTGCAGAGGGCTGTGTGGGAGTCTATCATTCAGTTTTGAAGAAAGTTTGTTGAATTATGGTTTCGTGTTTGCTGTGGATTTCTGGACATTCTGACATTTAAGCTGTGAGTTATTTCTGGCTGACATAAACCTGAAAGACTTCTGCACCGACTGGAGTAATTAACTCTGATCTATTGAACTCTTAAACTAACATTGCTCTGAAACTCCATGGTCTGCAGTTTTCTGAATATAAAAAACAATCCTTGCTTTATTTTTACAAGCGTGTGTGTGTGTGTGTGTGTGTGTGTGTGTGTGTGTTTGATTAATTACTTCATTCCTGGGTGGACCATGGCCAGGCAGAACAACAATCAGGTCATATTAATAAACTTTCACTATATAGAAAATCTGTATTATATAGGAATATAAAAGCATGCAAACAGACTTGCTGGACCAGATCATGGCCTATCTTCATCTAGCATCCCTCTCCCCCACACTGCCCAACAAGATGCCTCTGGCTACTCCAAGGAGGTGTAAATTCTTTACTACTTCTACCGCTCTGTCTCTGCAACTGTTATTTAGAAGAATACTTCACCCAACTGTTATTTAGAAGAATACTTCACCCAACTCAGTATTGTTACTGTTGTAACAGTAGTAATTTATGACACATGTGATATAATTTCAAAGTATTCCCTTTTATATTTGCTATTTTAATATGCTGTGAATCTATGCTGTTGTCTCTTGTAATCTAGCTATCATCTGTGTAATTTGACACACATTCTATTCATACTATTCTTGAAACTGAGAAGAAAGTTGTCCAATGAATTATTTAACATATCTGCTGTATATATATCAATAATTTGTCTCCTTTATTAACTTTAAGAGTTATGCAAATATAATCCAGAATATTGATCTGGTTTTCTCATCAGTTCTACAGGCCATTAAATATTAGAATAGTCTTGGTTGGATTAGAAGTCTGGAATGATGTGGATAAATGTACAGTAATTCAAGATCCCTTCACCACTCTTCATGAGTTTCTGGATTGGCGAAAAATGAAACTACTACCTCGTAAACCACATGATAATGCACAACTAGTCAGGTAAGCCTGCCAAAAGCAAAACTGGAACTTAAAAATTTAGATACTAATGTTGCTAGTGACATGACAAAAAATAGAAAGCCAATACATAGGCTACACATTGATAGAATCCAAGACCGGATTTTAAAGGAATGAAAATAGCACCACATAGAAAATCCTATATCCATATTACATCTCAAATAGTAAAATCCAAAATTATGTTCTTATATAACTGTTTTCCCTGTATTCATTATTTTAACATAGTTTCTTGTCTTCCATTAGTGGAATCTATTTCCAGGGCACAACCATCGGCATGGCACCTATAATGAGCATGTGCACCAAAGAGCAATCTGGAGGTATAGTTATGGTAAGTACTACAGTACCAAGATTGATCCTATTTATAGCTGGAAAGAAACAAATAGGGACAAAATAACATCCTACTGTTCTGTCTTCAATATTTCTGTCTATTTTTCCCCCATTTTTTGCAGCTATTTGAATTTAGAAATGATTGAATATATGCTTCCATTCTGGCATTTTATTTTTATTTTCTACTAAAACAGTGATGGTGAACCTATGGCATGCGTGCCACAGTTGTAACATGGAGCCATATTAGAGGACAGTCAAGGTGTTGCCCTATGTCATCTCCAGGCACATGCATACACTGGCCTGCTGATTTTCAGCCTTGGGGAAGGCCATTTCTCCCTCTGGATGCATGCAAAAAATGGCCCAACGGGCAAACAGGAAATTCGGAAAAATAGACTTCTGGTTTGCCCGTTGTGCTGTTTTTCATACTCTGGTGCTTCAGATAACTTCCCTGAAGCCTCTGGAGTGCAAAAAAACAGTGCAATGGGCAAACTGGAAGTCCATTTTTCCGAGCTTCCAGTTTGCCCGTTGGGCCATTTTTCACTATTCCAGGCTTTATGTGCACATGCGCGGCAGTGGTGTCTGTGCATATGTGCAGGGGACAGAGCAGGGGAGTGCAATTGGGGGGAAGGGAATGGGTATGGGTAGCTAGAACGTGCACACACACCATCACTGTACTAAAATGTTCTACCAAAACCAAAGCAGCTAATAAATTGAAACTGTGCTATCTGGGAAAGCCTTCCCAAAATATTTATGAGACATGCTACATTTTCTACTGTCCAGAGAGATGTAATAGAAGCCTTTCAAAGTTAATTGCTTATTTTTTCCAAATCCCAGTAATACGTTTTCGTTATACTGACAGATGACAAAGTACAATATGTAACTTTGAAAAAGCTTTCATATTAACTGTATTTTTGGTAGAAGATATTTTAACATTGTTTTTGTAGCCTTTCCAATATACATGTATGAATGAAAATGATAGACTATTAAATACAATGTAATCATGGATTTCAAAGAATTATTCTTAAGATATATTATTTTACTGAAGATAATATTATTTTACTGAAAGAGTAGTAGATCTTTGGAACAAACTTCCAGCAGATGTGGTTGGTAAATCCACAGTAACTGAATTTAAACATGCCTGGGATAAACATATATCCATTGTAAGATAAAATACAGGAAATAGTATAAGGGCAGACTAGATGGGCCATGAGGTCTTTTTCTGCCGTCAGTCTTCTATGTTTCTATGTTTCTAGATATTGACTTGTGTTAAAAATAACAGTAATGTCACAATTCTTTTGCTTTCAGGCCTAAATTAAAAATAAAATGCATGGTTTAAAGTACAAGTCCAGAAAGAATACTAAAGGAAGATCAAATAATTCCTCTAAGTGTAATTTAATAGATCTCCACAGGAACAGACAATGTTGAAATTGCTCAGTTAAGCCTCTAAGTGTTGATGGGAAGTTGATTCTTCAGCAATCTCTTATTTCTGAGGATTCCCTGTTAAATAAAGGAAATTCTGAAGCAGCATCAAGGAAATGTTTCATTTAAGTCTTTATTGAAGTAAAATATTTCCTTAAAGATATTGCCCTGCCCTGCCCCGCCCCGCCCCACCCCGCCCTGCCCTGCCCTGCCCTGCGTAAAGGGGATAGCTTCCCTTCTAACTAGATGAAGGCCCTTTTATTATCAACAGTGTGTCATTTAAATCAAGCATTTCTGATGTTTCCCGATTACCGTAAAGTAAATTTATTTAAAGTAATTTGTAATTTATAAAATAATGCAAATTACTTTCTGGCTAAAGAGAGGCAATAACAATTACAATATATCCCTGTACCAAGTTACTAGCAGATTCTGTACTAGATACTGAAACATCCCTCTGAAGTTACCATACAGTTCCCCTTTTTTTGAGTAACAAATGCCCATAAACCTAACAAATTGATTATGCCACAGCAAATCAGTGAGAACTTCTACACAAAAAGGAAGTACGCAGATAAATAAGAACCAAGAAAAATAAACGTTTTTCAAAATCCAAAGAAAAAGCATCACATCAGCATTAATTCCTTGTCTTGTATGGTTAATTTTTTTTGTTTTCCCAAAGTGAAGCATATTACAATGTCTCCTGACTCTGAGGAGTGTCCCCCACTTTCCCCACTTCCCTTTTATGTGATAAACAAACTCATTGCTTTAATTGGTTGGAATGGAAAAAAAGAAACCTCTCAGATTTTTAAACCAATCCAGCAATTTCTCCCTCCAAAAACGTCTGCAATTGACAAGTGAGAACATTTGCGATCTGATTGTAACATGTTTAGAAACAATAGTGAAATCACAGCAATTAGTATTTGTATATTTTAATAGTTGGGGGTTTTTTACAAGGAAAAATAACAGATGGACTCAGTAAGGAGATCTCAGTTTAAAAAACACTGTTAAATAATAAAGCAAACTCTATACAAATATCAGAACTGATTGGGTCAAATAAAGAAAGATAACTACAGTATATTATTTCAGAGGGCATAGTAGCAATAGTAAGCATTGGATTTTGAGTTTGATGCAAGTGAAGTAATTGTTAGTCATGTGAATTGATTTCAAAGTATCTGGGGAAGGTTTCTTGAATATTTGGAAGTAGTAGGAATATCTGGGTACAGCAGATGTTTGGATTTTTTAAAGTGGATTTTAAATTCTGGAAGTTAGATTGTTAATAAAGCTAAATGGAAAAGGAGCTTAAGATCAAGGAGAAAGCACAATTACAAATAAGTCAAATGAGGGGTAAAAAGGAAGGCATCAGTAGAAACCAAATTGTTTGTTTCTTTGTTTCTTTGTTTGTTTAATTGGATTTATATGCTGCCCCTCTCTGGATTAGACAAAAAAACAAAGTGAAAATCCAAAAATAAAAAGGACACTTACAAGTAATTCAGAAAAAAATTAGGAAACAACAGAACAAACTGAGATTAAGAAACTGAGAAAGGGCTTTTTTTCATACAGTCAGCTAAAAAGCAAAGAGAGTAAAAAGTTTATAAATAATAAAAAAAGATAAAAACTATTCACTTTCTTCAACTCTCTCCAACAGTAGATTATGTGCTTCATCATAAAATTGTAAAGAGCAGGATGAATAAAGATGACCAGAGAATAACTATTTACTTAGTAATATAACTATATACTTAGACTCTAAGTAGGCCTGTCCAACTGGTGGCCTGTGGGCTGGATACATCACGCACAGGTCACGCCCATCCTGGCTCCACAGAGTGGAAATAAGTCTTGCTATGTAACGATCCGGCCTGTGACGCAATCAAGTTTAACACCCATGATTTAGAGTCTAATTTCCAGTATTACATGAACTGAATCTTAATATAATTATCCTCAGATAGTGAAGAAACTAACTGGTGCTACCCTATTGTTATTGCTGAAATTCATTTAGCAGTCTGGTGGACTGCTAAGATGACCAGAAGAGAGCAGAAAGAAGAAAAAATAGATCTAAAACTGCAACCTGGTAATGTTACCTAAGATTGATTGATTGATTGATTGATTGATTGATTGATCAATATTAATCATTTGAGGTTGAAAGAGAAACACTGTTGTACAGGTAGTCCTCAATTTGCAACAGCTCATTTAGTGACTGAAGTTATAACAGCACTGAAAAAAGTGACTTATGACTATTCTTATTTATTTATTCAATTTTTATGCTGCCCTTCTCCTTAGATTCAGGGCGGCTTACAACATGTTAGCAATAGCACTTTTTAACAGAGCCAGCATATTGCCCCCACAATCCGGGTCCTCATTTTACCCATCTCGGAAGGATGGAAGGCTGAGTCAACCTTGAGCCAGTGATGAGATTTGAACCACTGACTTACAGATCTACAGTCAGTGGCCTGCAGTACAGCACTCTACCTGCTGCGCCACCGCGGCTCTTCACACAACGGTTGCACCATCCCCAAAGCCAAGTGGTAAAAATTCAGATGCTTGGCAATTGGTTCAGATTTAAGACAGTTGCAGTGTCTGGGAGTCATGTGATCATCTTTTGCAACCTTCTGTCAAGCTAAGTCAATGGAGAAGCCAGATTCACTTAACCACTGCAATGATTCACTTTAACAACTGTGGCAAGAAAGGTCATAAAATGGGCAAAATCCATGTCTCACTTAGCAACAGACATTTTTGTGTGTGATCATAAGTTGAGAACTACCTGTACAGTTCATTTGTAGAGGTGAATCTGAAGTCCCACTCTGAAAGTTCAGGGGGCACCAACAGTCCATTGCTGTAATAATTGTAGATGTTAGTCTGTGATCCACTCATGGTTTTCTATCAGATTTGGTGGCTTTCTTCAAAGCTGGCAGAGTTTAATTGCAATAGTCCAGAGCCCACAGTGAGTTCTGTCAGCAGCTGCAGCTCTTAGCTCCCTTACCTGCATTTCACAGTGGTGTAGGGCAATGATGGCAAATCTATGACACGGGTGCCAGAGGTGGCACGTGGAGCCATATCTGCTGGCACATGAGCTGTTTCCCTAGCTGAGCTCAAACGTGCATGTGTGTGCAGGCCAGCTGATTTTTGGCTCACACATAAGCTCTGGAAGGGCATTTTTGGCTTCCAGAGAGCCTCTTCTAACAGCTCCACGGAAGCCTTTGGAGCCTGGAGATGGCAAAAACACGAGCCTACTGGGCCCACCAGAAGTTGGTAAACAAGTCATTTCCAGACTTCAGAGAGACTATGGAGGGGAGGGGAAGCTGTTTTTGCCCCCCCAGGCATTGAATTATGGGTGTGGGCACTTGCCTATGCACAATAATACATGCCCATACTCTTTTGGCACACGAGAGAAAAGAGATTCGCCATCACTGGTGTAGGATTTCTTTCAGAGTTGTAGTGCTTGTGATCTAGTTTTTCATTATTATATTGTTTGTGATATTCAATTGCATTTTATTGTAGGTGACTATGATATAAACCACAGGGAGTCAATTGAGGCTGGTAGTATACAAATTAAATAAATAAATATCTATCAGAGGGTAAGCTTATATTCACATCCAAAATTATGCTTAACAAATTGATTATGAACTTTTCCCTTGGTAACAGCTACAGAAATGTCTATAATACATTTCTAAAATAAGCTACAATTCCTAAACATATTCTGAAATACCCATCATTCATATGAGTCTAATTAACACTTCAGGCTGATTACAGGGTAATGCATGCATATTTTGGGAATTGCTAGTTTTCCTCCCGACATACTTCCTTCTTGGCATCATCACAACTTTATTTGTCTTTCTTTTCCTCTCTGTGCCACTTTAATGTATTTATGATTCAGTGCTGATGTTTTAATATTGAAATGTTCTCTTAGAGAAATGGATTTTGGAAAAAGAGCTCATTTTCATGGAAATGAGTCATCCAGGGGAAAAAAATTGAGAGCATAATGTATTAAAGGAAGACTTAGTCTTTGTCATTAATCTGTTGTAATTACTTTTATAGTATTTCTTATTGCATTTGTAAATAACACACTTGAATACCATTTGGGGTATTTTCTGGCTATTTTTAAATGAAACTTTGATGCTTTTTCAGATTCCTTTTTGATCTCTCATGTATTTGATAGTATTTGATATTAAAATGAATGAATGAATGAATGAATGAATGAATGAATGAATGAATGAATGTTTATGGATAATTCTGGTATCAAATAACAAGAGAGAGTGTCAGAGAGAAAAAGATAGACACAGAAGACAGACTGCTCATAAATTATAATTTCAGGCTAAATGCATGAAAATATCACATTGCCCATTTACTTAAATATTATAAATTAACAGGTCAAACACCTGGTCAAAGCAGGCAAAGCAGAAAAATATATTTTTCAAATGCAAATAATAAATAGATCAGGTCTATCCAATCTATTAACTCCAAAGAGAGAAATGGGAACAAAATTGATATGGTAGAATGCCCTTAACAAATAGTCCCTCTGGATTTCACTTAACCATAGGACAGAGGTCTTCAAACTTGGCAACTTTAAAACTTGTAGACTTCAATTCCCAGGATTTTCCAGTACTCCACAAAGTTGCCAAGTTTGGGGGCCTCTGCCCTAAAGAGAATATTGTCATTGGTTACAGAAGTGTTGCATTGTAGAAACTTCTGGTTTTGTTTAAAGGTTTTCTCTAGATACAGAGAGAAACACTGATTTGATAAAGACACACATTGCATAAAGAGTTAATTTAGCTACTTCTGCATATTTTTTCAAATAGGCATTTCAGGGCTAAAACATGATCCTTGGTTCTAACTACTGTAAAGTCAGCTTGTTCTTTCAGGTCTGTCCATCCACATTGATAAGTTCTTGAGAAGATATATAGTGTACATTTACTGTATTACTAAGTAAACTAAATCTTCTGTAATTAACAGAGTGAGAACATCTATTTTTGTTAACTGAGGTTCCTATGACTAAGCACCAGTTTCTGGTATATGGAATGTTGGATTAATACAAAGTAATTAGTTAGCATAAGTGCACACCATCCCACAGTCGATGTTATTAATTCTTGTAGTATAAGGTCATAGTTTCTTATCATTATTATACTACATTCCAACAAAATGCATAGCACTAAATTAATTAAATTAAATCATCAGAAATAACAGATAGGCAATACAAACCTTTACAATAACATTTAGTGGCTAATCTATTGGTAGTTTTAAATCTTCCACTTGTGATAGATAATCAACCCCTAATTTCCCATGGCACAGTTGTCAGGAGCTTCCAAATGATGCAGTCCCAAATGACATTTAGAAAGTGATAACGAAGTATTCAGAGAAGAAAAGGAAGGATGGAACTATTGTCTTCAGAGAGTCAACACTTCTTCCCTGACTGCTTTTTAATCACATACTCCTCAAAACAAATCAGATTATTGCAGGGGTGAAATTCAATTTTTCCCTATCTGTGGACATAGCTTAGTGGGTGTGACAGGGGAAGGATATTGCAAAAACTCCATTCCCTCCCCACTCCTGGGGGAAGGTTATTGCAAAATGCCCATTCCTTTCCCATTGCCAGGGGAAGGATATTGCAAAATCTCCATTCCCTTCCCACTCCTGGGGGAAGGATATTGCAAAATCCCCATTCCTTTCCCATTGCCAGGGGAAGGATATTGCAAAACCCCCATTCCCTCCCCACTCCTGGGGGAAGGATATTGCAAAATCCCCATTCCTTTCCCATTGCCAGGGGAAGGACATTGCAAAATCTCCATTCCCTCCCCACTCCTGGGGGAAGGATATTGCAAAATCCCCATTCCTTTCCCATTGCCAGGGGAAGGACATTGCAAAATCCCCATTCCCTCCCCACTCCTGGGGGAAGGATATTGCAAAATTCCCATTCCTTTCCCATTGCAAGGGGAAGGACATTGCAAAATCTCCATTCCCTCCCCACTCCTGGGTTAAGGATATTACAAAATACCCATTCTTTTCCCATTGCCAGGGGAAGGACATTGCAAAATCTCCATTCCCACCCCACTCTGGGGCTAGCCAGAAGTGGTATTTGCCAGTTCTCCAAACGACTCTAAATTTCCACTACTGTTTCTCCAGAACCTGTCAGAATCTGCTGAATTTCACCCCTGGATCATTGCCTCTTGATCATCCTTCTAGCAACAGCAGCTAAACAAAGATCGAGTCAATCTTTGCTTGGTTGCCTTTTTTCTTATCGGGGTTGCAATTTTTCAGAATTTCCCCTTTTAACTTGAAGAAATATTTCCTAATTTAAATACTTATTGTTAGGATCCAATCTGGGTGGGTCACCAGGACCAGACATTTAGTCTTCCAAGCTCTCGGACTCATCCTCAGAGAACTTTTCTCTTGCCAGACACATTTTGATGTGAGAAAAATTCCTTGAGGATGGGCTTTAGCATGAGTCTGAAAGCTCGGATGCCAAAAGCCCAGTGACCCCATCCAGATTGGATCCTGCAATATTATCCTGAGACATGTATACAGTGATACCTCATCTTACAAACGCCTCGTCATACAAACTTTTCGAGATACAAACCCGGGGTTTAAGATTTTTTTGCCTCTTCTTACGAACTATTTTCACCTTACAAACCCACCGCCACCACTGGGATGCCCCGCCTCCGGACTTCCGTTGCCAGCAAACCACCTGTTTTTGTGCTGCTGGGATTCCCCTGAGGCTCCCCTCCATGGGAAACACCACCTCTGGACTTCTGTGTATTTGCGATGCTGCAGGGTAATCCCAGCAGAGCAAAAAACGGGTGCCTCGCTGGCAACGGAAGTCTGGAGGTGGGGTTTCCCAGCAAGGGGAGCCTCAGTGAAATCGCAGCATTGCAAAAACACAGAGGTCTGGAGGTGGGGTTTTGAGGACTACGGTGTTTTTGCGATGTTGCAATTTCACTGATGCTCCCTTAGCTGGGAAACCCCACCTCCGGACTTCTGTTGCCAGCGAAGCGCTAGTTTTTGCGATGCTGGGATTCCCCTGCTGGGATTCCCCTGCAGCACTGCAAAAACACAGAAGTCCGGAGGTGGGGTTTCCCATTGAGGGGAGCCTCAGAGGAATCCCAGCAGTGCAAAAACGGGCGCTTCGGCTGGCAAAAGGGGTGAGTTTTGGGCTTGCACGCATTAATCGTTTTTCCATTGATTCCTATTTGAAACATTGTTTCATCTTACAAACTTTACACCTTAAGAACCTCGTCCCGGAACCAATTAAGTTTGTAAGACAAGGTATCACTGTATTTGCCTTCATTCATGGTTATTGTTAGGCCTCGTTTCTGAAGGCAGAGCAGCAGCTAATAATTTAGCTGCACCAGTAATTGACATTAATGTTCTTTAAATCCCTCCAAGCGATATAGGATTTCTGATCGTCCATGCCTTGGTGGTGTGCCAAAAGAGTTAATCAGCCTGGCTTCTGAGGTGTCATCTAAAGAATTTTCATTAGACAGAGTAGCTGCTTAAACTTGGTTGTCAAGGTCACAGATAATACAGGAGCACTGGGGACATTATCAATTGGCACTATACCCATGTAGTTAATATCAATGTCATTTGCAACAGCTGTCTCATTTGAAATAACCAACAGGTTTACATTCTCATTGTGAAACAACCAGGCTTGAATAATAATAAAATAGTTACTGATAAGGTTGCAAAAACAATCAGTCAATAAACTACTATTTTTACTAAAAGGTTTTCACTTTATACAATTTGGAGCGCAGGACAGTTAATATGAGGAGATTCCTCTTTCTGTCATAGCAAGATTCCTTTCCCTGTCATGCTTGGCAACCATTGGATTGCATTCAAATCAGTCTGATGATATTAGCAGCAAAGGAGTGGACTCCATAAGGAACAAATGCCTTTCCAAGAGTACCAGTGACCTCTGTTAACTATATTGAGAGAATCAGTAATGTGATCTGGTTAGATTGAGCCCAACTACAGTGGTACCTCTATCTAAGAATGCCTCTACTTACGAACTTTTCTATAAAAGAACCAGGTTTTCAAGATTTTTCGCCTCTTCTCAAGAACCATTTTCTACTTACAAACCCAAGCCTCCGAAACTGTAACTGGAAAAGGCAGGGAGAAGCCTCCATGGGGCCTCTCTAGGAATCTCCTGGGAGGAAACAGGGCCGGAAAAGGTGGGAAGAAGCCTCTGTGGGGCGCCTCTAGGAATCTCTTGGGAGGAAACAGGGCCTCCACCCTCCCTGTGGTTTCCCCAATCACACAAATTATTTGCTTTTACATTGATTACTATGGGAAAAATTGCTTCTTCTTACACATTTTTCTACTTAAGAACCTTATGAACGAATTAAATTCATAAGTAGAGGTACCAATGTATTTTGTTTTGTAGTTACTTTTATTTTGTGTGTGTGTGTGTTTCAGTCTAACTTGGGAGCCAGTTAATATGTGTTTATCCAATGTGCCAGTTTGCTGAGGGCTTCAGTAATCTAAAACTTTCTGGATGTTCTTTGAAATATTTTGAAGTACTGGTAGTCCTTGACTTGTAACCAATTGTTTAATGAACTGTTCTTGGTGTTACAATAGTAACATTGCCCACACCTACATGTTTGCATTTTGGGCATTTGTCAGACAGATTGCATTTACAGCTAATTGCAGAGACATATAATCCCAGGATTGATTTGCAATACTTTTTGCTTGTTTTCAAAATTGTTGTTTTTTTGCCAGAAAGAAAGACTCATTTGGAAGAATGGGTTCATTACGTGACCACATGGTTTGCCTAATAACCACGTTATTCATTTTATGATACCACTAAACTCACTTTGCAATCATCATAAAAACAGTTATAAAATCAAGTCCGGTGATGTCTCTGAAATAACTTATGATCAAAATTCCAGACTCCATTGTGGTTATAAATCAAGGACTACCTGTAGTTTTTTAACTTGTTTTACTGCTATTATGCAGAAATAAGCATGACAATTTATTACATCATTACATTACAACTACATCTTTCTTCAGAAATAATTTATCTTGTTCACTACAAAGGGCAGAGAAGAGTCTCCAAGAGATGATTAGGGGGCATTTAATTGTATCCATCAAGGCAAAGTAGAGAAGAAGTAGACAATATAGTTTATGGTGATCATTTCTCCTGGAAAGATGATAGGAGGTGTAATTTACATTGCTTCTACAATTCTGAGCACTGATTCCCATTCCAGAAACATTGTTATCTGTTGGGAAATAATTTAATTTGTCTTCCTTGTTTGCTCTCCTCTTATTAGTTGCTTTTTAAAAGGAAAATATTTGTGTTTTTTAAAAAATTTCTTTGCTGGATTTGCAGAAATCAAAGTGCCTGGGATGTTTGCACAATACTATCCTTTCCAATTTTGATATTGTCAGGATATGCATATGTGCACCAATAAAACCAAACACCACAGATCAAATTGGAACAAAATGTATGGCCCTAAATGGTAGGGCAATACAATAAAAACAAAAGAACAAAAGAAAAGGGGAACACAATAAGCTATCCCCACAGCTGCACAATGACTGTTATTTTTCACCCACCAGCTGGATGGCTGGTGCAAATCTGGAAGCTATTGTAGAGGTAAGGTCTAGTGAATTAAGAGCTCAACAGCCTGCATGGCGGCTAAGTTTGCTGCACAGGGCTAAGTTTGACAAAGTGTGGTCATCCTTGGGGAATCGAGGGCCATCAGGTGGCCTTAGAAAACCGGTCCAGGATGGAGACATAACCGTTAAAAACTCCCTTGCCAATAGCTTCACGTATTTGCATTTGCTGTTAGCTTGATAGTATTAATAAACTTAGGAAGGAAGAATGATGGAATACATTGGCTGCAGTTCCCCAACTAATTAAATCAAAGTACTTGGTGCCAGGCCAGTAGATTTTGTCCTTTAAAACAACTTGGAGGAACTGGCCAGTATTATTTAGCACAAAACCTGTTCATGGCGGTGAGAGCCCAATGTCATAACAGTATGGCAACTGTGCTGTTGGATCAATGTACATACAATAATGATGTAAGGAGAATCCATTCATAAAGTGTTTTGTGAAGTGAACTCCCTACCTCATTTTTTTATTGGCTGTCATCAAGTAAAATACAGTATATTGCCTACAATGGGTTATGTTCACTAGTGAAATGAAAAGCAGGTAGTGTTGCAAAATAGGAAGGAAGGACAGCAGCATAACTTGAAATTGGCTGAAAGGAGAGCTTTAAGAGAATGCAACACTAGAGATAAACTTAAATACACTCATATAAAAGATAGTGTCCTTCAAGGAATATAATCCAACCAATCTTCTAAACCTTGGTACGTATGCTGTAGCATTTTGCCTTGAATCCTGTAATATTCCTTCCAATAGTTTCAAGTGGTTTTTTTTTCTCTGAGCTGATATTTTTGTCTTTGCCTCCCTACTGTTCTTTGAGACTTAAGGCAAAACAAAATAACAATCAGGGGTGCTCTGGAACAAGAGGGTAATCATCCGCCCCTATATAAATGCAGCAAATGTTAAAAAGGGGGGGAGCAGGAATTTGATTGGCTTGTTAATGTTTTGGCTTCCTATGCAGATAACCGTGATAACAATCCAGTTCTAAGGCGACTGATTGCAAAAACAGATAGTGTAAATGGCTCTACTGCCCAATTGTTCAGCTTGATTCTCAAAACCCGATTTGATTGTAAACTTTTAAGGATCATGCTCCATTGAAACCATCCTAATTTTAGACTCAGTGTTTGAAATCATGGATGATTTCAGGTTGATGACAATGAAGCATCTTGTAAAATCATTTGACAAGGGAAAACAATTGAAAAAGAGAAGGAAGGAGGAAAAAACAGACCAGAAAACATGAGCATTTTTCCGGCTTCCTGTAATTTTCTCATCAACATGGAAGTTTTCAATTGTTTGTTTAGAATGTCTTTATGTAATAATTTTGCTGCATTATGTAGTACTTCCTGCCTTGAACAATTTGGTCTAGATAATGATTAAACCTGTATTCAGAAGACATCAAATAGTTCTCATTTCTTAATTGATGATAATGATGTTGTCTTCAAGCTATATCATTTATTGCTTTTCTCCAGATGTGATACTATCTTCACTTTTATTTATTTCAGTGATTATTTAAAAGTATGAGCATTCTTGCATTAAAGAAAAATCCAGAAGTATGGTTTGGGGCTTAGATTACTTCTTTAAAATAAAGTTTACTATTTTTTTGTGCATATCAAAAACAAATGGAAAAACTACATAACAATATCTCTTCAATCTTTTTTTTTCTAGTTGAAGTAGAGATACTTTACAACACTATTTTACTCTTTTTAGTTAAAGTTGAAACACTTTATAACATTTCTTTTCACTGAATTTCTTAATATAAGGAATAATAATATTAACAATTGTTCATTAAATATATCATATTTAATGAAACAATTACATAGATCTGTCCATGTTAGGGGTGTGCAATGTTTCTATCTTGGGAGAATTTGACCCATTCTTCCCAGAATGTGATTATTCCCAAGTATTTTATAATTTTCCATTCCTCGCATAAAGAAATTTATGATTTAGATTATAATTCAGCCCTCCAGATATTAAGGGACTCTGGAGCCATATCTAAGTTACATGTGAAAAAGTCTTTCTCGTGATGCCGTTGCCACAATCTTCAGCTCCTGGCACTCATGGGATATATTGAGTATAAATAAAACATTTACTAGCCTGAAGCTGGTACTGTATATTCATTTCTTTTTCAGCCTGATGAGTCGAACAGAGTTCAGGATCCAGTGGTTTCTCTGCCATGTTTTTCTTTTCCCTACTGGCTGTGGAGGATAATAAATGATACATAATGTGGTTTACAACATACAAGTATTTGAGTGCTTTAAAACATAAATTGGTTTCACTTGTTTTACAGCTGTCTGTAGAGCAAAGAAAGTAGTTATATTTAAAATAGAAATTAGAATTTACTAACTTAGCATAAACTACCCTGTTTTCCCCCCAAATAAGACATCCCCTGATAATAAGCCCAATTGGGCTTTTGAGTGCACGGCAATAAGGCCAAGCACTAATTTCAAGGTTCCAAAAAATATAAGACAGGGTCTTATTTTCAGGGAAACATGGTAGTAGCCTCGGTGATGCTGGAATCTCTACTTTCCCTCTTTATCGCAGTTTTTCTATACCTCTTTGGAATGCACTACTGCAGGCTATTTCTGCTCATTGCTGGCTGGCTGCAATTTGGCAATTCAGATCTTACCAGGATGACTCAACCTTCCATCTTTCCAAGATTGGTAAAATGAGGACTCTGTAAACCGCTTAGAGAGGGCTGTAAAGCACTGCGAAGTGGTATGTAAGTCTAAATGCCATTCCTATGCTATTGCTATTATAGGGCTGCTGACTGATTTCATGGATAACAGCCCTGAAGATCCATGACAGTTCCTATTCAATGCAACACAGTGAAGTGGGGGAAATAATTCCCCTTCCCGACCCCATCTATAATAACTCACAACTGAAGATATTATTTGGCAACTTCATTCTCTAAAAAACTTCAAGACCAAATTGGCACAACTGAATGTATTAAAATTACTATTATAAAGTTTTGGGTGAAATACACAAATAATGGTATTCATTCAATGATTTTTTTAAAAAAATAATAGTTTTTTCTGAATTGATTTATTTCTTTCATATGGCAGTTGATTCATTATATTACCAGAAAATTATGAAATTTAAGCCACTAATATATTTGAAATGTCTTTTGTTTAGATTTGAGACAGTTCTGAACATCTATTCTCAGTGCTTAAAAGAGTGCTTGAGATGTTATGAAGAGGACTTCTTTTGGAAGAGTACAGTTTGAAAATAGGCATTTAGAAAAAGATATGTGTAATAATTACTGACTGATAGTAATTATTACTTGGGGAAAAGGAATCCTCAATCTGAGCATTGTATTGGCAGTTCTATGTTAGCAAAAACTTCAGAAGAGAAGGATTTAAGGGTAGTGATTTCTGACAGTCTCAAAATGGGTGAGCAGTATGGTCGGGTGGTAGAAAAAGTAAGTAGGATGCTTGACTGCATAGCTAGAGGTATAACAGGAAGGAAGAGGGAGATTGTGATCCCGCTATATAGAGCGCTGGTGAGACCACATTTGGAATACTGTGTTCAGTTCTGGAGACCTACAAAAAGATATTGACAAAATTGAACGGGTCCAAAGACAGGCTACAAGAATGGTGGAAGGTCTTAAGCATAAAACGTAACAGGAAAGACTTAATGAACTCAATCTGTATAGTCTGGAGGACAGAAGGAAAAGGGGGGGCATGATCGAAACATTTAAATAAGTCAAATGGTTAAATAAGGTTCAGGAGGGAAGTGTTTTTAATAGGAAAGTGAACACAAGAACAAGGGAACACAATCTGAAGTTATTTGGGGGAAAGATCAAAAGCAACATGAGAAAATATTATTTTACTGAAAGAGTAGTAGATCCTTGGAACAAACTTCCAGCAGACATGGTTGGTAAATTCACAGTAACTGAATTTAAACATGCCTGGGATAAACATATATCCATCCTAAGATAAAATACAAAAAATAGTATAAGGGCAGACTAGATGGATCATGAGGTCTTTTTCTGCCATCAGTCTTCTATGTTTCTATGATAGCCAAGCATTCATTTATGATATATGTCTAATCCATTTTGTGGGAAAGGGGTATAAGGATATCAATTTTGCAAGAAAATAGGTGGATGTCATAGGGAATATTGTGGAAAGGTTGTCATGTAAGTGTTTGAGTCAAGATGTCAATCACTGAAGTGAGTTCCTACAGGGATATAATTATAAAAGAAAAGAAGAACTTAATGCTACTTTACTCTTACTGTCTACAAAATTCTTACCCAGAAAATTGATACTTCATTTATATAACTCTACTGGTAGTCAAAGGAAAAATATGCTTTCTACCAAAATTTTGGAAGACGTGTACTTATGGCAAGCTTTTGCATTATTTCTTACATTATAATATTTTATGAAAACTTAGGTTTGGTATACAGTACTTGTGGATTTACATTACTTTTTCCTTTGCCATTCATGAAAGGCACATCACTATGTAAAGTGAATCTCTTAAAACATTCCAATAAGGTGGTGTGAAAGCTCTGTCTCTGTTTGAATGGACCATCAGTCAAATCACCATTTCCTGTTTCAATCAGTGCTATACATTCATGGGTGAACCAGACCATGAATAGAAAGATACATCTACATCACAGGGTCCCTTTCATAAGAGCCAGATCTGAGATCACCACTGCAGTCCTTTGTTGCAATGATGTAGTTGGGCTTCCATAGAAATTTGAAGGCTTCAAAAATTAACCAGAATTCTCACTGTTCCTATGGAAATACAAAAGTAATTTTGGAGTGCTTTCTCTGAAGCTATTGAATAGGCAGCTATCAAGAAGATAAATGTTTCATCTCATTTCACTTCTCAGCACCTGGGACTTTCACCTTCTCTCTAGAACAGGAGTGAAATCCAGAAAGTTCTAACAGGTTCTGGAGAACAGGTAGTGGAAATTTTGAGTAGTTCAGAGAATTGGCAAATTCCACCTCTGCTGGCTCCAAAATGGGGTGGAAGTCAGAAGGGAATGGGGATTTTGTAATATCTTTCCCCTGGAGTGGGGTAGGAATGGAGATTTTGTAGTATGCTTCCCCTGCCAAGCCATGCCCACCAAGCCACACAATGCCCACCAAGTCACGCCCACAGAACCAGTAGTTTAGGAAATTGATTTCACCACTGCTCTATAAGAATTTGACCTTGGTGTATTCTCTTGCACACAGTAGCTATTTCTGATTGCTTTACATTAGTTTACATGGAGTAAGCTATGTTATGTACATAGATATAACAGACCGGTATGAAGTATCTTTCAAGTCTGAGATAGATTGCATTTATGCCCATAAAAAACTGGATGTTGTACCATTTGAAATGCAACTATGAAAAAAATCCCCTTCATACTGCAAATTACTTCAAATAATATTACATACTGCTAATGTAATTCATGCTTTTTAGAATATATTTTTCTATAAACAACATTTTCTTCAATAATTTTATTACATTTTTTTCTGTAGACAACATTTATGAAATTGCATTGATAACTGGTGATATAAAAATAGCTTTCTATTACTGCCTCAAATGATTGCCTTTCCAACAGTATTACAAGGCTGTTTGCATGTATAACTCCTAATTAGATAAGGCAAATATGAATTTGGAAAACAGCAAGTGACTGAGTATAGTAGTAATAGGTATTGGGTAATGCCACTTTCTGAGCCTATAATAATTTTTTAATAAATTAGAGTGTTCCAGGATTGTTTTTGTTTTTTTTTAAATTAAAATGAGATTTGTGTGCTTTCTTTTTAGGATCATGCAGACAATCCATTGGGGGCAGCAGTAACTCTGGCTCATGAACTCGGCCACAATTTTGGTATGAACCATGATACACTGGAAAGAGGTTGTCACTGCAAAACAATTGCAGACAAAGGGGGCTGCATTATGAACCCTTCAACTGGGTAAGTACAAATTGTATTTGAAAAAATATTTGTCTGCTACTGTAGATTTCCTTTTAGATGAGAGGTATACCTCTGAAAACTTTGTAAGAAGAACACATCCTGTTTATAAGAACTGGACATTAGTGCAGAGATCATACATAATTTGTTAGAATAAAAATATTCTAAATTTTCAATTCTTGAAGAAAAGAAATACAGTGGTACATCGGTTCTTGACCACAATTCGTTCTGGAAGTGTGGTTGAGAACCAATTTGGTTGAGAACTGAAACAATTTAAAATAAATTCCCCTCCTCAGTTGTCTCTCCCTCTATCGTGCCTGCTTCTGTCCCCGTCTCTCTCTCTCTCTCTCTCTCTCTCTCTCTCTCTCTCTCTCTCTCTCTCTCTCTCTCTGTGTGTAGCTTGCCGGCTTCTATCTTCAGCTCTCTCTCTCGCTCGCCCGCTACTGTCCCTGGCTCTCTCTCTCTCTCTCTCTCTGTAGCTTGCCGGCTTCTGTCTTCAGCTCTCTTGAGTTTTCGAGTTCCAAATATTTGTTCGGATTTCAGGGCAAAAGTTTCTTGAATTTCCTGTTCGAATACCGATTTGTTCGAACTGAGAAGCGTTCGAAAACCGAGGTACCACTGTATATTTTGGTACTCATCACACCTCCCAGAACCAATTAATGAGCAGTAAGTACAAAGGTAGCATTGTATGGTAGGTCAATGACAGCTTGGTCGGTCAAGGAATGTAGGGAGTATAGTGTACCTGCTCCTCCGCAAAGTCATGATCGCTTATTGTGTTCTCCTTACTTACTAAAGTTGTAAGGAAGGGTATGGAAGATTGTAGAATAACTGCACTCAAAGTCTTCTAAGTAATTTCAGCTTGAGAGATGTACTGAGTGAAATGTCCCAGGGCTCTGCTCTTTGCCCAGTGCTGTTGAGCAACAGGATTTGGAGAGGGAGTGAACGGATGCATTCCAAATTTACAACTGGGAAGGAATGGATAATACTTGAGATGGAGTGGATTTAAAAAGTTCTAAAGTGGCTTGAGCAGTGGGCTGAAATGAATAGGGTGGATTTATTGATGTGAAATTGGAAGTTCTGCATCTAAGTAGGAAAAATAAAAGCCACAAGTATATGGTGATGAGAATTGGCTTAGCAACAGTACATAGGAAAAGGATCTGGGAGTTCTTATAGACTACCAATTAAAAATGAACCTGCAGTGTGATACAGCTGTTAAAAATTCAAATACTATCTTGGAGTACATTACTAGGAACACACCATTTAGATCATCAGAACTGTTCCAATTCTACCCCAGTCACAGCCCAGTAATAGTCTATTGCTGGTTCAAATAGTTTTGTCCTCGTCCTGAATGCAGTGTTTGTTTCTTCCCCGGAATTTGTGACTTATATTTGTTTGTTTCATTTTTTTCTATTGCGTACATTTATTGTTTGAAGCTGGGGGTCTGCCAAATCAAAATAAATTTCCCTGAGAGTAAAAAAAAACATGTTTTAATTAGTTCAATTTGTTTAAATCATGGTGGGTTCAATTTAAGAGAGTAGGTTACATTTTTTATTTTGCTTTGGAGAAGATGGTTCTGATCTTCCTTTTCATTATTTTTAAATGTGTGCATGCACATAAATGTGAACATTGCCCTTTAGTGAAAGATACTGCTGCCAATGTGGTTTTATTTATGAATATACATGGAATTTATTTTCTGCTCTGCTGCCTATTGTTTAAACAAAATCAGGTGGCGATGGTAATACAAGTGCTTGCTAATGATAGCCTGGTTTACCAATCACATCCAGATGTCAAGTTCATTATAATCTCCTTTCTTTTCTCACTGCCGTTTTGAAATAAATATCCTTTTTTCATCCCTCTTGTACCTCATATTATCTTCAGGAAGCTAAAGATGCTTAGTTCTCAATCACCTATCAAACTGAAAGTCTAAATGCCTAGACTAAGCTGGAGTTCCAGAAGACTTGAGGAGGAACACTATTGTTCATGTATCTTATTGATGTAATGACTACAAAGATTACATTTCCCATATACTGTATCTTTACACTTTCCAGCAAGCCCACCACTACTCTTGGTATTTCTCTCATTCTGGATGTTGTTGCCTCATCCAATTCCCATGGACTTTATTATACATCTTTTGTCATGAGAACTTTATTTCATATGTCTTATTGAGATTTCTTCAGTTTTCACTCTTCACATGAAATATTCCTGAAGAAACCCTTCTGTCTTTTGGTCTTCTTTCTATTCATACAAAGCTACAGGTTACTATTACCCCATAGCAAAATATTGGTTGGCATTTTATGCTAGCAATAATATATTGACATACAAATACTGATAAAAGGTCAGTATATTCTATCATTTGCATACATTTTTGCATTATTAATGTATCCAAATTGCATGATTGTAACAGGCATAGTTGGGTATCTTTTCTATGAACCTTCTTCTCACAAGACCTTAACCATTTCTGGAATGCTACATTTTCACCCCAGGATCATATAAGTGCTTGCAAAAAGCTTAAGCAAAGTACTAGGAAAAGCTATTTAACAGAGAAACTTCTTTGTAGATAATCATAACACTGTTGAGATTTGTTTGCTTGGTTCTCTATTAAATGATTTGTGGCTAGTGGGAGGGAGCATGTCATGACACTTTATTTTAATAATGAATTTGAAAACAGGCCATTTGTAACCTTTGCCCAGCACTAATTAGTTTACAGGCTTAGGAGAAACCATGCCTCCCAGTAGAACATGATTAAATTGCTTTAGCTCAACAATTTTGATCCAGCTGGTAAAATTATTGTAAGAACAGACAGCAAACAGAAAATAAATGGATGTAGATCAGTAGTACCCAACCTTTAGAGCTTGGTGGCCTGGCTGGGCAGGTGGGGAGAGGGGAATTGAACACATGCCGCGGCCCATCATTCACATGAGTTGAGCTGCATGCATGGGTGTACTAGCCAGCCACTCATGCAGCCCACTTCTAAACCAGCCACAGCTTGGCACTGGGCTGCAGCCTGGGGGTTGTGGACTTCTGCTGTAGATTGCAGGTTTACATGAGATTCAGTAAATAGCCTCATGAACACAACTAAGATGGTTACTAGACTTCTGCTGCATTTGACTAGATAGTTTGGGGGATTGAGAAGTGTACCCAGGGGCAGAATGAGTGTTGAGAAACTAACACTCCTTGCTTTGTCCAGTACCGTATTTTTTGCTCCATAAGACGCAGTTTTTTTTCCTCCCAAAGTAGGATGAAAAATCAGCCCTGTCTTATGGAGCGAAGATGGCGGCGGGCGGGGCTTGGCGGCGGGCGGGACGCGTGAGGGAGCGAGCGATCCGGCGTGTCGGGCTGCCCGGGAAGGCGAGCGGTGCGCGGTAGGCGCGGGGATGGGGACGGGGGGGAATCGTCTGAACGCGGTTCTGAGTTGGGGGGTTCGGGGGGGTGCTGGAAAGCCCCCCCAGGCCGGCTGCGATCTTTTAAAACAGCCGCGCCGCTTCCCAGCTGACTCCTGAAGCCAAAAGCCAAAGGCGAACTTCCGCGCTTCAGGAGTCAGCTGAGAAGCGGCACGGCTGTTTTAAAAGATCGCAGCCGGCCTGGGGGGCTTCCCAGCACCCCCCGAACCTCTAAAATCTAGGTGCGTCTTATCAGCAGGTGCGTCTTATAGAGCAAAAAATACGGTAATTATGTCATCTCACCCTGTCCAGAAAAAATAAATAAAGATGAGCTGAAATAACAAGTAGCATTCTACAAGAGCGGTGATGGTGAACCTATGGCACGTATGTCACAGGTGCCATGTGAAGCCATATATGCTGGCACATGAGCTGTTGCCCTAGCTCAGCTCCAACATGCATGTGGGTGCTGGCCAGATGATTTTTGGCTCACACTCTGGGAGAGCATTTTTGGTTTCCAGAGAGCCTCCTGTGGGTGGGGAAGGGCATTTTTACCCTCCCCCAGCTCCAGGAAAGCCTTTGGAGCTTGGGGAAGGTGAAACACAAGCCTACTGGGCCCACCAGTAGGTCCTCCAGGGTGCAGGGGAAGCTGTTTTTGCCCTCCCCAGGCATTGAATTATGGGTGTGGGCACTCACACATGCACAATAGTGCACGCCCATGCTTTCTCGCCACCCAAGGAAAAAAAGGTTCACCCTCACTGTACTAGGGTGTTTAGATAAAAGACATCAACAAGTTAAATTTGCTTCTTGAGACACAAATATGTTGTGATTGGTGACAGCATTGTTCTGCAACTCCCAACACTTAAGCCTTGGTCAATATGAATTTGAGTACAAATAAGATCAGATAAGCGTTTTTGGAATCCTGTAAGTTAGCCTTTATAAGAACTGTATTCTCCTAGCAAATAAAACTTTGCTAGGAGAATAATTAGTTTTGGTTTTAGACAGTTGTCAAAAAAACTGACATTTTTCTTATTAGGGCTGGGCAGCACTTCAGATTTTGATTACAGAAAGATACTTTAGGGCACTTGGAGACATAAGCAAAACCTTGAGTGTGCCTTTCTGCCATACCTATACAGTCTTCATAATTTATATCAGTTCAGTTTGTGTATGTATATTACCATTCCAAATATCCTATTTAGTCCATTGTTTTGTTCTTTCCCTTATTTCTTCCAGCAATCTTTTTATAGACTGGTGTCTAAGTATATGACATAACAATGTCTCAATTTTCTTTCTTTAATGGCCTTTTTGAGGCTTCTTTATTCCCATGCCATCCCCTGGACTTGAGAATTTGGTCTTTTTATTCATCCTAAATGCCTCTTTTCAAAGCCCCCTTGAATATAGTTCATGTCTCACAGTTAGAAAGAAGAATTCACCAGATGTTCTAATTAGTCATTCTTACTTTTAATTTTAAATCATTTTTTCTTGAGGTCAGATTATTCTTCATGCATAGAAAAGTTCTCCTTTCTAAGGATATTCCTGGCAATTTCTATGTTCTTCTTTATTTTACCAGCTCTCTTTCTATCTTCTGTGAACAAGTGTCCAAAGTATGTACAGTTCTTTACTTGTATAAAAATGGCATTATAGACCATTGATTTAAATTTTGGAGATTTTTTCCTCCTTTAAAATATATATATATATATGGCTCAAAGTTTTTGTGGAGTTGTGGGAATAATGACAGGAGACAGACTCAAGGAACAATTCTTTACTAGGCAACTTCTCTGTACAACGAGCAAATTCCAATATGACAGCTAGCCCTTTTATAGGGAGCTGTCAGATATTTCAACCAATAGCGTTTGAGATATTCCTTCCCCCTCTCAGGCCTATACAATTTATGCATGGTATGTTTGTATGTATGTTTGGTTTTAATAAGGGTTTTTAGTCATTTTTAATGTTAGATTTGTTTCATGTTGTTTTATTGTTGTTAGCCACCCCGAGTCTGCGGAGAGGGGCGGCATACAAATCAATCAATCAAACAAACAAACAAACAAACAAACAAATAAATAAATACTCCCACTCAATCACTGGACCTGGGTGAAACCATGTACACAGTCAGTACATAACAATTTTCATTTGATGTATTCTCAATTAGAAGCACCTAGTTCTTTTCTTTTTCTAACAGCAACACGATATCATCTCCGTATCTTATTTATTTTCACATCCTCATATTCCTGGTTCGGTGCTTGGTTCATCCAATATTTTTCAGTGTAGATATTGAAAAGGAGGGGGGAAAGGACAGGATCATGGCACACTTCTTTCTGGATTTAATACTTCTTTGAAAAGGCTCCTTCAAGCTTTAAAGACTTTGCTCCCAGTGCAGATTCATTATAATACTAATGTCTTTGTCATCATTTCCAATTCAGTAGCAGTTCAAGCCTGCTGAACTGAATTGCAAGCCTCTGGTTGCAATTCAAATGCTAGATGCATTTTACCATTCTTTGGATTTCAATAGGGATTTTGGTATTCCTTAAAGTTCTTTTTGGTAAAACACATCTTACAGCACTGCAATTTTTTAAATAAAATATGAGATCATAACATAAACATCAGGTAAACAGTAATAAGAATAAAGAGCACATCTTGAGTATACAGGAAAAATAACTGTATTATTAAGAGTGCTACTAACTTAAGAACTGCAATGATTTACCTAACTGTGACAAGAAAGATTGTAAAGTGGGATAAAACTCGCTTAGCAACAGAACAAATATCTCACTTAGCAACAGAACTTTTGGGCTCAATTATGGTCATAAGTCGAGGATTACCTATAGATTTAAAAATGATACCATTGAAAAGGTATTATTTAAACAAGTGTTGTCATTCAAAAATCACAATTTAACTGTACTCAAGATACTGAGCATCATCTCAATATCTTGAATACAGCATTTATTACTGTGATTCCTGGTCCCAACATATAATATAGAGAAAGAACATGTGGACACCAGGGTGAAATCCCCCAAGTTCTGACAGTTTCTGGAGAACTGGTAGCAAAAATTTTGAGTAGTTCAGAGAACCAGTAGTGGAAAATTTGAGTAGGCAAATACCGCCTTCTGGCTCCAAAATTGGGGGGGGGGGAATGGAGATTTTGCAGTATCCTTCCCCTACCATGTCCACCAAACCACAACACACCCAGCAAGCCAGGCCCATAGAACCCGTAGTAAAAAATATCTGGATTTCACCACTGATGGGCATGTGGGAATGTCTGCCATGTGTATTAAAAGGGAATGGGTATTTAAAATAAATTTTTGACCAGCAACTGCAACAGTAACAAGTAGACATTATCCTGAACTTGATTTTTAATATATTATTTAAATAGTTGGTATATTAAGAATTCAGTTTCTTTGAAGCCATCTTCAATGAAAATTCAGAGATGAAAGGAAAATACCCATATGATGCTATTGAAAGACAATGATATTAGCAATACACCATACATCATTTGTATCCTGCTTGCTTAAAACTACTCTTTCATCTCTCATTTCATTCATTTCATATGGGTAGCTTGGGAACAATAACACAGTGGAAGTTTAAAGCAATGTATTTGCTTTGGCAAGTAACCTATCTAAACACTGCCAATTGATGTACATTGAAAGCTTTAACTCTCTGGAGAGTCTTTGGGCCTCTCTGAACGATGATTTCCAATACATATGCACACTCACTTCTACACATAATGAGATCAGAAACAAGCTTTTGCCCTTTTTTTCAGAGACCATATTCAAGTCTATCTTTGTGGGTGATTGAGTTTAATGTGGGCGTTCTGTTTTAATTGCAATAGGGAGCATATTTCCTAAACTTTGATTCTTGAAATACAATGTCTTTCCTTGCTTAGACAGTCAGCCCTGTGTGACATTTTCTCTCTGTGGTCTTATATATTTTTAATAAATAGTAATATCCAGTTTATTTATTTATTTTATTCTCCTAGAACAGGAGTTATTTTAGTGAAAATCAGGCTAAGCCTTTTATAAGTTAAAAAAGAGAAAGATTCATTTCTATTTGTATTTTGTATATTAGAAGCAGACAATCCAGTCTACTCTGAGGACTAGCTCCAGAACTTCAGAAATGTTCTCCTATGTTCTGAAATATCGGAATGACTTTAATTTGTCTTATTTTTCATTAGAATTGGGTAAAAGAGGATGTTTAGATTAATATGAACAGATGAAGTGTACTGACATTCCTAGAAATCAGTTTCAAGATTTTTCAGCTATATTTCCTTAAAGTTTGTTCTTCTAACTACAGTGATACCTCAGTACTAATTGTTAATTGGTTCCATATGATACAATAACAACTAAAAATGATGAGTACCAAACAAAATTTTCCCATAAGGAATAGTGTAATGAGACACAATTCACATCAAAATGCACTAAGGCCCAAATTTGATGTGTTTCAAAGCAGTTGAGTATCAAGATACCACTGTAATAAAGTGGCCACATCTTTCTTATTTTGAGGCACATTGCCATGAAATTATGAGCAGAAATTATGTTTCTGTTTATCAGCACATCTGTACATCTGATAGATTTCAAGACTTGGAAGGATTTATGCAAGAAAGGAGTGGTGTAAAGATCAGTGGTGCCTCTACCAAATGTGGTACTCTGAAAGTAGGAAGAAATCTAAAAGATTAATATAATGAAAGAAGACAGCCATTAAGTCAGCAGCTAGTTAAGCCAAATTTATTTATTTATTTATTTATTTATTTATTTATTTATTTATTTATTTATTTATTTATTTATTTATTTATTTATTTATTTATTTATTTATTTATTTATTTATTTATTTATTTATTTATTTATTTATTTATTTATTTATTTATTTATTTATTTATTTATTTATTTATTTATTTATTTATTTATTTATTTATTTATTTATTTATTTATTTATTAGATTTGTATGCCGCCCCTCTCCGAAGACTCAGGGCGGCTAACAACAATATAAATAGACAATGTAACAAATCTAATATTAAAAATAATCTAAAAAACCCCAATTTAAAGAACCACTCATACATACAAGCATACCATGTATAAATTCTATAAGCCTAGGGGGAAGGGAAATTTCAATTCCCCCATGCCTGATGACAGAGGTGGGTTTTAAGGAGCTTGCAAAAGGCAAGGAGGGTGGGGGCAACTCTGATATCTGGGGGGAGCTGGTTCCAGAGGGTCGGGGCCGCCACAGAGAAGGCTCTTCTCCTGGGTCCCGCCAAACGACATTGCTTAGTCGACGGAACCCGGAGAGGGTCAACTCTGTGGGACAAATCATAAAACATCGTCACAAAGCAGCAAAATAATATTTTCCAAGATTGATCAACTTTCCACATTACTGAATGGGGGAAGGGTCATTGCAAAGATTATTATTACTTAAGGGCAGATCATATTCTCCTTCCTTCTGCTCTCCACTATAGCATCTTACACAAACAACAAAACCCATTTTCTACCACTTGGGCAAAAAAAAAATGCAGGCAATGGAGTCATAATTTGTAAAATAATGTAGCCATGATTTTAAGTAATAGATCCAGATCAGGGCTCTGCAGAGAGCTCAATTTGAAGTGGAACAAATGAGATCTTTCCACTCAACTGGCTACAAATGAAAATCTATTCCAAATTACTCCATCCCCTTTGGAATTTGGGCTTCCTCTCAATCTGATTCAGAGCTCCAGCAGAAATGGAGGAATAATATCTAGAAGCTTTGGAAACAGCCAGTCCATGTATATCAGTGTTTTACTTAAAGTTTCTCTTGAGTTGGGCTCCTACGCTGTGCTTGAATTTTGCCTTGAATGATATCATGGGAAACAAATCAGGTGGAAGAAAATTGTCTGGAAACCTGGACACAATGAGGCAAAGCAGGAGTAGCTTGTATTTCTACTTGTACCATCTGCTCCTCAAGCAAAGAATAACCCTCTTTATTTCCGTCCATTGTATGTATATCTGGTAGTTTGCTATAATGGATGTGGAATTAAAATTGTGAGAATTGATTAATATGCCTGAACATCTTCAGTAAGAAGAACAATTATTAGTCACAGGCAAGAATGGTTAACCCCCAGATTAACTGATTTTTCTTAAATTAGAAATGCTTTGCATTTCTCAAGCCTGCTGATGTTTAGAGATGTTTATCTGCAGAATCAGCAGAAACCTCTGACTTTATCTATTTAATGATTTTTAGAAAATGAAATTATCTTGGCAAGGTAAAGCATTCTTAATTAAATTCTGCAGCATCTATGTTTCCAGTCCAGTTGGAATTTAAATACATATACACAAAAAACACAGCCCTGCCCAATAAATTAGTTGTGACAGATTTGTTGTTTTGCCAGCAATGTAGCATGAATTTTTTTTTAAAAAAATCACAGTTTAATGCCTCCTCTTTTTCAATGGTAAGAAGCAAACATAAAATGTCAGAATAGTCTTATGTCAGCATCTCATTTAAATTCTTGAAATCAACAGGGTGCAGCTGAGGGACAATCATTGTTTATTTACTATTAAGCATTTAACACCATTAAAAATATCTTTAATTTTTCCCCAATAGAAAAAAGTCATAATTATAACTTTAAATAATGTCCAGATTTTCCATGCTTCCTTATTTTATTTTCCAACATGTGAATGCTTTCTCACCTAATGCAGGGGTGTCAAATTCAAGGCCCCTTGGCTGGATCTAAGCACAGGGCGTTTGGATCTGGCCTGTGGGGCCACCCTGGAAACAGCGAAGGACTGACCCACGGTTTCTCTGCCAGTGAAAACGGAGCTCAGGAGGCCTGCATGCAGCCCTCCCAGGTTCCATTTGTTTCTGACAGAGCACTCAAGCCACCACAGGTGCCCCCAACACAAGCAAATTTGATCTGGCCACTCCCACCTGGCCCCCTGAGGTCAAACATGATCCTGGTCTGGCCCTCAATGAAATGAAGTTTGACACATCTGACCTATGCCTACAATGAACAGTTAATGATATTAGACTTTTATTTTTAATGCTTGGAGTGGAATACTTATAACAGAATTCATGTTGAAACAAAATAATTATTTATAATATATGAAAGAAACACAAACACACCTCCCAAAAAAACCTCTCGGCATTTCAAAATAAGATGCTTAACTAAGCATTTTCCTAGTTAGGCTAACTTGCTATGTATAAACACTCCGTGTGTGTGTGTGTGTGTGTCTGTGTGTGTGTATGTGTGGGGGTGCAGGTTAAAAAGGGAAGGAGGAAGGGTGGGCTACGAGCCAGAATGCTAAATTGAGCTCACCGCCATGGCTCATAAGTTCTTGCAGGACCAGCGCAATTTTGCTGCTGCACCTGTGGAGGTAGCAAAATCAGGCACGGAGCTGCAGGTAAAACCTGGCCAAAACACGGGTGCAATTTTGCTACCTCCACAGGTGCAGCAGCAAAATCATGCTGGACCTGCAAGAACTTACGAGCCGCGGCAGTGAGCACAATTTAGCGTTCCGGCTTGTAGCCCACTGCTGGGAAGGAGCATTTGTTGATTCATATGCCTCTAATCTTGATAGCCCTTTGTAGGATCTGAAGAATAGACTCTTTGCTTAGGTATTTAGATCAGGATAGATAAGTTCTAGTCAATGGCTAGATACATTCTGCTGTTATTCATGTTTCTTTTTTTTTCTGTGAGAGGGGTTATTGTATATCTTGGGACTCTTCGGGTTACAGTGGTACCTCGACATATGAGTTTAATTCGTTCCAGACCCGAGCTCGTAAGTCGATCAACTCGCATCTCGAACGAATGCCTTTAGACTTTGTTTTTCGTGCCGAGATAACTGGAAGCAAGGAGATTCTTGCGCCACCTAGTGGAAGCTCAGCTCGTGTCCCGAATTTGAGCTTGGGTGTCGAACAGAAATTTCACTCGCATCGCGACTTGTAACTTGGAATACTCACATATGGAGCAGCTCGTATCTAGAGGTACTACTGTATATGTCATGGGTATCTGTATGTTTAATCCTTCAACACCATCCAGAGTCATCAATGCAAGTCTGACCTTACTTAGCTGGCTAATGAAACATTTGCAAGCAACAAACAAGCTCACAGAGCACTGAAAACTCCACATGGGTAGCTATACAAATCTAATAAACAAACAGAAAAATAAGCACAGCAATGTGAGCATCCAACTATATAATGTGACTGCTGAGAAAGATGTTTACTCTTTGTGAAAACCAGACCTTCGCTTGATTAATGGGATGTCATTTGTCTTCTTTTTCCTTTTATAAATAGATCTAAATTTAAAGCAGCTGCTTTCTTTAATGAAAGTTATTTTAAGATGATGGATTAAGCCATATTGTATGCTTATTCTTCATGTAAGGTAGATGCTATAAGTATTACTTAATTCTCTAGGTTTTTTTAAATGTAATATGAAAAAGATTAATAGCCAATGCATAAATACGTCACATGTATGTGTTTGTGATGGTAAAGGTATTCTCTTTTCCTTGCTAAGGACTATGGATAAAATCAACTGAAGCATATTTTGGCCATATGACACATGTGTGATTCATATGACATGTCAATCATGCACAGCCTATTCTAAGTCAGCTAGATCCTTCAATCTAGCAATTACCTGACAAACCGTAAAGGGCTACCAAAATTTCTACTACCATATCATATGCTGCAATGTCCTGCCTGTCGGCAACTACTTCAGCTTCAACCACAAGAACACAAGAGCACACAACAGATTTAAACTTAATATTAACCACTCCAAACCTGACTGTAAAAAATAGGACTTCAGTAACCGAGTTGTTGAAGCGTGGAACTCATTACTGGACTCCATAGTGTCATCCCCAAACCCCCAACAATTTACCCTTAGATTATCTATGGTTGACCTATCCAGATTCCTAAGAGGTCAGTAAGGGGCGAGTACAAGTGCACTAGAGTGCTTTCCGTCCCCTGTCCTATTGCTCTCCTATATCTCCTATACCTTTCTTCTATTCCTATATCTCTTCTATTCTTTCATTGATATGTTCTATTACTATATCTTCTTTTCTATTCTTTCTGAGATATATTTTACTATGAGTATCTCCTCTATAACCTTCATCATGTATTTTACTATGTGTGTGTGTGTGTGTGTGTGTGTGTGTGTATGTATGTATGTATATATGTATGTATGTGTATATATATATATATATGACGGTCTTGGTATATTCGGGTTTCTTCCCGTGTAGGATTTGGAAATTTCTGGCGACGTTTCGATGAGGTCTCACTCATCATCTTCAGGCTGGTGTTTCTGTCCTTTTTCTCAGGCGAAGACTGAGAAAAAGGACAGAAACACCAGCCTGAAGATGATGAGTGAGACCTCATCGAAACGTCGCCAGAAATTTCCAAATCCTACACGGGAAGAAACCCGAATATACCAAGACCGTCATACCTGTACCCGTGAAAATCTACGAAAACATATATATATATATATATATATATATATATATATATATATATATATATATATATATATATATATACCCACTAAAATCCTCATTGTGTATTGGACAAAATAAATCAATAAAATAAATAAATAATTGTGGGCATGGATTATGCAGGCTGCCCTGCATTGTATTTCAACATCTTTCAGTGCAAATTGGGTGCTCTAGGGTGGAGCTCCATTTTCGCTATCCCACTGTGTCCCCACCCCCATCCAAGCAGTAGCCCACCCCAGCTGACAAGCAGTGGTGGGCTATGAGCCTGAATGCTAAATTGCGCATGCTGCCATGGCTCGTAAGTTCTTGTGGGGCCAGCGCAATTTTGCTGCTGCACCTGTGGAGGAAGCAAAATCGCGCACGGAACTGTAGGTGCACCCGTGTTTCAGCATGCGCGGAAGCAAAAAGATCTCACCAAAACATGAAATATCTACTGCAATCCCATATTCCTAAACGCAAGCCACTGATAACTCAGGGGTAACTCTGATCACTTTTCTTTAACAGGTTCTATCTTATAGGATTTCAGTTTTGGTTTGTGCTGGATGCGGAATAACAACGTGGATAAAAGAGCTGGAATTTAACTTGGGTCACTTTATTTAAATTAACGTAACTTTAAATTAATGTAAACTTTAACTGTTGTAAACAAATAAACAAAAGGACCTGCAGAGGCCAATCAAACTAATGGGGCGGAAATTAAGTAAGAAACTTTCCTTGGCAACTATAGGGCATAATTCCTTGCTGAACCAGGTGAAGGTAGCCACCTTCACCTGGATCTGAGCCATTCCCTTAAAGCGTGTGGGAGGAGCTCACGATCCAATCCCCCTTGGGAAATTTAGATTATGTGAGTCTCATGGGCATCCCCTCTCCAATCCCACAGGTCGTGATGACCTATAGTTCCTGGTGAGAGGTGGCCCATCATCTTTGAAAAGATACCCAAAAGGAGAACGTGCAGTTGCTACCACTGCCCATTTCCACCCCTAACCTGCCAACCCTAGTAACCAGAGGGGAAGCCAAATAGATCAAATTTTGTTCTAAAATAGCGCCGCACCCCCTAACCAGCCCATCCTTAACGTCAGTGTAGAATAGACAAAAAAATGGCTGCTACCCATGGGTGAAACCACAAAAATATCCTATTCAGTCCCCGGAGGTGACCCCATTTAGACACACTGTAAGATAGAGGTGTTCGCTTTTATAGGGCGTGCGCGGGACTGCCCATGCCTCCCAGGAGGCTGCGTGCATTGGCATGTGACCAGAAGCCGCCAGTCTCATGTTGACAGTGAGACTGTCGCCACAACCTGCTGCATCCATGCAGAAGCTACGTTCCCCGGCTCCGGGCACAACTTTCGGCCAGCAGTAAGTCCGCTGATCGTGTAATTCCCCTGTTTTGCACTACAAAAATGCTTTGTCATCAGGGAAACGATGCTAGCTTTGTGAATAATTATTTAAATATTAGTTAAATCCTAACATGATTTTCACACTAATGACAATTCTTCATCATGCTCTGAAGGCTAGACCTATCTTGAAGACTTTCTGAATATTTGTCCAGCAGCATCCATTTAATCACAAGAGCAGAGGAGGCAACTTGGAAATGGATTGCAAGCAGTGTGTTTCTAATAGTAATGTTGGTGATTTATCACATTCATTTATTGTTAGGAATAGATGTCATGTTTAGTGCAACCATATAGGTACAAACTAATTTAGTTTGGTTTCTTATCTACAATTTTCTTGAACGTTAACAAAACCTACAAAGCATGGTACAACTTTTGCTCTTTTTTCTCTCTTAAATGTGAAACCATGGTGACCTTCTTCTCTCTGGTTTTCTCCTGTTTTCTTAAATCACTGGGTTGACATCAAGTCTACACAGTAAATTGTGAAATCCAGACCCTTTACTGTCAAGTTAATTGTTATTAATGAGGTAGCAATGTAAAAGGAAATAGAATAATAGATGAACCAGAGGCAAATGTAAACTCATTTTAAGTATTCTCCTTGACTGCTTAGTTTTCAATAGGAACAGAAGTTGAGTACAGCTTCCACAAAGTTTGCACAGCAGATAACTCTGGAACATAGTTAGAAGTGAGTGTCAAGCTTGATAAATTGAGTTAGCATTGCTTCACCTTTGGAATAAGGAATGACATTGACCAGAAAGTCCTATTTTTTAAAAAAAATCTTACTGTATATTTGTCAAAGGAAAAGGAACATTATAATGTTTTACTTGGCAGTTTTGTGACTGTAGAATTATGCTGTGCCTCTGCAAAGGAGTTGTTACTCTTTGGAAATACTTTTTAAAAAAAAAAAAATTATCCAGCTATTGGTCTTCTTGGTGCTGTCTGATTGGAACCTTGCATTTTCCTTGTAAAGCTGCTTATTTGACTATTTCTCAAATTAAACCTCAGGATCCCAGTTATATTTGAAAAAAACATATAGAATACAGTAAAGCCATCCTTTTTTCGGATATAGGATTGGTTAACTGTACAACTGTTAAAACAGTCTTCAGCCTCTGTGTAGTTGCACCTTCCTAACACAGCTCCTGGAAAATGTTTTATGTCACATGCCAAGTTATTAATGACACACCTCACTTGAATTAACAAATGGCGCACCAGGAGAGTAAATACAGAGTTGTTATTCAATCCTCATTTTATTTCACAAGCTCAACTTGATATGTACTAAATTCCGTATTTTACAATCAGATGCTTGACTGCCTATTCATACATTATAGAAACAACAAAGAGACAGTCCTTATTGAAATGTAGGTAGATATTCATATGAATAATTGCAAAATATGACTTCTGTCATAAAGATGGTATCACTCACTTACCTTAGATATATGACCTGCAGTAGGAAATGAGGGACAGAGAAAGAGAGTACATCCCCCTCAATTTTAATTCTTACTCGTTTCCTCTGAGTACTTTAATGGCAAAGCATATGCTTTGTGTTCCATTTATATCAAGGACATATCAAGCATAACTTAAAATTCATATAAATAATTCTGGCAGTGAAAAGGCTCTTGTCTGAAACTTTAGTGCAGCACCGTGAATTTTGTCAGATCATATATTCCTCTGAGAACAAAAGATGACGAGCTGGATCTACAGTTTATACATGTGTAAACCAAAAGATTTGTCATAGGTGTTTATAACAATCTGCAAAGCATGAATTCTGGGATTGTCTCCAACTCCTTATCGGCAATGGCTGCATTTTCTTCTGGATAATGAAGTAATATGTTGCATCTGGGTCCACGGTGAAATCTACTTACCTTCCCTACTGGAAGGCCTGCTTTTTCACCATCTCTGCACGCGCAGAAGAAGGCTTTGCGATGCAGAGAGTATAAAAAACAAGGAAATGGTGATGTCCGGCAGAGTGGGAGACGTCTCACGCTACTGCTGCCACTGGTTCTCTGAACCACCAGTGGCCACCACTATCAGTATGGCTGAACCAGGGCGTACCGGCTGCATTTCACCATGATATGGGTGTGACTGGTTTTCTCTCTTTCTCTTTCTCTTTCTCTTTCTCTTTCTCTTTCTCTCTCTCTCTCTCTCTCTCTCTCTCTCTCTCTCTATCACACACACACACACACACACACACATACACACACTGTTGTGGTTCCGTCTGAGGCCCCTCAGGGAACGGCTGATCTTCTGTCGGTTTCCAGCTCAGAGGGAGAGGCTGAGGAACAGGAGGTGCAGGCAGACGAGGAGGAGGAATCCCAGGCTGAAGAAGAGGGAGGACAGCCAGAGTCCCCCCAGAGGGAGCTCTCCCCAGCAAGCAGCCTGGATTCCTTAGAGGAAAATGCACAAGCCATAATTGATCTGCGACAGAGAAGAGCTACTCAGAGAAGGGATCAATTGGCTAAGTACTTTCAGCATTAAAGAGGCAACAGCTGGGTTTGGGTGTGGTGCTCTTTGGAAAGGCTAAAAGGCAGACCCACCCTTCCTGGCTTGTGGAGTTTTATCTTTGAGAGTCTTGGGACCTGGCTGTGAACTTTGGCATCTTGGAATCCTGGTTTGTGCCTTTGACTACTGAAACCTTGGGGTGGGTGTGCCAGCAAGAAGCTTGCTGTATTGTCTGGACATCAGGACTCTGCTGTAAAGTATTATAGCCTGTCTGTTGGGAAGAACAGGTTTTCCTCTGTGTTTATTTTTTCCAGCTATAAAATACTTTTGGCTTTTACCAGAGTGTCTGGCTGTTTTTTCCAGTTGGTGTTGAGGTCTGGGGGAACCCAGACAGAACACACACAGAAGAGATTTTTGTCAGAGTGGATGCATATTTAATGCTTCTCTCTTTTTTTTTTAAATTGATTTTCATAAAATAGACAAACAAACATACAAACATTGAACACAAAATGGGGATACATTTTCCCCGCTTATCTTGAAAGTATAAATTCAAATACAAAAAAAAGAATACATAATTAGATATATATTGAATATTGAAAATTTTGCTAAATTTTGAATTGAAGTTTTTCACATTTTTACTAATATATATATAAAACCAAAATTCTTACCATATTACTTATATATAAACTAATTCTTATATATAAACTAATTCTAATATAATCCTTAAACACAGTAAATTTAACTAGAACTAATATAACTCAAGCAAAAATAAGTACCACATGTTTACTAAAAATAGGTTATATATCTTATTTTTCCTTATCTATCCATTTATAAACTTCGTTCCATGTTTCGTAGAACTTAGTATCTTCTTGATCATTTAGACGTCTTGTCATCATATCCATTTCAGCGCAATCTAATATTTTAGCGATAACTTCTTCTTCTTTGGGGACTTCCTCCCCCTTCCAATTCTGCGCATAGGTAATTCTAGCCACAGTTAATATGTGTATAATTAAGTATAAAATTTCTTTCTTGTAAATTTGATTGGTAATTCCTAATAAATAAAATTCCGGGGTAATTTCTATATCTTGCTTTATAATTTCTTTTATTATTTTCTCTATCGTCTTCCAATATATTTTAGCTTTACCACATGTCCACCATTGATGGTAATAGGTACCTATTTCTTTCTTACATTTCAAACACAATGGAGAAGTTTTAGGAAACATTTTTGCTATCCTATTTGGTGGGAGATGCCATCTATAAAACATTTTAATTTGGTTTTCTTTTAATGATACTGATTTGGTCATTTTCCAATTATTAATCCAGACTTTCTCCCATGTATCTATATCTATTTCTTTACCAATGTTTTTGCACCATGTTATCATGTTATCTTTTAGAGTCAACTCTACATTTTTATGTGGGATGAGGAATTTATATATTTTCCCTATTGTTTTAGTTTGGTTAAGAGTAATTAGGTTGCTTAACAAATTTTTATTCTTATTAAAGATGTAGAGTGTTTTATCCTTCTGGTATCTGGATCGAATCTGTGCGTAGTGCCACCAATCTATTGTTATCCCTTCTTCTTGTAGTTTGATCCTGGATTTTAATTTCATTTGGTCATCTAATAAATCTTTATACCTTATTATTTTTTTGTCCTTTATGGACTTTGGGTGTATTATTGCTTCTAGAGGGGCAAGCCATTCTGGAATGGTTAAAAAATGGTTTTTCCTTATATCTTTCCAAACTTCTATTAGATATTTCCTTAGTGTATGTCTTTTGAAATATGAGTGGTTTTTCTCCTTATCATACCATACAAAGGCATGCCATCCAAGCATGAGATCATGTCCTTCTAAATTTAATATTCTTTTATTTTCTAAAGTTATCCAATCTCTAATCCATGTTAAGGCGGCAGCCTGATAATATAATTTCCAATTTGGAAGTCCGAAACCTCCCCTTTCTTTAATGTCCTCTAGAAAATTTATTTTTATCCTTGCTTTTTTTCCTTGCCATAAATTTTTTTTAACTATGTTTGTTAAATTTTTGAAAAAGGTACCCCCTGGATTTATTGGAATTACCTGAAAAAGAAATAAAATTTTGGGCAGAATATTCATCTTGATTGTTGCCACTCTTCCTAGAAAGGATATTTTTAAATTGTTCCAGATTTCTAAATCTTTTTTAATTTCTGTCAATAATTTTATATAATTATCATTTTTTAATGTTATTGTTTTAGCTGTTAACCATATTCCTAAATACTTTACCTTTTTAGCAATCTTTATTCCGGAAATGCATTCTAATTTAGTTTCTTGTATTTTACTCATATTTTTGGTTAAAAATTGTGTTTTGCTTTTATTTAACTTTAGACCTGCTACCTTTCCATAATGTTCTATTGTCTGCATTAGTATTGGAACTGTCGTTATCGGTTCTTCAATTATAAAAGTCAAATCATCTGCAAAGGCTTGGACTTTATAAGTCTCGTCTCCTACAGTTAGGCCTTTTATTTTGGGGTCTGCTGTTATCTTGATTAATAAAGTCTCCAGAGCCATAATGAATAATAAAGGTGATATAGGGCAGCCTTGGCGAACTCCCTTATTTATCTCAAGGGTTTCCAATTGTTCATTGTTTAATATTATATTCGTTGTTTGTTTTGAATAAATGGCATCTATTAAATTGACAAATTTTGGACCAAATCTCATTTTATTTAATTGCATTTTTATAAATATCCAATTAACGTTGTCAAAAGCTTTTTGGGCATCTAGGAACATTAATGATAATGTTTTCCCTGGATGTTGCTCATAATACTCTAATGTATTTATGATAACTCTAAGATTATTTTTAATTTGTCTACCTGGTAAAAAGCCATTTTGATCTTGATGTATTATCCCATTTATAACTCTTTTAAGTCTGTCTGCATATATAACAGTAAATATCTTATAATCTACATTTAATAATGATATAGGCCTATAGTTTTTAATTTTTTCTGGTTCCATACCCGACTTATGAATTAGGGTTATTAATGATTCTGACCAGGATTTGGGAATTTTACCCTCAAGTCTACATTCATTAAAAAATTCTAACATATTATTTCTTATTGTTTCATTTTCTATTTTATACCATTCTGCCGGTATGGCATCTGGGCCAGTGGCTTTGTTGTTTTTCTGTTTTTTAATTATTGTTAGGAGTTCTTCCATTGTGATTGGTCCATCCATAATCGCCTGTTGATCTTCCGTTATTTGTGGTAATTTTGAGTGTTCTAAGTAGTTAAAAACCTCATCTTTGCTAATATTATCTTTTGTGTATAGTTCTTTAAAAAAATTATATACAATGTCTGCTTTTCCTTCTGTATCATATTTTATTAAACCGTCCTTATCTTCTAATTTTTTAATTATTTTTGATTGCCTCTGTTTTCTAAGTTTATATGCTAGCCATCTGCCTGGTTTATTTGCATGTTCAAAGTGATATTGTTTTGCTCTTTTTATTTTTTCGGTTATTTGATTTTGTTCTATCAATCTAATTTTATGTTTGATTACATCTATTTTTGTTTTCAAATCTTTATTCTTTGTATTTTGTTCTGATAAGGATTCTAGTTGTTTTAGTTCGTTTATTAGTTGTTCATATTTTATTTTGTTTTCCTTGTTATATTTTGCTGTATAAGATATCGTTAATCCTCTTATGTATGCTTTAGCTGTGTCCCATAAATTTTGTGGAGTAGTGTCTGAATTTTTATTAATTTCAAAAAATATTTTTAATTCTTTTTCAATCCAATCCTTATATTTTTTATCTTTCAAAATATTTCCATTCATCCACCAATTAACCTGTTTATTATTAGTTCTCATATAAACTACTACGGGATTATGATCAGCCCATGTATTGACATCTATCTCGACCTCTTTTATTTGTTCTGCGGTTGTTTTTGAAGCCCATACCATGTCTATTTTGATTGTACAAGTTAACATTGAACCTAGACCTCTGGTTATTGTTTCTATCTATGCCCCTAATGAAGACCAAATGACATTTTACAAAAAATTACATCAAATAATAATAGAGTTAAATATTGAAAATATATTAATAATTGGTGACTTTAATGCTATCACAAACAGACAATTAGATCATTTGGGGGGGGGGGAATAACAAAAGTAAAAAGAGAAGAAAGAATTTATTACCTAGCACTTTCCAAAAAATGAAAGCAGAATTATTATTAAATGATATTTGGAGGGAAAGACATCCTCATAAGAGACAATATACTTTTTACTCTAACCCCCATAAAATTTGGACAAGATTAATGCTTCTCATTCTGTGTGTATTTCTTCTTACTCCCGATGTCATCTTTGAGAAGAACAGCACAGACTTCCTATATTTTGCTCTGACACACGCATGAGAAGGAGGGAGAGGACTAAGAATGGGGCAATGATCCAGTAATGGGCTCCTATGTGTACAGTCAGGTATGCAGTACCGATAGAAAAATTTTGATTTTTTTTTTCTTTTTTTCCCTTTTGGGCTCTAGGTATGTTTTTTCAATCACAGTAAATTATGTTGAATGTGTATAATTTTAGAAGAGCTATGCGTGCATGTTTATTTTTATTTATTTTTATTTATTTATTTATTTATTTTGTCCAATACACAATGAGGGTTTTAGTGGGTATATATCTATATACACATAGTAAAATACATGATGAAGGTTATAGAGGAGATACTCATAGTAAAATATATCTAAGAAAGAATAGAAAAGAAGATATAGTAATAGAACATATCAATGAAAGAATAGAAGAAGAGATATAGGAATAGAAGAAAGGTATACGAGATATAGGAGAGCAATAGGACAGGGGACGGAAGGCACTCTAGTGCACTTATACTCGCCCCTTACTGACCTCTCAGGAATCTGGATAGGTCAACCATAGCTAATCTAAGGGTAAATTGCTGGGGGTTTGGGGATGACACTATGGAGTCCGGTAATGAGTTCCACGCTTCGACAACTCGGTTACTGAAGTCATATTTTTTACTGTCAAGTTTGGAGTGGTTAATATTAAGTTTAAATCTGTTGTGTGGTCTTGTGTTGTTGTGGTTGAAGCTGAAGTAGTCACCGACCGGCAGAATGTTGCAGCATATGATCTTGTGGGCAATACTTAGATCTTTTTTAAGGCGTCTTAGTTCTAGGCTTTCTAGGCCCAGGATTGAAAGTCTAGTCTCGTAGGGTATTCTATTTCGAGTGGAGGAGTGAAGGGCTCTTCTGGTGAAGTATCTTTCGACATTTTCAAGGGTGTTGATGTCTGAGATGCGATATGGGTTCCAAACGGATGAGCTGTATTCGAGGATGGGTCTGGCAAAAGTTTTGTAAGCTCTGGTTAGTAGTGTGAGATTGCCAAAGCAGAAGCTACGTAGGATTAGGTTTACAACTCTTGAAGCCTTTTTGGTTATGTTGTTGCAGTGGGCTTTGGCACTTAAATCTTTTGTTCTTAGTATACCGAGGTCTTTAACCGTGTATGTACACACATACTTTATGTAATGTGTATGTACACACATACTTTAATTGTATGTGTGTATATACACATACAGTTTATAATAATGTATAATAATGTATATTATAATAATGTATATTTTTGTGTGCCTATGTGTAATATGTATGTACATATATGGCATATATAGATAGATTTAAATAGTATATTTTGCATGCTCAGTAATAGTAACTATATAGGGAAATTGTATCTCTTTGAGGCAAGGAGAGACTAGGCACTCTAACCCTAACTCAAATCCTTGATATGAGTGACGTCAATTTGGCCACCTTTAAGTCAGTCACATGACCTTTAAACCACCCTGGTCACATGATCATCAAGCCACTCCCACCTGGTCACATGGCTGGCAAGCCACACCCACAAAATAAGCCACACCCACATTATGGTAGTAAAAAAATTGTAGCCTTTCATTGGGGCAATCAGTATTATTTTCAGCCGTGGCCTGTAGAGAATGCTGAATTTCCTCTGCCTGAAGGTTTCCTCAGCCATTTGCAAACTCAATATTTTCTCTTTGGTGGTTTCCTTACTTATCTACCAATTTTAATCCTGTTGTGTTTGATTTTTTGGAGACTTGTGCTGGCAGACAGACAGACAGACAGTATCTCAAACCTCTATACCTAATTTAAGGTGACCAGATGCCCCGATTTCTACGGAACAGTCCTGCTTTTTGCCCATTTGTCCGGCGTCCTGCTGGGTTTTTAAAAAGTTCTGCTTTTTTGATATACCAGCTGGCATGTTGAACGCCGACTGGAGATTGCATTGGAGCTACTTTCCATGCATTCAGGTGGCTTGAAGGAATTGGAGGGCAAGCAGTTCGGATTCCACCCTGGGTACGGGGCTGGGATGGACCCAAAGGATGTCGCGGAGGCCCTGGCAGTGACGCTACTGAAGAGGCACCCGTGCCGCTGCTCCTCAGCCTGCCTGAGCAGCCGACGCTGTGCCCCCTCGCAGGGAGAGGGGAATCCTCCTCACGAGCAGCTCCCAGAAGCTCCACTCTGCACCCAGCAGCAAAGTGTCACCTTCCAGGGTGGCAGGAACAAGGGGAGCGTCTTTCCCTGAGTTGGCCGGTCCCGGTGGAGACACTGGTGGTGGTGGAGGTTTTCCTTCGAGGAACATCAGTGCTGGGAATGTCACGTCCATGCTGCCACCGCTGCCACCAGTGTCTCCACCAGGACTGGCTAACTCAGGGGAAGATGCTCCCCTTGTTCCTGCCACATGTAGGGAGCCGCTCGTGAGGAGGATTCCCCTCGGCATATCCAGCCACAGAGGAGGTGCTGATCATCCCATGGGAGGGGGCTCGGCTCCATTAGCCCCCCACTCCAATCTCCTGTCTTTGGGTGCATCCCCAGGGCCAAACCGCCCGCCTCCTGCCAAGGGCTGCCCAGCAGCCTCTGCAACATTCCTCAGATACAGAGAACTAGGCAGGAAGTCCTCTTAGCACATCTTGGAAGGTGGAGCCCAGCCAGAGATAGATCGCAGCGCCAGCTGTAAAACACAGAAGTGGTGTAGTTCTGTGTGAAACCAGAGGAGAAGCTAAAAAGAAGTGGGGTATGCTGCTGGCTCATCCTCGAAGAGACAGAGATGGAAGGAAAGAGAGGGGGAGAGTGAAAGGGGGAGGGAATGTGAGAGAAAAGGAGAAAGGGAAAAATGAGAAACTGATGGAAGGGAAGAACGAGGGACAGGAAGAACAAACAAATTAGAGAGAGAAGGGGAGAGAAGAGAAAAACAGAAATGAAAGGGAGAGAGTAAGAGAGAAATGAGGGAAAGATTGAGAGAGAGAAGAGGTAAACAAATGAAAGAGAGAAGGGGAGAGAAAGAAAAAGGGAGAGGAAAGAGAGATAAAAACAGAAATGAAAATGAGAGAAATGAGAGCAAAAAAGGGGGAGGGAGAGAAACAAATGAGAGCAAAAAGGGGGAGAAAGAGGGAGATGTACACAAAAATGACAGAGACCTGGAGGGAGAGAATGAGAGAGGGGTAAAAGAGAGAGATAGAAGTGGAAAGAAAGAAATTAAAGGGAAAGAGAGAGGGAGGGAAAGAGAGGAAGGAAGGAAGGAGGAAGAGAGGGAGGGAAGGAAGGGAAGAAGGAAAGAAGGAAGGGAGACATTTCGCACAGAAAACACTGGGAGCCACAAACCCACCCCCTTCTGTACTATTACACTGCACACCGAGGCAACTGGACACAAGAACAGTTTTTCCCCAAACACCATCACTCTACTAAACAAGTAATTCCCTCAACACTGTCAAACTTTTTATTAAGTCTGCCCTTCTATTTCTACTATTTTTTTCTCATCATTCCTATCACCCATTTCCTCCCACTTAGGACTGTGTGACTGTAACTTGTTTTTTGTATCCTAAGATTTTTATTAATATTGATTGTTTCTTCATTGCTTATTTGCTCCTATGACAATCATTAAGTGTTGTACCACGATTCTTAACAAATGTATCTTTTTCTTTTATGTACACTGAGAGCATATGCACCAAAACAAATTCCTTGTGTGTCCAATCACACTTGGCCAATAAAGAATTCTATTCTATTCTATTCTATTCTGCTCTGCTCTGCTCTGCTCTGCTCTGCTCTGCTCCGCTCCACTCCATTCCACTATTACTATTTAATACTACACCATTTGCTTCAAAATACTTTTTTCCTTATTTTCCTCCTCTAAAATCTAGGAGCGTCTTATACACCACTGTGTCTTATACACCGATAAATACGGTACACCAAATTTTTAATCAAGACACGCACACCGTTCCTCTCCCCACCCATCAATGGTGTCCCTCTTTAGCAATATTAAAATCTGGTCATCTTAACCTAATTCCTTTCAAATATTCCATTGGATTGGAAAGAATAAAAAAGAAAGAAACTCAAAATTACTTTATATCCCAAAAAGAAGCCTGGCTGATAGATAATGAAGAAGCAAATTAAGATAATTTTATTTAAGTGAAAGAAGAGAAAATTGAAAAAAATAAAAATAAAGAGAATGACCGTGGAAACCGAAAAGGTGTTTAAAAATATCTTTGTGTCCTTCAGCTTCATTACTGTCAGACAGGGTTGAAAGACTTCTCCATTCAAAATTAAATTGTCTCAATTATTTATTCATTGCATCAATATGCAATCTCTCTTCAGTAAACATAGTGTTCCCTCCTTTCCCACCACTTCTCTCTCACTCACCTTATCCTCACAACAGACTTATTAAGAAACTTAGGCTAATATCCACTTTATTTTTTGACAACATAAATGCATTTTGAGCTCTTGGGAACAGCTTGTACATTAAAGGTGAATAAGAAGAAACTCAGGTAAATTGTGGATGATTCACATTCTTTCTCCCTACAAGGGAACCAAAGTCTTTGCCCAGGTGAAAAATGAAAGGCCTCCTTCATTTAGTAGGAAAGAGAGGTGGAATACAAATAATTGAATTTCAGTGACTTCTTTGTCATAGGTGAATTTTCACTTTTGGGGCTAGGGGGGAAGCAGCAGTGGGAAAATTCATAAAATTTGATGTTTTTGATTTTTTAAAAGATTTTAATCTATAGCTAATGGTGATATGATTTTTAAATATAGAGAGAGACTATTCTAATACTGTTAGAATTGTTAACCAGCCTTCTACAAATTGGCTCCTCAGATATATGGAACTACAGTTCCCAGCAGCTTCATCTGGTACTGCCACTGACTATTGCTTAGTGTAATTTGTTAAACTTGTTTTTGCAGAAAATATAATCCATATATGTCCCACATGATTTCTTTCACTTTTATGATTTGATCTGTGGTGTATAAAGGGCATATTGTTTTGTATTTATCAATAGATATATTTAAAGTTTAAATCTGAGGTCTGTATATTCTAAAATAAAAAAAATGAGAACTCCAAATGTGTAAATATGAGGGAGAAACATAATTGAACATGCCATTCATGGTCTCTACAATGAAGGTATGAATATTATGCATTTTTTTTCTCCAAGTAGTTCAGAGCTGCCTAGATGGAACTATAATTTACTCTCTGAACTGAATAAGGCTACGAAATAATGACATGCCCAAAGCCATCCAGTGAGTTTCATGGTTGAGTACAAATTTGTATCCTAATCTTCCACATTCAAATTATTTTGACAAATTGCATTCTGCAAGAGGATGTAATAGTGAAACACAATTATATGAACATCATGTTTTCCCCATTTATCAACACAGTAGAATAGATCTGATAGCTCAGAAAACTCAAACACACCTGACACTGTTCAATGAGCCTTGCTCGTAAATGTTGTGGTTTGACTTGGATGTGAAAACTGGATCAATGCATAATTTGGGAAAGTTAATGCCAGAAGAACCTTCAAGTCCAAGTTTTTGTTGTTGCTGTCACCAGCCAAATGGGAAAAGGAAGCCTTCAAGGTGAACATGAATATTCTCCTAGTCATGTCTGCAACAAAGACATCAAGAGACCAATTTAATATCTTTCTCATCCCTGGAGGTGATATAGGTGTCACAACTAGCAATGAAGTAGGCAGTGTTATCCTCCATGAATTTTGAAACCCTTTATAAAACTGTCATGGTTAGTTATCATCACTGCATCTTTTGCGATGGAATTCCATAGGTTAACTACACTCTCTTTTATCTGTGCTGACTCACCTGTCATTTTGCCTTATGGGATGTCCCAAGATTCTAATACATCAAAGTCTTTTCCTCTACTATATCTCTAAATGAGACATAATTTGTATATACTGTATATTTCTATCATATTCCTGTTTTATCAGCTCCTTAATTAAAAAAAAGCTAGAGTGCTAAGCGTGGGATCTTTTCCTAATAGGATAATTGATCCAGCCCTTGATCATTTTGGTTAAATTGTATTTGGAACATCATCTTCATTTGCTCTCCCTTTTAATGCAAAATAAATCAGCATGAGGTCCAGTAGTAGCCAACAACAGGATGCCAAAATATTCAGCTGAGATTCTCTACAGTTGTAGAGATTACTGTCTTTTACAGAAGACCATCAATATCTATGTAATGTGAGAACTTCTTGCAAAGACTGTCTAGCCCTGTTGGTTTTTATCAAGGCTGACTGACAACTCAGATCAACTATTAATTATAATATTCTCCACTTCCATATTCTATTCATAATTACCTATCAACTTTCCATTCTTCACTCACCCATGGACACAAGAAAATATGAAAATAATAATAATAATAATAATAATAATAATAATAATAATAATAATAATAATAATAATTTATTAGATTTGTTTGCCATCCCTCTCCCCGCATGTTGTTTTCTGTCACAGATGGCCATGTGATCTCACGATATGAAATAATAAGTTCTCTATAAGGTTCAGGCACATCTGAAATTGGATGGGTTCGTCCCGGTTTGGACCGCTTCACTTGAACTGGTAGCAACCCACAATGACGTCACTGACCTGGTTCAGTCGGTGCTGGTCCATGGGCACCCCCATCTGTTTTAATTTTTTTCTTCTGAGCATGTGCAGAAGTTGAGTTTCTGGCACTGGGAATGTTGTTGCCATCTTATTTTCATCTTTTTTAAAAAAAAATCAGATTTTTCAGCACTGCACATGTGCGCGTGTGCAAGGCACACTCACATGGTGCAGGAGGAAGCGAACCAGCAGCGAAGTATGTTAGAACTCACCCCTATATGAAATGTATGCTCATTCATTAATTTGGACATTTTAATCCAGGTTCTCACTACTTTGACAAAATGTATTCTGAAAGGGATTATTGGGAAAACTTTAATAATATAAAGAGTAATGTGTTATTTGAGGTTGAAATGTCCACATGATTATAGAGCTCATTTGGGGTCCAGTCAGGTCTGTCAAATCAATCAGTCATATTCATCCCACCTCACAAGTGTGTTGTATCCGCAAGAGTGCTGTCCTCACACTCTTGTATTGCCGTAGATTCTCAGAGGAAATATGGGATATAAATATAATATGTAGCTAAATATGGGATATAAATATAATATGTAGCTCAATAATGAGCTATGTTTGCATTGCACCCTGTTGTGATTCAGTCTGAGGCTCCTCAGGGAACGGCTGGAACTCTGCCGGCTCCATGCTCAGAGGGGGAGGACGAGGAACAGGAGGAGGAGGAGGACCAGGCAGATGGGGAAGAGGAATGTCAGGACGAGGAGGAGGGAGAACAGCCTGAGACCCCCGGGGGGGAGCTCTCCCCAGCGAGTAGCCTGGAGTCATTAGATGAGAACGCACAAGCCATCATAGATATGAGGCAGAGAAGGGCAGCACAACGAAGGGGACAATTAGCCAGGTATTTCCATCCCTAATAGGCAACAGCTGGGTTTGGGTGTGGTTCTCCTCAGAAAAGTTGAAAAGGCAGGCCCGCCCTTCCTGTATTGTGGAGAGTTATCTTTTGGGAGTCCTGTGACCTTGCTTCGATCCTTGGCGTCTCTGATTCTGGCTTGTGGCCTCGAAGGCTGAAAACGTGGGAGAGGCATGGGTTTTATTATCTACAGTGGTGTGTGTGCCAGCAAGAAGCCTGTTGTATTGTCTGGCCGTCGTGACTTTTCTGTGAAGCTTCATAGCATTCTAGTTCGTAAGAACAGTTTTTGTTATCTGTGTTTGTTTTCAAAGATATAAAATGACTTTGCTTTTTACCAGCGTGTCTGGCTACTCTTTTTAGTTGGTGTTGACGTCTGGGGGAACCCAGACAGAACAGCACCCAAAGGGTGTACAATTTTTGATGCATCCAAGATATAGCATCTAAATAGAAAAAAGGTAAAATATATTAGGTAGCTTTCACTGTGATGTTGGAATTCCATTTACAAAATTCTCAGTTGGTCTGGCCAAAAAATACATAATGTGAATTCTAAGAATTGAAGTCATTTATATAGCAATATATAAAAATCGAATAGAAATCAAATAAATAAATAAGGAAGGAAGGAAGGAAAGAAAGAAAGAAAGAAAGAAAGAAAGAAAGAAAGAACTAAAGGATTGGGGACAAGACTTTGTGGCAAGGTCCTTTTTTTCCTCTCTCTGCAAATGTAAAATGTTGTTCCTTCAGACTGGCAATTAGAAGTATTAAGCAAAAACAATGGCTAAAGACTCATTCTTCATACCCTTCTCTTTATGCTTCAAATGGATTTGGGCTTATGTCTAAGCAGGCTTGCCTAAATACTTCTTTCTGATGTTAATCCTGATAATGTCGGAACTGCTTCTTATTTCAATCTTACCTTAGGACTGAATATTCATCTTTGTTAAGCAGCCTGGCTTGGTGGTGCTCAATAGTTGCACCTTATATAAGGCTAATTATAACCTCTTCCCCCTTCTGCTTGAGCTGAGACTATGAAGCTTCTTATTGGCTCCAGTTTAGCCCAGATGCCTAAATGGAAATAAATCTGTGTCAGATTTCTCTTGTTGATCTTGGGGTTTTGTGTTGCCAGAAAAATCTTTTAAATGGCTTTCTGCTTTCTTTGGTAAATAATGAATATGCTGCTGATTATAAATGAGGGAATGAGTATCAAGAAGAGGAAGATCCAGAAATTTAATGGTTCCACTACTTCACAATATGAAACAGCTTGAAAGTCCTTTGAAGGCTAAAGAATAGCATCGGTTAATAGTGACACTCTGTGGTCACCAGCATAGACCAAAGCATCTGCTATCCCATTGAGAGGCCCTTGAAATCTTTGCCCAGAGAAATGGTTATAAATATTAAATGTTAATTACAGAAATATTTATTGCCTTTTTTCTTCCGAATCATAATTGCTTAAATTGTTTGTTGTTACTGTTTATTTTATATTGCTATTCCTTTAATTTTCAAACCAGCATTTGCACTCTATGGAAAATATTTTAAGAGAATAAAAAGTAATAGTGCCAATCTTAAAAAAGACTTGTAGAAAAAGAAGATCAACTATGGTATGTTTTATTTTTTTAAAAAAAACAAAGCTCATTATCTCCGAGACCACCTTCTACCTCATAGTTCCCAGCGACCGGTAAGATCCCACAGAGCTGGTCTCCACCAGGTCCCATCAGCTAAAAAGTATGGCTGGTGAGCCCATAGGGAAGGGCCTTCTCTGTGGCTGCCCTGGCTCTCTGGATCCAACTACCCCCTGAGATCTGGACTGCCTCCACTCTATTGACCTTCCAGAAAGTATTGAAGACCTGGCTTTTCCGGCAGGCTTGGCCTTGAATGATATGTATCTATGTGATTTTTAAACTGTTTTTCCTTAATCTTTTATGATGTTTTTAAATGTATTTTATATCCTTTTGTAAGTCACCCAGAGTCCTTTGGGAGTTGAGGGGCATAGAAATACAAACAAACAAACAAACAAACAAACAAACAAACAATAAATAAATAAATAAATAAATAAACAAACAAACAAACAAACAAACAAGTCAGATCTGCTTCCATTAAAAAGTTTAAAACTTTAAAGTAGAAGCACCAGGATCAAACACTGGCTTTTATTGGCTGTGGTAGCAGACAAAAACTTATATAATCTTTCTCTTCCCTTCTTCTCCCCTTAACATTTTTTTCCTGGTACTGTCCCACAGTACGGGGTCTGCTTTTCCCCCCGATCAATCAAGTGTTGATCCATTGCTCCATGACAGGAATTGACTTGATCAGCTTGTCACCCAAGAATGCCATGGGCTGCGAGAGAGTCAATGCCCCAAAGTCAGCCAGCTAGTTTTCATGGCTAAAAACAGGACTGGAATCCACAGTTTCCTAATTCCTAGCCTCAACCAAATAGTGGGAGAAGGACCCTGGAATGGAATAGGGTAGAAATGTAGTAGAAGATACAATTCAGGAAGGAAAGAGGGACAAACAATTTTTCAGTCAAAAGGTATGACACAGGTGAAATGAAGGCAATGTTCATGTTTCCACCATAATAGAAAGATTTGGAGAGGTGTGGTTTAAGACGCATGACAGGGCCTCCAATGATTATTAGAATGAGTAAGCAAAGTCATAAGTGAAGTAATAATCTTTTTGATATCCTTGTTTAAAAACTATTTAACATTTTTATTGGTTAAAAATAGCACTTTAAATTGGGTTTTGAGTCACTGCAAAAAAATTAGCGAGGAGGCGTAGTGGTGTATTCCATTTTTTTCTGTGTCTATATACATATAAGATGCAATTCCCCAGGCTGGCAATTAGTGGCATTTAGCAAGCTTTGCAAATTATATCATTGCATTGTGAACTCTTCCACACTCTGTACCCATCCTAAGAAAGAGTTACTTAACAATCTACTGCAATTTGAAAGTAAACGCTTTTGCTTTGAGGTTCTTACAATTTGTGTGTAATTACTCTCACTTAAAACCTTTTATCTGCATTGTTACTTACAAGAATTAAGATAAAGAGAAGGACATGAGCTCTATAACGTGACACCTGTAGAAGGAAGAATAGGTAGCCTGATCCTAGAAACAATGTCTCATGGTGTCAATACCTTTGACTGAGCATTGCCTGGTTACTTAAGTTATTGATAAGATAAATCACTAGTCCATCTTCCCATGGTGCATGCTGGAGACAATGCATTATTTAAACAATATATTTGGCAGTAGGTCAATTAGTTTAGTTGTAACCAAGTCATGGATTAGGTGCACTACCAAGCTATCACCAAGTATTCTATTGATTACTCTCTTGTGAAAAATATAAAGGCTAGCAAAATACACCAAATACCAAGAACTTCAAGGTAGAAGTCCTGGGAAAGTGCCACTCAGCTATCAGAAGGCTCCAGAAAGTCTGTCCATTATGATTTCAAGGAGTTACTAATAAGCCAAAGAGTTGTAGTTTAGTGTATCAGTCTGTTTTCAGACCTGGTTACAGCATTGACACTGCTTTGGTCGTGCTGATGGATGATCTTTAGTGGACCCAGGGGTGGGCTGCTGCCCGGACAGTGGGGAACACAGTGGGGTAGCAAAAATGAAGCTCCATCCCAGAGCACCCAATTTGCATTGAAAGATGTTGAAAGAAAATGCAGGGCACCCTGCATAAGCCACGCCCACAGTGTGGTAGTAAAAAGTTTGGTAGTCCTTCACTGGGCAAACCCAAGATAGGAGACATTCCTCTATCTATAAATATCCTCAATTTAAGGTGTTGGTTATCACCTATAAAGCCCTACATGGCATAGGACCAGATTATTTATGGGACCGTCTTCTGCCTCACACTTCCCAGCGATCAATCAGATCCCACAGAGTTGGCTTCCTCTGGGTCCCATCGGCCAAGCAGTGCTGGCTGGCAGGATCATGGGGGAGGGCCTTCTCTGTGGTGGCTCTAGCTTTCTGGAACCAACTCCCCCTGGACAATCGCACCACCCCCACCCTCCTGGCCTTCCGAAAGGCCTTAAAAACATGGCTTTGCCGCCAGGTCTGAGCAATAATAACACGCTACTCCGTCCTGAAGGGATGAATGATTGATGGATGAATGTTTTTAATTTTGGAGTTTTATTCATTGTATACTGTTTTTATTGTTGTACACCGCCCAGAGTCCATTTGGAGACGGGCGGCTTATAAATCGAATAAATGAAATGAGATTAAATATTTCTTTTTCTATGTAACGTTCTTAATATTTACTCAAGAAACCTTTTGCGGTTTTTTCCATTTGTCATGATTTGAGCCTATAATATTGTGTTCCAATCCCAGTTGGATATCAGTTATCAATACAATAGGCCAAGATACAATTTGTATATTACTGAAATTGATAGCAAGATGACATGATTCTTAAATTTACAGGAACAGCAACTGAAAGGCTACATTGTGCATCTCAATCGAGACTGGTTTCTGAATGCAGAAAGGAATATGATGTATATTTAATTGCTTCACTTTTTTTTTTAAATAATTTTTATTAATTTACAGAAAAAAAGTATGTACAAAGGGAGGAAGAGTAAATATATCTTAATTGCCATCATTGTGATAACATATACTCGCAAGTGTAATATGATTATTCTGTTCAATTAAACTTTATCCAGTCAGTATACATATCAAACCCAGAACCAATTATGGAAAATTCGTTATCATTTAAGTCTTCTGACTCTTCCTTCCCTCCCCCTCCCCCCCAGTGAACTGTAACAGTTCTGAAAGCTTTAAATTACTAATTGGGCGGCATATGGGTGCCGCGGTTTTGTTGTTTTTTGTTTTTCTGTTGTTGTTTTATTTTTATCAATACATTTCTAGATTACACTTGAGATAAAGTCATATTGGGTTGATCAAGGTGTTCATAATAATCCGATAAAACCGTTCAGAGTTTTATGTTGTGTCGCTATAAAGGTTTCTCCACTATCCGTTAATGTATTTTGATCTACAATTTATGTTGTTTCCTTGTCTTTCTTTTCTTTCTCCATTTGTTTTTTGATTTTTACCCAGTCGTAAAATTTTTCCCAATTCTTATAGAATCTCGAATCTTCTTTATTTTTAAGTTTTTGGGTGAGCCTATCCATTTCTGCACAATCATAATTTTTTTTAATAATTTCTCTTTCACTTGGTGTATTGTCTTTTTTCCAATTTTGTGCTATTGTGATTCTTGTAGCTGTAATTATATGCTGTATTAGGTATAGGTCTTCTTTTTTATTTTCCAAATCCATTATGCCCAGGAGGAATGTTTCTGGTCTAAGTTTTAATGAAATTGCTGTGATTTGTTGTATCCATATTTGAATTTTTTTCCATAGTTTTTTTATGCGTGGGCATGTCCACCATAGGTGATAGAAGGTTCCAGTTATGCTGTTGCATCTCCAACAGTTTGGTTTTAGGTTGGGGTAGATCTTAGCCAATCTAGTTGGGGGTAAGTGCCATCTATAGAACATTTTTTGTAGATTTTCTTTGTATGGTATTGATTTAGTAATTTTCAGGTTTTTCCACATTTGTTCCCAATTGTTCTATATAGATGTTATGACCTATATTTTTGGCCCAAGTAATCATATTATCTTTTACTATTTCAGTTTCCATAGTGTACCCCATTATATAATTGTACATTTTGGTTATAATTTTTTTTTCATATCCTAATAATATTTTATCAATTATACTATCTTTTTCTTGGATTCCTTCTTTCTTTTTGTCTTTATTCCATTTCGTCAAAATTTGAGCATAGGATCACCAATCAATATTGATATTTTGGTTTTGTAGTTGTTGTCTAGATTTTATAACTCCTTTCTCATCTAATGTGTGATTATAATTCAGCACTTTTTGTATTTGAAATAAATTAGGGTGTCTAAGGGATGAATGATTGATGGATGAATGTTTTTAATTTGGGGGTTTTATTCATTGTATACTGTTTTTATTGTTGTACACCGCCCAGAGTCCATTTGGAGATGGGCGGCTTATAAATCGAATAAATGAAATGAGATTAAATATTTCTTTTTCTATGTAACGTTCTTAATATTTACTCAAGAAACCTTTTGCGGTTTTTTCCATTTGTCATGATTTGAGCCTATAATATTGTGTTCCAATCCCAGTTCTGGTTGGCTACCTGCTGGATATCAGTTATCAATACAATAGGCCAAGATACAATTTGTATATTACTGAAATTGATAGCAAGATGACATGATTCTTAAATTTACAGGAACAGCAACTGAAAGGCTACATTGTGCATCTCAATCGAGACTGGTTTCTGAATGCAGAAAGGAATATGATGTATATTTAATTGCTTCACTTTTTATTCTGAAAAAAATGAGTCTCTGAGACTGAGATGAAATAGCTTTGTGTCTGGCTTGAAATCTCGACTTACCTTTTCAATGTCTAAACTAAACACTTTATGCAGTACAATGTATCGGTTAATATAGATACAGATTCTAAACAATTCTGCTACTGTGCTCCATGAGCCAGTGGTACTTATGAAGTACCTATTGTAAATTTGTCATGGAGCATTAATTTGAGCAGTTTTGGGGCCTGTGTAATAATGTAGTCGCATTTGTTTGCCTTTTCAGCAAAGACTTGGTGCCAAGAGTTGTATTTAGAAGGACACATAAGTCTATGTTGAATTTATCTACTCCTGTTTCATTTTATTTCTTGCGGTTCCCGGATTACTTTGATTTATTCCTGATATTCACATCACCTCATCATATGAATGTGTTTCTATTGCAGAACAATTGTGTTAAAATCCACTGTCCCATAGTCCAGCATTTTCACCACCTAGATCGTTTTTAAAAAACTTTTTTTTAAATAAAAATAAAAAATCTTCCTCTTTTTCTTCCTCTAGCTGATTTCAGGGGAAAGGAACATGTCAAGTACAGCAATAGTTTTGCTCCTAAGCTTATCTGAACTCTTTTTAAAACAAAACAAAAAAATGGGGAAAGCAGTATTATTAATTCTTAGTAAGAGGAAAGGAGGGAAAGACTTTGGAGAGGCAGGGTCATGGGGAAAAATGGCAACAAGCACATGCAAAAATAATAAATAAAATATATATGTGAGAAGGCTCAGGTTACCACTGTAACTGAAGCAAAGTCATACTGACCTCCACCAGTGGCTTGTGAAAATGCTGCTCTTCCTAAAAATAAAATTACAGGACATAAATTGTATCTCCAACTGATGACATGTAGGAAACATTTTTATTTAATCATTTCTTAACTGTGAACAGAAAGAGTGATGTTTTTTTCCTTTAATTACTTTAATAAGACTCCCTTATTTGATGAGTTAGAACACACTCTTTCTCAGATACATTATAATTGTGATACTTTCTTGTTCACTTATGCAGATTTTCTGTTTATTCCCTTATTTGCCTATTTAAGGCTTCATCCTAGCTTTAATAGTGCAGGATTGACGTAAAACATTTTGGGAAGAAACTCCAGTGATTATTGAGCTGGCTGACTCCCTATCCAGCTATAGCGTGAAGCTGCTGGTTGAATGCAGAAGGACAAGCGAATTGGTTCCAGAGCCTTGAAAATAAGGCAGTTTGCTTTTTATTCGCCAGATGGTTGCGATTCAAGCTAATGTAATCACAAGAAATGTCCCAGAAGAGCTAGTATGTGTGTTTTGGCATTCTTTTAGTGTCCATACAGTGGCATGATGTCCTTGCTACCTTCCAGTTACAGCTGGCATTAAACTGAATAGAAAGATTTTTGAGCCCCACTCACGATTAACTGAATGGCAAACATCCAACAGAAAACTAAAGGAAGCACGCAAGAGCATAAAAATGAAGAGTAGAAACTTCACAGAAACTGTTTATGTTAAAAACACATAGGAGTATCCTTCATATATAGTCAGTAGCAAAAGCAGCCCAAAAATTTGACCCATTGCTTGCTATTGAGTGTTATAGGGAGTCCTCAATTTACGACCAAAAGTGGGCCTGGAATTTTGGTTGTAAGTCAAGCCAGTCATTAAAATCTGACTAGATTTTATAACTGCTTTTATGATGGTACTAAAGCAAGTCACATTAAGTGAACCTTGTGGTTGTTAAGTGAATCTTGTTTTTGTTAAGTGAATTCAGCATATCCAATAGCCATTTTATGCCATTTTCTTCTTGGAAATGCAAAAAAAAAACCCCATCAAAATCGTGGGCTCGTGACCACAGGATGCTGCAATCTATTATAAATATGAGATTGTTACCAGTATTTTAAATGTGGTCATGTGATTGAGGTGGGTAGCGATGATTTATGATGTTGGGAAGTGCTTTACTAGCCATAAATTACACTTTCCAAGGCTGTCATAATTTCAAGCATGTCAAGCAAACAGTTGTTAAGCAAGGACTACTTGCAACGCCAATTTCATTTTCTTACAGAATCTAATCTGTTGCGTCCCATTTCCTATTCCTTCTCTTCCCCCAAACTATCCACTTTGTAAAATCTGTCTTGATGTGGAAGGCTTGGAATAGTAACAGTAGCGAAAATTAGTCATCCTGAAGCATGTTTGTTTTACTAAAAGATATATAAAATATACTGCGTTTAATTTTGCGGTCTGTTTTTCTTAAGACAGCTTTGTGAGTTTATAATAATTATTATAATGCACAGAAAGTATGCATTGTGGAATAAGCATTAACATCAACCACTGTCAATATTCTTGCATTTAATTCCCAATAGTGGGAACACTTATTGCCTTGTTGATTATAGTATATTACGATGCTGTACAATTTAGAATAGCATGCTAACAAAGCAGCATGTTCTTTCACCTAAATTCCATTATAGTAACAAGCTTTTCTCCTATTTTTTCCCCTAGCTATCCGTTTCCTATGATGTTCAGCAGCTGCAGCAAGAAGGACTTGGAAATCAGCTTGGAGAAAGGCATGGGAATGTGTCTGTACAACCTTCCAGAGGTTAAGGAATCATTTGGCGGCCCCAAATGTGGGAATGGATTTGTAGAGGAGGGAGAAGAATGTGATTGTGGTGAACCTGAGGTAAGAGTAACACTCTGTTTAAAAGGAAAGACCAAGTTCATTTTGGAATATCCCACCATATTTCATCTAGTTTCTTCATATTCTTCATAGCAGTACTCAAAATTTCTAAATAAAATTGTCATGCTATTCTTTCTAAATGCCTGTGGGCGGGTCTTTCTCTGACCTAGAGGCAGGGATGGGCAGCAGGCAGGGCAGGATGGAACGCAATTCCACCAGCAGAAATGAAGCTGTGTACCCAGCTCCAGCTGACCATCCCCCTTCCCATCCTCCTCCTCCTCCTTGGAAAGTGACATGGAGACCAGCCCCGGCAGGAGTTGCAGGGGGGCCATTTCTCAATAACTGATTGGCACCCGTTCACCTAGCTACCCAGCCTGAGGTAGGGAGCGACCCAGGAAGGAGAGCACGGGAAACGCAAAGCAAATTGTCACCATAGAGAATGACACTGGTGAGGTTGTAAGTTGAGGACTTAACAGTTTACTTGCACGATGATGATAGTTCAAGCCACTTCCACCTGGTCACATGGCCAGCAAGCCACTTCTACCCAGTCACATGACCACCAAGCCACAGCCACAAAATAAGCAACACCCACAGTGTGGCAGTAAACATTTTGGCTGCAAATTACTGGGGGTGGGGTGAAGCAGTGGGGGTAGTAAGTTTATGCACTATTTATTGAATACTTAATAGTTTTTTAATTGTCCTTCCCTCTCTAGTGTCTTAGTATGGTCCTTAATTACTTTTAAAATGGGAAATAATTAAATAGTATGTTTTTAGCCATAAACATTTTAATCATTTTAATCATTATCTAGAATGGAACTTTTATGGCAATTAAAGAAAATGGAGCTACTTGCCTAATCTGTGATCATACTGAACCTTGTGGGTTCAGTACAAAATCTTAAAATATTACTGTGCTCCTCAACAAATAATGCTGTCTATCATTTGTCCTTTTCGTGGCTATTCAAATAATGTGACTTAATCAACTGCAAAAGAGTCCAAGCACCTATTTGAAAACTTATCTTGGTCGGTAAGCCACTCCCACCCAGTCACATGACCTTTAAGCCACGCCCTGGTCACATGATTGATACTCCCACCTGGTCACATGGCCGGCAAGCCACTGCTACCCAGTCACATGACGATCAAGCCACACCCATAAGGCACGGCCACAGTGTGGCAGTAAAAATTTTGGCAGCCCATCACTACCTGGAGGCCATATCCAAGACTATGATATTTTACAAAGTTAACATTATCTAAAATTGTGTTTTTCAGCCTCAGCAACTCAGAGCAAACATGTGGAAGTCAAGACCCAGAATTCCCATGGTGGCTGGGGAATTCTGGGAGTTGGAGTCCACACGTATTAAAATTGTTGGAGTGAGAAACATTGACATAAAGGATGGATGATCCATTATGCAGAAGAATGTTCCCTGAGCTATATTATGCAAAGGCTATTCAGTTGCAGGCTTGGAACAGATGGCTCTTTTGCTAATACCCTGTTTTTATTTTCTATGGCTGCACAAAACCATTTCCCCAAATCTTCTGATTTATGACTCTTCTCTTCAGCATAGAGTTGTTAGCATGCAGGATAAGATCCCTCTGTTTAATTTATAACTTAACATCCATTTTCACCATACTTAGGAGTGGGGGGAATTATTTAGATAATCTAAACTAACTATATCAAAAGATGATGGATTTGTTTTGGTTTTTTTCTCTATTACATAATAAATTGAGAGGCACTGAAATAGCAAGAAATCACTTTAGTTTTCAATATAGTTTATTAAGTTGATTGAAGTCATAAAGATTTCCTGACACCCCACTCATTTTTTTAGGTAGACATCTCCTGCCTGATGCTTTCAAATTTATGCTGAACTCAGATATTTCTTGTTTCTTTTCTCCATCTTATTAATATATATATATTATATCTATCTATCTATCTATCTATCTATCTATCTATCTATCTATCTATCTATCTATCTATCTATCTATCTATCTATCTAGACACAAGAACAGTTTTTTCCCGAACGCCATCACTCTACTAAACAAATAATTCCCTCAACACTGTCAGACTTTCTACTAAATCTGCACTTCTATTCTACTAGTTTTTCTCATCATTCCTATCACCCATTTCCTCCCATGTTGACTGTATGACTGTAACTTGTTGCTTATATCCTAAGATTTTTATTAATATTGCTTCTTCGTTGCTTATTTGACCCCCATGACAATCATTAAGTGTTGTACCACATGAGTCTTGACAAATGTATATTTTATTTTATGTACGTTGAGAGCATATGCACCAAGACAAATTCCTTGTGTGTCCAATCACACTTGGCCAATAAAAATTCTATTCTATTCTATTCTATTCTATTCTATTCTATCTATCTATCTATCTATCTATCATCTATCTATAAACTTAATATTGGCACAAAACAGTTTCAATGTGGCAAATAAATTAATCAAAGTTACATTATTTCAGTAGTTTAACACAGGATCTTCACATTGATATAATTCAAATCCTTGAAGAGATCAAGGCATCCTCTGTATACGTTCTTCTAAAACATGCCTGCAAAACTCATTTTATTAATCGTTAAGTACTTCTAGGCGCAATGTTTTGCTGAGGGATATCAAATATATTTCAAAAAGAACAAAACAAAAACAAAGGTATCTGGGGAACTTAGTAAGCTATTTCTTTGAAGCTGGGTCACTGTGAGGAGTGGAATGAAACCTACAGATCTTGAGTTGGTAAAATTACTTATAGATGAAAAAGGAGGGAAGTGGACCTGACTGATTAAAGGTGACAGCTGCCCAAAAGGATGTAATGGTATTTGGGAATATAATGGCGATGGGGAGAGATGCTACCTGGGGAAGGGGTCTCCAACCTTGGCAACTTTTAGGCTTGTGGACTACAACTCCCAGAATTCACAAGCCAACGTTGGAAACCCCTGACCCAGGGAATGGTCTAATATTGCGTAGTTGGCAGCTGCATAATAAGTGGAGAAAGATGCAGAGAAGGGACCGATCGAGAGATAATTTTACTTTTAGATTGCAAGATTATGTTACTATAGCCTTGCAATGAAGTATAATTTGCTCATCTGGTTGTGTTTCTATCTGGGAAAGCTGACAAGAGACACATCTTGGGTTTATTTCTTCAGCATTTTAAAAAAATCTCTGCTTGTACCAGATAGTCCTCAACTTATGACAACAATTGAACCCAACAATTCTGTTTCTAATTGAGACAGTTGTGAAGTTAATTCTGCTCCATTTTACGACCTTTCTTCCCATTGTTGTTAAATGAATCACTGCAGTTGTTCATTTAATAACATGATTGTTAAGTAAAACTGGTTTCCCCACTGACTTTGCTTGTCAGGATGGTCACAAAAGGTTATATTGCAATTGCCATAAATATGAACCAATTGTCAAACATCTGAATTTTGGTCATGTGACCATGGGGATATAGCAATGGTCATAAGTGTGAAAAGTGGTCATCAGTCATTTTTTTCAATACCTATTCAGTTGTAACTCTGAATAGTCAATAAATGAACTGTGATAAGTTGAATACTAATATAAATAACTGTGTACAAAAGTTTTGTTGAATGTTCATAAACTGCTTCCCTTCTGTAAAAACTCGATCGCATTTTCCAGTGAAGCTAATTTCAATTCAGGATGGGAAGAAATGACTTAATGATAAAAAGAAAATTTGGAGTGAACTGGATTTCCTTGAGAATGTATGGATTCTCACTGGCTGGTAATATTTATTAATTAGCTATGGTGGCACAGTGGTTAGATTGCAGTATTGCAGGCTACTTTTGCTGATTGTCCACAGTTTGGCGGTTCAAATCTCACTGGCTCAAAGTTGACTCAGCCTTCCATCCTTCTGAAGCCAGTAAATTGAGGACCCAGATTTTGGGAGGCAATATTCTGGACTCTGAAAGCATTCAAAGCTTGTGTGATTGTATCTGCCTTCCACAGTTTAATTTGATGTATGTTGTTGATGAATAGGACTACTCTATATACAAAGTTGTACAAGTTGTAGAAATTTAAGAATTTTTGAATTTTATTTGGAAAATTATAGAAGATAAAATGCTGTATTTCTATTATCCTTCAGTGAAAGAACAAAATGTTTGATTCTATTTGCAAAAGCAGTTGCATAAGTTTTCAAAACTAATTATGAATTAGATTTTTTTTTTTGCATATTCATCTTTCTGCTTAAGCTTGGACATCTTCAGAGGAGGTATCATCACTAATGAAACATTAGTAAAAAAAATGTGTCTCCTGTAAAAAAAAATCAGTAACTTTATATTGGATGTAATCTAGATGCAATTCTGTGAGTTCTTATAAATTAAATAAGGATCAAAAAGTGCATTAAATCTAAGTGAAGTTCAGATTCTTCAGTTTTCTTTCAAAACTAGTGCAAAATAATTTATGCGGATATGGATTTCAGATTAAAATTTATATTACTGCTTTTGTTGGGGGGTATTTTTTGTGTGTGTTAAGGCAGTTTTGCCTACAATATACTCAACACATATGACTCCTCTTTTCAGTACGGTCATAGTCAACCAAAAAAAATCGTGCTATAAGATCAGACAGAGAGCTTTGTGCCATATTTTCAATCACCTGGCCAAAAAGATATTACAATTTTTTAAAAGAATATTTAGAAGCTTCTGATGAATTTAGACATTTTGTTATTTTTGGAATCCAACAGTGTTTATCATGTTATCAGAGAGAGGGTAGAGTGAGGGAAGGAGGGAGAGAGAGAGAAGGAGAGAGATAAAGAGTGATAGTGATTGAAGGAGGGAGAGAAAGAGAGAGGAAGGGAGGGGGAGAGAGAGTTTTATTAAATAGTCAATGTTAATCTCTTGATTTCAAGTTTTAAAAGTGGTAGAAATTATTCAGATTATCAACACTGTTTATGAGTATCACCACTATCTCCTTTGTTGCATAATTCATCCAAGTGTGTTGAGCAACAAGACACCATCTGAAATGGCTACTGGAATAATGAATCATTTCCTACATGTATATCCATTGAAAATGTTGAACATATTTTCTCTCCATTCCAAATAAAAGACTTTTCAAATGTTCTGTCCCTACTCTTTTAAGCATGTGCAACAGGATCAGTTAGCCATATCATCTTCTTTCTCTTAAGGTCTGCAAAATACAATAAAAATAATAACTTGTGTTCCTACTTCTGACCTAGTTCCTATTTTATGTTATGATTTCAGTATCAGAGATTTCTTATTTGTTCAGTCAGATGGAGTTAAAAGTTTTTATCTATTTTGGTGAGGTCCTCAGGGACCTGATGTTCAGAGATCATCAATTTAACTCACTTCCTTCTGACTTTAACCTTGGAAACAAATCCATTTTTTTCCTGAGAGTTCTTATTGGTTTAATATGTAGGTGTTAAGTCTGTATATAACCAATGTAAAATCTGTAAAAGAAAATGCCTTGTAAATACTGTTTAAACTATGAATAAACCTTGGCCGCGTCTGATTGGCTAAGACGCACGGCCGTTTCTTTTAGGCGCGAGCCTCAAAAAGTATAAAAAGGGCTGTTCTGACACTGACAGCTCAGATGCGTTCCTTGCTGAAGTCACTTTCGAGAGAGCTGAATAAACGGAACCATCTTGTACTCCTGTCTGAGTTTCATTCATTTCACTGGCGACGAGAGAACGAAGAATCCACGAGTCAAGCATGAATCACCTCCAGATCGGCCGGGCTCCCGACTACTTCGACCCCGAGAAGTCGTCTTGGGACGCCTACATGGCGAAATTTGAAATCTTCCTGGAAGCGGCAGGAATGGGAGAAGCTGAAGACGACAGGAAGCGGGCGATCTTCTTGAACTATTGTGGGACTGAGATTTTTGACCTCGTCCAAACGCTTACCGACCCGCTTCCAGCTAAATCCGTTCCGTGGGACGACCTCCAAGCAAGACTGGCAAACCACTTCAAACCAACGAAGCCTGCCGTAGTCTACCGACATCAATTTTCCAGGATGACCCAGCGTGAGTCTGAGACAATCAATCAATTCGCCACGAGACTTCGCACGGTGCTGTCAAAGTGCAAATTTGACAGCCCAGAAGCTCGCCTCACAGACGCTCTGATCTTTGGGATGAAGAACGCGACCGTCCGGAACAAAATCCTAACAGAGGACGACCCAACACTTCAGTCAGTCATCAAGCTGGCTCAAACAGCCGAAGTAGCTGACGCGGCCGCCAAAGAACTCAAGGAACACGAAAAGAAAGACACCGTCTCCAAAATCTCCATTGCTGTTTCCCGCGCCGAAACCACAGATGACCTCAGCCCAGCTGCCACGGACGACGACACCTGTCTCCTGCTGCCTTCCGAGCAAGCCAGACAACCCAGATACCAACGCCCCTCCAACCCATGCCCCGGTTGCCGAGGAAATCACCCACGACAGCGCTGCCCCTTCAGGGACGCCATTTGCCGCCGCTGCAATCGACGCGGGCACATCGCCGAGGCTTGCAGAGCGCCCCTTCCAGAGGAGTCCTTCTCTACACCCCGCCAACAACGTTTCAACAACCAGGCACAACAACCGCGAGACAACAAATTTTCCAGAGGCTTCAATCGCAGACACGACTCTACCGCTAACCGTGACTACGCACGAGGTAAAGCACAAACTTACGTAAATTGCGCAACTGCTAAAGGAGGGAACAAGATTATCATCTCACTACTTTTAAATAACAAACCTTGTAACCTAGAATTAGATACAGGCTCTAAGCATTCTATTATGCCTTGGGACAAATTCAAAATGTATATGCCAAATTTTCTTAAAACTGATTTTGTTAACTCAACTTTAATAATAAGGGATTTTCAAGGTAATGTCATACCTGTTTTGGGGAAAGTAGATGTGCCTGTGAAATTTAAAAATTGTGAATATTTTCTTCCTCTGATTGTGGTTGAGGGAGCCAAACACTCCCTCCTGGGGTTAACATGGATGTCTCCTTTGGGAATTGAAATACTGGGTCTTTGTCATGTAAATGCTGAACCTGATATTCCTAACTTTATCCAAGAATTTCCTGAGGTTTTCAGCCCTACTTTGGGCACCTATAATGGGGCCCCTATCTCCTTCTCTCTAGATCCCAAGGTACCCCCAGTCAGACTTAAGCCTCGTAGGGTACCCCTACCACTATTGCCTAAACTAGACATCCAATTGGACAAATTGATTGCCCAGGGCATCTTAGTCCCTGTAGAACAAGCGCCATGGGAAACCCCCATTGTCACTCCAGTTAAACCTGATGGCTCCTTAAGGGTCTGTGCAGACTACAAAGCCACTATCAATAAGGCCCTTCAACACCATCCATACCCGATCCCAGTGGTCCAACAATTGCTTCATTCTTTGGGGGAAGGGAGAGTATTTTCGAAAATCGACCTGGCACAGGCATACCAACAGCTTCCGGTCGATGAGGCCACATCCCTGGCCCAGACCATAGTAACCCATAGGGGTGCTTTTAGGTGCACCCGCCTGCAATTTGGGGTCAGTACCGCCCCAGGTATTTTCCAAAGTTTCATGGAACGATTATTGGCAGGTATAAAAGGAACCTCCCCATATTTTGACGATATATTTATATCAGGAAAAAACCAAGCAGAATTAAACATGCGCATAAGAGAAGTATTGGCTAGACTGCAAGCTAAGGGGTTAAAAGTAAAACCAGACAAGTGTGTGTGGGGAGCAAGCAGCATAGAATTTCTGGGCTATAGAATAGACAGTGAGGGAATACACCCCACAGCAGACAAACTAGAGGCCATAACCAAAGCACCCGAGCCAAATAATAAGACAGAACTCCAAGCATTTCTGGGCCTCCTTAATTTTTATTCTGTCTTCCTTAAACAGAAGGCAACGGCAGCAGAACCACTACACCGACTGCTGCAGAAGGGAGTTCCCTGGACCTGGGGCACAATGGAGCGCGAAGCTTTTCATAAAATAAAACAGTTATTGACCTCTAAAAGCGTAGTGGTTCAATATAGCTCAACTTTGCCAATAAGGCTCACGTGCGATGCTTCGGCGTATGGGGTAGGTGGGGTATTAGCTCACATAATGCCAAACAATACAGAGGCCCCCATCGCCTTCTTTTCTAAAACTTTGTCCATGGCAGAGAGAAACTACAGCCAATTAGACAAAGAGGCATTGGCCCTAGTCTCTAGTGTTAAGAAATTCCATTATTATCTCTGTGGGAGGAGTTTTGAACTAATAACAGATCACAAACCCCTGCTTGGTCTTCTAGCTGCCAATAAACCAACTCCTCCCTTCATGTCCCCCAGATTAATAAGATGGGCCCTTTTCCTGTCAGGATACCAATACCATCTAACACATAAGGGGGGAAAATCAATAAATCATGCTGACGGGTTAAGTAGATGCCCCATGCCCGAGTTAGTCTCAGATCCAACCCCCACAGAGGATGTCTTACTAATTGACCTTGAGGAAAACTGCCTGACCACTGCCAAAGAGGTGGCTGAGCACACCAAGAAGGATTTACTATTGTTAAAAGTAATCAATTGTATTCTAAAAGGATGGTTGGGAGACTCTGAGGAAACTGGGCTGTCAGAATTCAAATCTAAAAGGTTGGAATTATCCTACTTGAAGGGATGCGTGTTATGGGGTGACAGGGTGGTCATTCCCAATACCTTAAAACAGAAGGTACTAAGTATGTTGCATGCAGGCCACCCAGGCATTGTCAGAATGAAAGGGTTGGCCAGGGGCTATTTGTGGTGGCCAGGTTTAGATAGGGACATTGAGCAATGGGTAGCAAACTGTGACCCTTGCCAGGAGTCACGGCCCAATCCCCCGAAAACAACACCTCTGGAATGGGAAAGACCCACTGGGCCATGGTCCCGCATTCATATTGACTTCGCAGGGCCTATTGGAACCCAAAACTTTCTAATTGTGGTAGACGCATTCTCCAGATGGGTGGAAATCATTGCTATGCAAAACATTACTACTTGTGCCACCATCAAGGCACTATACCATTTGTTTGCCACACATGGGTGCCCAGACATCCTAGTTTCAGATAACGGGCCACAATTGACTGCCAGACAATTTGAGTGTTTTTTGAGCAACTTGGGGGTCAGACACGCACTCACATCCCCTTACTCGCCATGGGTTAATGGCCTTGCAGAACGTTATGTACGTGTGGCCAAAGAAGCCTTGCGCAGGGCAGGCCCAGGGGAAATACAACACAAATTAGATCAGTTTCTATTAATGCAGCATATCACCCCAAATTCTATCACAAATAAAAGCCCAGCAGAGATTTTAATGGGTCGAAAAATAAGGTCCCCCCTGGACAGGTTGCACCCTCGTTATTGTACTCAAAATGTAAATAATGAAACATGTATAACACCTGAAAGAAATATGTACTTAGGGCAACTTGTTTTTGCTAGAAATTTTGATGGGGGGTTGAGTTGGCTGAAAGGAAAAATATTGCAACAAACAGCCCCAAAGTCTTATGTGGTACAACTGGAAGATGGCCGCACATGGAGGCGGCACATCGATCATTTAAGGGGGCGCATAGCATCAAATGGATTGCCGGCCGCTAACGGACATTCTTCCCCCCAAGCAGACATTAATTCGCAACTCGAACTTTTGGAATTACAAAAGGACTTACCACGGCCAGATGCCTCCTCCAGCGATGCCGAGCCTTCCTCCTCTTCTGGGCACGGTGCACCAGCAGCATACTTATCTCCGCAGGCCAGAGCCCCAACTTGGGCCCAGCCGCGGACAGGAGACAACGACGAACCAACCTCCACCATAGACATACCAGCCGGTAATGATCTGCGCAGGTCTGAGCGCACGTCACGCCGACCCAATCGATTGGAGGACTACGTCACTTGGCTCACTGAGTGACAGTTGTCTCAACTAATGAGGGAGGGGTGTTAAGTCTGTATATAACCAATGTAAAATCTGTAAAAGAAAATGCCTTGTAAATACTGTTTAAACTATGAATAAACCTTGGCCGCGTCTGATTGGCTAAGACGCACGGCCGTTTCTTTTAGGCGCGAGCCTCAAAAAGTATAAAAAGGGCTGTTCTGACACTGACAGCTCAGATGCGTTCCTTGCTGAAGTCACTTTCGAGAGAGCTGAATAAACGGAACCATCTTGTACTCCTGTCTGAGTTTCATTCATTTCAGTAGGCAACAAAATATTTATGATATTATGTGTAGGGAGAAGTACCATAATTAAATCAAATTAAATTGTGCTGCACAGATCGTTAATGTATCTGTTAGCGAATAGTGCAGATTATATTTGCAACCTACATTAGATTCAGATCTAAGATTTAAAACTATATATCTACAGTAGACCAAATGATCAGATGACCATAACTATTATATTGGAGTAATTTCATATCAGTGAAAATTTCATTCTCAAGTCAATTACTATAGCCACATCCATTATTTAGTTGTCTTTTTAATTAACCCTTCATTGATTTATTAATTGGCAAAAACTTATAATTTAAAATGCCTTTCACTAACTTGATGCTCCATAAGAGCCCTTTTGAATACAAAGCACTGCGTAGCAACACCACACAACATATTAGATTAGACTAAAATTGATTTGGGTAATTTTTGTTTAGTGTGTTGTAAGAAATGATCATTATATTCTATGTTCCCTTATCCAAGCCAATACTTTGAAGCATAATATAGTTTATTTGAGTAAAATGTAATTTTTTGGAACACAACAATTGTATGTTTTGTTAATTTCAATTTAGACTTCATCAGTATGTTGAACGCAACCTGTACATCACTGGTTGCTAACTACTTGACTATGTTAGAAAAGAGATTGTTCAGCTACCTTCTTCAGTTCTCCAATGAGATAGATGTCACTTTTAGGGATGTCATGTATGAGATCTATAGAATATGTCCTAGTTATTTTTTTAAAAAAACTAAGTAATTGGCATATTATAGCTGTCTCCACTCCTCAAAATTGTCACACAATATGAAGTCTATGAAGGGGAAGGGTGTAAGTAGAGCCCTAAGGTAGAAGTACACATTCTCTTCTGAATCCCATGTAGTTTTTCATAAAATTATAGAAGCTGTTTCAGATTATATTACCTTCTACAGAAATTGGGCAGAACAGAAGGAATTTGCTGTGCTTTTTAGAAATCTTAATGGAAGGGTGATTCTGCCAATCCTTAATCTAAAACAATTACCGCTTGCTGTGACATTTGAGATACTTGAACTGTATGTTTCCATTTATTTTCAATTAAGATAAAACAGTAGACTAATAGGAAAATATATGTAGTGAGTGAAAAACATACTAAGAAAATAAAAATCTACAAGAAGAAATAGGAAGGGAATGGGAATGGGTAGCTACTATTATTATAGAAAACTCTACAAATCATTTCAACAGATCGCATTATATTATACACATACACCAAAATGAAGTTCTAAGGAGAACCTAAAGGTTAGAACAAATTACTAACCTAATAATATATTACCGGGCAAGAAAGGTTAATTCCTTTCAAATTGCATTAACTATAGTATCTTTTCCAGGACATTTGAACCAATAATATGACTCTGCTCAGTCTAGAGATTAGATCACATTTACGTACTATACTAGTTCTGATCAATACAAGATAAACTGGAAGCAATTCAGGGAGAGCACAAATAGTCCTAAAGTTCTAGAAGAGACGATCTAGTTCTCACTGAGAAAGAGAAAAAACGTAGGAAGATACTACTAGTTGCAACTTCAATTACTTGAAGTTTAATTGTTTACATGAAGTGGGATGCATGCATGCATACATACATACATACATACAAACATACATACTGGTACATGCATTTGAAGTGCTCTGAATAGGCACAGAACTATTTCAAACAAATTATAAATTAGTATAACACATTTAACTCTTTTTAAAAAACAAAAACATAACAGCTCGATAATAACTGTTTTGAAATAGTAAAAGAACCATAGTAAATAAAGTGAATAGAACAGTTGCCAGTAAAAAAAGAACAAGAGTTTGTTAAATAATCTCAGCCTTATAAACTTTAGCTATTGATGGCTTTATAGAGCTACAGAAATCTAGCAGAAATATTACTTTGGTTCATACTTTTAAATGGCTGTTATGAAAGTAGCTAGTATTGCAATCTGTTCATAATACAGTGGGATTTGTATAGAAATAACTTCTCAGTTTATTGGCTTTTATTAGTTCTTTGCCCTTTGTATGAACGTGACCCCTTGCCAAATAAGAATTATTGTTGCAGAAATAGTGGAAGCTGCTTGAATAGTCTCAATAACGTGCTGGTTCATAAAATTAGTGATGCAGTGAATTTCCCACTGTAATGGGATTCCACCAGCCCCATCAAGCATTTCCAATATTTGTTCATAGTATTATTTCTTAAAAACCTAAATAAAGATATATTAGAAATGCTTTTTTTATTGTTGGATGGAGAACTGAGTGCCATATAGAAACTCAAGTGTGAGGTCTAGAGCTGAGAGAGAAAGTTAGCCCAAAGTTAACCATGGCTAAAGATGGACTAGTACTTGGGATTCTTCATCATTGATATTATTGTTATTATTATTTATTAGATTTGTATGCCGCCCTTCTCCGAAAACTTGGGGCAGCTCACAGAATAAATATAGAAACAAAGCGTACATTAAAAAAAACTAAGGCTAAAAATCCTAAAAACTCAATCAGACAATCCAATCACATCGTACATAACTTTTATTGGTCGTGGGGGGGGGGCAAGATCTAATTGCCCCAGGCCTGGCGACGTAGGTGAGTCTTAAGACTCTTGTGGAAGGCGAGATGATATTTGATATTATAATATGATATTTAAGGAAAGAAAAAAGTCCTGAAATCTATGGACTTCAAAAATAATCCAGTACTTAGCCTGAACTTTATTAAATTCTGTCTTGAGAATCAAGTTGCCCTGTATATTGAGTCTGTTTATATGCAAACTTGATTGTTTGATGCAATCCTATAGAATGATTGGTTTTTCCCCCCCTTTAGGAATGTATGAACCAGTGTTGTAATGCTACAACCTGTACTTTAAGGCCAGGAGCAGTGTGCGCGCATGGACTTTGCTGTGAAGATTGCAAGGTGAATATTTGATCATTCTTCATTTGGTATGGGCAGGATTTCATAGTAATATTTATGTTGGTTCAGATATTCAAGGCTGAGATATGGGTGTGTTTTCAATAGAATTCTTTGTGTTCCTGTCTTGTAATGGTGCAAAAAAAAAAATATTGAGAAGACTTCTTTTTTTTTAAGAAAGAGGCCAGCATATCTTCTCCCATAAGACAGTGTGTATTTTTTTTAATACCCTTTGCTGCTAATATTAATAGATGGGAGCCCTGTATGTGTATGCCTACCACGGCAGAGCTCTTTGAGGTTTAAGATGTGTGCTTCTGTGTGATGCAGAACATCAAAGCGCTGTGCTTGCATTTTAATGAGGAATGAAGGTAGGCCTTTGAAAGTAAGCCATAAACAATTCTGCAGTATATCAATGAGAGGCATATAAAGTGCTCTTTCGCTTCTCACGCTGCGTTTAATAGATGCCTAGTACAGAATCTTAGGAAGACAGAAAGACAACTTTAGCCTGTAGCATAAAAGCCACAATATAATAGATTTTCTTCTTTGAAACTGCAGCCTCTTCTTTTTCCCTACAGCTGAGGCCAGCAGGGATTTCATGCAGGGGTACCAGTAATTCCTGTGATCTCCCTGAATTTTGTACTGGAAGCAGTCCTCATTGCCCAGCCAATGTTTACTTGCATGATGGGCACTCTTGCTACGGGGTAGACGGATACTGCTATAACGGGATGTGCCAGACTCATGAACAGCAGTGCATCACCCTCTGGGGACCAGGTGAGCTTGAATGCTTGAGTATTATTTCTTTTTCTCTCTCTGGATATTTTTTCCCACAAGCAAATTAGCATTGACATTTGGAGGAGGCGTGTAATGATTTCTTACCTCTCAAAATTCATGACCCCAGAATAAATCTTTCTCGCTGTATTTCATCACCACATGCCAATCCTTTCCTCAAGCTGATATAGTCAGTGATGTATTACTGTTAATGCAAGTAAGCTTGTGAATTGTATAATTGAATAATAGAATTTAATATATGCAGACCTCTTTGCCTTTGTGTACATCTATCTCTGTTAACCTATTAAGCTTAAAGTTTTTTGAAAAGTGATTGTTACCACATCATTCTTTGACTGTGTCTTGCTTCCAGAAATGTTTGGGATATGTTGTGTCCGTAATGGCTACCTTGTTTCAACTGTAAATAGTTTCGTCCTGTTTAAAGCGCTGTCTGAGCCTGATTCAGGAAGTCGCTCCTGATTGGCTCAGACGCGCTGCTCTTTGCTTTGGCGGAAACCGCAAAAGTATAAAAGAAGCGGTTTCTCCCAGGCAAAGCAGATCGGTACTCGCAAAAGTCACTTGCCTTGCTGAGCTGTCACTTCTCTCTCTCTGAGCTGAATAAAAGTACCGTTCTGAATTACCTGTGTCTGGATTCACTTCAGGATACATAGCTTCCAACTGTCCTGTCTGACTCGACGACCAGTCAGCAATTAGATCCCAATTAATACTCAGACACAGAGTTGGGAAGTATAATAGTCTATTGCTTAAGCAAAGGTTGAAAACCACAAATTAAAGCAAAGAATGTCCTTTGACTGCCAAAATTCAAAGCGAACGGCAAAACTGATAAAGAATGTTCCAAAACAGAGTTGTAACTTAAAGTCTTTAGCTTGACTGAAGCAGGAATATTCACAGACGTCTCAAAACTATATTTTTTTCAAGACTGCATCAATAGTTGAGAGAGGAAAAACTCTGAACTTTCTCTTTACCTCTTACAGGTATAAACTTTGGTTTCCTGCAAAGGGAACCTCCCAGTCTCCCCCCCCCTTTAAAGACTCTGTGATTACACCCTGCAGTATTCAAGACCTCCCTCTGCATCTGCATAACTGCTCTTGCCTCCCTTGCATTCTTCTCACCCGTGTATCTAAAATAGGATCCACAATCTCCCCCTTCTCATCACACCCAGGCATGGCCCTAGCTGGGTGTTCTATATTCTCACCCTCACTATCCGACTCCTCTTACAGCCACACGGGCCTATGATGCTCAGACAGACCCGGTTCCTCCTCTTCAGAGTCTATGAATAAAGGAGCTGGCGGTGATCCAACCACAACACCAACCAGCATGGAACTGTGTTTCCAACATATTGAATGACAGTCTCTAGGCTGGAGAAGGCTGACTGCATTATCTCAGGCTTTCAGAAACATCAGTTACAGCTCATATATGTCAACATCTAACATTTGCCAAAATGAGCCAGGATTTTTCTTGCTGGGTCATTGCCATAGGTCTCACTTCAGATGTATGCACATAGTTAAACATTACATGGAGATTCCCAGTGACTGTCATTGTCCTTACTTGTACTACATGAGAACAGCTGCATCCTTTCCTGAATAAAGGTTGATTTGATTTGCTTGAAGTTACTTAACTGTAAAATGCAAATACTTGCCTTCATCTTAGAAGTAATTACTATTATGTTTGCTTAAGCACTTAGAGATTTCTGGGATGGGAGCCACTCTATAAGTGCACAGCATTAACTCTGAAAACATAAGTCATAGTTGAAGATGAAATAGGATGAAATGATGCCACCAAAAGTACTTCCATCAGTCTGGGAACCGACTTCAACCATTATCTGGCTTTCACTGATAAAGTAATCTGAATGAAGAACAGGGGAAGTGCATTAGAAAACCGCATATCCATCCACTCCAAACTTTTTACTGTTGTAGTTTTTACCATCCCTTTTCCAACATTTCAGTCATTCTGTCCCAGTATGTTACTTTTTTCTGTGGTCAGTGCTTTTGACAACAGAGTAGTGCTAAATGGGGCAGTTAGACTGCAAAATAATGATAGAGTAGTGAAAGCAAATAGGTGATGAATTAAGAAATTTAATTAAAATAATGTGATTTTTACTTTGATTTCAAGAGAAGGTCAGAAGAAAGACTCCAAGAATTAAATAATTTCTTCTTTTTTCTTCAATCAACTGTGTTCTATAATTTAACTTCAGTTCCCATAGCATTCACTAAAATGCATTTTTAATCAGTTGTTGCTGCTGTTGATAATGATGATGGTGAATAATACTTTACTGTATTGTATTTTTACTAGAGGGCAGGTAAGGCTCAAATTAAGGTTCTGCAGAAATTAGAATCTGAAGGGCAAAATGAGATTCAGACAGTGAAGGGCTACCAAAATTTTTACTACCACACTGTGGGCATGGCTTATGCAGGATGCCCTGCATTTTCTTTCAACATCTTTCCGTGCAAATTGGGTGCTCTGGGGTGGAACTCCATTTTTGCTACTCCACTCCGTTCCCCCCCATCCGGGCAGTAGCCCACCGCTGGATTCATGCACAGCTCATTTTGGGTTCCATTAAAGCTGCTTTTGCAACAAGGTATGATCCCAAGAAAATATACATTTGGTAAAAGGGATTATATACAGGTGCAGAGCAGAGGTTGGTTTGGTGCACCCACACTGGTAGTGGTGGCTCATTGGTGGCATCACCATCATGCCCCCCATCTCAGGAACTGACTTGAGTTTTAGCGCAGCTCTCCTATTGTTTCCATTATGTGCCTCAGACAGTTCAGGTCCACCAATTCCCTCCCTTCCCTGCTGAGAAGCAAAGATGGAGAACATCTCTCTCTCTCTCTCTCTCTCTCTCTCTCTCTCTCTCTCTCTCTCTCTCTCTCTCTCTCCCTCCCTCCCCCCATGTGTCCCTTGGCTGTCTCCGCCCGGCTGCAGGCTGTCCCATTAAAGGCAAGGAAGGGTGGGAGTGGAAGCAAAACCACAGTAGCAAAACCTCCCGTTCTGCCCTCCCCACCTCAGCAGCCCCAAAAGCCTGGAATTTGCAAAGATGTCTGGGATCATCACCGGGCGTTCAGGGATTCTCAGGCTATTGGGGGGGGGGTGTATGCTGAATGCTTCACCCCTTTCAATGATCCCAGGCATTTTTGTGCAGCCCGAGAAGTCCCAAATGTGCAGCAATGACCCCAGGCATTTTCGCACAGTCCAGGCTTCCTGGACTGCTGAAGGGGTGGGGAACAAAGATAGCTCCTGTTGCCCATTCCTTCTCCCCCTCAGCAGCCTGAGAATCCCTGAACGCTCAATGATGATCCCAGGCATCTTTGTAAATTCCAGGCTTTGGGGGCTGCTGAGGTGGGGGGGGCAGAACAGGAGGCAGGAGCTATCTCCATTCTTCTCCCCTCAGCACACCAAGAAACCTCGAACATGCAACAATGATCCCAGACATCTTCGCACTTTGCAGGCTGCTGGGGGAGCAGAACGGGATGATGGAGCTATGTCCATTCTTCTCCCCACAGC